>NC_090834.1:48205400-48830400 GCF_028021215.1 Eschrichtius robustus
CTACGCAGAGCTTAAAATATTTATCTATGGTTACAGAATTAAATGTAAGAGCTGTCAGCTTTGACAGTCAGAAATCTGCCTATAGCTTTACAGTTGGCCCTCCGTATCCACAGCTCCACATCTGTGGATTCAACCGCAGTTCATGTAGTACTGTAGTACGTACTTATTGAAGAAAATCTGTGTGTAAGTAGACCCGTATAGTTCAAACCCATGTTGTTCAAGGGTCAACTGTACATGATCTCTGAAGTCTTTTCTAGCCCTAAGATTCCATGATTGTATAGTTCTTCATGTTATGTAGTTAATTAAAAATGTATGGAGGTGATTCTCCATAATTCCACTAGATTGTGAGCTCCTAAAAGGCAGGTACTTTTACTTCTTCACCTCTGCAAATCTGATACCTAGAGTAGTGTTCTGTACATAGAATGTCTTTAACAAATATTTGTTAAATGAATAAAAACGATATTCTATCATTTATAATTTCTGTAATTTTTATACAGTTAATAGAACCAACAAACCACTCATTATGCCTCTAATATTATGAAATTCTCTCCATTAGATACTGGCAATGTAGAGGAAAAAGGTATGATATCTAGCAGTGAAAATAACACATTCTAGCAGCAAAAATAACAGAAAAACAAATATGCACACACACACACGCATATAGTGTGGAACAGTATGTGTCACGTATGAGGGAAAGTATGATGTAGTAGAAAGAGTATGAGCTTTGGGGTCAGAAAAACCTGGGTTCAAATCTATACCTTGCTGCTTAGCTACTCTGTCAGCTTGGAAAGATTTCCTGGTTTCTGTGTGCTTCTTTTATAAAACTGGAGATGATCCTTTTGTTTCAGAAATGTTATGAGGATTATAATACATAATATATGCAGAAAACCTCACACATTGAAGGTGCTCAAAAATCGTGGCTATCGTTATTAATATTATTGTACACACAGATGGGAAAAAGTAGTCTAGCTTGAAAGAGTTAGGAATAGGTTTTTAGTGAGTTCATCTTGAGCCAATTCTTGAAAGATGAGAAGAAATAAATTAGGCAGGAGGAAGCAGATAATTTATCCTGGGCAAAGGGAAGAGCATGTGTGCTTTGGGATGTCATTTCTTTTCCTTGCAAGCAGTTCTGTTTGGCTCCAGCAAAGTAAAAGCTACCTGGCTGGACTTTGTCAGAGGGCAGGCAGGTGGAAGAGGGAGCAAGCTAAGGGCTCTTCTGCCTGTGCCTTCTTTCTTCCTTCTGTACTTACCGAGCAGAGGGCACATCAGTGGTTTCCTGACCTAATAGCCAAGAATTCCTTCATTTGAAGGAAAACGTAAGGTCATATCCTTTTTTTTTCTTTTATAAATTTATTTATTTATTATTTATTTTTGGCTGCGTTGGGTCTTCGTTGCTGCGCACAGGCTTTCTCTAGTTGAGGAGAGCGGGGGCTACTCTTCGTTGCGGTGTGCCGGCTTCTCATTGCGGTGGCTTTTCTTGTTGTGGAGCACGGGCTCTAGGCACTCGGTCTTCAGTAGTTGTGGCACGCGGGCTCAGTAGTTGTGGCACTCAGGCTCAGTAGTTGTGGCTCGTGGGCTCTAGAGCTCAGGAGCAGTAGTTGTGGTGCACAGGCTTAGTTGCACCGTGGCATGTGGGATCTCTCCAGACCAGGGCTCGAACCTGTGTCCCCTGCATTGGCAGGCGGATTCTTAACCACTGTGCCACCAGGGAAGTCCCAAGGTCATATCCTTTTGACCCCTGTATTTTCAAACTTCGAAAACTATTGCTGATAAGAGGAAAAAAAAGCTATAAGTGAGTGTTCTGTGGTATGTTTTCCCTTTAGAGTTATGTGAGAGCTGATTAGGGAGAAATCTTTTCCTTGAAGTGGTGTTTTCTGCTTTGTATGAGCACTGCAACCCTCTACTTGCAGACAACACTAACTGCTAGTGGTATTTCCTTGGAAGTAGCCCATGCCTCCATTGTCCTTTTGTTTTTCATTTCTGTCTGATAGTACGGTACTTAATTCCACCTTCCAGGTAACCAGTACATTGGACTAAGTATACAAGAAATTGGTTCTAATATATTACATCAGAGATAAAACAATCCTGAGCTAATCCAAGACTCACTCCTCCTCCTTCCCCCATAGCAGTGCTAAGCCTAGTTCCTTGCATGATGCCAGGAGTGAGGAAGGAATGAATAGGTGAGAGGTCTCTTCTTCTAAACACCTTGCTCTTGAAGGTTTACCTGAAAGGCAGTTGAGAGAGAAGGAAGGGTGAAGCATAGTGTATAAATGCTGCTCTTACATATACAATCTAATTCACTTCTGTCAACTTTCCTTCGAGGTATACCTTATTATCCTAACTCTACAGTGAGGGGACTAAGGCTCAGAGAGATGAAGTAATATGCCCAAGGTCACACAGACAATGGTGGGATTGGGATTTAAAACCAAGTTTGTCTAACTCCAAAACTGTGTTCTTTTCATTGTCATAGTGTTCTTCCCTTTTCCTGGCTGTTCACAACTTTCTGTATGTCATCAATTCCAAGACACTTTTTTTTTTTCACATTCTGAGCTTATCTGAAAAGGGAATACATTGTGTGTTACAATTGCTATTAGCAAGAAAGAATTATAACTGTTTGTCATCGCCTGTGTGTCCACAAACTTGGGTGTTATTCTTAATAGGCATGCCTTGATAACTGCAGTCACTTGATGTTTTCACCAACAAACCAGTAAAGAACATTTGAAGGAGGAATATGAGTCCTAGTTTTCTGAAAACCTTCCTTTGATATGTGGTAAAATCAAGAAATCACCACCACTAAAACATGCACGAGAGTCTGGGGCTTGGGAGAAGATCTCAAGGAAGACAGAACACTTTTCAGAAATGCTGCAACGCTGTTGCCCTTGATGGCACAAGGGAGAATATTGTATAGAAAACAACTGTAAGATTCTTAGACCAAAATTACACAGAATAGTCAAACTGGTTTTGCTTATATTGTTATATTTTTGCTTGTATTATTATTATGCTCATATTTTCTCATTGTGTAAGTTTGGCATGTGATAAAAATCTTTGTTCAAATTGGCCCACATAATCCTGGAATCCATTCATGAATTTGCTCTCTCCCTTCAGCCATGTGCCAGTTTCAAAGAGCAAGGTCTGGGCTTGACAAGACTAGCCACCATGTTTTTGAGGTTTTATTGTCTTTCAAGTATTGTGTTATAGCATATATTATATCCTTTAATCCCAAAAACAATCTTGCTGAATAGTTATTATTTTCCCGATTTTACAGAAGAGGAAATGAGGCTTAGAGAGATTATATAATTTGCTCAAGTTCATACCACTAAAAGGAGCAGGATTTTAATGCAGGTTTTCAGACTAAACAATCTTACTGTTAAACATCATGTCCTATTACTTTTCAAATATTTTCTGCACATCACACCAGAGGTACAGAGCTCTGCAGAGCACATGACAAGCACTAGTCAGTTTCTGGCAAATTAAATAATAAATTCCTGTTTTGGCCCCTGAAGAAAGGAGAAGGTAAGCGTGACCAGGGCAACAGTGAGTGACTAATGTCAATGAAAAAAATGTTGCCTGCCAAATATCAGTAAACAAAGGATGTTGCAGCCATCAAGCCATCACATTACAGTGGCCCAACGATAAGCCTTGAGGGACCTCAGGATAGAAACAGGACACCCCCCATCTAGCAGTCAACTGTTGCAGCCACCCCAGACGGTGTACCCTGAGGAGACTCAGGATGAGAAAGCACAGGATACTGTGCTGATACAGATAGCTGAGGTGCTTCTCAAAGGTATGATTTCAGTGAGCCCAGACTCTTGTATCTCCCCATACATAGAAAAGCACTAAATTCCTTGACTTGAGATGTCTGGTTTTCTTTAATTAACATTAGTCTTTTGAAGTTCTGACTACCTGGTCTTTGTTGCAGAAACTCCTATATGTCCTGGCTCCCCTCTTACCTTTTCGGAGCAGTTCCTTACCGCTATCTGAGAGGCTGTGTCCCAGACTTAAGTCTTCAGTTTTGTCCGCCAAATAAAATGTAACTCTCAGCTTTTAAGTTGTGCATTTTTTTTTTCAGTCAGCACTAAAGACTCGCAGCTTTCTCTTGGTATAGCACAGAGGATCAGGTGGACTTTGGAGTCAGACATACTTGGGTTCGAATCTCAAATAAGTCACTCACTGACTGCAAGAACTTGGAAAGTTGTTTAGCTTCTCAGAGTTTCATTTTTATGTAAAGGCAGATGGTAATTGTAAACCTGCTGGGTTTTCGTTTGCCTTAAAGGAGGCAATGAATATGATTTTGTCACACTTAGCACACAGAGGCACTCCTGGGAAGACAGTTCTCTTTTCACATTTTCACAGGGTTAGTTTTGGGCTGAGTATCTCATTCGCATTTTACAATTAGGCCTTTTCTTCAAGAAAGTTCAATTGACTAAGGAAAACTGTTTTCTATTTCCTCTGCTCCAAAACTGGGTGGCACATGTAATCTTTTATTTATTCAATACATTCATCACAATGATATGCCACACAATGTGCCGGGCATCAGTGTAAAAAGAAAAAAAGCAAGAGCTTCAGCATCAGGATTATCTGCAAGAGCCCTGGCTCCGTGAGGTGGTGTAATCTTGGACAATTAGCTCATCTTTCTGAACCTCACCTTGTTTATATAAAGTGAACGAAATACTGTCTCTTTTATTATAGGTCAGCTGTAAGGGTTAGAAGAGTTAATTAAAATATAATTGCTTTGCACCTAAGAAGGAGTTAGTGTGATAGCTGTTTCCCCTGACCTTGATATCCTTGGGTAGAATCAAGCTGCTTGATTAGTTGCAAACCAAGTGATGGTATATTGGAAATGCTTAACAACAGGCTCTCTGGGGAAAAAAAAAAATCTCTGGTTGTACCATTTGATGATCTCCATGGTATAAATCCTTCCAGGGAGCTCCAGCCCACCACTGACAACTGTTTCTCTTGCTCTGTCTTAATAGCACGCAAGCCCATCTGGTGATTTCTTATGTTAGATAATATATTCAGAAGTTCCAGAGATTTGGGCGTGGACATCTTTGGAGGACCACTTTTCTGCCTACCACAAATGGCTACCATTTATTTTGCTCTCTGTGCACTACTGTGTCCTCTCAACAACACCATTAAGTAGAGATTCTTATTCCTACTTTGCAGATGAGGAAAACGTCAGAGAGATGAACTTGCCAAAAGTAACCTAGGCAGCAGGTGTCAAACTGAGGTTTGAACTGGAGTCATCCAGTTCCCAAGACTATTTATTTCTCATCTACCTCCTTTTGTTGTCTCCCCTGTCAAGGATTCAGTAAACTGATTCCCTGGTTTAGGAGAGAATTTCCATGACAACAATTGGGTTGCTGTGGTGGTGGTAGAGGGGGATTTATTTTCAGAGTTGTATGGAGTGGTCTAGAGTTGATCTGAAAATAGAAGTTGCTCTGGATGGCATGTCCAGTCAATGGTGACCGCCTGCACTAACCAGAGCAGAAGCCACCAAGAGTGTTTCTAGACTTTAGCTAGACTGATTTCACAAAGCTTTGTCCATCATGGTCACCCAGGGGATTTTTTTTAATGGAAAAAATAAATCAGTGAAAATGAAATGAATCCTCTCCAAATAACTGTGTTAGAACTCAAAGCTATCTTACAGAGCAATAAAAACAGGGAAAATAGAGTAAATTCCATTTTAATTTCAGCCAGATTTATTGTCATCTTGGGGAGAGAGGGAAAGCTCACAAAAGCCATGCCGCATAAAGCCATTTTCTGAAAAATAACCCAAATACTTCTTAAGAAAATAGGTTAACTCAGTTTCCATGGGAATTTTCCCTAATGCTAAAATTTTATAGCTGACAGGAGAAAGTGACAGTGACAGAGAAACCAAAATGAATGTAGCTATAGAGATTTTTTGTTCATTATCACACCCCATTCTAATTGTTCCTTTACGTTTCAGAGCTCACCCCCTATTATATTTTGAGGATAGGAACCAACCTATTCAGCTTGCATCCATATCATTTAGCATCGTGGCTAACAGGAACTAAGTGCTTCATACATGTTGGTAGAATGCAGTTGAATATTACATTACCCTGGTAGAGTGGTTCCCAAATGCAAGCCTCGGATTGGTAGCCCTAGATGACCTGAGGAGATTTGAAAAATAGTTTCCTTATGTTTATCTTAGAGATTTTAAGTACAACACCTGTGAAGTATCTGAACACCAGATACCTGCATTTTTATAAAGCCATGTAGGGGATTCTGAAATACACCCACGTTTTAGAACCATATCTACCCTCGTTCACAAATTTATGGGCAACATGCTAGACTCACATTTGCCAAAAGCCAAGGTTAACATTTTACCCTAATGAAAAAGCATAGGAAGGACTTTTATCACTCATTGTGGGTTTATTATGTGCCCCAAACTGGGTCAGGGGCAGTGAGGGATACCAGAACTGTGAGCCTTATCCCCAAGAAACAAATTGTATTAGGAAACGGAGGACATCTTTAAGATTCAGGCCTGTCTGGGATAGTCTCGGGTGGCTGGTGTGGAACTATGGGCACTTCCAATAATAACATGTATCAAAAGGGGGAGACTGGAGGGGCACTGATTTGGTTCAGGGACAGCAGAAACTTACGGCAGGAAAAGAAGATCAGAGCCGGTTACTGTTGAATGTGGTGCTGCCCAGATATGGGCCAGCTCCCTGCACGTGGGACAGCAGTGCTCTTGCCATGAACACTGAGGCTGAGCAGCAGCCTGAGCTCCATCCGCAGGATTTGGCTGTTAGGCTTTTAGCAGCAGCAAGAACATGGTTCTGGCTTTTGGTATTGAAGTGGCAGGAATGTGGCCACAAAGCCAGAGCAGAAAATGAGGGAAGTCAGAGAAAAAAACACTTGAGAGACAAGAGAGCTAATTTACAGATCTCTGAGAGACAACCCCTTAATAATTAAGTACCTGGAACCAGAGAAAGATTGTGTTGTTGTAATTAGAGTCCTCTTCTTACTCATAGTATTGCCGAGGAAACGTTAGTTACAGGCATACCTCGGAGATATTGCAGGTTTGGTTCCAGACCATTGCAAAAAAAGTGAGTATCGAGTAAAGGGGGTCACACAGTTTTTTTGGTTTCCCAGTGCATATAAAAGTTATGTTTACACTATACTGTAGTCTGTTAAGTGTGCAATAGCATTATGTCTAAAAAACAATGTGCATACCTTAATTTAAAAATACTTTATTGTTAAAAAAATGCTGACTATCATCTAAGCCTTCAGTGAGTTGAAATCTTTTTGCTAGTAGAGGGTCTCGCCTCAGTGCCGATGGCTGCTGAGTGATCGGGGTGGTGGCTGTGACAGTTTCTTAACATAGGACAACAGTGAATGAAGTGTGCTACATCGATTGACTCTTCCTTTTATGAATGATTTCTCCATAGCATGCAATGCTGTTTGATAGCATTTTAGCCACAGGAGAACTTCTTTCAAAACTGGAGTTAATCTTCTCAAACCCTGCCACTGCTTTGTCAACTAAGTTTATGTGATATTCTAAATCCTTTGTTGTCATTTCAACAATCTTCACAGCATCTTCACCGGGAGTAGATCCTTTCTATAGAAACCACTTGCTTTGCTCATCCATTAGAAGCAACTCCTCATCAGTTAAAGTTTGATCATGAGATTGCAGCAATTTAGTCACATCTTCAGGCTCCACTTCTAATTCTAGTTCTGTTGCTGTTCTCACCACATCTGCAGTTACTTCTTCCACCAAAGTCTTGAACCCCTCAGAGTCATCCATGAGGGTTGGAATCATTTTCTTCCAAACTCCTGTTCATGTTGCTATTTTGACCTCTCCCCATGAATCATGAATGTTCTTAATGGCATCTAGAATGGTGAATCCTTTCCAGAAGGTTTTCAGTTGACTTGCCCAGATCCATCAGCAGAATCACTATCGATGGCAGCTATAGCCGCATGAAATTTCTTAAATAATAAGACTTGAAAGTTGAAATTACTCCTTGATCCATGGGCTGCAGAATGGATATTGTGTTAGCAGGCACGAAAACAACATTAATCTCATTGTCCATCTCCATCAGGCTCTTGGGTGACCAGGTGCATTATCAATGAGCAGTAATATTTTGAAAGAAATCTTTTTTTTTTTCTGAGCAGTAGGTCTCCACAGTGGGCTTAAAATATTCAAGAAAACCATATTGTAAACAGATGTGCTGTCATCCAGGCTTTGTTGTTCCATTTATAGAGCACAGGCAGAATAGATTTAACATAATTCTTAAGGGCCCAAGGATTTTTGGAGTGGTAAATGAGCATTGGCTTCAAATTAAAGTCACCAGTGCATTAACCCCTAACAAGAAAATCAGCCTGTCCTTTGACGCTTTGAAGCCAGACATTGACTTCTGTCTAGCTATGAAAGTCCTAGATGCCATCTTCTTCCAATATGAGGCTGTTTCATCTACGTTGAAAATCTGTTGTTTAGTGGAGCCACCTTCATTAATGATCTTAGATCTTCTGGATAAGTTGCTGCAGCTTCTGCATCAGCACTTACTGCTTCACATTGCACTTTTAGGTTTTGAAGATGGCTTCTTTCCTTAAACCCAATGAATCAACCTCTGCTAGCTTTACACTTTTCTTCTGCAGCTTCCTCATCTCTCCCAGCCTTTATAGAATTTTAGAGAGTTAGGGCCTTCCTATGGATTAGGCTTTGGCTTAAGGGAATGTCATGTCTGGTTTGATCTTCTATCCAGACCACTAAAACTTTCTGCATATCAGCAATAAAGCTGTTTCACTTTCTTACCATTTGTGTGTTCACTGGAGTAGCACTTTTACTTTCTTTCAATAACTCTTCCTTTGCATTCACAACTTGACTAATTGTTTGGCACGAGTGGCCTGGCCTTTGACCTATCTCAGCTTTCGACATACCTTTCTCACTAAGCTTCATCGTATCTAGCTTTTGATTTAAAGTGAGAAATGTGCGACTCTTCCTTTCACTTGAACACTTAGAGGCCATTGTAGGGTTATTCATTGACCTAATTTCAATATTTTTGTGTCCCAGGGAATAGGAGGGCCCAAGGAGAGGGAGAAGGACAGGAGATTGTCTGGTCAGTAGAGCATTGAGAACACATACAACATTTATCAGTTAAGTTCACCATCTTATATGGGTGCAGTTTGTGGTGCCCCAAAACAATTACATAGTAACATCAAAGGTCACTAGTCACCGATCACCATAACAAATATAGTAATAATGAAAAAGTTTGAAATATTGTGAGAATTACCAAAATGTGACACAGAGACACAAAGTGAGCAAATACTGTTGGAAAAATGGCGCCGATACACTTGCTCCCTGCAAGGTTGCCACAAACCTTCAGTTTGTGGAAAACACAATATCTGTGAAGTACAATAAAGTGAAGTGCAATAAAATGAGGTATGCTTGTGTAACGAAACAATGAGAGTAACAAGTGAGTATAAAGGACAGAATAACTAATAGAATAACAAAATACTATGTAGTATTACATAGTAGACTATATAATATAGTAGTCATGACATGACAGTCTCTAAATTCAGCATGAGTTTATGCCCAGAAAATATGGATAAAAATAAAAATGTGAAACAGATAAAAAATAAAAGAAGAAAGAGAAAGAGAAGGCAAAAGAAGTACCAGAATTGCTTTATTAACAACTGGACAAGCACCCAGTACCTTAGTGCCTAGTCTGGAGTGTGTCCTTTAAGTCAACACTCCACCCATAAAATGTGACTCAACAAATGTCCTGAGCTCTGAACACAGGGATAGCATTTTTCCTGGATAGCCTGCATTATTCCATTTCCGTCAGCATCTTCTGCGTGCTAGGTGTTCTCATATATTGGAGACACCATTAAAATAAAACAAAGTCCCTACCTTGTTTTTCATCAGAGCACTCAACACTAGTTGATATTTTATTATAAATTATTTTAAATTGTCTGTAGTATGTGTCCCACCTAAAAGTGTGCTCCAGGAGGGAAATGACCTATCTTTCCTGTCCACCGTTCTATTCCCAATGCCTTTTATAGACCCTACTCATCAGTTACTAGTTGAATAGATGAATAAATGCATGCGTGAGAGAATGAGTGAATAATCTTGGGAATGAAGTGATTAAATAGGAAATTATGAGTTTCTTCTGAACCACTATCTTGAGGGATAGTTTACTGAGCATAAAACAGAAAGAATAGGGTTGCTGGTCATATATAATGTGTACTTTCTGTTCTGGTTATATAGGATGTATACTTTCTGTTTCCACACCAAACAGGAAATGACTCTTCTCGCCAAGAAGGGATATAAAATTCCCCAACTTAAAGCAGTACTCAATATAGTCTAGGCTAAATGTGGTAAAAATAAATCCCACAATTTCAGTCACTTAACACAGTAAAACGTTACTTCATTTTTCCATCACAACCCCTTGAGTTGTGATATAAACAGTGACTTGGGGAGCTCAGCTGTTTCCATCTTGTGGCTTACCATTTTGAACTCTTTCTTTTCAGAGCTTTAACATGGGGATAGAGACAGCGGGCAATGTGTGTGGCATGTTACGGCCAGGACGTGAAGTGATGTACATTACTTCCATCCGTATTCTATTAGCATAATATCATCGACTTGTAAGAGGGCTGGAAAATGTGGTCATCCTGTGTGCCAAGGAGGAAATTATGGTTTGGTGAACCCATGGCATTGTCTTATGTTACATTTTCAACACTGAGTTTAAAAATAAGGAGAGCCATGCTGTTTCTAGCCATAGCCGACAGGTATAGGAAGTACAGATGGGAAACAAAATAGTCTATACAAATCCTTTAATAAAGAACCATTAATAAGATATTACTTAATTTATTCACTAGATATATATGAAGTTATTACTGTATACCACTCTTTGTACTGTCTTATAGCCTACAGTCTAGAAGGAAAGATACGTGAGCTGTTATGATGAAGTAAGATGAGCGTCTTGATAAAGTACAGCATGTTGTGGGAAAACCATAATAATATTTTAAAATAATAATAATTACTAAGATTTTGAGCATTTGCCGTGTATCAGGCACTTTAAAGATATTATTGCCTTTGTTTTTCACAACGGTAAGAGATAGACACTATTGTTGTTGTTTTGTGGATGGGTAAACCAAGGCTTAGAGAAAATCAGCAGCTTACTCAAGGTCACACAGTAATTAATATACTGCAAGTAACTGAATAAGCAATGATTAGCCTTGGTAATGAAAGTTTCTAAAACAAGAATGGGATGGTTTTACCCCAGATTATGTCATATAGAATGAAATAATATAAAACTCCCGGAGGAAAACCCACATGAGGTGAGCACTGAAACTATTCCATGACCACATAGAGATTCTTACCAGCTCCTTTGTGAGCAAGAACCAAAGGTGACAGCAGGATCAACTGTGCATTCCCTTCATCTGCTGCACAGAGAACTGAAAATAAAGCCCACAGAGTTTCCATACGAAGTGTGAGCCCTACTTTTTTAAGCAAATTTTTTTGTCGTTTTTAGTCCCAACTTGAAAAATCTCAGTCACTGCAAAACACTCTATCGCCTTACCTCTCTGTCTTCTTATCTATCTTCTTATCTATCTATCTATCTCTACTTATCTATCTGTCTACTTATCTGTCTATTTATCTAATCTATCTATTTAATCTATTTTACCTGCCTACATACTAACCTAGAGAGAGAAGCTAAGTGTAGCAATGTAGGTGCTTCCTTTGAAATTTGTCTCTTATGCTGGGGTGTGCTATGCCCTGGCAATGTGGTTATGTATCTACATAATCAAATAAGAAAATATTTGTGAGTGCACACAGTCCTATTCCAAGTAAATGAGAAATTTTATGCTCACCTAAAGTAATTTATTGATTTAGTGATTAATAACACAACTTATATTTATGATTCTTTTTTTTTTAACACCTTTATTGGAGTATAATTGCTCTACAATGGTGATTTAGTGTCTGCTTCACAACAAAGTGAATCAGCTATACACACAAAAACATACCCATATCTCCTCCCTCCTGTGTCTCCCTCCCACCCTCCCTATCCCACCCCTCTAGGTGGTCACAAAGCACCAAGCTGCTCTCCCTGTACAATGCGGCTGCTTCCCACTAGCTATTTGTTTTACATTTGGTAGTATATATATAAGTCCATGCCACTCTTTCACTTCGTCCCAGCTTACCTTTCCCCCTCCCTGTGTCCTCAAGTCCATTCTCTATGTCTGCGTCTTTATTCCTGTTCTGCCTCTAGGTTCTTCAGAACCATTTTTTTTTTTTAGATTCCATATATATGTGTTAGTATAAGGTATTTGTTTTTCTCTTTCTGACTTCCTTCACTCTGTATGACAGACTCTAGGTCCATCCACCTCACTACAAATAACTCACTTTCATTTCTTTTTATGGCTGAGTAATATTCCATTGTATATATGTGCCACATCTTCTTTATCTGTCGGTGGACACTTAGGTTAGGTTGCTTCCATGTCCTGGCTAATGTAAATAGAGCTGCAGTGAACATTGTGGTACATGACTCTTTTTGAATTATGGTTTTCTCAGGGTATATGCCCAGTAGTGGGATTGCTGGGTCATATTGTAGTTCTATTTTTAGTTTTTTAAGGAACCTCCATACTGTTCTCCATAGTGGCTGTATCAATTTATATTCCCACCAACAGTGCAAGAGGGTTCCCTTTTCTCCACACTCTCTCCAACATTTATTGTTTGTAGATTTTTTGATGATGGCCATTCTGATTGGTATGAGGTGATACCTCAATGTAGTTTTGATTTGCATTTCTCTAATGATTAATGATGTAGAGCTTTCTTTCATGTGTTTGTTGGCAATCTGTATATGTTCTTTGGAGAAATGTCTATTTAGGTCTTCTGCACATTTTTGGATTGGGTTGTTTGTTTTTTTGATATTGAGCTGTATGAGCTGCTTGTAAATTTTGGAGATTAATCCTTTGTCAGTTGCTTCATTTGCAAATATTTTCTCCCATTCTGAGGGTTGCCTTTTCGTCTTGTTTATGATTTCCTTTGCTGTGCAAAAGCTTTTAAGTTTCATTAGGTCCCATTTGTTTATTTTTGCTTTTATTTCCATTTCTCTAGAAAGTGGGTCAAAAAGGATCTTGCTGTGATTTATGTCATAGTGTTCTGCCTGTGTTTCCCTCTAAGAGTTTTATAGTGTCTGGCCTTATATTTAGATCTTTAATCCATTTTGAGTTTATTTTTGTGTATGGTGTTAGGGAGTGTTCTAATTTCATTCTTTTACATATAGCTGTCCAGTTTTCCCAGCACGACTTATTGAAGAGGCTGTATTTTCTCCATTGTATATTCTTGCCTCCTTTATCAAAAATAAGGTGACCATATGTGTGTGGGTTTATCTCTGGGCTTTTTATCCTGTTCCATTGATCTGTATTTCTGTTTTTGTGCCAGTACCATACTGTCTTGATTACTGTAGCTTTGTAATATAGTCTGAAGTCCAGGCACCTGATTCCTCCAGCTCCATTTTTCTTTCTCAAGATTGCTTTGTCTAATCAGGGTCTTTTGTGTTTCCATACAAATTGTGAAATTTTTTGTTCTAGTTCTGTGAAAAATGCCAGTGGTAGTTTGATAGGGATTGCATTGAATCTGTAGATTGCTTTGGGTAAGATAGTCATTTTTACAGTGTTGATTCTTCCAATCCAAGAACATGGTATATCTCTCCATCTCTTTGTATCATGTTTAATTTCTTTCATCAGTGTCTTCTAGTTTTCTGCATACAGGTCTTTTGTCTCCTAAGGTAAGTTTTTTCCTAGGTATTTTATTCTTTTTGTTGCAGTGGTAAATGGGAGTGTTTCCTTAATTTTTCTTTCAAATTTTTCATCCTTAGTGTCTAGGAATGCAAGAGATTTCTGTGCATTAATTTTGTATCCTGCTACTGTACTAAATTCATTGATTAGCTCTAGTAGTTTTCTGGTAGCGTCTTTAGGATTCTCTAGGTATAGTATCATGTCATCTGCAAACAGTGACAGCTTTATTTCTTCTTTTCCTATTTGGATTCTTTTATTTCTTTTTCTTCTCTGATTGCTGTGGCTAAAACTTCCAAAACTATGTTGAAGAGCAGTGAGAGTGGGCAACCCTGTCTTGTTCCTGATCTTAGTGGAAATGGTTTCAGTTTTTCACCATTGAGAACAATGTTGGCTGTGGGTTTGTCATATATGGCCTTTATTATGTTGAGGTAAGTTCCCTCTCTGCCTACTTTCTGGAGGGTTTTCATCATAAATGGGTGTTGAATTTTGTCAAAAGTTTTTTCTGCATCTCTTGAGATGATCATATGGTTTTTATCCTTCAATTTGTTAATATGGTTTATCACATTGATTGATTTGCATATATTGAAGAGTCCTTACATTCCTGGGATAAACCCCACTTAATCATGGTGTATGATCCTTTTAATGTGCTGCTGGATTCTGTTTGCTAGTATTTTGTTGAGGATTTTTGCATCTAGGTTCATCAGTGATATTGGTGTGTAATTTTCTTTTTTTGTAGTATCTTTGTCTGGTTTTGGTATCAGGGTGATGGTGGCCTCGTAGAATGAGTTGGGGAGTGTTCCTCCCTCTGCTATATTTTGGAAGAATTTGAGAAGGATGAGTGTTAGCTCTTCTCTAAATGTTTGATAGAATTCGCCTGTGAAGCCATCTGGTCCTGGGCTTTAGTTTGTTGGAAGATTTCTAATCACAGTCTCAATTTAAGTGCTTGTGATTGGTCTGTATATATTTACTATTTCTTCCTGGTTCAGTCTCAGAAGGTTGTGCTTTTCTAAGAATCTGTCCATTTCTTCCAGGTTGTCCATTTTATTGGCATATAGTTGCTTGTAGTAATCTCTCTTGATCCTTTGTATTTCTGCAGTGTCAGTTGTTACTTCTCCTTTTTCATTTCTAATTCTATTTGATTCTAATTTCTAATTCTATTGATTCTTTTTCTCTTGAGGAGTCTGACTAATGGTTTATCAATTTTGTTTATCTTCCCAAAGAACCAGCTTTTAGTTTTATTGATCTTTGCTATCCTTTTCTTCATTTGTTTTTCATTTATTTCTGATCTGATCTTTATGATTTCTTTCCTTCTGTTAACTTTGGGGATTTTTTGTTCTGCTTTCTCTGATTGCTTTAGGTGTAAGGTTACATTGTTTATTAGGGATGTTCCTTGTTTCTTGAGTTAGGATTGTATTGCTATAAAGTTCTTTCTTAGAACTGCTTGTGCTGCATCCCGAAGGTTTTGGGTCGTCGTGTTTTCATTGTCATTTGTTTCTAGGTATTTTTTGATTTCCTCTTTGATTTCTTCAGTGATCTCTTGGTTTTTAGGTAGTGTGTTGTTTAACCCCTATGTGTTTGTATTTTTTACAGTTTTTTTCCTGTAATTGATATCTAGTCTTGTAGCGTTGTGGTTGGAAAAGATACTGATATGATTTCAATTTTCTGAAATTTACCAAGGCTTGATTTGTGACCCAAGATATGATCAATCTGGAGAATATTCCATGGGCACTTGAGAAAAAAGTGTATTCTGTTGTTTTTGGATGGAATGTCCTATAAATATCAATTAAGTCCATCTTGTTTAATGTATCATTTAAAGCTTGTGTTACCTTATTTATTTTCATTTTGGATGATCTGTCCATTGGTGAAAGTGAGGTGTTAAAGTCCCCTACTATGATTGTGTTACTGTCGATTTCTCCTTTTATGGCTGTTAGTATTTGCCTTATGTATTGAGGTGCTCCTATGTTGGGTGCATAAATACTTATAATTGTTATATCTTCTTCTTGGATTGATCCCTTGATCATTATGTAGTGTCTTTCTTTGTCCCTTGTAATAGTCTTTCTTTTAAAGTCTATTTTGTCTGATATGAGAATTGCTACTGCACCTTTCTTTTGATTTTCATTTGCATGGAATATCTTTTCCCGTCCCCTCACTTTCAGTCTAGTGTGTCCCTAGAATGAAGTAAGTCTCTTGTAGATAGCATATATACGGGTCTTGTTTTTGTATCCATTCAGCCAGTCTATGTCTTTTGGTTGGAGCATTTAATCCATTTACATTTAAGGTAGTTATCAATAATGTGTGTTCCTATTACCATTTTCTTAATTGTTTTGGGCTTTTTATTATAGGTCTTTTCCTTCTCTTATGTTTCCTGCCTAGAGAAGTTTCTTTAGGATTTGTTGTAAAGCTGGTTTGGTGGTGCTGAATTCTCTTGGCTTTTGCTTATCTGTAAAGGTTTTAATTTCTCTGTTGAATCTGAATGAGATCCTTGCTGGGTAGAGTAATCTTGGTTGTAGGTTTTTCTCTTTCATTACTTTAAATATGTCCTGCCACACCCTTCTGGCTTGCAGAGTTTGTGCTGAGAAATCAGCTGTTAACCTTATGGGGATTCCCTTGTATGTTATTTGTTGCTTTTCCCTTGCTGCTTTTAATATTTTTTCTTTGTGTTTAGTTTTTGATAGTTTGATTAATATGTGTCTTGGTGTGTTTCTCCTTGGATTTATCCTGTATGGGACTCTCTGTGCTTCCTGGACTTGATTCACTATTTCCGTTCCCATACTAGGTAAGTTTTCAACTATAATCTCTTCAGATATTTTCTCAGTCCCTTTATTTTTCTCTTCTTCTCTGGGACCCCTATACTTTGAATGTTGGTGCATTTAACATTGTCCCATATGTCTCTGAGACTGTCCTCAATTCTTTTCATTGTTTTTTCTTTAGTCTTCTCTGTGGTAGTTATTTCCAGTATTTTATCTTCCAGGTCACTTATCCGTACTTCTGCCTCAGTTATTCTGCTATTGATTCCTTCTAGAGGATTTTTAATTTCATTTATTGTGTTGTTTGTCATTGTTTGTTTGCTCTTTGGTTCTTCTAGGTCCTTGTTAAACGTTTCTTGTATTTTCTCCATTCTATTTCCAAGATTTGGGATCATCTTTACTATCATTATTCTGAATTCTTTTTCAGTTAGACTGCCTATTTCCTCTTCATTTGTTTGTTCTGGTGGGTTTTTACCTTGTTCTTTCATCTGCTGTGTGTTTCTCTGTCTTCTCATTTTGCTTAACCTATTGTGTTTGGGGTCTCCTTTTCGCAGGCTGCAGGCTTGTAGTTCCTTTGTTTTTGGTGTCTGTCCCCAGTGGGTACGGTTGGTTCAGTGCGTTGTGTAGGCTTCCTGGTGGAGGGGACTAGTGCCTGAGTTCTGGTGGATGAGGCCAGATCTTGTCTTTCTGGTGGGCAGGTCCGCATCCAGTGGTGTGTTTTGGGGTGTCTGTGACCTTATTATGATTTTAGGCAGCCTCTCTGGTAGTGGATGGGGTTGTGTTCCTGTCTTGCTAGTTGTTTGGCATAGGTTGTCTTGCACTGTAGCTTGCTGGTCGTTGAGTGGAGCTGGGTCTTGGTGTTGCGATGAAGATCTCTGGGAGAGCTTTCGCCTTTTGATATTATGTGGAACCAGGAGGTCTCTGGTGGACCAATGTCTTGAACTCAGCTCTCCCACCTCAGAGGCAAAGACCCCACACCCGGCCGGGGCACCAAGACCCTGTCAGCCACACGGCTCAGAAGAAAAGGGAGAAAAAATGAAAGAAAGAAAGAAAATAATAAAATAAAATAAGTTTATTAAAATAAAATATAATTATTAAAGATAAAAAAATTAAAAAGTAATAAAAAAGAGGAAAAAAAAAAAAGAAAGAAGAGAGCAACCAAACCAAAAAAGAAATCCACCACTGAGAACAATCGCTAAAGACTATACTAAAAAAAAAAAAAAAAAATGGACACACAGAACCCTAGGAGAAGTGGTAAAAGCAAAGCTATACAGACAAAATCACACACAGAAGCATACACATACATACTCACAAAAAGAGAAAAAGGACAAAAAAATATATATCATTGCTGCCTTCTAAACTGAGTCCACCATCTCAATTTTGGGATGATTTGTTGTCTATTCAGGTATTCCACAGATGCAGGGTACATCAAGTTAATTGTGGAGATTTAATCTGCTGCTCCTGAGGCTGCTGGGAGAAATTTCCCTTTCTTTGTTTGCACGGCTCCTGGGGTTCAGCTTTGGGTTTGACCCTGCCTCTGCATGTAGGTCACCTTAGGCCATCTGTTCTTCGCTCAGACAGGAGCAGCTGGTTAGGGGGCTGTGGCTCACTCAGGCTGGGGAGAGGGAGGGGTACGGAATGCAGGGCGAGCCTGTGGTAGCAGAGGCCAACGTGACGTTGCAACAGCCTGAGGCACACCGTGTGTTCTCCCAGGGAAGTTGTCCCTGGATCACGGGACCCTGGCAGTGGCTGGCTGCACAGGCTCCCGGGAGGGGAGGTGTGGATAGTGACCTGTGCTTGCGCACAGGCTCCTTGGTGGCTGCAGCAGCAGCCTTAGCGTCTCATGCCCATCTTGGGGGTCCACGCTGATAGCCGCGGCTCGCACCCGTCTCTGGAGCTCGTTTAGGCAGTGCTCTGAATTCCCTCTCCTCGCGCACCCTGAAACAATGGTCTCTTGCCTCTTAGGCAGGTCCAGACTTTTTCCCGGATTCCCTCCCGGCTAGCTGTGGCGCACTAGCCTCCTTCAGGCTGTGTTCACGCAGCCAACCCTAGTTCTCTCCCTGGGATCTGAACTCCGAAGCCTGAGCCTCAGCTCCCAGCCCCCGCCCGCCCCGGCGGGTGAGCAGACAAGCCTCTCGGGCTGGTGAGTGCTGGTCGGCCCCAATGCTCTGTGCGAGAATCTCTCCGCTTTGCCCTCCGCACCCCTGTTGCTGCGCTGTCCTCCGTGGCTCTGAAGCTTCCCCCCACCCTGCCACCCCCCGTCTCTGCCAGTGAAACGGCTTCCTAGTGTGTGGAAACTTTTCCTCTTTCTCAGCTCCCTCCCAGTGGTGCAGGTCCCATCCCTATTCTTTAGTCTCTGTTTTTTCTTTTGTCCTACCCGGGAACGTGGGGAGTTTCTTGCCTTTTGGGAAGTGTGAGGTCTTCTGCCAGCATTCAGTAGGTGTTCTGTAGGAGTTGTTCCACATGTAGATGTATTTCTGATGTATTTGTGGGGAGGAAGGTGATCTCCACGTCTTACTCTTCCACCATCTTGAAGGTCTCTCCTATGATATCCTTAGTATGAAAACTATTATCTTTCCATAGTCAAAAAGCAAACTGAAAATAACCAAGGTTCTGCTTAGCTTTTTAATATGACCTGCCTCCCCCTCACCCCACTCCAACTTCTCTACCAGAATTTAAATTCCTAGGCAATACAAATTTCCCACAGAGGCAAAAGAAAGATTCAATAATTGTTTTGCAAAGTAAAGAAGCCAGCTAGAATAGGATATTTTCCATTGCAATAATGTGGAGATACCAGATTTCATGAAAATTGTATAATGAGGCAGGGAAACAATTTCATCCTTGAGCCAAAGTCACAGTTTTCTCTCTTCACAGGATGGATTAAAGAGGTAGGTCGAGCAAACAGCTCACCTGGTGAACCCACTGTTTTTGCAGATGTAAGTGGCTTGCAGCTCGATTTTACTGCTGTGATTTGCTTACCCGTATGTGGTATTACATAAAATAAAGAGGAGCTGAAACCCAGGAGTGGGAAATGCAGTTTTTAGCACAGTCTCACTGTCAGCAATGGGAATTGCTTTTCTAAAACTGAAAGTATCCTTGATGAAAACGTTCTTTAACATCCTCAACATTGCCTTGGGATAAATTTTTCCAGAAACCATGGGACATTTCTTCTTCATTTTGGAGTTTTATAGCATCTTATTGTCTACTTTATGAAATGTTGTGAAGCTCTTGCATTGCCCTCTGCTGTTTTCTGAGCTGCATAACCAGGGTGTTCACAAGTAAGACATTGAGATCGTTTAATTCAAATGAAATACTTTGAGCACCTGTTAAGCACTAGGGATGCAAGAACAATTAAAAAAGAGTATACTGAGTAAAGCCCAGGTTTTAAAGTCAGGAAAAATGAGTCCTGATTCCAGCGCCACCTCATGCCAGCTATGGGATTGTTGGGGATTTATTTACATTTTCTCAGGCTTAAGGCTCAGTTTCCTTATATGCAAAATTGGAATATAACACTTATTTGCATCATGTTTTAAGAATAAGTAATGGATGCCAAGTATCTGAAACAGAGTAGACACCACGCTATGGAACTATTACAACAGAGATTAGTCATGCACTCAAGAAGAGGATAGGACAAGTAGGGATCTGGCAGTATAGGATTATGTAGCAGGAGGAGTCCCTGACTGGATGGCTCTTATAGTGACCCAGATAGTGAAATGTTGTGAGATCCTCACCGAGGATGTCAGCGGTGAGAATGAAACTGCTTTAGGAAGTCCACACTGCTAGCCAAGTGGAGACCATTCAGCAAGGGAGGTGGGGAGAGACTGGAAGAAGATGGCTTGAGCTAGATACTTATGATTTGCCCATTTTTCTGTATGTGTATTTCTATGAAAGTATATTTTAAAATGTGCAAGATTTCTTGTGGATAATTTATGCTTTTCATTGGAAGACACTAGAAAAGATTTAAAATATATACGTGTGTGTGTGTGTGTGTGTGTGTGTGTGCGCGTGTAGACCACAAACTTCTGGATCAAGTTCAAAATCCTAGTACATATCATATATTTGGAGATTTGTTTTGTAGATATAGTCTTTTTTTCACATGAAGACTGACGTCTTACCTAAGCCGAGCTGGTGGCAGAAGGTGGGGAGGAATTGTTGAGAATAGATTGCAGTCTGCTTCTCTGGAATCTAGACATTTCACAGCTTGTCCTGGAAGCAGTCAGAATACACAATGACATGCTTTGACAAACAGACTAACAACAAACTTGAATCATATTTGGGCCCTCAGGTGAAATCAGCTAAACATCAAAATGATTTTCTCAAAATTGCTTGGTTCAATTTTTACATATTACGCATTAAAGCCAGTGTTTGGATCCAGATTAAAGTTTGGAACAAATGGGATTGTTTGTACATAAAATATAGTTATGAAATCATTTTAACATTTTGAATAATGTAGTGAAACACAACATAATGCTATGAATGGTAAAAAAACAATTAAATTGCATAAAATACAGGATTGAACGATTGCACTGTAAATGAAAAACCATAGTTTTTATTTGGTCTGAACAAAAAACACAAACATAAAGATGATGATAGTTATTCCATACACAAACAGCAGACTGGGAAAAATTCCACATGATTATGAGGCTGTCACTTTCAACCCCTTCCTTTCCTTTCCAAACCGCAGAATTTGAGTCTAAGAACTTCAGAATTTGAGTCTAAGAACTGGCTTGGGCAGAGTACAAGAGCAATTGTGTTGTATCTTTGCTTGATTGTCATTTTTCCTGCTGCAATTTACATGGACATCTTTTGTAATGTTGAATGTTATTAGGAAATACAAATAGAATTCTAACTTAGCTCAAAATCACCAAAAGAAAAACAAGAATAAAGAAACATGTAGAGCCCCCAAAACCAGAGGAGCCAGTGGCTATAGTAAAGAAAAGTGATGGAGCCCTGGTGAGAATAGGTGTGTAGGCCCTGCACTGATTTTTATTTTAATTTGACAATAGATGTTTTTTAAAAAATTGAATTAAGAATAAAAGTGAGCACGACTAGCTGCATCATAAAAATAAGACCTATTTCAGCTTTGGCACACATCTGTTTTATACACCCCTGTATGGCAATATTTCTGAGCCATTTTCACGGTGACTCATGGTAGGTGATGTTCATATGTCTGACATTCTGGGCATATACAGATTTTTTTGCAGAACTATAAAAGCTTTTGTGAGAATGTACAGTAAATAGCCCCACAAAAATCTTTCTTTTTTGGTGAGGAATTCATGCAAAATATTTCTTGAGAGTATGTGGATAATGAGATCGGTCCCAAATAAGTATTTACTTTAAAAGCCTAAAGAGTATCATGGCTAATCTAAAGTTATTACTTTTAGAAAGGTCTGACTTTTTTTTCCAGACTTCTATTCCACAGGTATTATTAAGATGAACAATTTAATATCATTTCAGGCTAAGCACAAGCATAATTAATTTTATTGTTAAAGTTGTAATAGAATTTTCTGACTTTCATCACATGTTTTATGGCACTAATTTTTTTCCAGTCTTAGCTTAATCTGGTTGCCTTTGATTTGGGAACAGGCACATGCTTTTGTGAATTTAGTGCTAGAAGTATTCTGCACATCTCCCTCACTGATATATATTGAAGAGATAGATATGCACAGGAACACAGCCAATTGGTTGGGCTGTGTTGCACAGATAGGGAGGTTGTACGTTATGGGCTGTCTCTTACTCAGGAAGGCATAACAGAATACAAATGAACAGTGATGGTGTTATTAAAGATAACCTTGAATGTACCCCAATGTTTTTTTTTCTGTAAATCCTTCACAAATACTTGAACTTCACAGAAATCAATGAAAACAACAAGAAATAAATACCTGATATATACCTTAGAATGATAGCACTATAACATTTCTGCTGTGATACATCCGATTACTATAAAATTATTGCATTTTTCAAGGAGAGTTGATACTTCTGTTAATGCAGACCTGTTCACAGAAGCTGTGTAGTAGAGTGAGCAGGACACTGCTCAGGGTTCACATTCAGGCCCTAAAGCTATACTTGCCAAGTGACTGAGTGGTCATTTAATTTCTCAGAATCCCAGTTTTCTAATATTTAAGTTTAGGATAATAATATTCATCACATGATTATAAGGAAGATTAAATGAGATAACAGGTGTTAAGTGCTTATCCCTGTTCCTGGAACATAATAAATAATCTAAAAAATAGTAGCTGATCAATATTTAAAAAAAACCCAATCCAGAAATGGGCAGAAGACCTAAATAGACATTTCTCCAAAGAAGACGTACAGATGGCCAAGAGGCACATGAAAAGCTGCTCAACATCACTAATTATTAGAGAAATGCAAATCAAAACTGCAATGAGGTATCATCACCTCACACCGGTTAGAATGGGCATCATCAGAAAATCTACAAACAACAAATGCTGGAGAGGGTGTGGAGAAAAGGGAACCCTCTTGCACTGTTGGTGGGAATGTAAATTGATACAGCCACTATGGAGAACAGTATGGAGGTTCCTTAAAAAACTAAAAATAGAATTACCATATGATCCAGCAATCCCACTCCTGGGCATATACCCAGAGAAAACCAGAATTCAAAGAGACACATGCACCCCAATGTTCATTGCAACACTGTTTACAATAGTCAAGTGATGGAAGCAACCTAAATGCCCATCGGCAGACGAATGGATAAAGAAGTTGTGGTACATATATACAATGGAATATTACTCAGCCATAAAAAGGAACGAAATTGGGTCATTTGTAGAGACGTGGATGGATCTAGAGACTGTCATACAGAGTGAAATAAGTCAGAAAGAGAAAAACAAATATCGTATATTAACGCATATATGTGGAACCTAGAAAAATGGTACAGATGAACCGGTATGCAGGGCAGAAATTGAGACACAGATGTAGAGAACAAATGTATGGACACCAAGGGGGGAAAGCGGCAGGGGATGGTGGTGGTGGTGTGCTGAATTGGGCGGCTGGGATTGACATGTATACACTGATGTGTATAAAATTGATGACTAATAAGGACCTGCTGTATAAGAAAAATAAAATTAAATTTAAAAAAATAAAAAAAAAATAGTGGCTGACTTTGATGAAAGCAAATGATCATGCAGCAGAGGACATTAAAGGACAGTTTGCCACAAAAATGTAAGTTTTTATAATAGTGATATTTTAAATTGTTAGCTTTATGGTTTTACTTTCCTGGATGCTGATAAGAGTAAGAATAGGTTAGGGCAGTGGGAAAAGTGAATCAAGAATGAGGTATCAGCTGCAAACTCACTTCAGTCTGTTCTCAGTAGGAAGCTCTGAAGCATGAACAGTCTGACAGTCTTGGTCTCATCTTGGGGCAGTGGAGACAGCCTTTGCTACACCCCCCCACCAGGGAAGTCAGTCATTGGCCACAAAATATGGATCTGAAGAAGGTGGGACTGGGACGGGGATCTTTCTTACCTAATAGGGGGCAATTCTCCTGAGAAGGAGGCAGCACTTGAAGCAGCTGGGGTGATACACCAGCCAGTAAAGGGGATATGGGCAGAGCACCACAATTGTGTCCCTGTGACTACCATCCATCCTCAGTAGGGGCTACTCAGTAGCAGAGAAGCCCTCTGCTAGGAGTATATGGCCTAATTGTGTGCCTACCCTCTGACTTATCTTTTCTTTTCTTCTCTCTCTCTTTCTTTCTCCCTCTCCCTGATCTGGATCACTCTTTAATTTCTATTGTCATATTCTTTCTTCCATAATGTCCTATAATTCAAGATATTCCATGTCATACTTGTCATTTCCATATATCAGTCTTGATATACCCACTGCAGAGGGTTTCAGCATCTTTGTCCATAACTCTGGAGTGTCTTGTCCTTTAAATGTGAAACACTGCAGAGTGACGTGGGTAAGGTCCAGGGTGCAGTGATGTAACTTGGGTGTGAAACTTATCTCCACCATTCACTGGCTCAGTGAGCTGAGCTCTGGGTCTCAGCCTCTTTATCTGTGAAATAGAAGTAATACCTACCTCTAATAGAAGTGTTACCTACCTCTTAATATTCCTTGGTAATTCAATGAGCTAGTACATTTAAAGCACTCAGAACAGTAGCTGACACAGGGGAAGCAATAGCTAATTATGAACCATTCGTAGTCGTAAAACACAGAGGATGCCTTTTTCAACGTCATAATATATCAATTATGTTTTTAATTCTCTGGTTATTATCATCTCTCTTAATAGCTATTGCCCACATTTGTGCAATTTTTGGGTATCCATAAGGTCTAATTCTTCCTGAATGTCAGCAAACTCCACCAATGTCTTCTGCCTACAGACAATTTCCAGAGAAGCCTTATGAATACCCTCTGTGACTATACTAATGAGGTGTGGTTTTTAGTGAAGCTATGACTGATTTTTAGACCAAGTGTTGTGTGGAGGACTCTTCCGCATTACCGTGAAGCCCTATTTTTATGGCATATATTTTCTGTCTCATATCTACTGTTTCCCAGGCTCCAAAGACTGAGAATAAAATTGCCTCATGGAGACAAAATTTTAGTCTTTAAAAATAGCAATACGTACCACTGGCCACTGTGGTGCTCATTTAATACTAAAAATTACCCTAAGAGATATTATCCCCATTGATTTAGAAACTAAAGCAGTAAGAAAGCCCTAAATGTAAGACTGGAGACCATAAAACTCCTAGAAGAAAACATAGGCAGAATACTCTTTGACATAAGTCTTAGCAATATTTTTTGGATCTGTCTCTTCAGGCAAGGGAAACAAAAGCAAAAATAAACAAATGGGACCTAATTAAACTTAAAAGCTTTGCACATCAAGGAAAACCATCAACAAAACTAAAAGACAATCTACTGAAGGGGAGAAGATATTTGCAAATGATTGATCTGATAAGGGGTTAGTATCCAAAATATATAAAGAGCTCATACAACTCAATAAAAAGAAAACCCTTATTTAAAAAATGGGCAGAAAACCTGATAGACATTTTTTTCCAAAGAAGACATACAGATGACCAAAAGGCGCATGAAAAGATGCTCAATATCACTAACCATCAGGGAAATGAAAATCAGAAGCACAGTGAGATATCACCTCACACTTGTCAAAATGGCTATTGCCAAAAAGACAACAAATAATGTTGGCGAGGATGTGGAGAAAAGGGAACCCTAGTTCACTGTTGGTGGGAATGTAAATTGGTGCAGCCACTATGGAAAACAGTATGGAGGTTTCTCAAAAAAATAAAAATAGAATTACTATATGATCCAGCTATTCTACTTCTGGTTATATATCCAAAGAAAATGAAAACAGTAATTAAAAAAGATGTATGTACCCCAGTGTTCATAGCAGCGTTATTTACAATAGCCAAGATATGGAAACAATGTAAATGTCTATCAACAGATGAATGGATAAAGAAGATGTGGTGTATATATAAATGAATTATTACTCAGCCATAAAAAAGAATGAACTCTTGTCATTAACTACAACATGGATGGACCTGGAGGGTATTATGCTTAGTGAAGTAAGTCAGACAGAGACATATGCTGTATGTTTTCACTTATACGTGGAATCTAAAAAAATAAAACAAGTGAATGAATATAACAGAACAGAAACAGACTCATAGATACAGAGAATAAACTAGTAGTTACGAGAGAGGAGAGGGATGGGGGAGGGGCAGTACAAGGGAAGGGAATTAAAAGGTACAAACTACTAGGTATAAAATGAGATACTGGAAATATAACCACTATTTTATAGTAACTTTAAATGGAGTATAATCTATAAAACTATTGACTATGTTGTACACCTGAGACTAACATTGTAAACCAACCATACTTCAATAAAAAAAGAAAGAAAGAAAAAAAGAAGCAGGGAGAAAGATTCAGTTCACATACAAGGTCACAAAGCAGATTCTGTGTTTAACTGTTTCATGCTCACTACTTGTGGGCTACCTCAGGTGCCACAGGGCCTACTGCACCAAGGTTCTACATAGGTGAGGCCCGAGAAACACACACACACACACACACACACACACACACACACACACACACACAGAAAAGATCTGCCTAGGCCAGGTTCTAAAGCATCTATTGTGTCTAGTTCTTCACCAGAGTTTACATTCAGGGAAAAGCTGATATTGGTTAATTTCTATTATTTAAGCAATTAGTTATTGTCATTTATTTATTGACAGTTGTTTTGGATTGTCCTTTTAGTGGGTAAAGATAGGGTAAATGTCACTTTGTAACTGAAGTGTATTGTCATTTTAGTGATCACCAGATTCCTGATTCCATCTCCATTTACAGTTTGAGCTTTTGGGGGTTTTCAAATAATACACTGGGGAAAGTTCTGTGCTGTAATGGTTACTCAGACCACTTCGTGATGGTGACTCTGGGTGGTTGTCAGACGTCACCATGCTGCTCTTTCCTCTTCTTTTAAAGTAGGGCTAATAATACTGGCTATTTATAGAGTTACAGAGAGCAAATAAGATAATATATAAAAGTGTATATTTAAATGTCAACCACTATTATACATGGTTATGAGAAGATAGAGGGAAGCATGGTTTGTGAATAAGTATTGGGTAAAGGCTTGGGGTATCCTTGGATAAATAGAGGACTCATGAATTTAATAGTAAGAAAATAATTAGACAAATACTTTGTGAGGCATTCTATAGGACAATTAGACTGGATTCTTCAAAAATGTCAGTGTCATTAGTGAGAATGAAAAAGTCAGGAACTTCAGATTAAAGGATACTAAAGAGATAAGGCACCTAAATTCTATGTGTGATTCTCTTAGTTGGATCCTAGATTTGAAAGGAAAAAAACACAATAAAGCACTGGGATCTTGTTAGATGAGTAGAATCTGGGGTTCTGTATTTCTAGTAAGCTCCCAGATAATGCTGTTTCTGCCCAGTCTGCAGACTGCACTTTAGAGAGTAAGAGATTGGAACAATGGGGACATTTAAATATGGGCCACAAATACATCCGTGTCAAAGTTCTTGAGTGTTATAAAGGCAGTATGCTTATATAGCAGAATGTAATTATTTTAAAGAAATACTGTTGAAATACTTAGTGTTTAGATAGTGCGAAACTTATTTTCAAATAGTTTGAGCAAACGAAGTATGTGTGCGCCCATAGGTGTGTGAAAGAGGAACAAATGTAGCAAAATGCTAACAATTTGTCAACCTCAGTTGTAGATATTGGAATGTTCAGTGTATTAGTCTTTCACTTTTTCTACAGGTTTGAAATTTCTCAAAATGAATATTTTTGAGAGAAATATGGCTCATGCGTCAAGTAATTTTCACAGTAGTTTCCAAGATATTTTTCTCATCCCATCTCCAGTAGAACTTTAAGTTTCTTTACCTCCAGCATTCCTTCCCTGCTCAATTAGGAATCTATTCCCAGAAGTTTTTCCTAAGGGTAGGCGGTCTATCTTCTGGATTGGTTGGTTTGTAAGGTATTGCTGAGACCCTCTAGTGCTTAGGCCACCACAGCACCCTCTGACCATCCTACCCAGCCTAGAGCTTTCGAAGCCTCTTCTAAAGATTTTGTATATTTCTCATATCTGGTTGTGGAGTTTCTTCCAAAGTGAGAGCCTTCCCTCTTAAGGGTGTCTGAGGTGATTTCTGGATTTCCCAGTTCTTACAACCACCAAGAGTCATCTTACTCTTTCTTTTACTGCCTCCTACACAATTGGTGATCCCTCGCAGGCTTATTGATGTAAGGGTTTTATCCTCATCTGCTTGTATGTTGGATCCTGGAGAATAAAATATACCCAGTTTTGTTAAAGATGTTGTCTGTTGATCTTTTTCTATTGTTATGTATCCCAGTCAGGATTAGTCAGGGAAGCAGCACCACTATGAGTATTACGGGATAAAGAATTTATGACAGAAATGAGATCTTACGTAATTGGGGGAAAGGCTAGGGCAGTGAAGATCTGGTAGGGGGAGTCAGAGTATCAGAGAAGGTGTCACAGATGGGCAAGTCGGAGCTTGCAGGGAAATTGGAGGAGCCAAACTTGGCCACACAGCAAGGTAGGATCATAAAGTAGGAACTTGTGGGAGGGTCTGTAGAAAACTGTTGTCTTTGTGTAGCAACTGTTTCTGCTGGCCTGCTGCCAAGCATATTGGTAGGGGGCCATTCAGGAAAATGAGCTGGATGCAAACCAGAGAAGAACAAGGATAGGTTGGCTCCATCCAGTCATTTCTGCATCTACCTGTCACCATAACTGACCTCCCGTACCTTACAAGGTCAGTGACCGCTGATTCACCTCTGCCTTCCAGATCTTGTCCAGGTTTCTTTTTGACCAACTCTAAGCTAGAACTATACAGGGAAAGGGATTCTGGAACACATGGTTCCCGGCTTAACTAAGTCCCCTCAGCACGATCCAGCTCATTCTAGAAAATCCCCTGACTCCCCATTTTCAGTTGAATATTCATCCCTGTACCCCTGTTCCATACTGGGTATTTCAGTCATTGACCTGCAGACATTTTTTTCAGGAGATTGCATGAGTGCCTGTTTTTTCTATTAGTGTAAGGGTCACGTCTTACTCCAGCGCCTTTCCCATTATCTGGCACATAGTAGGCGTTCAGTACACGCTTATTGAGATAGAATGAACAGAGAGAGGAAAAATAAAAAAAGAGGTTCAGTGAAGGGAGTTTTCTCAATGAGTATATATCATAAGGGAAGTGCCAAGATGCTTTAGAAAGCAGCTAAAATCAATAATAGAATCCAGCTCATTTCAGTTATGATGGAAATGTAAAAATAGTGCCTAAGTAGGGTTGGCTTATTATTTTTTTTTACCTGATAAACATGTTTATAAAGAGAAACTTGTCAAGACATCCATAGAAAGCAATGGTATTGGAAGTGACTGAGTTGGAAAGATTGCCCGTGGAGTGGCATCAGTGCTTGCCAGAGGGCTTGCCCCAAATTAAAGCTAATGTACACTTAGGGACTCAGAAATCCTGATAGCTGGTTTCTTGTTTAACTCTTTTCTCAATATTCTGGCAATGTTCAGTAGCTCTCAGCCTCTCCCCCCTCCCCCCACTCCCTTCCTGCTTTGGATATCCTTGTTCTTTTTCTTAATTTTCTCCTTTTCAGGTAGTTTAATTCCTCATCCTGGAAGGAGACCAACCAAGCTTTGAATCCTGGCTCCATTTTTTATTCATGCCTTCTGTGCCTCAGATTTCTCTAAAATTGAGGATAATATTTTTTCTATTGCAAACGCTAGCAACTAATCCATTGTAGGTACTTAATAAATGTAAGTTTCCCTCTGTTTCCTTCTTTCCAAGACTAAGAAGAAAGATGAGAAGCCATCTGTTGTTGCTCCAACGTGCTCCCTGGGATCTAACCTTTGCCACCCAACGCCCCGCCCCTCAATTCTTTCAACTATGTGTAATACTCTTCTGGGAGAAATTCTAGTAAATACAAATCCCCCTTTGTTATATTTACCCTGATTGGCTTTTCGAGTCTGCTGACTCTCACAGTTTCTTAGTCTTGGCTTTTTCTCCTTCCTTCTCTTGTCTGTCTGCCTCTTCCCTTCCTTCCCTTCCCTTCATTTCCTCTTTTCTTGACTTCCTCGATGTATTAGTTTCCTATTGCTGCTCTAACAAATTACCACAAATTTAGTGACTTAAGACAACACATATTTATTATCTTACAGTTTTGAATTTAGAAGTCCAAAATCAGTTTCACTGGTCTAAAATCAAGGTGTCAGCAGACCTGTGTTCCCTTGGGAAGTTCTAGGGGAGAATCCGTTTCCTTGCCTTCTCCAGATTTTAGAGTTGTCTGCATTCCTTGGCTTGTGGCCCCTTCCTCCATCTTCAAAGCCAGCTGCATAGCATCTTCTCTCCTCTCTGACCTTTGCTTCTTTCTTTATATCTTCTCTCTCTGACTCTGATTCACCTGCTTCCTTCTTATAATGACCCTTGTGATTGGGCTCACCTGGATAATCCAGCATAATTGCCATATCTCAAGATGTAAGGTAACATATTTATGTAAGATAACATATTTACAAGTGCTGGGAATGAGGACATGGACATTTGGAGGGAGGTCCATTATTCAGCCTTCCACACCCCATTTCTTCCCTTCTTCTTCTACTTCTTCTTCTACCCTTCGCTGTGCCTGTTTTCCTTTCTGGTGATCTTCTTATAGGAGCACATCTGTACCTCCTCTATCACACATGGCCAAAATAAATGACTATCATTTTGTCAAACACATTGCAAAGTGCAGATGACAGGAGAATAGTCATATTTACTCAATTAGATTATGAGGTAGAAAAACTGATTCTACAAATACATACATTGGATGGAGGATCTGCTGCTCAGTCATCTCTGGGAGTTTATATTGGTGATGATCAACCACACTGAGAACTGCACATCTGTGATGTTACATAAACTCTATTTTCTCTTGCCCCCATCTAACTTTTCTTCAACTAATAAATTTTTTTCACACTTTACCTTTCTTGTTTCTTTCAATATTTGTAAGCATACCATTATTCTCTTAGCAGTTGGTGTGGAGGAAAGAACTTAGATTAGGATTCCAAATAACTGACGTTAGATCCTAGCCTGACGTTCACTAGCTGTACGGCTTTGGACAAATCATTTAGCTCCTTTGAGACTGAATTTCTTTATATGATTAAAGAAAAGGTTAAAAATTCTCACCCCCTAAATGTGCTGTCAAAATTAAATAAGATCATTCATATAATGCCTGAAAACTGTGATGTTCTAAGAAAATGTGAAGTAAGAATATTGTGAGGCCTTCTGACAAGGTTGTTGCAAGGTTAAATGAAATTACATATGAGAAGCATGAAGTAAACTGCTGCCACTGCTACTACTCCTACTAGTAATAATAGTGATAATTTACATGTATTGAGTGAATTCTATGGGCCAAACACTGTGCTAAATGCTTTACAAGAAAGCAATTCATTTTCTCAAGCTTGAGGTGGATACTACAAAATTATGTTTATTTTTGATGAATCTCTTTAACTTCATACTATTTTGATTCCCAGAGTAAGTGCTCAAATAATGTAAATGCCGTAATGTAATAAGGTGACTCAAATGTACTATTAAACCCTACATGTTTTACATAATCAAGAAAATCAGCAATTAGACTTACTGGGCAGGGTCTCCTATAATAAGTGTTACAACAGATTGTCCACGAGGGGAGTATCTGAATAGATCCAATGGAAGGAGAATTACATCAGTCTAGTAGAATAGCAGTGTGGTCCTCACCAGGCCCAAGAGGGAAACGATGAGGGGACCAACACAAGTAGGAAGGAAGGTCCTGGCATTGCTTTCCAGGCAGAGCATGGTTTCCAAAATTTCCACGTTAACTATCTGTGAGGGACTTCATGAGCAAGAGATTCCATTGTCAAAATAGTTTGGGAAATACTGAATATAATATTACTTTCTTGGAGATTCTCATTGTATTTCATCATATTCAAGGCTTTGCCTAACTTGGCAATAGAGAAATCTGCATAAAATTTCCCTAGTTAATTTGACCATGAATCCTCTTTCTTTTAAGGAACATATAATGATATCCTATTGCATTTGAGTTCCCATGAACACTTGTGTAAATTCTGAGGTAGGGGATAGTGGAAAACAATGTATTGGTTTGGCCAAAAAGTTCATTCGGGTTTTCCATACGATCTTACAAAAACCTGAGCAAACTTTTTGGCCAACCCAATAGATAAGGAAGGTGGAACCTAATTAAAAAGGACCTTGAACTATACAAATGCAGAGGAGACACTGTTGTACTGAGACAGGAGAGAGAAAATGAAATAACTAACAGTTGTTGAAACATTCTCTGTAATTAGTTAATACTGATTAGCTACTTCAGGGTATTCCAGGAAAAGAATCAAATAGCAGCAAAAGCAGGCATAATCCCTGCCAAAAAATATCTTAAAAACTCATATGTGTAAATACAAATTTATATATATATATATATATATATATTTTTAAACTTATTTATTTATTTATTTATGGCTGTGTTGGGTCTTCGTTTCTGTGCGAGGGCTTTCTCTAGTTGTGGCAAGCGGGGGCCGCTCTTCATCGCGGTGCGCGGGCCTCTCACTATCGCGGCCTCTCTTGTTGCGGAGCACAGGCTCCAGACGCGCAGGCTCAGTAATTGTGGCTCACGGGCCCAGTTGCTCTGCGGCATGTGGGATCTTCCCAGACCAGGGCCCGAACCCGTGTCCCCTGCATTGGCAGGCAGATTCTCAACAACTGCGCCACCAGGGAAGCTCCAAATTTATATTTAATAAACATTTTCCAGCCAGTACAAAAAGTTGAAAATAACATGTTGATTAATGTTATTTTAATTTTTCTAAATTTTATTTCATAGTTTTTAAGATCCAGCTGCATGTTAGGCACACTTCTAAGTATGTTCACATGCATCACTTATTTGATTTTTTTGGCAAACTTGTTAAATATTTATTATTCCCATTGTAAAACCCGAGACCAAGGCTCAGGGAGAGAAAATTGCCCAAGGTCACAGCAAGAGAGTCATAGAACTGGAATTTCAACCAAGGACTTCTGACTGCAAAATGAGTTCTTTTCACCACTTTCTCTCATTTTTTTTTTTTTTTAATTACACTATACTAGGTGTGCTCTATTTATTTATTTATTTATTTATTTATTTATTTATTTATGGCTGTGTTGGATCTTCGTTTCTGTGCGAGGGCTTTCTCTAGTTGTGGCAAGCAGGGGCCACTCTTCATTGCGGTGTGCGGGCCTCTCACTATCGCGGCCTCTCTTGTTGCGGAGCACAGGCTCCAGACGCGCAGGCTCAGTAATTGTGGCTCACGGGCCCATTTGCTCCGCGGCATGTGGGTTCCTCCCAGACCAGGGCTCGAACCCGTGTCCCCCGCATTGTCAGGCAGACTCTCAACCACTGCGCCACCAGGGAAGCCCACTTTCTCTCATTGACTTAAAATAAAAATATGTGAATAAGACTTTGGATGAATGCATGAGCTAAATGACCAGAGATATGAGTAGGAGAAGAAATAAACAATTTTGAAAGTGCAGATTTTCAGTGAGTAATTGCATTGGTCACTAAATGATGCAGGAGTCATATGTCTTAGTACCTACTGCCATCTTCTGCCAAAGGATTACAAACATAGCCCCCAGAGGGTTGTTCTATCAAGCAGTGAATTATGACTTTTAAGGGGGCCCAAAATCTAACTTTCGCTCTCCAGATTTTTATTTAGAGTACTGTGGTCTTTACACTATCACGCAACAAATAGAGTTGTGTCTTATGTTTCACAGTTTACTTTCAGGTTTTCATGTATTTCTGCAAATTCTGACCCAGTTCTGTGCCAGAAAGTTAGGACACTTTTTCCCCCTGGGAATTTAGGTTGTACATACACCACCATGGCTGTAGTCTCGCCCTTCAGCTCACTCCCACTTCATGCTTGCTGTGAAGAGTGAGACACATTGCTCTGTGGTTGTCTTACAAAAAGAATGCAGAAGGAAGAAAGGAAACCAAACTATTTGGGCATATAACATATACTGGGCATGTAACACATACTGGGCATTTTGGGGTACTCAATACTTTAAGTATGTTATTTTCTTTAATCCTTCTTTCCCCCTTCTAAAGGCAAGATTATTGTTCTGTTTTACGGATGAGGAAATAAGAATTAGAGAAATTAAATAACCTACTGAAAGTCACACAGCTTCTACTCTTGCAGAACCGGTATTAGAACCAAGACCTCTATAACTTTGGAAGACCATGCTCACCACTCCTCCACTATTTATTCTTTCCTCACTCTTCTCTATCCACCCACTAACATTAAACATCTTCTATATATCCGGCCATGTTCAAGACACTGAAGGTGTACATGCAATAACACTGGAGAAGCTCAATGATTCGTGCAGAAGGAATGCATAATAAATGAATTACTGTATTAAAGTGAGCCTTATGTTAAAATATGCACCTCACAGATAAGTTTATTCATTGATCAAGATAAGGGCTTCATAGCTATAAAACATATATAATATTCAAAGTGGGATTATTTAAATTAAAACAGCTCCTTTCTTCAAAAAGCTCTGGCTGGTTATATAAACAGCTCTGACTTTTAAGATAAAAACAAACAGAAAAACCAAATTCCTATCTTTCACATTTGACTTTCTCAGAAGATACAAGGTTCAGATGTTATTTTCTATCAAGTAAGCTGGAATTTTTGTTTCATTATTATTGTTTCCCTCGCATTAGTTTTTAATCAGCTTAGCCTAACAATCAAGTAAATCAGTCACTTGGCAGATAACTCCATATTCTATTTTAAAAGGTTGAATCCATTTTAATATTTTATGAACACTATTATACATTTTCTTTTTAAATTATATACAGTACAGAATTATGTACAATGAAAAGGAAATGTCTCACTTTATCTCACCCCCTCAAATTCCCTACTCTCTAAAAGTAATCACTGTTAACGGTTTGATATATGTTCTTTTATAACCTTCATGTACATTGCATGTACATTTAACTTTACAAGTTATATTTTTACATAAACGGGTCACACTGTTTTTGTTGTTTTGTAATATGCCCTCTTTACTTAATGATATGTCTCAGTGCTATTTCTAAGTCCATACAATTAGATTTATTTAGTTGAAGTCATGTAATTCGTTTAACTACTGCTTTATTGATGAATAAATATTTTTCTATGTTATCACTACTACAATGCTGTCTTTGTATCTTTATGATATCTTTATGATATTTCTTTAATATAGTATAGTGAAACTTTTAGGCATCCAGCATCCATTATCTATTTTTTTTTATAATGAAATCCAAGTGACTAAATGACTTCTGTTGGAATCTCCTCCACCTCTCTTCCATGTGATTCAGAAAGGACCCTATCCCAGTCAACCAAGTGTGGCCCAGACCTGTGCCAGTCAGAATATCCCACACCAGGGGCTTCCCTGGTGGCGCAGTGGTTGAGAATCTGCCTGCTAATGCAGGGGACACGGGTTCGAGCCCTAGTCTGGAAAGATCCCACATGCCGTGGAGCAACTAGGCCCGTGAGCCACAACTACTGATCCTGCGCGTCTGGAGCCTGTACTCCGCAACAAGAGAGGCCGTGATAAAGAGTGGCCCCCGCTTGCCACAACTAGAGAAAAGCCCTTGCACAGAAACGAAGACCCAACACAACCAAAAATAAATAAATAAATTAATTAATTAATTAAAAAAAAAAGGAAATCAGGCTTTAAAAAAAAAAAAAAAGAATATCCCACACCACAGACCTGTAGTTTGCTTTAGTGATGGGCACTTGGTAGATGTAAGTCGGTGAGCATCATGACTTTCACTTAATTTGGAAAGAAGAGAAACATTATTTTCTACTGACTGCAAGTCTGATACAATACAGTGTTGAAACTGCTGCAACCTTTCTGCCTCTACCATGAATGAACCTGTCTGGGAATGGATCCAAAATAAAGGAAGCAGAGCCAAGAAGCAGCGGGAGAAGTAAGTCCTGTTGACCTAATGCCATTCCCTCAAACAAGTTGTTTCTACTGCCAGCAAGAACTAGCCCTGGGACTTTACAGTTATGTGAGCCAGTAAATTCCGTTTTTCTGACTAAGCCATTTTAAGTTAGCTTTTCTGTTCATGACAACCAAAAGATATCTTGTTGATGCTGATAGATACCTAGAAGTATAATTGTCAGGCTACTTAAGGGTATATACAGTTGAAATTATGATAGGTACTAACAAATTGCCCTTCCATAGACTCTACCAACTGAAATACAACAAACCCCCAGCTATCATAAATTTTATCTTTTGACAAAATATTTTAAAAAATTACTTTTAAATTGCATTATCTGCTAACTAGGTGGTTGATGATCTTTTCATATATGTTTTGGCCATTTATAATTTTTCTTCTGTGGTTTAATTGTACATGCTTTTGTCCTATTTTTCTATTAGATCATTCATATGCTTTTTAGAGAGTCTTCATATATCCTTTAAATTAATCCTTTATTACATAAGGTATGTGTATTTTCTTCCAAACTGCCTTTTCTTGAAACATTATTTATGGTATTCTCACATAGATGTTTTAAAATTTTACCAGTGACATGACATCTGTCACTTATTTTCTTTGTAGTTGATTTTTTTTGTCTTGTTTAGAGGGCCTTCCTGGAACATATTAATAACCTCCTTAAATTTTTATTTTCTTTTATACTTATTTTAAAAATTTTATTTTACTATTTGCTTTTAAAAATATTTAGAATTCATTTGGTTGCATATTGCGAGGTAATATATAATAGTCAATTGTGCTAAATACTATGTTAAGTAGTTCATTCCCTCCCAATGATTCGAAATGCCATTTTTATCATTTGTTATATTCTTCTTACACCTAAGTCTGTTGCTTAACTTTATTCTGCTTCACTGATCCATTTTACTTTTTATTTTTTGGACTCAGGTATACATAATTGTATTAATCATATTCTTTATTTTATTGTATACTGTCACCATTGGCTTCTGAATTACCTGGTTTCATTTATTTGGTTGGTTTGACAATTTAATAAACACCTGCAAATCCATCACTGAGAGCAAAATCTAGGACCTTGACAATGGACCTACGTGTAACTTTTTGGTTCCCTTCTCTCTATTCCATTTCCTGCTAACCCATTGTTCTCTTGCTTCCTTTGTAAATACTGTTATGTACTTTATTAGTTCTATATGTATTTCTAGAATTAAACATTTATTTTAATTTGTTAACTTTAAACAACGAGACTAGAGATGCCCTTAGGATTTGCAGGGCTTTGGAGAAATATTTTTTTGTGGGACCTCTGTCTATAAATAATTTGAATCACCCCAAATAAGCACGCCAGAACCTTTCTAGCTGCCTAATCTCATGTGATCCTGTGAATGAAATAGGCCTGTAGGAGCAATCCACTTGTCAGGTTGCCCTCCTGGAACAAGGACCCTGCCACTGAGCCCTAAGAGGATGACATAGGCATGAGTCCAGAGTTCCTCAGAGCGTTTGGTCAACCCCACAACAGAGTAGAGGGTCAGAGAGTGTCCCAAAGGGGAGAAACAATGACTAAGGACCACAGGTTCTGGTCTGGGATCAGGGTGCCCACCTGGATGGCACTGTAGACCAAGACTAACCCCAGGCATTGGAGGGGAACTTAGAAAAATTTGAGGAAGTTACTCTAAAGCAAGGAGGTTAGAGTTAGGGTCCAGGGCAAGGGCCTCCTCTTGCCCGGGTCTAAGGGCAGTACTGACATACGTAAAGTTTCCTCTTGGATATTATAGCCAGGAATAGAGTTGATTATATAAATATTTAGCATTAGGAGATAATGCCAAATATTTTTACAATATGGTTGCACTAATCTATGTTCTCACCAGCAATATCTTCTCTGGCTCTACAGTTTTTCTAACACTTCGCAGTGTTAGAGTTTAAAATTTTTGAATCAGGCATTAAATATATTTCAATGTAATTTTGACTAGCATTTACCTGAATAATGACATGTTAAAGGTATCTTCCTATGTTTGCTTAATGTGTTGCCTCACTTGTGAAAATGTCTGTTCATGTTTCTGGGATTCTTTGTGCATTTTCGTATTGAAAAAAATATATATATTTAAAATTTATATATTCTTTATGAATCACTGATACTGATACTAATTCTTTGTCAGTGGTGTATAATGCAAATATCCCCATTTATAACTTGTCCTTTCATGTTTTTTGAGGTGTTTATTTATGAACCATAGTTCTTTATTTTAATACAGACAGGATTATAATTTTTTATTTTGTAATCAATAATCTTATTATTTTGCTTAAAAATATTTCCCCCAAAGAGATCTAAAAGATATTCACTTATATATTGTACTAAGAGTTTTAAAGTGTATTATATTTATTAATTCATCTAGGGCAGGGGTCAAAAAACTTGAGCCAGATAGTTAATATTTTGGCTTTGCGGGTCACATGATTTCTGTTGAAACTGTTCAACTCAGATGGTGTAGCATGAAAGAAATTATAAGCAATCCATGAATTAATGCGTATGGCTGTGTTCCAAAAAAACTTTATTTATAAAAATAGGCAGTAGTTTGGACTTGGCCCATGGACCATTGTTTGCTGGCCTTTGATCTAGGGTTTTTGTTTTTATAAATTATATCAAGTAGAGAGCTAATAACTTTTTTCATATGGATTTGGCAGTTCATTCCATTTGTAGTTATTTAACATTTCTTCTTTTCCTCATTAATCTAATGTGCAACCTCAACCATATGCCAGAGTTCATATATATGTGTATGTGTCTGACCTCTCTATCATATATGGTTAATAAATTTATTCCTGTACCAATACCACATTTTCTCAATTAATATAGCTTCTTAGAAATCCTGATATCTTACAGGGGAAGTGTTACTCCCTGTTTTTATTCCTCATAAGTGTATCCTTGACCCTTATTTTTCTTCATACTCTTCACCTGAAAGTGGATTGTATACTTTCTCTGTCAAGTGAAATATTTACCTGCTGGACTGAAATACAGCTTAAAACTTGCCTCAATCAAGTATAGATAAACCTTGATGAACTAGATTTTGTGACATAATTCAATCCTTGTTTTGTTTCGAAGCAGTTGTTCTCAAGCTATGCTTTAGTGCAAACAAGGCATTCTAATGTTAAATTCAAATTATTTCTAGATTTGATGACAAAATATTTTTCAATAATAAATTTATATAAAACCTTTGGTGTTTGTTATTCCTTTTGCATACTAAAAAATCTATATAAAATGTTGTATTAGGATAAGTATGTCTGGTTGCTGCAGTAAACAACCTTCAAATCTTAGTGGTTTAAAATAATAAAGATTTGTCTTTTGCTCATATTATAGTCCAGTGTGAGTTAGTGAGGGCTGTATCCAGGAAGACATTCACAGACCCAGAATCTTTTCATGTCATGTCACCTCCATCTTTAACACAGAGTTCAAATAGGACAGGAGTATGTGGAGAATCATCCAGATGGTTTTTGTATGTCAGTCATAGAAGTGGAGCACATCACTTCCACTCAGTTCTAATGGCCAGAATGCAGTTTATGACTCCAAATTTACTTCTAAGAGTTAGGATATTTAATCTCCATGTATGTCCAGTAATAAAATGAAATAAATTTGGTGAATTTATAGCACTGTCTCTTTCACATATATCACAATATATCTCTTTAATTGTTTTAACTTTGTATTTAAGTACATCATGTTTTTTACAAAATTATGATGACTTTTAGAAAGCCATTAATTTAAAAGCTTTCAGGAACACTTAACTAAATGTTGGAACGTTCTGTTCTTTATTATCAGATTGAATATTTCCCTGTAGGAAACATATAGAAAGTATAGACAGAAAAATATGAAGAAATAGCTGCTGAACAACTATGCTGAGGCTATCCTAATCACCAGAATTATTTAGGTTTGCTTAAAAGATGAACGTAAAAAAAGAAATGTAAATATCTATTACAACTAGAATGTATAGAGTATTTTCTATGTAGAAAAAGACTAAATTCTAACACCTGCATCCCTATTTTTATTCCATAGTTTAGGTGTTTATTCTGTGAAACGGTTTTATGTTATTTCTCTTCTCTGATAATCTTTGAAAATAGTTGTAAACCATTATTTGTAAAGTGATATTTTAAAACTTCCACTTCATTCCACCTTCTCTGTTCTCCACATTAACTTTAATACCTTGGAATGGATCAACTTGAAGCCATGGTTTACAATAAATAATGCCTCCAGCATAATGACCAAAATATTATTTGTTACTCTCTGATGACTGTGCATGATGTTGACAAGGCCACTGTTCTGAGTTGACTTATAACCTCAGTAGACCAGTAGAGGTCTACAGGGATACTGTTGAAATGGAAGAACAAGAGGTTATTGAAGAAAAGGAGACCACCAAGGAAACTATGCTTCTCCCTGACATTCCATCCAAGACTTATGGAAACATTCATATGCACTGAATAAACCATGAAAAATTTGAGAACTGACAAGTCTAATTTTGAAGAAATCTGAGCGTCTTCAGAACAATGGAATAAAACAAATTCCCTCTGCTTGCTAACAGGAAAATTTTTCATGAAAAATAGGTGGACTCTTTAGTACAAACTTCAATAGGCTGAGAAATCTCAGCCAGTCTAACCGATGTATAAAATACACACAGAAAAAAAATTACCCTATAATTTTCTGTATCTACTGTTTGATTTTTACATAATTAAGAAATGTTTATTTAAAAAAAGGTGTTTTATTTTTAATTCCCTAATTTTTGGATTAACTTTGGTACTTTCATGGCATAAAATTAATTTTTGTGAACAGAAGTTCAATTATAAAATTTTGCTTCTAGGAAGAAAATATTTCACTTATCATGGCTTTACATGTGGTTGCTACCATGGACTAAGTCAAAAGACCAAGGGAACAATTGGCTTCGTACTGGATGAATACTCAGTTCTCTCCAAATCCATGTTCCAATAGCAAGTTTATGTGCCAAGAGTGGATTATTTCCCTATTCACCCCATCCATTATATTTGTCCTATAGAAAGGAGAATTATAAGAAAAGAACCTGAGACGAGTGAAAGATTCTTTCAATTTCCCATAGAGTCTCACAGCAAGCACTCTTCTATGAGCACAAAGGACAATTTAAGCTTGAATATTAATGAGACACCACATTTTCAGATAAGTTGTATAGAATATCAACTGATTTATCTGCTATTGCATCAACTGAAATACTTCATTTACCGACTGTGGTCGGCAGAATAATGGTCACCCAAAGATGTCCACAAGCTGATCCCTAGAACCTGGGAATATGTTACCTTACATGGCAAAAAAGACTTTGCAGATGTGATTAAAGTTTAGGACCTCGAGATGGAGAGAGTATCCTGGATCATCCAGATGGGTCCAACCTAACACGTGAGCCATTAAAAGCAGAGAACCTCTCATGGCTGTGGGGAGAGAGGTAATGTGAGCAGGGGTCTACCTGTTATTGCTGGCTTTGAAGATGGAGTAAGAGGACATGAGCCTGGGCAGCCTCTAGAAACCAAAGAGGCCCTCAACTGACAGCCAGGAAGAAACAAAGAGGAAAAGGGGTGGAGGGTCGTCATTAATTCTGCCAACAACCTGAATAATCAGAACTGGATCCACCGCTGGAGCCTCTAGAAAGGAATGCAGTAGCTCTGCTGACACCTTGATCTTAGGCTGGTGAGACCATGTCAGACCTCTGGGATACAGAATTATAAGATAATAAAGTTGTGCTGTTTTAAGCCACTAAGTTTATGGTGACTTGTTACAACAGCAATAGGAAACGAATACACCAGCAGTTCAGTCACATTCCAGACTTTCCTGATTCGAAAATTCAAATATTTTGTAGCTCCATCTTCCACTGCTCCCAAATCACAGATGCCTGGTCCAATCAAACTTCCTTCTCCTAGACCATAGCATTTATTCTATCCTTCCATCCCTTGGCTCTTGTTATCACTTCTGCCTTGAATGAAATGTCATGTCCTTTGCAGAGCCTGCACAGACCTTCCCAGATGTACCTGACCAATCCTTTTCTTAACCCAAATGGATGTTCTGCTTCACCTTTGATATGACAATGATGGCACATTAGTTTAAAATAAGATGCAGACTTTAAAATTTACCTCAGTTATTACAAGTATTCCTGTTAGTTAGGAAGCATTTCATTTTGTTGTGAAATATGCCTTGATAAGTCAATTTCAGGTAGATGTGTAACTACCAGGATCTGGATTTTGGCTAGTGTCAAGGCTTTAGAGACAGGAAAAGACTTATTTGCAGAGTAGAAGAAGCACTGCTGAGAGATCCAGGGGAATTTGAAAAGGCAGTAAAAACGAGAGCAGGCAAAGATGTTGAGGGGGTCACTGAGAGGACGTGACTACCAGTTGACCTGTGAGCTGGACCCCAGCAATTGGAAGCTCCTAATCCCCTCCCGAGTCCTTGGAATGTACGTTCTGCCCACCCTTCCCATGGCTGGAGTCAGTTCAAGGGTGCAGCCTTGAGAAAACAATGTTGTGAACATCTGGACAGTATGCATGGCTGAGCCCCATTAAAGCCTGTCTATAAACTTTTAAGATTCTGATGGCGGGTGCAGAAATCTACTCATCTTGTAGCCACCCAAGACAAGCCTCATATGTAAGTTCCCTTGCATATTAACCTGCCGCCTACCCATCTGGAGTGGTCTGCCTCTTTCTTCAGTCTCTCCTTTCCCTCTGTGTATGGGGGCCAGTTTGCAGACCAACAGAAGGGGAGAGGACAGCAGCAAAACAAGATTGTATGCTGTGCTATTATATACCACTCCTCCTAACCCTCAGTTGTTACTATCCGGATATGTAAACCATCCTATCTAATTCCAGCATTGTTTGATTTTAGCCTTGTGAAAAAGATATAAAGGATATTTAATTCAGGAATGAGGGAAGAACATCTTATTTTCACGTTGAAACTTGCTGTTACAATTGTAACGTGTTGCCTAGGATTGAACCATGGCATGCCGTTGATATCTCAATTCAGGGTCTTTTTTAAGATCAGTGTTAAGGAAGATATATTATTGTCAGGAACAAACACCAGTTTCTGAAGAATATTTTTCTCAGGATCTTTTCAAACAAAATTTCTTCTCAGCCGAAAATTTGCCTTTGATATTGTTGTCTTCAACAGCTGTGAAGTGGTGGGAAAAAGTAAAATGATTAGGAGGGCATGTCTGTGAGTTTCAGAATTCCACCAACCATTTCCAGGTGGTAGGATTCCCCACGATGACTCAAGCTCTGTGTGGAGAATGAGTTCTCAGAAGGGTCCAGGCTCTGTGCAGAGCTGCAAATGGCACAGTTTAATCTTGGGATTTAAGAGGTTTGACAACTTCAGCCACACATGAGTTTTTAGAATTTAGTTAATGGAAACTACCCTCCCTTCCCAGTGTAGGGGAGCAAAATATGCTACCTCAGGATATATCTTTTTGGCATGAGGATTATTTTAGGCTGATTCTTTTTAAGAAACAGAAGACTAAGGAAGTTTTTCTTCCTACCTTCCCCTTAACTTTCTAAAAAGAATTTAGATAGAGGTTCTGTTCCAGGAAGAGAGCTATCACCAGAAGATAACTACAGAGAACATGAGCTAGCTATGGTAGATTGGGAGAAAATTAGGGAAGCCTGTTTTTACACATACCGCTCTGTGTCCTCTTGTCTCGGCTTGGCGTGGCAAATGTTTCTTTACCAAACATTTGCTTTTACCATCTTCCTGTAAATTGTCTTCCTTCCCTTTGAAGTCCCAGACCCCTACCCCCGTTAATTTGTTTTTTAAATTTGATTATTAGATCAGCCAAAGAACCTAGAAAGGTAAAAGGAAAATTTTTTCTCTCTGGCAGCAGCTATGTAGCACCAGCTTTTCTTACCGGTTCTTTTAATGCCAAGTTCAACTTGTGTTTATATGCAGGTAATAACTGAGAAAAAGTGAGGTAAGCAAGTTTCACAGATAATTCATACTAAACAAAGATACAACTGAAAACAGTTCATCTCTAAGCGTTTACTCACTTAGGCATGTGAATAGTGGAAAAAAAATAATTTGTGATTCACTTTCAGTTCAAATGTATGATTTCTATGATGTGGACATCACTTCAATCCATTTTTCTTAACTCCTAATGTGCCAGGCAGTATGTGCCATGCTAAATGCTGAAGATACAGAAGTCAGTGAAACACAATCTCTGCACTGAAGGGATTTATAGTTTAGCTGTGGGAGGCATGGGTGGGAAGAGAGGCAAACAGGTAAATGCCCCTCGGGGTAACAGATGCGAAAGTCAGTCTCAGTAAAAGGTTATTATTATTCTCATTTGAAGGAAGTGTAGGAAATTCCTGTAAGAGACTTCTGTGCCTTTTCCAGAGGAAAAGCCAGGGGTGCATGCTGCATTAGGTGCCGGGACATCCCTCTCCTTGAGAGGAGGGGGCACCACCTCCAACCTGAAGTTATTGAAACGATAATGAAATGTACATTCTCAAAACTAGATTGGTTTTAATGCGTGTGTTTGAATTTTACCGGTACTGGTGAGTTGCCACACAGCTCAATAAAAAGGACAAGCCCTTTGATACTCCGGGTTGCGAGCGAGATCTGTTTTGGAAATGAGCTGAAGCATTAAGCTAAAATTCCTTAGATTAAATATCAAGTGCTTCAAACACTTTGATGGTGGGATGCAGACACTGTTGGTGTTTCTTCTGGTGTGTGCGTGTTAGTTCTGGGTTAGATTCTCCATAGCTAATTCTTCAATCAGTCTTTGGTGCTGTATTTTGGGAGAGGGGGGGAAGGAGATTAAGAAAATACACGTGTTGTGCCTAAAGTATTTTGACTAGTGACCCAAAGACCGCAAAACTGAATGAAACTATGAGCCATCACAAAGGAACAGTTCCCGGGGGGCTTTGTACACTCCTTACTAAGCTTCCCCCACTTCAACACACATACACACACACACACAGACACACACACACACTCTCTGCTTTAGGAGGAAGATTATTTGTGGAGGTAGGAAGTATGGTAAAAAGCAACACTGTCAGTGTTATGGGGATGGGGTGAGGGAATTGTAACCTTTAAGTTTATAAGCGAGGCATGTTTGTGTGTTAAAGGGAGAAGAGAGAGGTGAGACTTTTTCTATTTCTAGGAAAAATCAATTATTGTAAGATGATGTCCTTAGGGGAAGAAGCTGCAGCAGAACTGATAATATTTTGCTGAATCAGTGTGTTGGTACTTTAGTTATGGTTTATTTTATGAAGACTTTGGTACCTTTGCAGACAAAAAATTAAATTGTTTGACTAGTTGAGTGAGTTCTTGTGCTAAGTTTGAAATATTTTTATGTAGAAAAAGTGTAACCAAACGCAAGGTTCATGTGCCTGATGCACAGTGAGGCCAAACAAACCGAAACATTAGTTTGGAGCAGAGAAAGGTTTATTGCAGGGCCATGCAAAGAGGTGGGTGGCTTGTGCCTCAAAAGCCCCAAACTCCTGTAAGGGTTTCAGCAAAGCGTTTTTAAAAGCAAAGAGAGGGGAGGAAGACATGATTAGTTGTTGCAAACTTCTTGGTGTTGGAATCCTTTGTTCTTTTAGCTGTCCACATAGGTCAGGTCACCATGTTCCTATAAACCTCCAACAAAATGAATGTTATTCTCTGTTCTGCAACTTTTTATCTCTATATGAATGGACTCTTAAAGGTCAGAGCCCTGAGAATAGGCTATCCTATATATTTTAGGCTATAGACAACATTCTTTTACAAAAGGTGCAGGGCAAAAAGCACAATGGTTATTAAAGTAAAAGGAACAGATCTAATATGGAGTCAGGTTTGTTCTTCCCTATTACAAAAGTGTGTGTGTGTGTGTGTGTGGTGTGTAAATGTGTGTACTTACAAGGAAGTACCCAGTGAGGCAGAACCTTTTTCTTTTGTTCAAGAGAACAGCAATTCAAAACTGCTTGCTGTTTCTGTTGCTGATGGTGGTGTGATCAAGCCACCTTTGACCACAATGTTACTGGTTTGAGAAGGCCGTCATAAGGACCCTTTGATTATAGAAAGCAAAACAATGCCCACACGTTGTCAGGGGAGAGGGGATGGACAAGATCCTTTTTCGGCTCTGAGAGATTCTAGGGTTTAAATTCTGTTTGAAGGTGAAGTTCCAGGATACTTACCTAATACTCACTTGTTTGACCCATCATAATTTCCTCAGGGAACTTTCTGGATGGAAAGATGGCAGGACAGAGATTATTTCTCTTTGAAGACTAAAATTCTCTGGCACTCTGGTTGGCTGGCAGAAGACAACAAAACCTCCCAAGTGATACTCGCAATAAGTAAGAGGTAAGAGAACTGGACTCAACACCAAAACCTATGATGTTGTAGGGAGGTGAAGAGTGTATGGCTCATGCTGAAACCCTTTCTGAGGCATCACACTGACACCCTAAAGCACCCATATAATTCAGAGCCCAAACCAAGAGCCCTTGGAAAGTGGTAACATGAGGGAAGGCGACTATTGGTAATGAAACCAAGAAAAGAGGCATCAATCGGGGATTCCCTGGGCAAACTGGGGTGCAAACCTCAAGAAATTTGAGCCCGGTAGGTGGGGCAGTGTGTCCCTGTTGCCATAGCAGCACTTTCTGTGGTGCACAAAATTGTTCCAACGTATGGACTTTGTGATTTCAGAGCAATTGTCTGTAGTGGCCAAAGTCATGAGTATCAGGACCCTATGATTTGCTGTAAGGAATGCAAAGTACTGTTCGGACTTGAGTAGGCCCTTGTAGAAACAGGAACTTATTCCTGAGCCCAGAGTGGAAAATATGTGTCATATCACCAGGCTAGAGACACAGGGCCATTTTTATTAGCATAAAACGGGACCTAACTGTTACAAATATGGCTATATCAGTGTTGGAATTAATGCTTGACTAAGAGAATAAAGGGTTAAATCAGTGATGTAAGTGCATGTTATCATGTGATAGATTAATAACTCCTTTTCTTCTTAAGGTATGCACTGATTTTCTGGTAATTTGCTTTTGAACAATCCAAAGCTTTTTCAGTTTCAGGTGAAACTGATGGGTCCGTGCATTTGTTAAGCTTTGCTGTTTTCCTGGCAGCCCAGAGAGATAAACAACTTCAAAGCTATATGGACACGAAATGTTATTATGTATTGAGCATTCATTAGAATGTGGAAGGAAGACATTTCTAAATTTGGTGTTTATTATTTTAAGTCTTTTTGTTCACTGGATCTTGTTGTGGACAACACAGTTCTGTGAATGTATTTTGCTGTTTTGAATGGGAGATAAATAGAATGATAAATTATAAATATAATAATATACAAAAGGGATGATTTTGAGATAGTCAATTAGTTAGGCTTACTTAATTAAGTTTAATGGCCACTCCTTTCTTGCTCAAAATCAGAAAGAATACTAACTTCTGTTAACTGAGAATTCCAAGAATGGAGACCTGGTTGAGGTGACACAAAATGCTTTTATTTGGGTTTTGATAGTACCGCAGCCCAGAAAGCACAAATCCAAGAAAGCATTTGATCTGTGTTCCGCCAGGAATACAAAATGGGGGAAGCTTACAAAGGCAAAAAAAAAACCAAACCCACAATGTTACATAATTTTTTTTTGTCAAGAATTAGGACTAGAGCTGGCAAGAGGTAAGGGTGCTTGCTAAGCAAGGATTTGTTGGTGTTCCAAATGATTATATAGTTGCAAAGAGGGGGAAGGGACTTTAAGACTACAAGGGTGCAGCTAGCTGCTGCTAGCAGATATTGTTTTGAAAACAGCTGGTGGTGTCCTTATGTTTGATACAGTTCAGAAATTTCAAGTTCTCAGTGATGCAGGAGTTATGTCTGAGACCAGATCCTCAGTGGCTGCCCGCTCCGTTTTTGTATGCGTGAACTGGGATTACTCCATTATAATGTCAATTTGTCATCACTTCCTAATGTCAATTTGTCATCACTTCCAACGTTTTAGGAGGAGGAAGAACCTGTTTGTTCTTTCATTGTAAATAATCAGACCTGGGAGTTGGGGAAAGGGTCAAAGGCTGCAGACCAGCATTAAGGATACGCTTCATTGAGTGGCAAGAAGACTGGAGAGGAAATTAGATTCTGGCTGTTCTTTGTAAGCTTCTCTACCCGTTTCTCTGAACTTGCTAAGTAGATGGTGATTTATTCCCCCAGATGGTAAAAATATTTCCTGAAAACTGCAAATTGGGAATGGGGTAGGAAAGCGATACATCACAGTTAGATTAAAATTATAAGTAGGTATAAGAAATTGAGGATTACTTGGTTACCCTTTTTTAAAAAAAGTGGGAAAATGTAGCAGAATTAGAGAATCATTATAATAGAATAAAGCTCTACTAGATTTAATTGTATACTTTGACATTTAGAGATTTAATTAATTGGAAATTTTTGGCCTCTGGTTAAGGATCTCAAGGCTTCTTTTTCTCTTAGCTCTTTTATTCTGCCCTTCATTCTGTTCTTTAGGGGAAGTAATGGAGGTGTGTTTGCCTCAAAACACTGACATTATTGGTGCTCAGTCAAAGGACTTGTCTTTCCCTCCTTGAGTCTCCATTTCTCCCACTTGATTTCTGGTGGCTCAGGTTAAATTGATAGTTGTAACAAGATAGAGACATTTTTTTAAACCAAGGATCCAAGGATCCTATACATGAGCCTTGTCCCGCTTGTAGCCCTCTGTGTACCTGCTTCATTCTTCCATCATCCCACCCGCTACTTACCTCCTATGGGAAACATGCAGTAATGTGCCCAAGAGAAGCATATTCACAGAAGACATGCTGGTCCCCCAGTGAAACCCCTGGCCTCATAACAGACTCAATTTCTTTACCTGACATAAGACAATTATTCAGCTGTTCTGTATCTTTTTGTGTCAGTTTTTATAAGTTGTATCTTTCAAGAAAGCCATCCATTTCATGTAAATTGTCAAACTTGTTAGCCCCAAGTTGTTTATAGTGTTTTCTTATTTTTTAATGTGTACAGCCTGTGGTGACAAATCCTACACATTAAACATTCATTACTGATATTTTTGGTTTAAGCTCTCTCTCCTTTTCTCGTGAAAAATCAAGCTGGAGGTTTGTCAATTTTCTTGATTTTTTTCAAAGAACCAGATTTTTACTTAGTTTTCTCTCTCTGTCTCTTTTTAATATTATTGATTTCTATTCTTACCTTTATTAATTACTTTCTTTTATTACTTGGTTCTTGCCTTTTGTTTAGGATGGAATCCTATTGATTTTAGATCTTCTTTCCTAATATGTGCATTTAATGTTATAAGTTTTCCACTTACCAGTGCTTTAGCTGCATCCTACGAATTTTATGTTCTATTTTAATTATCATATCAGTTCAAAATATTTTGTAAATCTTCTTGTAATTTTGTCTGTGACCCATGAATTATTTAAACGGTGTTGTTTAATCTCCAGATCAATAGGGTTTAACTTAATGTTTCTTGTTATTTAGTTCTAATTTAATTCCATTGATGTGAGGAATACACTTTGTATAACTTAGATTTTTAAGTTAACAGCCTTGTTCTATACTCCAAAATATGGTCTATCTCAGTGAATCTACCACGTGTACTTGAGAAGAATGTGTATTCTTCACTTACTGGATGGAGTGCTCTATAAATATAATTAGATTAAAATGTTGAGATTGCTACTCAGTCCAAACTCGTTCTGCCCGCCACACAACAGGCCAATAAATCGGGAGATGAGGTGTTGGGGCAAGGAATAACGACTTTATTCGGAAGGCCAGCAGACCGAGAAGATGGCAGACTAGTGTCTCAAAGAACCATTTTACCCAAGTCAGAATTCAGGCTTCTTTTATACCAGAAAGTGGGGGTGGGGTAGTTGTTTGTTACAAACTTCTTGGTGCAGGAATCCTTTGTTCTTGCAGGTGTCTGTGTAGGTCAGGTCACAATGTTCTTGTAAACCTCTGACAAGACAAATGTTATTCTCTGTTCTGAAACTTTTTATCCCTATATATATGGACTCTTAAAGATCAGAGCTCTGAGAACAGGCTATTCTGTATATTTAAGGCCGTAGGCAACATTCTTTTACAAAAGGTGCAGAGCCAGCATGACTAAGCACAGACAACAGAACACAAAGGTTAAAGAAAAAGAAACAGATCTAATATGGAGTCAGATTCGTGCTTCCCTACTACAAGATCTCCTAGGTCCTTACTGAGTTTTTGTCTACCTGTTCTATCAATTGGTCAAAGAGAGCTGTTAAAACCTTCTCCTATGATCAAAAAATTATCTCCCTGTAATTCTCTCAGTATTTCATTTATGTATACTGAGGTTTTGTAATTAAGTACATAGATATTGATAATTATTTCTTCCTGATTAATTTCTCTTATTGTTGTTATAGAATGTAATCTGTGGTAATACTCATTTAAGTCTATTTTTTTAAATTTTATTTTATTTTACTTTTATACAGCAGGTTCTTATTAATTATCTATTTTATACATATTAGTGTATATATGTCAATCCCAATCTCCCAATTCATCCCACCACCCCTGCCCCTTTCCCCCCTTGGTGTCCATACGTTTGTTCTCTACGTCTGCATCTCTATTTCTGCCTTGCAAACCAGTTCGTCTATACCGTTTTTCTAGATTCCACGTATATGCATTAATGTATGATATTTGTTTTTCTCTTTCGGACTTACTTCACTCTGTATGACGGTCTCTAGGTCCATACACGTCTCTACAAATGACCCAATTTAGTTCCTTTCTATGGCTGAGTAATATTCCATTGTATATATGTACCACATCTTCTTTATCCCTTTGTCTGTTGATGGACATTTAGGTTGCTTCCATCACCTGGCTATTGTAAATAGTGCTGCAATGAACATTGGGGTGCATGTGTCTTTTTGAATTATGGTTTTCTCAGGATATATGCCTAGTAGTGGGATTGCTGGGTCATATGATAGTTCTATTTTTAGTTTTTTAAGGAACCTCCATACTGTTCTCCATAGTGGCTGTATCAATTTACATTCCCACCAACAGTGCAGGAGGGTTCCCTTTTCTCCACACCCTCTCCAGCATTTATTGTTTGTAGATTTTCTGATGATGCCCATTCTAACTGGTGTGAGGTGATACCTCATTGTAGTTTTGATTTGCATTTCTCTAATAATTAGTGATGTTGAGCAGCTTTTCATGTGCTTCTTGGGCATCTGTATGTCTTCTTTGGAGACATGTCTGTTTAGGTCTTCTGCCCATTTTTGGATTGGGTTTTTTTTTTTTTTAATATTGACCTGCATGAGCTGTTTATATATTTTGGAGATTAATCCTTTGTTGATTCATTTGCATTTTTTTTTTTTGCAAATTATAGGAGGGAAAATATTTTTCCTATTCTGAGGGTTGTGTTTTAGGGGTTTTTTTTTTGTCTTTTTGTTTATAGTTTCCTTTGCTGTGCAAATGCTTTTAAGTTTCATTAGGTCCCATTTGTTTATTTTTGTTTTTATTTCCATTACTCTAGGAGGTGGGTCAGAAAATATCTTGCTGTGATCTTCCTATGTTTTCCTCTAAGAGTTTTATAGTGTCCAGTCTTACACTTAGGTCTGTAATCCATTTTGAGTTTATTTTTATATATGGTGTTATGGAGTGTTCTAATTTCATTCTTTTACATGTATCTGTCCAGTTTTCCCAGCACCACTTATTGAAGAAGCTGTCTTTTCTCCATTGTATATCCTTGCCTCCTTTGTCATAGATTAGTTGACCATAGGTGAGTGGGTTTATCTCTGGGCTTTCTATCCTGTTCCATTGATCTATATTTCTGTTTTTGTGCCAGTACCATATTGTCTTGATTACTGTAGCTTTGTAGTATAGTCTGAAGTCAGGGAGTCTGATTCCTCTAGCTCCATTTTTTTCCCTCAAGACTGCTTTGGCTATTCGGTGTCTTTTGTGTCTCCATACAAATTTTAAGATTTTTTGTTCTAGTTCTGTAAAAAAAATGCCACTGGTAATTTGATAGGGATTGCATTGAATCTGTAGATTGCCTTGGGTAGTATAGTCATTTTCACAATATTGATTCTTCCAGTCCAAGAACATGGTATATCTCTCCATCTGTTTGTGTCATCTTTGATTTCTTTCATCAGTGTCTTATAGTTTTCTGAGTACAGGTCTTTTACCTCCTTATGTAGGTTTATTCCTAGGTATTTTATCTTTTTGTTGCAATGGTGAGTGGGATTGTTTCCTTAATTTCTCTTTCTGATCTTTCGTTGTTAGTGTATAGAAATGCAAGAGATTTCTGTGCGTTAATTTTGTATCCTGAAACTTTACCAGATTCATTGATTAGCTCTAGTAGTTTTCTAGTGGCATCTTTAGGATTCTCTGTGTATAGTATCATGTCATCTGCAAACAGTTACAGTTTTACTTCTTCTTTTCCAATTTGTATTCCTTCTCTGATTGCCGTGGCTAGGACTTCCAAAACTATGTTGAATAATAGTGTTGAGAGTGGACATCCTTACTTTGTTCCTGATCTTAGAGGAAATGCTTTCAGTTTTTCCCCATTGAGAATGATGTTTGGTGTGGGTTTGTCGTATATGGCCTTCATTATGTTGAGGTAGATTCCCTCTATGCCCACTTTCTGGAGAGTTTTTATCATAAATGGGTGTTGAATTTTGTCAAAAGCTTTTTCTGGATCTATTGAGATGATCATGTAGTTTTTATTCTTCAGTTTGTGAATATGGTGTATCACATTGATTGATTTGCGTATATTGAAGAATCCTTTCATCCCTGGGATAACTCCCACTTGGTCATGGTGTATGATCCTTTCAATGTGTTGTTGGAGTCTGTTTGCTAGTATTTTGTTGAGGATTTTTGCATCTATATTCATCAGTGATATTGGTCTGTAATTTTCTTTTTTTGTAGTATCTCTGTCTGGTTTTGGTATCAGGGTGATGGTGGCCTCGTAGAATGAGTTTGGGGGTGTTCCTTCGTCTGCAATTTTTTGGAAGAGTTTGGGAAGGATGGGGGTGTTAGCTCTTCTCTAAATGTTAGATAGAATTCACCTGTGAAGCTATCTAGTCCTGGGCTTTTGTTTGTTGGAAGATTTTTAATCAAAGTTTCAATTTCATTACTTGTGATTGGTCTGTTCATATTTTCTATTTCTTCCTGGTTCAGTCTTGGAAGGTTTTACCTTTCTAAACATCTGTCCATTTCTTCCAGGTTGTCCATTTTATTGGCATACAGTTGCTTGTAGTAGTCTCTTATGATGCTTTGTATTTCTGTGTTGTCCATTTTAACTTCTCCTTTTTAAATTCTAATTTTATAGATTTTAGTCCTCTCCCTCTTTTTATTGATGAGTCTGGCTAAAGGTTTATCAATTTTGTTTATCTTCTCAAAGAATCAACTTTTAGTTTTATTGATCTTTGCTATTGTTTTCTTTGATTCTATTTCATTTATTTCTGCTCTGATATTTATGATTTCTTTCCTTCTACTAACTTTGGGATTTGTTTGCTCTTTTTTCTGTAGTTCCATTAGGTGTAAGGTTAGATTGTTTATTTGAGATTTTTCTTGTTTCTTCAGGTAGGATTGTATTGCTATAAACTTCCCTCTTAGAATTGCTTTTGCCACATCCCATAGGTTTTCAATCATCATGTTTTCATTGTCATTTGTCTCTAGGTATTTTTTGATTTCCTCTTTGAGTTCTTCAGTGATCTCTTGGTTATTTAGAAAGGTATTGTTTACCCTCCATGTGTTTGTGCTTTTTACGGTTTTTTCCCCTGTAATTGATTTCTAAGCTCATACCTTTGTGTTCAGAAAAGATGTTTGATATGATTTCAATTTTCTTAAATTTACCAAGGCTTGATTTGTGACCCAAGATGTGATCTATCCTGGAAAATGTTCCTTGTGCACTTGAGAAGGAAGTGTAATCGGCTGTTTTTAGATGGAATCTCCTATAAATGTCAATTAAATCTACCTGGTCTATTGTGTCATTTAAAGCTTGTGTTTCCTTATTAATTTTCTGTCTGGATGATCTGTCCATTGGTTTAAGTTAGGTGTTAAAGTCCCCCACTATTATTGTGTTACTGTAGATTTCCTCTTTTATAGCTGTTAGCATTTGCCTTGTGTATTGAGGTGCTCCTATGTTGGGTACGTATATATTTATACATATATATTCATAATTGTTATATCTTCTTCTTGGATTGATCCCTTGATCATTATGTAGCGTCCTTCCTTGTCTCTTCTAACATTCTTTATTTTGACGTGTATTTTATCTGATATGAGTATTGCTACTCCAGCTTTCTTTTGATTTCCATTTGCATGGAATATCTTTTTCCATCCCCTCACTTTCAGTCTGTGTGTGAAGTGGGTCTCTTGTAGACAGCATATACATGGGTCTTGTTTTTGTGTCCATTCAGCAAGCCTGTGTCTTTTGGTTGGAGCATTTAATCCATTCACATTTAAGGTAATTATTGATATGTATGTTCCTATTACCATTTTCTTAATTGTTTTGGGTTTGTTTTTGTAGGTCCTTTTCTTCTCTTGTGTTTCCCACTTAGAGAAGTTCCTCTTGTGTTTCCCACGTAGAGAAGTTCTTTTAGCATTTGTTTAGATCTGGTTTAGGTGGTGCTGAATTCTCTTAGCTTTTGCCTGTCTGTAAAGCTTTTGATTTCTCTGTCGAATCTGAATGAGATCCTTGCCAGGTAGAGTAATCATGGTTGTAGGTTCTTCCCTTTCATTACTTTAAAATATCAGGGCAGTCCCTTCTGGCTTGTAGAGTTTCTGCTGAGAAATCAGCTGTTAACCTTAGGGAGTTCCCTTGTATGTTATTTGTCGTCTTTCCCTTGTTGCTTTCAATAATTTTTCTTTGTCTTTAACTTTTGTCAATTTGATTACTTTGTGTCTTGGCGTGTTTCTTTCTCCTTGGGTTTATCCTGCCTGGGACTCTCTGTGCTTCCTGGCCTTGGGTGGCTATTTCCTTTCCCATGTTAGGGAAGTTTTCGACTATAATCTCTTTAAATATTTTCTCAGGTCATTTCTCTCTCTCTTCTCCTTCTGGGACCCCTATACTGTGAATGTTGTTATGTTTAATATTGTACGAGATGTCTCTTAGGCTGTCTTCATTTCTATTCATTCTTTTCTCTTTATTCTGTTCTGCGGCAGTGAATTCCACCATTCTGTCTTCCAGATCACTTATCTGTTCTTCTGCCTCAGTTATTCTGCTGTTGATTCCTTCTAGTATGTTTTTCATTTCAGTTATTGTATTATTCATCTCTGTTTGTTTGTTCTTTAATTCTTCTAGGTGTTTGTTCTTTAATTCTTCTAAGTGTTTGTTAAACATTTCTTGCATCTTCTCCGTCTTTGCCTCCATTCTTTTTCCAAGGTCCTGGATCATCTTCACTATCATTATTCTGAATTCTCTTTCTTGAAGGTTGTCTATCTCCACTTCATTTAATTGTTTTTCTGGGGTTTTATCTTGTTCCTTTATCTGGTACACAGCCCTCTGCCTTTTCATTTTGTCTGTCTTTCTGTAAATGTGGTTTTTGTTCTGCAGGCTGCAGGATTGTAGTTCTTCTTGCTTCTGCTGTCTTCCCTCTGGTGGATGAGGCTATCTAAGAGGGTTGTGCAAGCTTTCTGTTGGAAGGAACTGGTGATGGGTAGAGCTGGGTGTTGCTCTGGTGGGCAGAGCTCAGTAAAACTTTAATCTGCTTGTCTGCTGATGTTTGGGGCAGAGTTCCCTTTCTGTTGGTTGTTTGACCTGAGGCGATCCAGCACTGGAGGCTACAGGCTCTTTGATGGGGCTGATGGTGGACTCTGGGAGGGCTCACACCAAGGAGTATGTCCCAGAACTTCTGCTGCCAGTGTGCTTGTCCCCGTGGTGAGCCACAGCCACTCCCCGCCTCTGCAGGAGACCCCCCCAACACTAGCAGGTAGGTCTGGTTCTGTCTTCTATGGAGTCACTGCTCCTTCTCCCTGGGTCCTGATGCACACACTACTTTGTATGTGCCCTCCAACAGTGGAGTCTCTGTTTCCCCCAGTCCTGTCGAAGTCCTGCAGTCAAATCCTGCCAGCCTTCAGAGTGTGATTCTCTGGGATTTCTTCCTCCCTTTGCCTGATCCCCAGGTTGGGAAGCCTGATATGGGGCTCAGAACCTTTGCTCTAGTGGATGGACTTCTGTGGTATAATTGTTCTCCAGTTTGTGAGTCACCCACCCAGCAGTTATGGAATTTTGTTTTAATGTGATTACGTCCCTCCTACCATCTCTCTGTGGCTTCTCCTTTGTCTTTGGATGTGGGGGTATCTTTTTTGGTGAGTTCCTGTGTCTTCCTGTCGTTGATTGTTCAGCAGTTAATTGTGATTCCGGTGCTCTCACAAGAGGGAGTCAAGTCTATTTTATCTGATATTAGTAAAGCCACTTCAGCCGTCTTATGCTTACTATTAGTATTTCATGTTTTCTCCATTCACTTACTTTAATCCTATCTGTGTCTTTATATTTTAAGTGTGGTTCTTATAGCAGCATATAGTTGTTCAGTCTTGCCTTTACCCATTTGTCAATCTCTGTTAATTGGAGTATTAAAACCAATAATGGTTTATGAATTATTGATATAGTTGGATTTAGTTCCACCATTTTCTTATTTATTTATCCTCTCTGTTTTGTTTGTTTGTTCCTATATTCTCTATTTCTTGATTTTTGGGGGAATATTTTTAGTATTTAATTTTAACTTATTACTTGGCTTTTTGGATATATATCTCTGTGCCTGTGTATGCGTGTTTTATTTGATGGTTGCTTTATTTTTAGTGGTTCTTTTGAGCTTACAATATACATGCCTAACCTTTAACAGTCTACTTAGAATTTCTTTGAGCACTACCTATAGAAAAGTTATGTCATCTGTTAGTGACACATGCTCTTAGTTTTATTCCATCTGAAAACATCTTTAACTCATCTTCATTTCTGAAGGATATTTTCGTTAGATATAGAATTATGCTTTGATAAGATTTTTTTCTTTATTTTAGCACTTTAAAGATGTTATCTCCTGACCTTGATGGTTTCTGTTGAGAAATCAATAATTATTGAAATCATTGTCCTCCTATAAGTGGCATGTCATTTTTTTCTACATGCTTTCAGTACTTTATATTTGAATTTTGGCAGTTTGTAATCTGTCTAGTGTAGTTTTCATTGAGTTTATCCTTTTGGGAGTACATCAAGGATTTCTGAATCTACAAATGTGTGTCTCTTATCAAAGTTGGGGAGTGTTCAGCCATTATATCACAAAATGTTTTTCGATTCTAGTATCTATTTCTTCATTTTTTCTGGAACTTCAAATGTACAGATATTAGACCTTTGATATTCCATAGGTTCCTGAGGCTCTGGCCACCTTTTTCAGTCTTTCTTCCTTTGTTATTTACATATAATTTCCATTTTGCTTTGAATCCATTCAGTGATTTTTTAAATTTCAGATATTAAATTTTCAGTTCTAAAATTTCCATTTGGTTCTTTTTCATTGCTTGTATTTTTTGTTGAGATTTCATATATTCATTTCATGTGTGTGGTATGTGTTTTTTGTTTTTGACTTTATGGAACATAGTGTTGCTTTAAAATCTTCAAAAATTCCAACATTTTTGTCATTTTGGCATTGCATACTTAGCCTTTTCTTGTTTTTTGATGTGAGTTACATTTTCCTGGTTCTTTGTATGTCAAATAATTTTGGATTGTATCTTAGACTCTGTGGCCTGTAATAATCTTCTGTAGAATGTTGATATTTTTACATTAGCAGGCAATGAACAAGTGAGATTCGGACCCCAAGTTCTGTCTTGTCTACTGTGGGTGATGGTTCAAGTTTCAGTTCAGTTCTTTAAATTATGATTGTGCTTGTTTATAGCTATTAGAGGTTTGCATGATTTGGAAATTATGCTGAGACTTGTACAGATGATTCAAATCTCAGTTTAGTTTTCAAAACTTTTGCTATGCTGATTTGAATTTGCCCATATGTGTGCATTTCAGGGATTAGGCTTAGTCTTGTATTAGTGGTTCAGATCTCAGTTTTGTAATCAAGATCTGTGCTATCTTGTTTTCAGCATGTCCCATGCATGTTTGTTCAGGGTTTAAGCTAAGGCTTGTCAATTAACTTTAAGTTTCCCCATATGCAGAAGGCAAACTGATAAGGTTGAAAGTGAACTTCTGCTTTAGATTTAGTTTTAAATTAGCCAGTATGGATGCAGAGTTGTAGAGGGCTCAGTGATGAAAATGTCAAGAATAGCCAAAGACAATTAATAAGGTGTATTTTGAGAAAAAACAAGGGGAACATGAGATAAATCTGAGTAGGAATATAGCATAATGGTTAAGAACATTGCCGTTGAAATCAAACCAAACTGGAATCAAGTCCCAGATCTCCTACTATCTAGCTCTCTAATCTTAGGGAAATTACTTAGCCTATTTCAGCCTCAGTTTACTCAACTGCAGTGGCAAGAATCATTCCTCTCTCATAAGATTCTCATGAGAATTCCATGTAATTGTGCAAACTACTTGGCATAGGGCCTGACACATTGAGATTTCAATGTATGGTAAGAAAATAATTAAAACACACCTAAAACAAATTGAAATAATGGTAGTGTTATGAGTTAGAAACAATTTTGAAATCAAAATGAGTAACTATCTCTGTATATTTTAGTTTCTGTATAAGTCAGTTTGAAAGAGTAATCCTAGTTCTTTTCAAAGGTTTATTGTGAGGGTCAAATGCAATAATTTATGGGAAAATGTTTTGATAACAATAGAGCACCATACAAAATGCAAAGAAGTACTGGTAACTTTGAATTTGATGGGACGTTGTGTGAAAAATACAAAACGCAAGTAGTTAAAACATCCTAAATAGATTAAAACTGAAGTAAGAGGAGAAGAAAGGTGTTACAAGTCCAGATCAATGAATAATATGATCATGTTTAGAGGATTATGTGCCTTTAAAATTAAAGGGTCATAATGAGTGCAGTGAAGGAGGTTTTTGTAAGGAATTGAATCTCTCGAGAGAAAGAACAGAAAATTTACAATACCCAGAGCCTATACTATAACTTTTCTTTTTAGTAGTCTAGAGGAACCATACTTGATTTTCATACCATGTTTTTTTGTTTCTAAACTAATTCCTCATTTATTTTCTCATTTGAATGCTTTAAAACAGCCTTGTGAGGTAGTACAGATGTTAATTTCACTTTGTATGAGCAAATTTAGGTTTAAGAATTTAAGTAGTATGGAGATAATTATCAGTATCTTGGAAATAAGCCATGGAGCTGAGATTTCAACCTGGATCTTTTGACTCCCAGGGTAATGGTCCTTCTTCCTTATCAGAAGCTATTGATGCATATGCCAGTCATTGAAGCTTCCAGGAGCATTTACAGGTACAATACCCTGGCCTTGTTGTGGTAGCAGAGACCAAGTGAATGTCCAGCTTCTGAGCAGTTGATAGCTAACTATGCAGTGACACTGACACATGGTTCCTGCTTATCTGGATAAATATGTAGACTCTCTTAGTACCTTCACTACCCATCACAAACTCCAAAGAAGGAAAACTGAAAAAAAAAAAAAAAAAAAAGAATCAAGGTGATTCTACCTGGAGCCAAGCCCATAAAACTTTATATAAGGAGAGAAGTTGCACGTTGTGGCTGTTTGGGACCTATGTGGACTAGGCTTCTATTGAAAGATGCTCCCCTTACATCTGACCAGCATGGGATTCGGAGAGGTAGACATAAGTGGAAGCAGCTGTCTGTAAAAAATGGGAGCATCAACATGAGCTTTGTGGTGCCCACTTCTCAGTGCATCTCAATGGGGCCAAATGAGCTGTCTGAACAAAGCATCTGGGATATAAGAAAATAATAAATAATGTATCTGGATCTCATGGGAGGGAACTGAGCTCAATTAGCCCCTAGCTAGAGCCCCACTCTGCCTATGACAGCTAATACTCTCTCCTACAGCTTGTTTCCATGGATGCAAAGCCCAGCCTGGCCAAATATAAACTTCCCATTGAGACAAATCTCATACTTTTTATGAAAAATGCTTCTCAAATGGTAGGAGATGGTGTATGGGGCGGGGGGAGTGGGACTGTGGCTGCTGATGAGGGAAAACTATTCTGGCCAGTGTGGATGACTTGTGTATTATGAAGTAGAGTCATTTCCAGGAGAGTTCAGGTTAAAGTAGAGATAATCTGCAGAAGTAAAGTAGAAAATAAAGAACAAAGATAGTTTTTGTTAAGGGACTATTAGGAAGCACATTCATTTATATAGCTCACAGTTCATTATAATTTTTGGGTAAGCATACTTTAAAGATATTTAGGGTAGAAATTAATTTTCCAGATACCAATCAGGAGTTACCCTCTGCATTTTTCAATGAGAACGCTCCCTCCCCACCCCCCACTGCACAAGAAGTTCCTTTGGGCTTTGGATGTCATCAAATGAGGGGTCCTAGAAGCCTCTTGGCACAACTTTATGTGGACTCCAGAATTTCAACTTGTCTCATATGAACTTTCCCCCCAATTTAGCACAAACAATTTAAAGTCTCGTTTTTTTCTCCTCTGCCTCTTTCTCTCTCATTAACACAGCTTAATGATGCGCCATTGTCTTTTCTCTGGGGAAATTTTTGACCTTCACTAGGGATGCAGGTTTCCATGTCATCTTCTCCCTTCACATCATTTACTCTGGTCTAGTAAGCTGAAATTCCCTTTTCTTTCTTTGAACAGCCTCCTTGACACGTTCTTGTTTATTCATTCATGGCACTTCTCAAATCTCACTTTAATAGGACAGCAAAATAAGTCAGGTTATCCAAAGATAATTGCCTCCTTCAGCCTCTGCACCCTATGCGCTTCCCTTCCTGTGACAGAATGTTTCAAAGAACAACAAAAAGAAAGGAAGAAACAAAGGAAAAGGTAAAACACAGCCAGGCGAATCTCAGAGAATAGGGAGCTACTCATATAGTTCATTCTTCAAATGTCCCCGAACAGAAAGCAGAAATTAAGTTACAGGTGGGGTGACCGTACATCCCATGTTGCCCAGGACATCCTGATTTATACTTGTCCTTACATCCAATCCAGTTAGCAACACCCTTTATCCTCCGAAGCATTTATAATAGGTTTGTTCACCCATAGATAAGTGAGTGAGTTTTTTCATGTCTGTGTCGGATTGCACATTCTGAGAAATAGGCACAGAATATCTGAAATTCAAAACTGTTTCTCAGCCAAGCTCAGAAACATTCATCGAGGAAATGTGTTTTAGACAGAGAACACTTACTCATCTTTTGGAGGGGATCTCATCCTGGTGTCCAGAGGACTTATCAGGCAGCTAGAATTTAGGGACAAAACCAACCCCAAAGAAGAGATTAAGACATTTCTATTTAGAAGGACATGTGTGTGTTTGAGGATGGATGGGCGAGAAGAGTGGGATTTAAATGTGAATAAGTTAATGCAGTACAGTGGAAAGGAGAAGGACTTTGAAATCAGACACATCTGGGTTGAAGACCCACTTCTACTACTTACTGTAATATAACTGCCTCAAGCTTCAGTTTCCTCATCTATAAAATTAGGCTAATAAAATAGAGACAAAAATATGGATTTTAGAGGAGTTGTAATGATTAAATATAAAGTATAATGACTTGATCAGAACAGTAATGATTGCTGATATTTTTCAAATGCTTACTGTATACCAGGTACTATTCTAAGAGCTTCATATTAATTCATTTAATACTTACGAGAAACCTAAAATGGTAACCTACTGTTATGATTAGTATTTCACAGATGATGAACCTGAGGCTCACAGTGACTAAGGGACCAAGAATGATGGAATCTGGATTTGACCCAGAGAGGCAGGTTTCAGAGTTGTTCTTGGTATAGGTGTTAAGTAGGACCTCAGTCACTATTCTCTACAGCTGTTCCTCGGCAAGCAAGCAAAATATGTTATTAATATGGGCAAGGAAAAGAAAATAATTATTGAAATAAAATGAAAAATGTACACAAATGATAGTGCTTTAAATTGAACCACCCGATACAGAGATGTGCCTATAAAGCTTTGTCAGTCTTCTATATGCCTTACACAAAAAATCATTCATGTACCTCAGGACATTTTACATTACTTTCGATAGTAATACTATTGTAGCACATTTCTCTCTTTTGAAACTCCTGTAAAATACAATAATATGAGACAGGAACTCTTAAAATAGACTTATGTCACTGGGTTAATCTATAACTAGCACTACCTTAATTTAGGATCAGTAATGCAAATATGCTTTCTTCCCAGGATGCTGCACTCTTGATTTTGTGTGTGTAGGACTTAGGTTATACTGGATAAAGAGGTGGGCAGTCCTTCCATGGCCCTTGTAGAAAGGACATCATCCTGATAATCACTCAGCAGTGGTCTACTCCCTGACCTTTGGGAAACCAGTTGCCAGTTAGTCAACATTTGGATGCCTTAGCTCTGTGCTCTCGCTTTTTTACTCTGAAACTGAAGGCTTATGCTGACTTCCCACATTTCTCAATTTCACCAAGGAGGGAGGGATCTGATTTCTTTTCTCTAGTTCAAACCCTGACAAAATCTGGTAATCCTTCCAGCAATAACCATTCATTTTAGTTCGTAACATCAGCATCTCCCTAACTCTTCCTTACTTTTGTTATCATTTCTCTGCTCTCTCTTCTCTTTTTTTTTTTGAATTTTGTTTTATTTATTTTTTATACAGCAGGTTCTTATTAGTTATCTATTTTATATATATTAGTGTATACATGTCAATCCCAATCTCCCAATTCATCCTACCACCACCACGCCCCCACCCCCCCACTGCCATTTTCCGCCCTTGGTGTCCATATGTTTGTTCTCTACATCTGTGTCTCTATTTCTGGAACGTGCATTTTAGATTTTGATAAGTATTGATTGCTTCATTGCCCTATACAATACTTGGACCAATTTAGACTCCCACTGACAGGGCTTGAGAGCACTTATTTCTCCTAATTAACACTGGATATTATTAAACTCGTTAATCTTTGTCAGTATGACAAGTAAAAAAATTCTTTTCTCATTTCAGTTTTTAATTGTGAAGAAAGTTGAACATCTTATATTTTGTCAGATGTTTTTTTCTTGTGAATTTTCTGTATGCTTTGTTCACATTTCTATTGGGATATTGGTCTTTTTTTTAAACATCTTTATTGGAGTATAATTGCTTTACAATGGTGTGTTAGTTTCTGCTGTATAACAGAGTGAATCACCTATACATAAACATATATCCCCATATCTCCTCTCACTGCATCTCCCTCCCACCCTCTAAGTGGACACAAAGCACCGAGCTAATCTCCCTGTGCTATGTGGCTCCTTCCTGCTAGCTAGCTATTTTACATTTGGTAGTTGTAAATATGTCCATGTCACTCTCTCACTTCATCCCAGCTTACCTTTCCCCCTCCTCGTGTCCTCAAGTCCATTCTCTACGTCTGCGTCTTTATTCCTGTCCTGCCTCTAGGTTCTTCAGAACCATTTTTTTTTTTTTTTTTTAGATTCCATATATATGAGTTAGCATACGGTATTTGTTTTTCTCTTTCTGACTTACTTCACTCTGTATGACAGTCTCTTGGTCCATCCACCTCACTACAAATAATTCAATTTCGTTTCTTTTTATGGCTGAGTAATATTCCATTGGATATATGTGTCACATCTTCTTTATCCATTCATCTGTTGATGGAAGTTTAGGTTGCTTCCATGTCCTGGCTATTGTAAATAGTGTGGCAATGAAATTGTGGTACATGACTCTTTTTGAATTATGGTTTTCTCAGGGTATATGCCCAGTAGTAGGATTGCTGCATCATATAGTAGTTCTATTTTTATTTTTTTAAGGAAACTCCATACTGTTCTCCATAGTGGCCGTAACAATTTACATTTCCACCAACAGTGCAAGAGGGTTCCCTTTTCTCCACACCCTCTCCAGCATTTATTGTTTGTAGAATTTTTGATGATGGCCATTCTAACTGGTGTGAGGTGATACCTCATTGTATTTTGATTTGCATTTCTCTAATGATTAGTGATGTTGAGCATCCTTTCATGTGTTTGTTAGCAATCTGTATATCTTCTTTGGAGAAATGTCTATTTAGGTCTTCTGTCCATTTTTGGAATGGGTTGTTTGTTTTTTTGATATTGAGCTGCATGGGCTGTTTGGAGATTAATCCTTTGTCAGTTGCTTCATTTGCACATATTTTCTCCCATTCTGAGGGTTGTCTTTTCATCCCATTTATGGTTTCCTTTGCTGTGCAAAAGCTTTTAAGTTTCATTAGGTCCCATTTGTTTACTTATGTTTTTATTTCCATTTCTCTATGAGGTGGGTCAAAAGGATCTTGCTGTGATATATGTCATAGATGTTCTGCCTATGTTTTCCTCTTAAGAGTTTTATAGTGTCTGGCCTTACATTTAGGTCTTTAATCCATTTTGAGTTTATTTTTGTGTATGGTGTTAGGGAGTGCTCTAATTTCGTTCTTTTACATGTAGCAGTCCAGTTTTCCCAGCACCACTTATTGAAGAGGCTGTCTTTTCTCCATTGTATATTGTTGCCTCCTTTATCAAAGATAAAGTGACCATATGTGTGTGTGATTATCTCTGGCCTTGCTATCCTGTTCCATTGATCTATATTTCTGTTTTTGGTCCAGTACCATACTGTCTTGATTACTGTAGCTTTGTAGTATAGTCTGAAGTCAGGGAGCCTGATTCCTCCAGCTCCATTTCTCTTTCTCAAGATTGCTTTCGCTATTTGGGGTCTTTTGTTTTTCCATACAAATTGTGAAATTTTTTGTTCTAGTTCTGTAAAAAATGCCACTGGTAGTTTGATAAGGATTGCATTGAATCTATAGATTGCTTTGGGTAGTGTAGTCATTTTCACAATGTTAATTCTTCCAGTCCAAGAACATGGTATATCTCTCCATCTGTTTGTATCATCTTTAATTTCTTTCATCAGTGTCTTATAATTTTCTGCATACAGGTCTTTTGTCTCCTTAGGTAGGTTTATTCCTAGATATTTTATTCTTTTTGTTGCATTGGTAAATTGGAGTGTTTTCTTAATTTCACTTTCAGATTTTTCATCATTACTGGTTAGGAATGCAAGAGATTTCTGTGCATTAATTTTATATTCTGCTACTTTACCAGATTCATTGATTAGCTCTAGTATTTTTCTGATAGCATCTTTAGGATTCTCTATGTGTAGTATCATGTCATCTGCAAACAGTGACAGTTTTACTTCTTCTTTTCCGATGTGGACTCCTTTTATTTCTCTTTCTTCTCTGATTGCTGTGGCTAAAACTTCCAAAACTATGTTGAATAATAGTGGTGAGAGTGGGCAACCTTGTCTTGTTCCTGATCTTAGTGGAAATGGTTTCAGTTTTCCACCATTGAAAACGATGTTGGCTGTGGGTTTGTGATACATGGCATTTATTATGTTGAGGTAAGTTCCCTCTCTGCCTACTTTCTGGAGGATTTTTATCATAAATAGGTGTTGAATTTTGTCAAAAGTTTTTTCTGCATCTATTGAGATGATCATATGGTTTTTCTACTTCAATTTGTTAGTATGGTTTATCACATTGATTGATTTGTGTATATTGAAGAATCCTTGCATCTGGGATAAACCCCAGTTGATCATGGTGTGTGATCCTGTTAATGTGTTGTTGGATTCTGTTTGCTAGTATTTTGTTGAGGATTTTTGCATCTATGTTCATCAGTGATATTGGCCTGTAGTTTTCTTTTTCGTGTGACATCTTTGTCTGGTTTTGGTATCAGGGTGATGGTGGCCTCGTAGAATGAGTTTGGGGGTGTTCCTCCCTCTGCTGTATTTTGGAATAGTTTGAGAAGCATAGGTGTTAGCTCTTCTCTAAATGTTTGATAAAATTCACCTGTGAATCCATGTGGTCCTGGGCTTTTGTCTGTTGGAAGATTTTTAATCACAGTTTCAATTTCAGTGCTTGTGATTTGTCTGTTCATATTTTCTATTTCTTCCTGATTGAGTCTCAGGAGGTGGTGCTTTTCTAAGAATTTGTCCATTTCTTCCAGGTTATCCATTTATTGGCATATAGTTGCTTGTAGTAATCTCTCATGATCCTTTGTATTTCTGCAGTGTCATTTGTTACCTCTTTTTCATTTCTAATTGTATTGATTTGAGTCTTCTCCCTTTTTTTCCTTGGTGAGTCTGGCTAGTGGTTTATCAATTGTTTATCTTCTCAAAGAATCAGCTTTTCTTTTTATTGATCTTAACTATTGTTTCCTTCATTTCTTTTTCATTTATTTCTGATCTGATCTTTATGGTTTCATTCCTTCTGCTAACTTTGGGGTTTTTTTGTTCTTCTTTCTGTAGTTGCTTTAGGTGTAAGGTTAGGTTGTTTATTTGAGATGTTTCTTGTTTCTTGAGGTAGGATTGTATTGCTATGAACTTCCCTCTTAGAACTGCTTTTGCTGCATCCCATAGGTTTTGGGTCATCCTGTGTTCATTGTCATTTGTTTCTAGGTATTTTTTGATTTCCTCTTTGATTTCTTCGGTGATCTCTTGTTTATTTAATAGTGTATTATTTAGCCTCCATGCGTTTGTATTTTTTGCAGCCTTTTCCCTGTAATTGATATCTAGTGTCATTGCGGTGTGGTTGGAAAAGATACTTGATACGATTTCAATTTTCTTAAATTTACCAAGGTTTGATTTGTGACCCAAAATATGATCTATCCTGGAGAATGTTCCATGAGCACTTGAGAAAAAAGTGTATTCTGTTGTTTTTGGATGGAATGTCCTATAAATATCAATTAAGTCCATCTTGTTTGATGTATCATTTAAACCTTGTGTTTCCTTATTTATTTTCATTTTGGATGATCTGTCCATTGGTGAAAGTGGGGTGTTAAAGTCCCCTACTATGATTGTGTTACTGTCTATTTCCCCTTTTATGGCTGTTAACATTTGCCTTATGTGTTGAGGTGCTCCTGTGTTGGGTGCATAAATATTTACAATTGTTATATCTTTTTCTTGGATTGATCCCTTGATCATTATGTAGTATCCTTCTTTGTCTCTTGTAATAGTCTTTACTTTAAAGTCTATTTTGTCTGATATGAGAAATGCTACTTCAGCTTTCTTTCAATTACCATTTGCATGGAATATCTTTTCCCATCCCCTCACTTTCAGTCTGGTGTGTCCCTATGTCTGACGTTGGCCTCTTGTAGATAGCATATATATGGGTCTTGTTTTTGTATCCATTTAGCCAGTCTATGTCTTTTGGTTGGAGCATTTAATCCATTTACATTTAAGGTAGTTATCAATAATGTGTGTTCCTATTACCATTTTCTTAATTGTTTTGAGCTTTATATTATAGGTCTTTTCTTTCTCTTATGTTTCCTGCCTAGAGAAGTTCCTTTAGGATTTGTTGTAAAGCTGGTTTGGTGGTGCTGAATTCTCTTAGCTTTTGCTTGTCTGTGAAGGTTTTAGTTTCTCCGTTGAATCTGAATGAGATCCTTGCTGGGTAGAGTAATCTTGGTTGTAGGTTTTTCTCTTTCATTACTTTAAATATGTCCTGCCTCACCCTTGTGGCTTGCAGAGCTTGTGCTGAGAAATCAGCTGTTAACCTTTTGGGGATTCCCTTGTATGTTATTTGTTGCTTTTCCCATGCTGCTTTTAATATTTTTTCTTTGTATTTAATTTTTGATAGTTTGATTAATATGTGTCTTGGTGTGTTTCTCCTTGGATTTATCCTGTATGGGACTCTCTGCACTCCCTGGACTTGACTGACTATTTCGTTTTCCATATTATGGAAGTTTTCAACTATAATCTCTTCAAATATTTTTCATTCCCTTTATTTTTCTCTTCTTCTTCTGGGACCCATATACTTTGAATGTTGGTGCATGTAATGTTGTCCCAGAGGTCTCTGAGACTGTCCAAATTCTTTTCATTCTTTTTTTTTATTCTTCTCTGTGGTAATTATTTGCACTATTTTATCTTCCAGGTCACTTATCCGTTCTTCTGCCTCAGTTATTCTGCTATTGATTCCTTCTAGAGAATTTTTAATTTCATTTATTGTGTTGTTCATCATTGTTTGTTTGCTCTTTAGTTCTTCTAGGTCCTTGTTAAACGTTTCTTGTATTTTCTCCATTCTATTTCCAAGATTTTGGATCATTTTTACTGTCATTACTCTGAATTCTTTTTCAGGAAGACTGCCTATTTCCTCTGTATTTGTTTGGTCTGCTGGGTTTTTACCTTGCTCCTTCATCTGCAGTGTATTTCTCTGTCTTCTAATTTTGCTTAACTTACTGTGTTTGGGGTCTCCTTTTCACAGGCTGTAGGTTCATAGTTCCTGTTGTTTGTGGTGTCTGCCCCCAGTGGGTAAGGTTGGTTCAGTGGGTTGTGTAGGCTTCCTGGTGGAGGGGACTGGTGCTTGTGTTCTGGTGGATGAGGCTGGATCTTGTCTTTCTGGTGGGCAGGACCTTGTCCGGTGGTGTGTTTTGGGGTGTCTATGAACTTATTATGGTTTTAGGCAGCCTGTCTGCTAATGGATGGGGTTGTGTTCCTGTCTTGCTAGTTGTTTGGCATGGGGGCGTCCAGCACTGTAGTTTGCTGGTTGTTAAGTGGAGCTGGACCTTAGCGTTGCAATGGAGGTCTCTGGTTGAGACTTCGCCATTTGATATTACATGGAGCCAGGAGGTCTCTGCTGGACGAATGTCCTGAACTCGCCTCTCCCACCTGAGAGGCTCAGGCCTGACACCCGGGTGGAGCCCTAAGACCCTGTCAGCCACACGGCTCAGAAGAAAAGGGAGGAAAAAAAAGAGAAAGGAGGAAAAAAATAATTAAATAAAGTTATTAAAATTAAAGTTAAAAATATAAAGAAGTAATAAAAAAAAGAAAAGAAAGAAAGAAAGAAGAGAGCAACCACACCAATAAAGAAATCCACCAATGATAACAAGCACTAAAAACTATACTAAAAAAAAAGAGGACAGACAGAACCGTAAGATAAATGGTAAAAGCAAAGCTATACAGACAAAATCACACAAAGAAGCATACACATACACATTACTCACAAAAAGAGATAAGGGAAAAAAATTTATATATACACATATACGTATACACACACACACACACATATATATATAAATATAGGAAGAGAGCAACCAAATCAATGAACAAATCTACCAATGATAATAAGCTCTAAATACTGAACTAAAATAAACATAAAACCAAAAACGAATTAGATGCAGAAAGCAAACCCCAAGTCTACAGTTGCTACCAAAGTCTACTGCCTCAATTTTGGGGTGATTCGTTGTCTATTCAGATATTCCACAGATGCAGGGTACATCAAGTTGATTGTGGAGATTTAATCCACTGCTCCTGAGGCTGCTGGGAGAAATTTCCCTTTCTCTTCTTTGTTCACACAGCTCCTGTGTTTCAGCTTTGGATTTGGCCCCACCTCTGCGTGTAGGTTGCCTGAGGGTGTCTGTTCTTTGCTCAGACAGGACGGGGTTAAAGTAGCAGCTGATTGGGGGCTCTGGCTCACTCAGGCCGGGGGGAGCGAGGGGTACGGGATGCAGGGTGAGCCTGTGGTGGCAGAGGCCGGCGTGACGTTGCACTAGCCTGAGGCACGAAGTGTGTTCTCCTGGGGAAGTTGTCCCTGGATCACGGGAGCCTGGCAGTGGCGGGCTGCACAGGCTCCCGGGAGGGGCGGTGTGGAGAGTGACCTGTGCTCGCACACAGGCTTCTTGGTGGCAGCAGCAGCAGCCTTAGCGTCTCATGCCCGTCTCTGCTGTCCTTGCTGATAGTTGCGGATCACGCCCGTCTCTGGAGCTCATTTAGGCAGTGCTCTGAATCCCCTCTCCTCGTGCACCCCAAAACAATGGTCTCTTGCCTCTTAGGCAGGTCCAGACTTTTTCCTGGACTCCCTCCGGGCTAGCTGTGGCGCAGTAGCCCCCTTCAGGCTGTGTTCACGCAGCCAACCCCAGTCCTCTCCCTGGGATCTGATCTCTGAAGCCCGAGCCTCAGCTCCCAGCCCACACCCATCCTGGCGGGTGAGCAGACAAGCCTCTCAGGCTGGTTAGTGCTAGTCAGCAGCGATCCTCTGTGTGGGAATCTCTCCGCTTTGCCCTCTGCACCCCTGTTGCTGTGCTCTCCTCCGTGGCTCCGAAGCTTTCCCCCCGGCTACCCCCTGTCTCTACCAGTTAAGGGTCTTCCTAGTGTGTGGAAACTTTTCCTCCTTCACAGCTCCCTCCCACTGGTGCAGGTCCCATCCCTATTCTTTTGTCTCTGTTTTTTCTTTTGCCATACCCAGGTATGTGGGGGAGTTTCTTGCCTTTTGGGAAGTCTGAGGTCTTCTGCCAGCGTTCAGCAGGTGTTCTGTAGGAGCTGTTCCATATGTAGATGTATTTTTGATGTATTGGTGGGGAGGAAGGTGATCTCTATGTCTTACTCCTCTGCCATCTTGAAGCTGTCCCCTTCTCTTCTCTTTTCATGTCTCTGTCCTCTCTCCCTATTTCCACAAAGCTTCGAATCATTTCTAGTCTCCAATAGAGGCTTCTTTGAAATTTTGCGAGTTATTTTCCTGCTGCCTGAAGCCCAGTCTCTCCAATGACATGCAGGCTCACTGGGCTACATAATGAAACATATTCTTATTCTTTTTGTTTTCATTCTCTGTGCTTTTTTTTTTAACATCTTTATTGGAGTATAATTAGTTTACAATGGTGTATTAGTTTCTGCTTTATAACAAAGTGAATCAGCTATACATATACATATATCCCCATACCTCCTCCCTCTTGCATCTCCCTCCCACTCTCCCTATCCCACCCCTCAAGGTGGTCACAAAGAACCGATTCTCTTTGCTTTTCAAGCCTCTATGATATGCATCACCACAGTCAGCCTAACAGAAGCCATTTGAGGTACAGGGATGATACAAAGGTTCCTCTTTACTGGCCAGATGAAGAATCATTCTTGGTATACTCAGAGTTTGGTCAAGTTTCTGGCATCAACTCAGTTTTCAGTAAATTATTATGAGTGGATGATGCACTGTGTGAGATGCATTCCCTATCTTTTATTTCATTGCTTTTCCAATACATTATATAAAGAAGCTTTGCCCAAATATATCTCAAGTACATAAAATTTCTGCTGCTGAAAAGACTTGTCACTTAGAAACTTTAATAGATAGTTTTACTTTATGTGTTTAAAGTAACAAATCATGTACTTTTACTCATTCTACTCAAGATCGTCTTTGTAAGATGTAATTAAGGAATCATAGCTTGGCTAGTTTGGTAACACTTTTTCACTGAAAAACAGTAACTGAAAAGCCCGGCAGTCTATAATTAGAAAGCAGCCAAGTATAGCCTATGGTGTGGGATTCCTATGCTTGATAACCACAGGTCAAAGTCCAGACCACCATCGGCCCAAATCATGAGTTTTCTGTGGCATCTCTGGTGATTTAATTTAATTAACAAGCTATTTATTGCATGTCTTCAACCGCAAAGCATTGCATTACATAGTTGGAGATACCAACAAAAGATAAGACATGGTCCTTGATCAAAAGACAGAAGACAGAAATCTACTGAATACACTTAAAAGCAAGAGTTAGAGACAGAAGCCCCTGGAATTCACTTTCTAACAGCAGAATTTAGGAAAGCCATTAAATAGAGGATCTTTCACTAGGCTGTTAACTAAATAAAATTATTCCAGTCTTATATCTCTCTAGTGTCCCATGAGTAGTAGCACTCTTTACTAAAGTAATATTGCATAGTGATTAGGAACATGAGTTTTGGCTATGCCTCTTGTTGGCTGATGGAGTTCGAACAAGTTACCTGTGAAATGGAGAAAATATTAAAATTACCAGCATTGTTATGAGAATTAAGCAAGATGATGACAGTAATGAGTTTTACACAGTGTCAGTATGTAGTAAGCACTCAGTAAATGTTAGCTATTTTTAAGGTTAGCAGAGGTTGAGCTGGCAGAAGTATTTTAAGATGTCATATGTTGCTTCCATAGTGTAGCATTTGAATTAAAACAGAAAAATATGAAATGCCCACCATGAGGTTCAGGTGCACCCACATCATTGGCATTTTCTTCTTCCCAGAAAAGATCTGTGTTAGACAGGATGCTTCTGCTTGTTAAAGGTAGCAAGAACACCAAGATTCCTTGGGATAACTCAATTCCTCTTAGGTAGTTTCCCCTCTCCAGAAGAAATCAGATCTCACAGAGCCACATCATTACCAACTGGAGAAAGATAGACCATGCATTCAAATTCATAAGTGAAGGATGATTTCTGTTAGTAAGTAGCTACTGATTCCTTAGTCTGGCTGTTGCATAAACTGAGTACATTCTTTTTCTTTATTTGGTTCACTGGGAAGTGCTGGACAGATATCACAAGCAATGTTCACACATGGAATATTCACCAAGTATTTATTGAGAAACTGCTAAGTGATAAACTCTGCTTAAGAGCAAGTAGTTCATTTCAAGGGCAGAAATTTCATTTCAAAATAAGGCAAATAACTATTAATTTGTAATCCTAGATGTCAAGAGTGTCTTCAAATATCTTTGTATATATCCTTAATATTTTATATTTTCATCACTGCTTTCCCCTGTGGGGAGTGACTGTCCCACCTGGTAGGATGGAAAGTGCAAAAGCTTTGGTCAAAAATTAGTTTCAAAGTAAGTACTGACACTATCTGTGTGATCTGGAGCAAAAAGCTTAGCTTAGTTTGTCCTCATTTATCTCGTCTATAAAATGGGGGAATCACGCTTGACTCATTTAGCTGTTGTGAAGATTGAGTCAAACCATTGGCTCGCACTGCTTTGAGTAAACACTAGTTTAATTTAGCCCCCTCTTCAGTTATACTATCTTTCATAGCACTTATACTGTACCACTGCTGTATCCCTGTAATCTTTTGTGTAATACTTATGACTGATGCAGATTTAGAAGCTCAGAAGGACATTCCAGAGTTTTAAGTGGTGCCTGCCAAAGCAAATTCTAGATCAAGCTTGATGCCTCTGCTGGAAGAATGGATGATAGAAGAATCTCATTCATTCAAGAAAAAAATGTTTAGGTACCAATATTATGCTTGGCATTAGGGATACAGATGTGCCCTCATGAAGCTCACAGACAAGCATGCAATACTTTAAACAAAGAGTATGTGCGAATATGGGGGAAATGTAGCGTGCCATGGAAGTATATAAGAGGCATTCCAAACTCAGTTTTGAGTTCAGGAGTGGAGTGATCAGGGAAATCTTGCTAAAAGAGAATGATAATGAGAATAGTAATGGATACCACTTATTGACTGCTGGCAGTGGTCACTCAGCTATTATGTGTCTTATAAAACCTAACTTTGTTATTGTCTATAATATCTTGGTGAAGAGGATCCCCATTTTACTGATGAAAGAGCTGAAGTACAGAGATAAAGTAGTTTTTATCATGACACACCTAGTAAATGAGGCACTGGGTCTGTTATCTAAACAGAAACTGTAAGTAGTTAAAAGGGGAATTCTGGGAAGAAGGAGTGGGCAAAGGCTTCCAGGCAGAGGGAATCGAAAATACAAGGCCCTGGAGACAGAGAGCATGAAAAGAGAAACTAACTGTCCGTGGTATGGTGGGAGCTAAGGGTGAGACTGGGGGAAAGAGAGGAGGTAAAACCACAGCGGCAGGCAAAGACCAGATACTCAAGAACTGAGTAAACTAGGCAAAGAAGTTCCCATGCTTTATTCAGAGGGCTGTGGAAAGCCAATGAAGGATTGAAACCCTTGCCAGAACCAACTTGCAGTTTAGAAGACACGCTCTGGCTAGAATACAGAGAAAGGATTGGAGGCACGAATCCTGAAGACAAGGAGAACAATTCGGATTTTACGGTGGCAGTTTTGGGGGAGAGATGATGATGTGCTGGACTAGGGTAGCAGCAGAAGGGATGAGAGAAATAGATGGGGTAGATAACTGTCTTAGGTAGTTGAGTCAACAGCAGATGGTGGTTAATTGAATGAGGAAGTTGAATGAGAAAGTAGTCAAAAATATCTCACAGGTTTCCAGACTAAGAAAGCAGGTGGATGGAATTTTCATTTGTCAGAAAAGGGAATGCCAGAGAAAGGGACAGATCAAGGAGAAATATATTAAGCTGAGTTATCTAATTGCACAGTTGTCTGTGCAACACCCAAAGTAGGTTTTAAATGGGTTTTTAAAAAATTAATTAATTTATTTGTTTTTATTTTTGGCTGTGTTGGGTCCTTGTTGCTGTGCACGGCTTTCTCCAGTTGCGGAGAGCGGAGGCCATTCCTCTTTGCGGTGCGCAGGCTTCTCACTGTCACAGCTTCTCTTATTGCGGAGCACGGGCTCTATGCGCACAGGCTTCAGTAGTTGTGGCTCGCGGGCTTAGTTGCTCCGTGGCATGCGGGATCTGCCCTGGCCAGGGCTCGAACCCATGTCCCCTGCATTGGCAGGCGGATTCTTAACCACTGCGCCACCAGGGAAGCCCTTAAATGAAGTTTTCTGAGGCGAATTTATCTGAAAATTTCAAGTCTTTTATAAAAAGTCACCGTGAATAATCTGCTCATTGATTATTCCTTTTATAAGGGGAATTGCATTATTATAGAGGCTTCCCCACATTAGCATGGCTGTATAATGTGTGGAAATTTTGAGACTTGTTGAAGGAAAAGTGCAGGTAAAAAACTATATTTGTTATCCTGGACCTTATTCTAATGCAGAGAAGAATAGATAGATGTCCTGATGTCAATGGCAAAATTTGAAACATCTGACCAGGCAGTGGATTCCTGTCTGAACCCCTTTTGCATCTGTATTAGCTTGTGAGGGTTGCCATATCAAAATGCCACAGACTGGGTAGCTTAAACAATAGTAATTTATTTTCTCATGGTTCTGGAGGCTGGAAGTCTGAGATCAAGGTATTGGTAGGGTTGTTCCTTCTGAGGGCTGTGAGGAAAGGATCTCTTCCAGGACTCACCACTTGGCTTGTGTTCTCCCTGTGTCTTCACATTGTCTTATCTCTGTACATGCCTGTGACCAAATTTCCTTTCTTATGAGGACATCAGTCATATTGGATTAGGGCCAAACCTGATGACCTCATTTAAACTTTATTTCTGTAAAGACCCTACCTCCAAATGTGGTCACATTTTGAGGTACTGCAGGTTAGCACTTCAGCATGTGAAATCGGGGGCAGGGAAGACACAATTCATCCCATAACAGTATGTTTGGTAAAATGCCCTAAGGCAGAACTTAATATAGAAGGAGTGATTCAAAGAAAGTAGAGACAGTAGGGAGTTCTTTCCAGAGGTTTAGAGATGGTAGTCACAACATCTAGGATCCAGACCAGTGGTGACAGCCAGCATGCCCATCATTCAGTGCCTTTGGTGGTGACAGTGCCAATCACATGGTTCCAGTTGGTGGCAGAGGTAGGCTCACCCAGTAGTTCTTCTGGCTGCTTCCTACTGCTTGGCCTCCCTTGGTTTCTGCCTGTCTTCTTAGCCTAGTTCTCCAGCTTTTCTAGGACACTACCAGGTACCAATGCTTTACTTTCTCTGATTCACTTAGTCAGATATGATTTCTCGTGTTTCTAACTAAAACCCCTGAACGCTGAAGAAAGGATCTGTAGATTTTTCTACATGTCGAATTAAAACTTACTATTTCTTGCAGTACAGTATGAAGAGAATAATCTGCAGGGCAGGCAGATCTGGGTTTAAGTCTTGACTCCACTATTTGCCAGACATATGGGCTAGTTTCTGAAACTGAGCAGCGGTTTCCTCCTAAGAAAATTTGCAGTCATAATATTTGACACCAAACATCGATTGGGCACTTATCAAATTCCAGGTGTCGTTCTGGTATTTTATATATATTATGCCATTTATTTCTCATAACAATCCCTTATCATAACTTGTATTATTAACAACAGATTTATAGGTAAAGATAATGATGCTACATATCAGGGACTCCCAAGTGCTTGTTCCAAACCCAAGACCTATCTTCCGAGCTCTGAACCAACATACCCAACTGCCAGTTTGACATATTGCAAACCTAATATATTAAAGAAACGAACTCTTGAGCTCTAACTCTTTCCCCAACTCAATAAATGTTAACAGCCAAGTTTCTCAATCCTAAAACCTTGGTTGTTATTGATACCCCTCATTTCCTTCACTGCCCCCACTTCCAGTCATAGAAAGTCCTGAGTACTTAGGCTCTATATTAGTCTTCTTTTGCTATTCTAACAGATTACCACGAACTTAGCAGCCTAAAACAACATGCATTCTCCCAGTTTTGAAGGTCAGAAGTCTGACTACAGTGTGGCTCGACTTGTTCTCAGCCTAGAGTCTCACAAGGCTAAAATCAAGATGTTGGCAGGGATGAATTTCCTTCTGGAGAGTTCTGGGAGGTTGAATCCTTTTCTAAGCTCATTAAGATTGTTGGCTGAGTTCAGTTTTTTGTGGTGACAGGACTGAGGTTCCAGTTTCCTTGCTGGTTGTTAGCTGGGGCCTGGTCTTTGATCCTAGAGATTGACAGTCCCTTCCCATGACTTCCATGGGGCCCTTTCGCCACAGTGGCTCCAGTTCCCCCTCATGCTTTGACTCTCTGGCTTTGTCTTCTGCTGTATCCCTCCACTTCCGGTTGGAGACAGTTCTCTGCTTTGAAAGGCTAATGGATAATCCAGGATACTCTTCCTGTGTTAAAGCCAGCTGAGTAATAACTGTAATTGCATCTGCAAAATCCATTTTGTCATGTACTATATAACATATTCACAGGTTTGGGGACCAGGGTATGGACTTCTTTGGGAGGACATCATTCTGCCTACTACATACAGTAAGCAAACACATAAATACCTCATTACACACAGATAATAGCAATGTGACATATTGGTTAAGAGCATAGATTATGGAGCTGGACCCCTTGGATTCTTCCACTTATTATTGCTTTGGACAAGTTACTTAACTTCTCTGTGCTTCAGTTTCTTCACCTTTAAAGTGGAAGTAATAATAGTACTTACCTCATAGATTCTTGGGAAGATTAAATGAGTGACTATACTTAAAGTTTATAGAAAATGCCTAGTACATACTAATATATCTAAATATATTTGAGATGTAATATTTTGAAGGTTGTGATAGGCTAAATAATGGCCCCCAAAAGATGTCCATGCACTAATCTCTGGAATTTGTGAATGTTATGTTAGTTGGCAAAAGAGACTTTGCAGATGTAATTAAGGTTATTGACCTTAAAATAAGGAGGGTATCTGAATTATCCAAGTGGTTCAGTCTAATCACATTAGCCCTTAAAAGGGGAGAACTGTCTCCAGCGGGAAGCAAGGGAGGACTTCAGAGAGATGTGGTATAAGGAGAAGTCAGAGATTCCAAGTGTGAGAAGGATGTGGCATGCCATTGCTGGCTCTGAGATGTAGGAGCCTGTGTGCCAGGACTGGAGAGAGACCTTCAGAGAAGTTAAGAGAGTCCCCAGTTGACATCCAACAAAGAAATGGGCCTCAGTCCTACAGTGACAAGCAACTAGATTCTACCAACAAGCTGAATGATCTTGGAAGTAGATTCTTCTCAAAGCCTTCCAATAAAAGCTGGCTTATACCTTGAAATCCAGACAGGTGAGCCAGCCTGGAATTCTGTACTACAGAATGATGAGAAATAAGCTGGGTGAGGTTTTTTTAGGTTTTTTATTTCTTGTTTTAAGCCTCTAAATTTGTGCTAATTTGTTATTGCAGCGTTAGGAAACTAACACATTTACATATTAATGTCAGTCTCCCTCATACTGTGGGTTCCGTAAGTACAGGGACTGTGTCCCTCTATTACTGAGACCTAGCGCAGTTCTTGGCATATAGTAGGTGTTCTACAAGTATTTTTTTAGAAAACTGAGGCAATGAATGTTTACATAACTTGCTTAATGTCATAGAATTAGTAAGTGTTTGAACCAGGCCTTGAGCTCATGCCAGAATACCACACATAACATGTCATTGTTTTGAACATTACTAGAGCATATGTAAAGCCTCTGACACATAGTCGACATTCCTCCATTTCCCCTTAATTATCCAGACCCCAGCTTAGACTCTCCTCATTGTACTGCTGGCTAATAGTAACGTCCTAGTGAGACTCGCTGACACTAAGTGCTCTCTCTTCCAATCGATTTCCTACCAGATTAATATTCCACAAACACACCGAGTGAGGTCATGTCTTTGAAAGAGCAGGGCCATCTGTAAAGCCTAGGTATCGTTACTACTATTAACATCACTTCCACTCTCATACCGTATCTAATCTAGACTCTGAGCCATGCTTTTCAGGTGCTGGTCTCATGTCCACTTGCCCTGTCTGCTCTGTTTTATTTCTCCCCATTCCTCAGGATGCATGCATTGTGCAGGCCAAGCCATCCCCTTTCTATTGGGGAAACATCTGTGACTCACTGTTTCACTAGGCCTTTGCTTATGCCCTTCCTGACTTCCCTTTCTAAATATTGCCCAGGCGCCAGCTTGAAAGCCCACCTTCTCCAAAAAGTCCTTCTCAACTACAATATCCATCCTTGATCTCCTTCTCTGAATTCCCACAGTACTGAACTCTGATCACGTTCTTATGCATTTATTTAGTCTATTTCACAGTCCTTTAGTATGTGTCTTTGATGTGACAGACATTGTGCTGGACATAAACTGTGACATTTGCTCTATATTTCAGTAGCTTTTAGGTTGTTGATGTGTGTGTGTGTGTGTGTGTGTGTAAGTCTTGTCTCTTCTGCTACGCTGTAAACCCCTCACAGAGCCACCTAAGAGGCTGAGCAGTCAAGCTTCGGATTCCAATAGGCTGCATTCAGATCCTGGCTATCTCTTACTAGCCGTTTGACCTTGGGTGGCTTCCTTAATTTCTCTAAAACTTAATTCCTTCATCTATAAAATGGAGAGAATAATGGTATACTTCATTGGGTTGTTGTTGTGGGAAATAAAAGGAGGGAATTCATGTAAAGCTCTTAAGATACTCTCTGGCATACAAGTGCTCAGTCTACACTGTTCATTGTTATTTTTTATTACTACCTTTACCACTATTCTATACCTCCCACAATGTTTAGTATAATGCTGAGCACATAGTAGATGTTGGATAAATACCCTTGACTGAATAATTATTGAAAAATAAGCTATATTAGATGGCTAATCTAGCAGAGAAAAATCGGGAAAAGGGTTCAAAGGAGTATTGACTGAACTGAGCATTCAGTTGACAGAAACGAGGAAATCATTTGGGAGGTCATGACAGCCGCAAATTATTCCATTGTATATAAGTCAAACTAAGTAAGGAACAGGGAAATTATAATCATCAGGTAATTTTATTTTTTGAAAAATTTAAATTACTAAATTAATGTGTGCTGTTAGTAAAACTAAAACTCCAGCAACAGAGAAGGGAGGTAATATCACCTCTATCCTCACCCCTCGCTATTCCCACTGCTCAGAGGTACCTACTGTGAAAAGTTTCATATCTGGTTTTCCCTAAATTTTCCGTGTGTGTAGTAATTGCCTTTCCCATCCTCTGTTTCCTCATTTTGCAAATTAGTTTAATACAACTCCTTCATAGGAGTGTTCCAAAAATTTAATAAAGCACACAATATTTTATCACAAGTTAATCTGAGAACAACATAACTTTATAGGCATACAGGCAAAAGAGCAGTTTTGTCAGAGTACTTGCAAGGTGAATCAGAGATTAGTTCTCATAAAGGTATTAACTCTCAAATGTATGCCCTTTGCTAAACCCATTTAAATAATTGCATTGTTCAAACAGGAAGTTGTAGATGAATTAGCTTTTAAAAATGTTTTTTAAGAAAGAAAATAAATATGTGCATTTATAATCATTCATCACAAAGTCAGTTAGCTTGCCAAATTTAAACATGTTGTTTGCTAATCAGAAAAGCTGATAAACAACTTGAAAAAAATTTACAGGATAAGTCAATGAATAAGCAATTACTGGAGAAGGGATAACAAAAGTGTAGCTTGGAAGTAGAGCATGGTGGCCATTGCCTGATGTGCAGTGTCATTATCCAGCACTTGCCCTCTGAGCAAGAACAACCTGGGGGTGATCTTCCCCTGACCTCCTCTGCCACTGGCTATACACCAGACACAGAATAAAATGGACTTCAACAGCTTTCATTTTCTACCAACTGTCTTCACCTCTTCCTGCCCTGTTTTACTTTCTAGACTTCTGATTTGCCTCTCGGTATCCTCTGATGAAGATAATGATGATTATGGTGATGATGACGGTGGTTTAATTGTGTGAGTATGAATGGCAGTCCAGAAATTCACATCTGCAAGAAATGTACCTTTATTTTATTCTTCTACATCTAAACTGATTTATATTTCAAGTTCCCATTCTTCCAAGGCGACTTGAAATCTCCACGAACTCTTTCCCCAGGGCTGTGTCTGTGTTGTCACTCAGTGACAAGGCAATGGGGTGCAGGCAGCATGGCCTTTGGGATTCATCATTCTTTCAGCCAAACTTCTATTCCTCTCCCTAGATCACAGGATCCTTCTGAAACTCCTGAGCCATCTGGGAATTTTAAAAAGCTCACTGGGGCTATCTCTCACCCTTTACCATTTCCAAGACACTATTGGGCACATAGGAGACATTCTACTACACCTGCACACACTGGGACACCTAGGAACTCTGTGAGCTGTGTTAGACCCCTCAACTTAGGCACAGCCTGTCCTATGCTCACAGGCCACCAATAGCCTGTCCAGTCATTCTCACACTTGGAATCTCTGACTTCTCCTTATGACACACCTCTCTGAAGTCTTCTTCTGCTCCCAGCTTGAGATAGTTCTCTCCTTTCAAGGGCTTGTGCAATTAAGTTGGACCCACATGGATAATCCAAACTCATCTCCCCATTTTAAGTTACATAACCTTTATTGGATTTGTAAAATCCCTTTCGCCAAGTAGCAGAACATATTCACAAACTGTAGAGATTAGGGCATGGGCATCTTTGGAAGGACTGAACTTTTCAGCCTACCATAAACTCCAAAATATGTCTCAGATATGTTCACATCGGTCTTTCATTTGGACAGTTACCATGGACTCCAAATTAGTTTCCCTATTTTGGTTCTTGCTCTTTTCCAATCCCTTCTCACAGAGCGCCAGATTGATCTCTAAAATTTGTTATTCAAGTCATGTCACTCTATAGGTTCCAATGTTCTGACATATGAGTCCTTCATTCTCACCACAAGGACTTATGGTCACAAGGACTGATGTCCTTTTCCTTCTCTGTGTTCTTTTTGCCTCATTCTACCCCTTTCTCACCAGGCTGCAATCACAGTGACCTACTTGTAGTCTCTCAGATATACCAGTATTTTCTCACTCCAGAGTCTTAGCCTATCCAGAATTCCCTGCCTGGGAATGTTTTTCTTTGAAGTGTAGTTGATTTACAATGCTATATTAGTTTCAGGTGTAAATATAGTGATTCAGTGTTTTTATAGATTATATGCTATTTAAAGTTATAAAATATTGGCTATATTCCCTGTACAGTACATCCTTGTATCTTATTTATTTATACTAGTATTATGTACTTCTTAAGTCCCTTACCCTATCTTTGCCCCTCCCTCTACCCCTCTCCCCACTGGTAACCACTAGTTTGTTCTCTGTATCTGTGATTCTGTTTCAGTTTTGTTAGATTCATTTGTTTGTTTTATTTTTTAGATTCCACATATAAGTGAAAATATACAGTATTTGTCTTCCTCTGTCTGACTTACTTTACTAAGCATAATACCCTCCAGGTCCATCCAAGTTGTTGCAAATGGCAAAATTTCATTCTTTTTTTTATGGCTGAGTAGTATTCCACTGTGCATATATCACCACATCTTCTTTATCCATTCACCTATTGATGGACACTTAGGCCACTTCCATGTCTTGCCTATGTACATAATGCTGCCATGAACATTGTGGTGCATGTATCTTTTTGAATTAGTGTTTTTGTTTTCTTTGGATATGTACCCAGGAGTGGAATTGCTGGATCACATGGTAGTTCTATTTTTAATTTTTTGAGGAACCTCCATACTGTTCTCCATGGTGGCTGCACCAACTTACATTCCCACCAGCAGTGCAAGAGGGTTCCCTTTCCCCCCGTCCTCACCAACATTTAATTACTTGTTGTCTTTTTGATGATGGCCATTCTGACAGGTGTGAGGTGATATATCTTATTGCGGTTTTGAACAAATATTTCTGTTTTCATACTGTTGAAGTCAGTGTTTTTAAAATATTTTTAAATAAATATTTCATTTTGGAATAATTTTAATTTACAGAAATGTTTCAAAGATAGCGCAGGGAGTTCCCATATATCCCTCACTCATTTTCCTCTAATGTTAACCTTATATTATCATGGTACAGTTGTCAAAACTAAGAAACCAATGTTGGTAAATTACTATTTCCTAAACTCCAGGGCAGTATTTGAATTTCACCAGTTTTTCCACTAATGTTCTTTTTCTGTCCAAAGATCCAATCCAGGATTACCACATGGCTTTTAGAAGCTGCTGGGTTTTAATCTCATCTTTTCCGTTTAGAAAGCTAACTATAGCAGACAACCTATTTCTCCATTTTGTAAGGTGCGTTTTATAGCAGTTTCTACACGTTGCTAGAATTTCTGTTTGAAAAGAGATGCGTTCAAGCTGCTGATGGGTTTTGTCTGAAATTTTCCAAGTAACTCTTTCTGCAAGTGAACTGATTATTTTGGTGATAGAAGCACAGACTAAGAGTGTCAAGACATTTTCAGTATATAGCAGTAACTTAGGGATTACTAAATTAGGGCTTTAGGGATTTTTATCTTCTGATTTAGACTATGGCTTCTCACTCACTGACATTCTTCCTAAATCAACACTACCATTAGGGCAGATTAATACGTTTTCAGGCTAGGGTCAGTAAAAGAAAAAAAATAACTAAATTTTTGTTATTATTATTCTGGTTATATGTTACGATATTTCCTTAGGGGTAAATAACATTTTAAATAAATCTGATCAGTCATATCATTATCAATTAGATTCATATTCCCAGAGTATTCCTTTAAAATTTTCCACTAAATTTTTCTAATGAGAGACTCAAACCCGGACCCTTAAGATTTGAGAGATTGTCATAAGTGCCTGCCAAAAGCAAAAAAAAATCTTTGAAGTCTTCTGCTTTAACTTAAAAATTCATAGAAGTTTTGCATTCTACTCCATGAATATTTACATTTATTTTAATATAAAATTGATCTCAAATTATTTACTAACAAGTAAAAACTGAGTCCTGTTTATCCTGTGCCTTCGTAAACCTCCTTTCACACTGATGGTCGGGGTTATCGATGTCCCTGTTTGACAAGCAGAGCCTGTTGACGGAAGTCCATGCTAGTCAAAGTGTTCTCTATTGTGGCACCAATCAACCTCCACAACCAAATCTTCCTACAAATACCATGATTTCCACGCAGAAAAAAGTCTCAAGTCCAGGTCTTCTTAAGTCTTCGTGCTCCTGGACTGTTAAATGTATGGTTCAATTTTAGATGTCCTCCCCTCTTTCTTCACTTAACCAACTCCTGTGTGTGGTGAAGAGGTTTATGACAACAGGCCTGTGAGTCAGGGAGACTGAGATGGGGCAGCTGGGTCTGTTTTAGACCAACACGAAGGGAACTCTTTACCATGTATTAATGGTATTTAAAATTCTAGCACTGCCATATATTAGCCAAACGACCTTGAGCAAAAACCTCACTAAGCCTTAATCTCCAACTATGTAAATCTGAGATTTATAATAATAGCTAACTTTCAGATTTATTAAGAGAATTAAATGGTATGATGCGTGTAAAGCATTTAGTTAGCTGTCTGACCCATGGTAAGAGCTCAATTATTTTATTATTGTCTATATTTTAAGACCTAGTTCAGGTATCACTTCTTTTATAGAGTCTTCCTCTTGTTTCCATGGAGAATTCGTGATTTTCTTCCTTGAGTTTCCTTGCATTTTTTGTTTTAAAAAAATATATAGAAATTAATGTCATGGGAAAATCATCATGTGCTTTTAAATGATAAGATTATAAAACAGCAGGTGCAGTGTGTATGTGTGAGATAACCATGTTAACAGTGGAGTGGTTTCTTTTGGCACCTCTGTATTTTTCAAATTTTCTACAGTGAACATGCATTAATTTTATAACCTGAAATAAATAAGACAGTTTTATACTGTTCTAACTACATTACATTTATTTTATCAAAGTAGTATATGCATATAGTCTCCTTTCCTGCCACTCCTTACCTACTGAATGCTGATCCCCAAAGGATATCATTTTCAAATCTTTTCGTTGTTTCTACCATTATATACCTTCATATTTCCAAATAATATGCGTACATTAGCTCTCAAATTTACCATTTTAAACACTTACTACCTTTCTACTATGGAAGATAAAAGCTTATCTTTTGAACCACGATCCAATTTCCCAATAGTTCTCTCCATCTTCCCAGTATAGTTATATCACAGGATTTTTCATTAAATCATTATACAGCATTGTTATTATGACTATGTAAATATAACTCATAGCTAAACTAAGTAGTTTGTTATGTTTATTTTGTACATTTTAGTTCCCTGGAATTAGTGATTGTTTCATGATTTGTTTGTTTAAAGATTATATACCTATTATTGCTTCTTCCCAAACTCTCCCATGAGTCATTACCTCTCAATAGCAGCAAATACATCCAATAGTGTCTCTCTCTTTTCTTAAAGACATCCTTCCCAGACCCCTAGTCCCTTATCCTTACACAGGGCTATTTCCTTTCTAGGCCTCTGTTATGGACTGAATTGTGTCCCACTAAAATCCATTTGAAGCCCTAACCCTCAGTGCCTCTGAATTTGATTATATTTGGAGATAGGTCCTTGAAAGACATAATCAAGTTAAAATGAGGTCATTAGGATGGGCACTAATGCTGTTGTTATCATGTAATTATTTCACTTTTATTTTTTGAATCCCCAGTATTTTATGTTTTAAGGCTAGTGTTTGTGTAGACTTAGCCACATATTTACTACTTTCTTTGCTTTTAATTGCTTCTTACAATTATATCTGTGAGGAATTTCCTTCTGCCTTAAATATACCCTTGAGAATTCTTTTCCTTTAGGACTATTGCTGGTAAACTCTTCCAGTTTTTGTTTGTCTGAAATGTCTTTGTTCCACTCCTCTGTGTGTGTGTGTGTGTGTGTTTTATTTAAACAATTTATTTACACTAAAAAAACAGTGTACATATTTCTCCCCATGTCCCCACATTGGCAACTACCAATTTATTCTCTGTATCTATGAGCTTGGGCTTTTTTGTTTTGTTTTGTTTGTTTGTTTTAAGATTCCACATATAAGAGAGATCATACAGTACTTGTCTCTCTCTCTTATTCCACTTAGTTTAATGCCCTCAAGATCGATCCATGTTGCCACAAATGGCAAAATTTCATTCTTTTTTGTGGGTGACTAATATTCCATTATATATATTCCACAACTTCTTTATTCAGTCATCGGTGGACACTTATGTTACTTCCATATCTTGGCTATTGTACATAATGCTGCAGTGAAAATAGGGATGCATATATCTTTCTGAATTAGTATTTTTATTTTCTTTGGGTGGGTAAAACCCAGAAGTGAAATTTCTGGATCTTATGGTAGTTCTATTTTTAATTTTTTGAGGAACATCCATACTCTTCCATAATGCCTGTGCCGATTTCTGTTCCTGCCAACAGTGCTCAAGGGTTCTCTTTTCTCCACATCATTACCAACATTTCTATTTCTTACCTTTTTGATAATAGTCATTCTACAGGTGGGAGGCAATATCTCATTGTGGTTTGAATGTGCATTTTCTTGATGATTAATGATATTAACGACATTTTCATATGCCTGTTGGCCATCTGTATGTCTCCTCTGGAAAAATGTCAATTCAGGTCTTCTGCCCACTTTTTAATTGGATTGTTTCTTTTCTTTCTCTTTTTCTTTTTTTGTTGCGATATAGTTATATGAGTTCTTTACATATTGGGCTGGCCAAATGGCCAACCCAATATTTTAGATATTAGTCCCTTATCAGATATATGATTTGCAGTTATTTTCTCCCATTCAGTAAGTTTGCTTTTCACTTTGTTGATGGTTTCCTTTGCTACACAGAAACTTTTTAGTATGATGTAGTCCCACTTATTTTTATGTTTGTTGCTTTTGCTTTTGGCATCAGATTCAAAAATTTATCACCAACCTATGTCAACAAACTTACCACCTGTGTTTTCTTGTAGGAGTTTTGTGGTTTCAGGTCTTCTGTTCAAGTCTTCAATCTAGTTTTAGTTAATTTTTGTGTGTGGGGTTAGATACTGTTCGAGTTTCCTATGCATGTGGCTGTACTGTTTCCCAACACAATTTATTTTATTTATAAATTTATTTATTATTTATTTTTGGCTGCATTGGGTCTTTGTTGCTGCACGTGGCTCTCTCTAGTTGTGTCGAATGGGGGCTACCCTTCGTTGCGGAGCTCGGGCTCTAGGCGCATGGGCTTCAGTACCTGTGGCTTGTGGGCTCTAGAGTGCAGGCTCAGTAGTTGTGGCGCATGGACCCAGCTGCTCTGCAGCATGTGGGATCCTCCCAGACCAGGGCTCGAACCCATGTCCCCTGCATTGGCAGGCGGATTCTTAACCACTGCGCCACCAGGGAAGCCCCCAACACCATTTATTGAAGAGACTATCCTTTCCCCATTGTGTATTCTCAGCTCCTTTGTCATAAGTTAATTGATCATCTGTGCATGGGTTTACCTCTGGGCTCTCTATTCTGTTCCCTTGATCTATGTGTCTATTTTTATGCCAATGCTGTAGTGTTTTGATTACTATATCTTTGTAATATAGTTTGAAATCAGCAATGGAGGCATGATGCCTCCAGCTTTGAAGTTCCTTCTCAAGATTGGTTTGGCTCTTGCTTTTTTTTTTTCTTTGTGGTCCCATACAAATTTTAGTTTTATTTGTTCTATTTCTTTAAAAAATGTCATTGGAACTTTGATAAGAAATGCATTGAAACTGTAGGTTGCTGTGCATAGTATGAACATTTTAACAATATTGATTCTTCCAATCCATGAGCATAGAGTATCTTTCCATTCATTTGTATTGTCTTTAATTTCTTTCATTAATGTCTTGTAGTTTTCAATATACAGGTCTTTCACTTCTTGGTTAAATTTATTCCTAGGTATTTTATTCCTTTTGATGCAGTTATAAATAGGATTGTTTTCTTTATTTCTTTTGGATAGTTTGTTGTTAGTGTATAGAAATGCCACAGATTTTTGTATATTGATTCTGTATCCTGCAATTTTACTGAATTTTTTTATTAGTTCTAACAGTTTTTCTATGGAGTTTTTAGGGTTTTCTGTTTATAACATCATGTCATCCGCAAATAGTGCCAGTTCTACTTCTTCCTTTCCAACTTGGATGCTTTTTATTTCTTTTTCTTGCCTAATTGCTCTGGCTAGGACTTCAAACACAGTGTTGAATAAGAGTAGTGACAGTGGGCATCTTGGTCCTGATCTTAGAGGAAAGGCTTTCAACATTTCGCCCTTGAGTATAATGATAGTTGTGGGCCTGACATATATGGCTTTTTTTATGTTGAGGTGCATTCCCTCTATACAAACTTTGTTGAGAGTTTTTATCATAAATGGTTGTTGGATTTCGTCAAATGCTTTTTCTGTACTTATTGAGATGATCATATGATTTTTAGCCTTTGTTTTGTTAATGTGGTGCTTCACATTGATTGATTTATGGATCTTGAACCATCCTTGCATCCCTGGAATAAATCCCACTTGATCGTCATATGTGATCCTTTTAATATATTGCTGAATTTCATTTAATATTTTGTTGAGAGTATTTGCATTTATGTCCATTATGGATATTGGCCTGTAATTTTCTTTTTTCTTGGTGTCCTTGTCTGGTTTTGGTATCAAGGTAATGCTGACCTTGTAAAATGTGTTTGAAAGAGTTCCTCCTCTTCTGTGTTTAGAAAGAGTTTGAGAAGGATTGGTATTAACTCTTTGAAAGTTTGGTTGAATTCAACAGTGAAACCTTCTGGTCTTGGGCTTTTGTTTTTTGGCAAGTTTGTGATTATTGATTCACTCTCCTTACTAGTAATTGGTCTGCTCAGATTTTCTATTTCATCATTCAGTTTTGGTAGGTTGATGTTTCTAGGAATTTATTGATTTCTTCTAGGCCAATTTGTTTGTGTATAATTGTCCATAGTAGTCTCTTATGATCTTTGTATTTCTGTGGAATTAATTGTAACATCTCTTTCATTTCTGATTTTATTTGAGCCCTCTCATTTTTCTTGGTGAGTCTAGCTAAAGACTTGTCAATTTTGTTTATCTTTTCAAAGAATCAGATCTTGGTTTCATTGATATGCTCTCTTGTCTTTCTAGTCTCTATTTCATTTATCTCTGCTCTAATCTTTGTTATTTCCTTCCTTCTGCTAACTTTGGGCTTCATTTGTTCTTCTTTCTCTAGTTCCTTGCAGTGTAAAGTTGGGTTATTTACTGAAGACTTTCCATATTTCTTGAGATAAGCATTATTTTGCTATGAACTTCCCTCTTAAAACTGCTTTTGCTGCATCACACAAATTTTGGTATGTTATATTTCCATTTTCATTTGTCTAAAAGTATTTTTTGATTTATCTTTTTGATTTCTTCTTTGGCCCATTGGTTGTTTAGTAGCATGTTGTTTTAATCTCCAAATATTTGTGAATTTTCCAGCTTTGTACTTTTAGTTAATTTCTAGTTTCATACTGTTATGGTTGGAAAAGATCCTTGATACGATTTCAGTCCTCTTAAATTTATTAAGACTTGTTTTATGACCCAACATATGATCTATCCTGGAAAATGCTCCATATGTACTTGAGAAGAATGTGTATCCTGTTGCTTTCGTATGGAATGTTCTGTATGTATCTGGTATAACATGTTGTTTAAGGCCAATATTTCCTTATTGATTTTCTGTTGGATTACCTATCCATTGATGTTGGTGGGGTATAAAAATTCCCTACTATTACTATTGTTGCCTGTTTCTCCCTTTAGGTCAGTTAATATGTGCTCTGTATATTTAGGTGCTCCTATGTTGGGAGATTTGCATAAATATTTACAAATGTTATATCCTCTTGTTGGATTGATCTCTTTATCATTATGTAACACCCATCTTTGGTGTTCTGTTCTTACAGTCTTTATTTTAAAGCCTATTTTCTGATGAAGTATAGCTACTCTAGCTTTCCATTGGCATGCAGTGTTTTTTCATCCCTTCACTTTCAGTCTGTGTGTCTTTACATCTAAAATGAGTCTCTTGTATGCAACACATAGATGGGTCTTGCTTTTTATCCATTCAGCCACTCTGTGTCTTTTGATTGGAGAATTTAGTCTATTTCCATTTAGAGTAATTATTGATAGGTATATTTGTATTGCCATTTTGTTAATTGTTTACTGGCTGTTTTTTTAGTGCTCTCTGTTCCTTTCTTCTCAAACTCTCTTCCTTTTTGATTTGACGACTTTCTTTAGTGGAATACTTATTTTCCTTTCTCTTTTTCTTTTGTGTATTTATTACAGATTTTTGCTTTTTGGTTACCATAAGACTTATATATAACATGTACTGAAAAATTCTCAGCCAAAATTAATTCCAATATTACTTCTGTCCTTCCTTTTTCTCCTCTTGGAACTCTAAGATATATGTTAGATTTTCTTCAGTATCTGTGGCTCTTTGCTTCTGTTTTATATATTCCATGTCATCTCTCCATACTGTTTTGAGATGATTTCTCCATACTGGTTTGAGATCCATCTTTTACTTTACTAATTCCCTATTCTTCTCTCTCTAATATGCTGCTAAATCCACTTATTCTTTTTGAACTATTTTCAATCTGGTCATTGATTCTAGTTCCTTTTTCTGTATGCATAATTTCAAGCTTGTATTTTATTTCTTTAAACATATTAAACAGTTATAATCTGTATCTGATAATTTAATTATCTGATTTTGTAAGAATGTGTCAGCTGTCTGTTGTTTAATGCTGGTTCTTATTTATGGTACCTTGTTTCCTTGCGGATTTAGCTTGCTGTTTTTTATTTTATTTTTTCATGTACTTAGTTTCCTTGGACTTTTATTCATGGGAATTATTTGAGGCCTGGTATAAAGGTGAGTACTACAGTGGGGATTTACCTTTGCTTTTGTCAATTGCTGCCAATACAGGACCACTCTAATTTAAAAATGTGACCAGGTTTCACGACAATTAATCTTTCAGTTCACTGAAAGAGGTTTTATTGTTTTTCTTTTTGGTTCTAAGTTATCCTCATTTTGCAGAGGTTCTTATACTCTCAAGGTCCTAGCTTTAGTCGTGAAATCTACTCAGCTTTCTTCTTTCAGCAGGCTCTAATGCTTTGTTCCCTGTCTCTTTCATTCCATGCATCCTTGAAAACCTAAATTCAGGTTCATGTAGTTTGGCAACTGTCTTTAGAGTGACTTCCATCTGCAGAGCTCTCGTTAGCTATTCTTTGAATTGCTATTCTTTATCAGTGCCTAACCTAGATTATCTTACTTTCTTGGTAGCTTATTAATGCTTCAAATTTATTTTTAATATACGTATTATCCAGTATTTTTAGGACATTTCAACATGAAGGGGTGATCCAGGAAACCGACCTCCTTCCTATATTACTAATAAAAATAGCCTCGCTGCTGCTCATAGCACAACATGCATCAATTAAAATGTCTTGAATGTATTTGTTTGAGTTTCTTTCTTCCCTACCAGACTTGTAGATTGTCAAAGACAAAGACTGTTGTTCATTTCAGTGCCTGTCTTATAATAGGAACTCAATACATACTGAATTAATGAATATTAGTAAATTCTACATAACATCACATTTTTGTGTCCTTTATTGATTACGTATGAAGCAAATTTGTGGACTTATAATTAGGACAAGGTAAAGAAATTCCAATTTGAAATATGATTAACTGATGATAGAACATCTGCTACTTTTGAGTTTTTGTGTTCCTTTTTTTGTGTGTGTGGCACAGCTTACAGGAGAAGTTGATTATTAATGTAATTATTAAATTCAGCGTATTATCTCATTATAATCTGTAAGAAACACAAACTAGTTGCCCTCACAGCATAGAAATAAAACAAAAAAACCTGTTATATAACATTGATTTTTAATTGTCTCAATGTTGGGTGGCCTGTTGCTATGGAAATCTCCCCATACTATCTGCAGGTATGAATCACATACTGGGTAGCACTACATCTGCAGTGCTGCAGTGTACCATATGGCAAATTTACTGCAGCCAAAGGAAGCAAGTAAAAACTTTCCACGGATGAATTCAACACTTCCAAGGTAGAGGCAACTAGTAAATAGTCTACATTGCCTGTTTTTGGGCAATACCAAAACTTCAAAGGCATTTGTCCTGAAAGACTGAATACATAGGTTCTGAGCTGAATCAGGTAGGAAAAAGGGGCTGCTGTAAGAACAGCTCCAGTAAAAAAACCTCAAACTTGAATTGGTAAACGCTGCCTGTACCCATCACAGTTGTCTGGTCTTCATCTGAATCCAGTTCATCATTAGTGTTTATAGACTGCTACTGATTTATAGATCTATAGCTCTTGGAAAATCTCAATGTTTGTTTCATAATAATTGTTTAACATATGAAAATTGGATGGATGGATGTATAGATAGATGGATGATAGAACTAAGAGGTTAATTCTTGATGTATCTAGAGTTACAGTTGATGTGAACAGATGATGGCTACCGTTTATTGACCACCACACATGCTGGACCTTTATCAATTGTTTTACATAAATTATTTGATTTTCATTTTCCAACATTCCTACAAGGATAGATATTATTCCCATTTGACCTATAAAAATGCTAAAGATAAAAGATTAATTTGTCTGTCACTTATAGTAGTAAATGTGATGTGAAGCTTATGTTTCACTGCAATTCTATCTGACCTCAAAACTTGTGTATACATAGGTCAAAGGTCAACACTGTGCTTTAGAGACAGACTGCCTGGGTCCAAATGTCAGTTCCATCTTTTACTGTCTATGTGTCTTCAGGCTACTTTCTTAACTCTCTTATCTTCAGTTTTCCCTCTGTAAATGGAGGTAATGAAAGTATTTACCCAGGAGGATTCTTGAGAGAATTAAATGACCTATATTGCACAGGGTCTAGTAAGTGCCTAGTTAAGTGCTCAGTAAGTGTGAATTACTATCGTTGTGTTCATTCATTTATTTAAAAATATGGCATACTAGTTTTGTATATTCAAGGATGAGTAATTTTATTTTTCTTTTAGAGCAGCTTGTTTACTAGGGTGGTAATTGTCAAACTGTGGTTCCAGACTACCAGCATTACCATCAGCTAGGGACCTGTTAGAAAAGCAAATTTTCAAGCCATATCCCAGGTATACTGAATAAGAAACTCTAGAGATGGAATCCAACCAAATGTGTTTTAACAAGCCCTCCCATGATTCTGATGTACACAAAAGTTTGAGAGTCATTAGTGAGAGAGAAAAAATGTTGTCTTTCCTAGCTTTACCCAGGGCCAACTCTGCCCAAAGGACGCTTTTGGAACTAATCCTGAGACACTGATTTTTCTAGAATCAATTCCCGTAGCTTCAAATGGATGCTGCAATCACTTTGTTCTATGAGCCCATCTAATCACCAAGATTCTTGATTAATCGTTAATAATTTTGTCTTGACAGAATTTGAAATTATCAATTATTTGATAATGGTTTCTTCTCGTGTGGAATGAGATGTAATGCTGTGATTATCACAGCCATTAGAAGACGCTGCTGGAATTTCTCCAGAGTTGAAGCAGGCATAACATTTGAGTTGCCCCTAAAAGCAGGCCAATTTCTATTTCTCCATAAAAAAAATGAATATTTGATTAATTTTTCTGACTGGTGATTATTTGAATCAACTTTGTAAGGCTTTTTCTATTTAAGTTTCACATTGTTAAGTTTCATATGTGGAAAATGACACATGGCAAACTTTCAGGTTAAGCCTGCTTCAATGCAGAAACAAAGCTCAGTAGAATGTACTTGAGCCTTAGGAAAATTAATTTAACATCAGTCTGAAAACTGAAAATGAAACTACCTATTTTAGAAAAGTCAAAAGAGAGGAAATTAAGTTATAATCATTTTTATCAATATTTTTTACGAAATGAGAATATTTAAATGATTTAAATGTTTCAGCCTCCCTAAATTTTTTAAGCCATTTAACCTTCCTAAGTCCTTTCCTTAGTCTGCAAAACTGAAGGGTTATTTAAATTGATTTCTTAGTTGTTCTTTTTTTTCCTAGCCAGGAGAAAAGAATAGTGCATTGAAAACTATCATTTACATTGAGGAATAGAATGTTTAATTTCTTTGGGAGTCTTTCTGAAGTAGATCCCGCTCTAACTAGGTAAAAACTTTAAGCAAGATCTTTTGAGATGTCCACAAAAACTATCAATTTGATAGACTTTATAGCAGTTCCTGGAACTGCTGGCACCCAGTGGTTATGTAGAAACTCTTGCTCTGAGCAGATGGAAAATCCCAATTAGGTTAAGGGTGTTAATATATCTTCCCAGCTGACCCTAAATATCTTTATCTGATTTATTATTATTACCTACCTCGTAAAGTTCTTAAAGGCCTCCATAATGTTATACATGATAATAAACCTGACGCTTAACTCATGTATGGAAGGAGTTCCACATACATGCTGTTATTGCTCTAGCACAGTGGTTTCTAAACTTTACCATGTCTCAGAAGCACCTGGGAGTGATGCTTGTTTGAAACTATAGATTCTTAGGTGTCATCCCATAGATAAGGTGGGTTCACCAAATCTGCATTTTTAACAAGCTTCCCAAGTATTTAGAATACAGTTTACCCTGTATGTATTAAGGTTTTCCTAAGAAACAAACCCAATAGGGAGATGGGGAGATTTATTTATTTTAGGGAATTGTCTCATGTGATTGTTGGAGCTGGCATGTCTGAAATCTGTAGGACATACTGGGAGACTGGAAATTCAGGCAAGAATTGCTGCTGCTGTCTTGAGTCTGAATTATGCAAGCAGCAGGCTAGACATTCAGGGAGGGTTTCTATGTTGTAGTTTTTAGGAGAATTCCTCCTTCTCTGGGAAACCTGTCTTTGTTCTTAGGGCCTTTAACTGATTAGATGAGGCCCACCCACATTATAGAGAGTAATCTGCTTTACTCAAAGCTTCAAATGTTAGTCACATTTTAAAAATACCTTCACATCAGCATCTGGACTAGTGTTTGACCAAACAGCTGGGCACCATAGGCCAGCCAAGTTGACACATAACATTAAACATTGCAGTATAAGACCACACTTCAAGAAAAAATTTAAATCCTATGAGAAAGAAGTATAGATGTAGCTGAGGCTTCAGTCTTTAGTTTGAGAATGAAAAACTTGAAGAATCTATTATAGTTAGCAGTTTTAGGTCCCAGGAAAGCTGCTAGTGGTAGAGGGAGAAGGAATGATAAGGCTAGATCAGACCTGGAAGACGTAAGGAGGGCTGTATTTTTTTAAGGCATAAATATCAAGACCAATATTATTAACTTCTGAAGGTTAAACAGTATTCAACCTTTGCTTCTCAAAAGCTAGATGCAACTCAAGAGCCCTAGGAGATGGCGGGGGTGTGGAAAGTATCAGTGAGTGATTTGAGGAGTGTATAGAAGGTGAAATAAGAAAAGGTATTAACATTTAGCTTTAATGTTCTAAATTGTTCTGCTGTTTGTGAGTAAAAACTAATGCACGCAATGGGGAAAGACAACACAGAAGCTAATTCTAGTGCCCAGTCACCGCCCAGGGACTGGAGCCAAGATTAGATGAGTCAGATGTTGGGAAGAATAAGCCAAAAGTAACATTTTCAAGCCCCCATCATTCCAAAACCATGTAGCTGCCTCTTAACAGATTATCTTATTTAATTCAAGCAGCTTCATGAGGTTTTTACGGATGAGGAACTTGAATCTCAAATGCCTCAGGTAAATTACCTGGAGACATACAATGTTTTAATAATAGATCCGTAGTTCAGATCTAGGTCTCTCTGACTTGAAAGCTCGTTCTCTCTCTGTTTCATCATTCTGCCTCAGGAAAAGAGGAAGGGAACATGAGTCATGAGGTCAGGTGCTATGGCAAATTTGCACACGCTGCTTCTGTCCACAGCGGGTCTCTCAATTCTGCATTCTGCCTTCCTGGTCACGCCTGATTCTCTCACAAACTAGCTCAGCCTCACTGCCACAACTCCTTGTGGACAGGTGAGCGTATCCAGGAAAGCTTCGGGCCTGGGATCTTGGGAGCCTAGATTTGGTTTGGGGAAAAAGCAAGACTGGCTTCTGAGCTGCAGAGCTTGAAGTCAAATGTGTCTGAAAGGAAGTCCCCCAGTTGGAAATCTAAATTGAAATCCTGGCCAGTAGAACCAAGGTGTCAATCCAATGGAGTGAGAAAGTGTCGGGGTCTGAGGCTATGCGAAAGAAATGAGGCTTGCCAAACCAGAGCAAGAGGTGTAAGAACAGAGCAGAGAAGGCATTCTCCATTCGATAAAGCTCCTGAGATAGTGAAAATCCACTAAATAGCATCAAATAGGTACACTTTGTTTGGATTTTGGTTCCCTGTCACTTATAAGCTTTGTGACCTTGGGCAAGTTCCTTAGACTCTCTAGGACTCAGTTTCTTCATGTGTACAATGTAAATATTTAAGGTTGAATGAATTTATGCATATAAAATATCTCACCCTGTATTCATAAGTGCTCACTAAGTTGCAGCTGTTTTTGTTAATTATTGTCAACCCTGGTTGAGAAGAGAGCTGTAAGAGGTTGGATGTGCTTAATGCTTCAAGAGCCACACCTGACACCATGTTCTCCCAGAGCATTCTGGGAAGTATCCTCTTGCCCCCTTTCCCTAATGTTGGAGACAACGAGACCACAGGGGATCCATGACATGGATCTCACAGGGTCCTAGATGGGGCAAAGAGCTAGGTAACTGTCACTAGTATTTGCAGTGTTTATAGTGCTAAATGCAGATACCAGCAGACATGTCCTGAAGGGGAACTAAGGTGGAAGAAATGCAAACTTGAGGTGTCATCAAAGCAGTTAAGAAGAGGAGTCAAGGCTCACAGCCCAAACCAGGAAACTGGAGGAACCAGGAAAGCTGAGAGTGAAGAGAAAGGAGCATGTATTCAGGAGTCAGCTAAAATGGATCCCCAAGGTGGAGTGCCCACACTGGCTATGGTAGGGCTTTAAGAGGTTCCAGTGAGGTTTTGTTTGGTCTTAGACAGACCAGTTCACTTGAAAGAACCAGATTAGGAGAGACAGAAAAAGGGATAACTGTTAACATCTAGTGTGACCTCTTGAGAAGGCAGTGTTCTTCAAGAATCATAAGCCTAAGTGCAAGTGTTAGATCTTGTTCTACCATACGATTCCCCAATCCTGGAAGTGACGAGAAGTCTTTGGCAACTGTAGCCCTCTATCTCAAATCCTAAGAAACTTCTTCCTGGGGGCACAAGTATGTGCTGGTTCTCATCCACCCAAAGTGTATTCATTTCCCAGGAAAGTGAACTAAGAGCTGTTCATCTGATTCTCTCCCCTACTTCCCACTCTTGATTACCTGTCTCCTGGAAAGGGAGAAAGAGGAGTCTTAACCTTGAATGTGATGAATTGATTTCACCTTAGGACTGGCACAGTTCTCCGTCAACATACTGTGCTGCCTTAATGCCCAGATGGATTTAGAAAAGAGCTTAGGAATCTTCGTCCTTATACCCTACCAAAATTTATTGTTTGAAATAAATTCCGCTGAGGTTTCTCAAATGGTCATTTCTGCTGTTCTCATTGGACTGAAGGATAGGAAATACCATCTGCATTCTCTTAGAATTAGGATACCATACAGAAAAACAGCATTATTTCCTCTACCTCCTATTATGTTACTAAAGTGAGGTGGAAAAAGAACTATGGTTTTGGCTGTGGGTGGTAAGAAGCACTGGGTCTTTTTCAAAAAAGCAGGCATTTCTTGTTATGAAACGACATTGCTTGTTTTCGGAGAATTTCTTTAGAATGTAGCCTTTAAATTTGTTTTTATTCCAGGGGGGGAAAAAAAAAGAGAACCAGTGTTTCAGTCTCTATATTCAACAGGAGAATGTAGAATCCATGATTTGTCTATATTTCTCTAATTTGTAAAGGATTAATTCACTGCTGACCTAAATTCTTCCACAGTAGCAAAGTGAGAACTGTTTCCAAGCAACCAGAAATTACTGACATGAGGATTCAATCTTTCAGCATTTTTCACAAAAGCCAAGAAGTCTATTCTGCTGGTCAGATGAATGGAAGATGTGTGATGAGAAGCATGGGACCTCCGAAAGACCACCAAAGCTTCTTATGACTCTAGAATACACCCTCTGTCTGTACAGTCAGGACCATGCATTTTGGTTGGAAAAACACTCACAGTTCCATTTACCGAGAAATCCCAAAAGACTCTTCATGGGCTTCTTATTCTGATTGAATGTCAGTAATAGGTATATGTAGAACAGTTTTCCCAACAAAAACATGCAACTAAATGTCTTCTTCAGTCTTAGGAATTGAAATCGTGTCTACTTTTTTTTATAACTTGAATTTTTATATATTTGCAGAGCAGGTTAACTGAGACAAAGTGGGCTCAGTCAGACCCGTGCTCGACACACGGGAAGTACTCAATGGAGCTTTGGCGATGATTTAATCATTGGTGATGGAGGGGTGAGGCCAGCCTAATGGCAAATCAGAACCTCTCCATGGATAACAGGGAAGTTTGTGTACTCAGCAAAAAAAAGATTCTTTTTTTTAAGTTGAGTGACCCATTTCATTTTACAAATGAGATAATGAAGTTGTTTGCCCAACTTCAGTGGTGGTCAAGGAGAGATCTTAATTCCTAACTATTGAATTCTTCTCTACTTCATAGTGAATAGCATCCTAATTTGAAGTTCTCTAACAACCTCCTCCAGGTTCATAGTTTGAACTATGGCAAACCATTAGAGTCAGGCTGATCTGAATTTCTAGGAGGATACAAAATGTAAATATTTTGTAACAGAAACAAATAAAGGAAACTCAGATGGCTCACTTGTAATTACTGCCTGAACAAGGTACTATTTGAAACTGTATACATTTCAGTGTCTCCCAAATGTCTATAAATGCTCACACATGAAAGACCTCTAGTAAATTTCTATTTTATGAATCTTAGATACTTAATGTATAAAATAAGAGTATTATTTATTTAGAGAAGATGTTGTTAGAATTTTAAAAACAAATTAATAAGTACAATCCCTGGTGCCTTTTCCTTTTTCCTGATATGAATTCCTTTTCATATCAATAAAATATGATATAATAAAGGCTTGATTAAGGCAACCAAAATGAGGGAACAATTATATATGTAGAGCCAGAAAATAGGAAAAAGAAATTTTCACAGAGGAGGTGAGACCAGCAACCCCTAAAAGATTCCACAGCAAAGAAAGTGGTAAATGGAGTGAGCATTCCGGAAAGAGGGCCTAGCACTCAAGAGTATAGACCATGAAGTGCTTGAGAATAGAGGCAGAAAATATGCCTGAAGGAATAAGAAGAGGCCAATCATTGAATCTGGCCTTTTTTTCTCTACTCAGCATTGTATCATTGAAAACTTTAAGAAGGTGGGTGTATGATGCTATTTGCATTTCAGAAAGAAAGATTTATGAGTAAATACTACTTACTGTCTCCATCTGTGCTAATAGAACTTTGTCCTTACCACAGTGGAAAGAATATAACCATTGGGTTACAGAATTATTTATAACAAAGGCATAGCTAGGACTAGATTTCCTCCAGCTTTATGATCACTGCCTAACTTAAAATAGAATCTAATCTCTATTTGCAACTAAAATCTCCTCTGGGGCTGTATGATAATAGACAATCTAAATTTTTCAGAAATTTTGATGTATTGATGGAAAAATAAATTCTCTCCTACTCTTTTTACATGTCTGAGAAGTGACAGAAATTGGGGAGGGGCTGAAAGACATACAATTTAAAATAGTATCTTATTCAGACAATTTCAATTAATATCTGAGTTATCTTTATTACTTTTAAATACAGAAGAGATAAAGTATATGGAAATTGGATAAGCTTATCTTTTCTAGTTTATAAAGAACAGGAAAATCTTGAGAAAAGGAAACAATCAACATTATAATCAAAGTTATTTTATTTTCAAGACTTAGTGTCCAAATTATTAAGCAGATAACAAGAAATGAAGGACAAAAGGGCAGAAAAAAATAAAACTAGTTTCAGGAATAGACCATTTACCTTCTTGATACTTTCTTTTTTAGAGTTTGCACTATAGTAATTTCTATTCCTCTGAGAATTTGTTTAAAAACGAAAGTACTGTCATTGGGCTTCTGAAAATGGAAAGATTACCCAGGTTGAGGTAAGATTTTCTGTCTTTTCCCATGCGAATGTATGTCTTGATTTGGTATCAGTAAGTCCAAGTTCACATCAATTCTTCATCAAGCTGCACAGAGTGGTGATAAGCAGGAGTCTGAGGCCATGACTTGGTCATTGTTGCTGAAGGCACAGCTCAGCAGAACCACAGGCTGCAGCCCTGGCCCAAGACCAAAAATGGCTTAGTGTCTATCACAACTGAAGGTCTATTTTTACATCCAGGATTGAGTGTGAAGGTTCTTTTATAGGCTGAGCAAAACAGTAGTTGTGCCATCTTTTGTTAGGAGTTCTTGGAATAATGTTTTACATCCTCTTACTTTCAAAAGATCTGTATCCTTATGTTTTAGATGTGGCTCTCGTGAACTCATTTAACTGAGTTTTATCCAATTCAGCATTATTTTTCTTTAAGTTAGATCATTTATCCCAATTATAGTAAATGAAATTCCTCATATGTGGGTTTAAACCCACATAAATCTTATTGTGTGATTTCTGCTTGTCATGCCAATTTTGGGCTCCTTTTTCTCTTTCATCTTGCCTTCTATTGGACTGATTACTTTTGACAATTCCAGTTCCTTCCCCTCTACCAGTTTAGGGGTTATGTGCTCCATATCTGTTATTTTTATGATTACCCTTTAGCATGCATCTTTAATTTATTAAAGTCTAGTATTAATTGACATCTTTTCCCCCCAAGAAAATGCAGAGCTTACACACTTTAACTCTGTCATTCCTCTTGATGGATATATTATTGTCATGTATTTTAATTATACATGTGTAAAAGAATATATTAAAGATTCATGCTTTATATATTTATGTATGTATATATAGATATATTCTACAAATTTTGATATTTTAATTTCAATTTTCATTTAGATTTACCCACCATTCTTATTACTTCATTTGATCTTTTTCCTTCCTATGTTTCTGAGCTTTCTCCTGGTATAATGCTCCTACTACTTCTGCTACATGTTTAGAAATTCTAATACAGTGGATCTACTGAAGGTGAACTGTCTCATATATTTGTTATCTTACAATGTGTTTATTTTGCCTTCATTCATGAGGGATATTTGCACTGGGAATAGGTCTCTAGACTGTCAGTTACTTCCTTTCAGTGCAGTACAGATATAATTCCACTGCTTTGTGCTTCCAGTGTTTTACATTTGAGAAGTTAGCTGTCAGTTTAATTGCTCCTTCAAAGGTAATTTGGCTGATTTTAAGATTTTTCTCTTTATTTTTGGTTTTCCAAAATTTGTATGCACCTATGATTATGTGTATATACATGTATGTGTATGTGTGTATATCAACAGATGATTGATAGATGGATGGAAGGAAGGAAAGGAGGAGGCAAAGAGAGATGGAAGGAAGAGAGAATAGGAGAAAAAAGGAAGAATTTTGAATGTTACTAAGCAGGCTTTTTCACACTCCAGATACACCAATGCTTTTTTGCACTCTCCTTTTGCCACCATCCATGTAGAAAGTACTCAGAAAGTGAGAGGTACTTTATTTACTGCCCTCTGAGGGCGGGCATATACCACTTAGAACACAGAGTCAAAATGTTGACATTGATTTCCAAAGTAGGCTCTTAAAACTCATTGAGGAGAGGACAACCTTGAAAACAAAGGTTTTCATTGAAGGCTGAGATCTTTGAGAGACAAAGGACTTTTTGAGTTTAAACTCAAAGCAAAAAGTTGAAACTAAAAATAATAAATTTGAGAAAAATCATGAAGATTGTAAGACAAGTTTTCTTTATATAAGATGAGGAGGTAAAATAATTTCTTCTTTGGGGAAGCACTTCTTTTTCATGTATATAGAAAATAGAGCGAAATAGTAAATGATTTATAGATCATGGACAAAGGGTTCACTGTCTTCAACCCCAAACTCTAGAGCAAATCCTCTCAAAGGGAAATGATAGAATCCCCAGATAAGTTTTAGAGGACACCTTGAGAGAGGCATTTTTGCCTCACTTCCCAAGCAGAAAGCCCTGTAGAGAAGCTATTTGCTTGGTGCAGTTAAGTAAGAAAGAGCAGAATAGTCTGAGTGGGCTACCTTGGCAAACGGGCCTAAGAGCAACAGCAGAATTTAAATCCTCACAGCATTGTAGAGAAAGGTTTTCTGTGTCCCAGGAGAGCAGTAGAAAAGGCTGAAACTAGGCAGACTAGAGGATGCAGACCTGTTGACCCGTGGCCATGGTGAAGCCAGGATGACCTCAGCAGAGCCAGTGCATGCAAACAAATGATCAAAGACCAGTGCTGAAAACATAAAAGGTGTTGAACACCCACATAGGACAGAAGACAGAAGTGGACCAGATGTCTCAATCCAATACCAGGACAATATATACACTCACTGCTTCTCCCCACCCCAGTGTTTAGATCACCCACTGGAAAGAGGTGGAAAAGTAAAGAAATAAAAGCAGGAAGGAAACCCCTGAACTAGACTGAATATTTTCCTAAAGATCAACAAATATCTGGAAATGAATACGTTTTCCTGGAAGCAAATAGATCAAGAAGTTTGCTATTTATCAGAAGGGAGAGTTAAGCAGTAATTGGCTCAGTTACAGAACAATAAAGGAAGTCATAGCTTTGGTAGTTGCATCACAGTGAAAAATTCGTGCCTGGCATGTAGATATGTGGAAACGATACATTCACTCAGTCACAAGGTACAAGGTAACTGTCAGATCACAGAGAGGTTTGATTGGGTTTTGGCAGCACAAGGGTTGGTTAGCAGTACCTGACAGGGCCTTTCCAGTGAGGTTGAAGAGAGTCCTCCTTCCGGAGGTGTCTTTTCCAATAGACAAAACCTCTAGGTTGTAATACGTGATGCTTAAGGTCTTCATCTACTGAGAGTGTACTCTGAAAAAATTGCTCTACCAAAACATGGTTATCTTTAATAGAAGCAATTAGGCCTTTGCAATATTAGATTGTCTCTATCAGTTGTGGGTCAAAGAGGCAGGAACCAAGTGCATTGGGTGTCCTGTGACTGTCTCAAAAGGTGAGGGTTTATGAGTTCCAAAAGGGATGGATCTGCAGTTTAGAAGGACCAACAGCAATGCTTTTGGCCAAGGTATTTGGAGGGCCTCTACAAATTTTGCCAGTTGAGTCTTAGTAATGCTGTTAGTACCTTTGACTAAAACAGAGGATTGAGGGTGATAAGCACAGTGAAAGTGTTGTATAACTGGCCAAGTAGCACAGACTTGTTGAAGTACCTGACGAATAAAATGGAGTCCTTGGTCACTATGAAGTTCAAGAGGAATTTCCCAGGTAGCGATAATCTTTTCCAAAAGGATTTTAGCTACAGAAGAGGCAGTATCTTGTCTTTAAGGTAAGGCTTTTATGTGAAACATACAGACCATGACTAAAACATATTTATATCCATGAGACAGAGGAAGTTGTATAATATCCACTTGTCAGATCTTGAATAGTCCATTAGGTAATTTCAAATGTCCAGGAGCAGTACGAGCAGGCTTCCCTGGGTTGTACTTCAGTCAGATGAAACAAGTGAGGCAGACACTTTTGAAGCCTTGTTAATATTTCCCAACCAATAGTGATTCTTGAATAATGAGTACTATCATTTTGTCAGTAGATCAATGGTTTAATGCACGTACAGTGGTGAGGAGTAGTCATTTTAGAGTCTCTAGTATTTGGTTCGAGCCAGAGCTTTCTCTTTTTATCAAATCAACAATTGTTAAATTTCCAGTCTTGTTTTTCCTTTTCTGAGGCCAATTGTTGTGCTTCTATAGCCAGTTTTTCTAAGTTATCATTTGAAGAAATATCCCTTTGGACCATGACAGAGCTTTGGTTGCTGACAGACCCTTTAAAGGCAGTGTTCTTTAAGGAAATACCAACAAGGTGATTTCTCTTGGCTTCCCGAGACTCAAGTTTAGAATGCCCCAGAATCATAAGAGCTAGAGTGGCAGGTAAAAGTATTGCATCCAATAATTCCTAAACATAGGGGACATTTAAAATTTTATTCCCACTGAAAGTAAAGAAGCCACATTGCCCCCACAACATTCCAAAATCATGAGCTACTCTGAAAGCATATCTACTATCAGTATAAATGCTGGCAGTTTTGTTCTTAACAAAGGTACAAGCCCATGTAAGAGCATATAATTCAGCCTGTAGCCATAGGTAAAGATGCTACCTCAACAACATCAAAAGGAGCTGCAATAGCCTACCCAGCACAATATTTGCCATTGTTACCGTTTAAATAGGTTTAATACAATCAGTGAACCATGAGAAGTCAGCATTACCCAAAGGTGTTTCCTATAGATCATCACAAGGAGTCAAGAGCTGGTCCATTGGCATTAAGCAGTCATGAGAGACTTCATTGGTGATGAAGGGGAAAAGAGTAGCTGGGTTAAGGTTTTTAAAATGTATAAGAGTTATATGAGGAGCAATTAACAAAAGGACTTTATAGGAAGTGAGGTGGCTGACTGAGAAATGTTGAATGTGTTGAGAGTACAGGAGAACTTCTACTATATGAGGTACAAAAATGGTCAAAGGTGATCCCATAACAGTTTTTTTGGTGTCATTAACCAAAAAGGCAGTGGCCTTAATGGCTCTAAGGCAGTGGGTATCTGAATGACACAGTCTATTTGCTGGCTATAATACCCTATAGGTCAATGGTGACTCCCATGTTGTTAGGTGAGTACTCTAAGGGCATTCTCTTCCTTTTCTTATGTAAATAGGAAAAAGGGAATCTGATAATTGGGATGCCCAAGAGCAGATGGGTTTATCAAACTCTCCTTTAAGATCTTATTGACTATGTCGGCTGGTTCTTCCCATAAAATTGGGTCAAGGTGTTGCTGTTTAGTAAAACATACAGAGGTTTGATTAGAGGAGAGAAATTTGGATTCCAATTTTGGCAATAACCAACTAGCTTGAGAAAACCTCACAGTTGGCACTTGGTTTTGGATTTGGGGAAACTTGGGACACTATGAAGTATATCTGAACCTAGTTGTAGCGCTTGTTCTGATGTCAAATGCCCTAAATATCAAACCAGGGTTTGGGCAAACTATAATTTTTCTTTGGTGACCTTATGTCCCTTTAAGGCTAAAATCTTTAGCAAGTGGTTGCTGTCTTCCTGTGAGGAGGCTTGAGAAGGAGACCAAAAAAACAAATCATTTGCATATTGTAACAAAGTAGAACCTCTAGGGAACTTATACCATCCAGATCAGCCTATGGGACTTTTGAGAAATAAGAAGGACTCTCAGTAAAACCCTGAACCATTACCATCCAGGTGAACTGTTTTTCTTCCCAAGCGATGGCAGAAAGGTATTGGCTAGCTTCATCAACTGTAAAACTAAAGAATACACTGCAAAGCTCAGTACAATAATAAATTTGCTTCCAGCAGAAATGGATGTTAGTAACAAATAAAGGTTATGAACAACAGGATGTCAAGGGATAACAATGTTGTTTATTGCTTGGAGGTCCTGGGCAAACCTCCACCCTTGGCCCTTAGGTTTTTCACCTGTAAAATAGGAGTATTAGAAGGACAAATACAAGGGATAATAGACCTTGAGCCTTGTAATCTTCCATTATGGGATTTATGTCTTAAAGGGCTTCTTTACCTTTAGAATATTGATTAATTCTGGGAAGAGGTTTTGAAGGATATACTTGAATCTTGATAGGAAGTACACTGTGAATTTTGCCAATATCAACCAGAGATTTTGCCCATAAAGAGGGTGATAGCTGATTTAACAGGGGACAAGTGATCAGTGTTTCCAGATTCAGCTCTAGTGCCATCAGAGAAAACACAAATAAAAGATATCAAAGGGTCATTTAATTCATCTGATTGGTTATTTTGATAACTACTGTCAAATTTTAGAATTATTAACCCCTTTTGGGGGAAAGAAGTTCCAGTATGATGGTTCTCTAAGAAGTTTTGGCCTAATAAGTGGAGAGGGGCAGAGGAACTAAGGAGAAAAGGGTGTATATCTCTCAAGGAGCCCAAACAAAAGAGAATAGTTCAGAGACAGGAACCTCTTGAGGTTTATTAGAGATCCCCACTATTTAAACTGTTTTAGTACTTTAAGGCAGGGGCTCCTTTAACAGTAGTGGGGTTGAGCACCAAGAGTGTGGCTCTGGTGTTAATCAGGATGGGAAGAGATTCATCCCAGTCTGGAGAAATGTTTCTCCAAGCCAATTAAGAGGGAAGATTAGGAAGGACCCCAGCAGTTCTTCGGGAGCCCTATCATTGAGAATTGAGAGGATGTTGGAAAGGATGGCTGGAAGGCTGAAGGCGCCTAAAGTGCTTAAATTTGTAACAATCTCTTTTCCAGTGCCCTGGGCTCTTGGCAATAATAGCAGAAACTAAGAGGGTTTCATTTGGGGGCCTTCATTTGCTGGAGTTGAAGAAGTTAAGAATTTTAGCAGTCTTTCTTGTAGGTGACTCATGTAGAGTGCAAGAAAGCTGGTTTGCCAGATTAACTAACTCTGGAGTGAACATGGTTTCCATTCCATCCTGGTCCTTTTTACTAAAAGGAAAGGTCCTGGTTCAGCCCATTAATAAACATAGAATTAAAAGCTACCTGGGTGAAATCAACAGCTGAAGGAAGACTAGAACTTTCTTTAAAAAGAATCTGAAGTCAATTATAATAGTTATGTACCGGCTCATCAGATTTTTGTGTGCAAGCCTGAATTTTGTTCCAAGCGACAGGCTTTGGAAAAGGCCTAGGGATTGCCTGATGAAGTTGCCTAACAATTGCCTAAGCTTGATCATGTAATAAGTTAGTGGGATGGTCTCCTGGTTATAATTCTAGAGACCTTTCATGATTTTCCCAGTTAGCTCTTTTCAGCCAATGCTGGGCCTGGCCTTGAACAACAAGTATGAACTAGCTGGTGTAAGTCAGAGAAACCAAGTTGATAAGTTTGAATGACTATTTTAAATTCCTCAGCAAATCTCTGAGGATGTTCGGTTGCCTTGGGACAATCTTTGACTGTGCTTGCAGTTCAGCTTTCGTCCAGGGAGTATAAGAAGTTAAGCGTTTAGCTTCTGGCGTGTTTTGATGAGTTCAGAGGAATAGGCAATGGGGAGAACTTCCAAAAAAAGGGAGGTGCAGGGGGAGAATTAGTGTGAGGGAACTGAGGGTGTAGAGGAGGTGCAGGCAACGCAGAAGGGAGGAGGAGCCTGAGACAAAGAAGCCAAGGAAGAAGAGCCGGAGGCTTCAGAAGCCACTTTATCTTTCTTTAATCATCTGCTTACCTCAGTTAATCTTAAAATCTTATTTTTCAAAGAGGCAATTTTAGGTTCCTGATAATGTTTGGAAGACTCAAAATGCCAATTGAAATAGGCATACCATTCAGTTCTGGAAATTTTAGAGCTATTGTAATCCAATTCGGTTTAAAAAAGTTAAGTTTGGGGATTTCAAAAGTTCCCCACAAGGGCCATTGATATTGTAAATTGCCTTTGATCAGGTGGGTCCTTTTAGGTAGAAATATGAAAGAGGAAGGACCACGGTTTTTAAACACAAAGTTGGCCACAGTCCCTGTGGGAGCACCCTCAAAATGTTTAGATAACTGGGATCGCATTTCTCCAAGGTTTTTCTCTAGAGTAAAAGAATAATTTTCAAACAATTTAAACAGCTTACAGCTCAAATAACTCAATTCAAACAGTTTGTAGCTCAAATAGCTGCAGGCCTAATACCAGCCAGTTCTAAGGGAACAGCTTGGTCCTGTAGAAGCCAGGCTGAAGGCTTCTCGGCCAGTTGCCATAGAATAGTCCCTTTTCCAAATGAATGGACCGGAGGCTGAAGTGGCACAGTTTCAGTGAAACAACCCCTGTTCCTAAAGGAATGAGCCAAAGCCTTCTCATCCAGTTTCAGTTGAAACAGTCCAATCTCAAAATCAGACTGAAGTGTCAAACAACTCTTCACATATAGAACAAGGCCTTAAACAAAAAGGATGAGACTTTAAAATAGATCCCAAATAAAGCCTGGAGATCTTCAAATGCAGAGGGCGTGATCTTGGATCCAGGAGAAAGACATAACTTCAGACTTCAGGGTTGGTGATAACAACAGTGAGTTCATTGGACTCACTTGTGGGTACCACACTTGCTTGCTCACCGGCCTCCAGGGGTCTCCTCTGGTCCCTGTATGGGCCACAAAAATGTTTTCCTAAAACAAACAGACTGCTAGTTATTTCTCCATCAAAAATGGGTTTATTTGGGATCAGCAGACAGCTGCAACTCAGGGTCTGCAACCATGGCAAGCCACATGCAAGTTGCCACACAGTAAGGGAAAGAAAACACTTTCATACAGAGGAGAAGGAAGTGGGGGGTGGAGGCAGTTCTAAGAACAGTCCATGGCTTTTCATCGGCTGAGTTCTTGCCAGGAAAGAAGAGAAGTCTTTCTTCTTCCTGTTGGGCTCTGCTGTCACTGCAGTGTGTAACCACTCCCTCTTCTGGCCTTCTGACTCTATTTAATTGAGGTTTCTGTTTATTAATTTTTTTATTGAATTTGTCTTCTTTATTACCTCTATTACCTACACCAGGTACACTGATGATATTCAATAAATATTTGTGGAATTTGCATGAGGGATTTGCATTTCTTAATGTCAGCGAGATATAATCTCAAATTGGAAATTACTGACATTATAGAAAAATTAAATCATTTATACAACCATTTAATAAATAGTTCTAAATTCTAGAATAGGTATGATGTGACATGTCTGTGATGTCTTGCATATTTCAAAGTGCCAGATACTTAGAATCACAAACTAAACATATCATTTAACTAAAATCAAACAATCCACCCTCACAGCCACCTTCTCCTGACCTTTTCAATAACATTTCCTTATGCCTCTATGATGACTTAAAAGCCCATACATTTTCTCAATTCTTTCTCGCAACGACTTCAGGTGTTTAAGTGACTTTCCTTATTCTCAATGTTATTTTTATTCATTATACTATTATACCTCTACCATAAGAGGTTAATAGAGATAGTATGGGAAAGCATAAAAATAATTAAAGATGGAGTAAGAAGGTTTATGTCTGGATAGCCACTTGATGGCTTTGTGAACAAGAAGGAAATACTAATAGTTTGGAATATAAGTTCTCATAAGTAAAGTGCAAGCAATCTTCATAACAGTTTTGCTGGAAAGATTAAATGTGATTATGAAAAGTTTCTGAAAAGTGTAAATTAAATTAAATGTGATTATGAATATGAAAGTTTTGGTTAATTATAATTTACTCTGTAAGTGCCAATTATTATTGTGATCTTAGAGAGGAAAGGTGAAGAAACACTTAGATTGAGATAATGTACCCACTATCAGAAATCCACTTAATTGCCTAAGATCTATACTCAACTACTTCAGCTTTCTTGAGGTGATGGTGATTTTTCATCTAGAAAGAACCTTTGTGTGTATGTCAGCTCATCATGAATTATTACATTTGTCAAATAAGCCCAAGGTCATCAGGTTTCTCACTCCCAATGTTCTCTTTAGGGCAGGTATCAAAAGGAAAAGATTAGCATTAATGTAGACGTTTATTGTATTAATGTAATTACATAAATGAGGCCCATATATATATATATATATATATATATATATATATATATATATATATGTATGTATCCTTTGTTAGTGTGAAAATGACTAAATCACATTACTCTTGGAGGACAGGCAAATAAGAGCAGAATGTGTTTATTACCAATAATGCTCAAAGAAAATTTTAATATGAAGGCAGGAGATATGGGGAACATTTAGGTGGAATCATTGAAAGCTTTAACTTTAGACTATTTAATTCAGAAAGTAGTCAGACTCCCAGTTTTGTGAGTTGTGAGATGCAGATATTCAGGAACAGGAACATACCAGAGATCAGAAGTTCTGGGAATCCAGGAAGTTTTGTTACAGCAGTGGTTTGTATCAGCCAGGATTCTGGCACAATTCTAATTCACAGTGGATCCAGTGGGCCTAAGGATCTATCCTCTATGGTGATTTACCTGGTCTCTCAGTTGAAGTTTTAGAGCAGCTGAGAGAACCCTCTCTTTTATCCACTTACCTGTGGAATAAAAAACATTATTGTAGGAAGAGTCATGTGAAAGTTTCTGAAACTGTTCATCACCATCCCCCCAGCTGCCGCCACACCAACCAAGATAGGAAGCTAGAAACAATACCTTATCCGAGGAGGAATGGCTGACATTTAGTGACGTCATCAAAGATTTAAAGAGGTGGAAACCACCATTTCCCCCCAGTTTTATTGAGATATAACTGAATTGACATACATCACTGAATAAATTTAAGGTATACAGCATAATGGTTTGACTTACATATATTGTGAAATGATTACTGCAATAAATTTAGTTACCATCTGTCATCTCATTTAGGTACAATAAAAAGAGAAAGCAAAAAAATAAAAGTAAAAATTTTTCCGTGTGATAAGAACTTATGTAATTTACTCTCTTAACATCTTTTATATTTATCACACAGCAGTATCATATCACATCATCCCTAGTACTTATTTATCTTGTAACAGGAAGTTTTTACCTTTCTCCAATTCCTAGTCCTCCCTATCCCCCCACCTCTGGTAACTACAGATCTGACCTTTTTTCTGTGAGTTTCGTTTGTGTTTTATTTTGTTTTTCAGATTCCACATATAAGTGAGATCATACAGTATTTGTCTTTCTCTGTCTGACTTATTTCATTTAGCATAATCCCCTCAAGGTTCATCAGTATTGTTGCAAATGGCAAGATTTTCTCATTTTTATGGCTGAGTAATATCCTGTCGTATACACAACTTATTTATCCATTCATCCATCGGTGGTCACTTAGGTTGTTTCCATACCTTGACTACTGTAAATAATGATGCTATATGAACATGGAGCTGCATATATTTTTTGGGTTCGTGTTTTCATTTTCTTTAGATATATTGCCAGAAGTGGAATTGTTGGATCACACGGTAGTCCTATTTTTTCTTTTTTTGAGGATCCTCGATACCATTTTCCATAGTGGCTGGACCACTTTACACATCCACAAACAGCGTTCGAGGGTTCCTTTTTCTCCACATCCTTGCCAGCATTTGTTATCTTGTCTTTTTTATCCTGGCCGTTGTAACAGGCGTAAGGTGATGTGTCTTTGTGGTTTTGATTTGCATTTCTCTAACGGGTAGTTGCCATTTAGTTAGCCTGTATAGATGCTGAAGACCCAGGTGGATTATGCTTGATAATGGAGGAGCACTGTAAACTTAGCAGGTGGCAGCCCCAGCCTCAGCTGCTGAGCTGGGTGTGGTCTGTGTCCTGGCACAGATCAGCACAGCCTCTGGTGCTGGATATGCAGCTCTTCATCTGGCAAATGTGTTCTTCTTGAATTTCCTGCATTAGGGAGGAAACTGATTTAGCTACTGCCACTGCAGAATAACAAACCTGCCAGAGCAGAGGCCAGTGCTAAGCCCTCATTATTGGATAATTTCTTGAGGAACCCAGCCAGCCAAGTGGAAGCATGAATACATCAGAACTTTTCTACTTTAAATTTAACCCTACCGAAATTGAAGCCTGGTAAGTGATTTAACCTTACCAGCATGGAAATCTTCTCTGGATATGTATTTGCCTCTCTTGCCCACAGTAACTCTGCCAGAACCACCATCTGAGGGCTTACCAAATGTTTCATCTGTCATTGTAGTCAGCAGGGGAAGTGAGACAGTTGGCATATGACTATAACATCTACTAGCTTTATCTTATAAACTAAACCCATAAAGCAGGTAGCATAACAGAACAGTGTAAGGGCATTAATACTCAAAGTGCCAGCTCAGGCTTGGAGATTACACTCCAGGAACTATGCCCATGGTACTATGTCTCTAATGGTTAGAGTACATGATTCTAGGCACCAAGGGCTAGAAGGGGTATTGACTCTGATCACCATCATTCCAAGTGATCCACTTGTAGGATCTTTCTATCTCCAAAATCTTTGGTCTGCTAAATTAAAAGCTAGGTTCCCAGTGGGTGAATGCTTCCACCAAGGATGCAGTAAAGGCTCCTCTGAACTTGACATTGTGACTACAGCCTGGACACTTTGGGCTGCTAATATCCGTGTACTAACAGACAAAGAAAGCTACTCACATGAGGGAGAGCTGACTGATTACCATGATGAGCTGCCGCCCCAAAATAGAACAGGGCAGGAATGAGTTTTATCTGGAGTCCAGGGAGTTTACCAAGGTGTCTATGTATCTTCTGTACCCAGTGACGAATGGGCAATTGTTGCAAACAAATCTTGACAAAGGCAAAGAAATTAAGGGGCTCAGATCACTTGGGAATATAGGCCTGGATCACCCCACCAGATAAATAACCCAGACCAACTAAAGTGCTGACCAAGGGTGAGCAGTATCTAAAATGGGTGGTAGAGGAGAGGTTGATGAGTACCATTATAGCCACATGACCTGTTACAGCCATGGGGACTATAGCTTATTTTATTTCCCTAGTCCTCTCACATTATCTTTGCAGATATTGTCAGTGCCCACCATCTAGAAGGGACTTCTGCAGTAGGTTGGACTTGAATGAGGGCACAGGGATGATATATAAGGATGACATACAGCAAACACTTCTTACGTACTGTTTGGAAATCTTCTCAGCTACACTACTTATTCCAGCCATGGTTGCCTTAACTAGTTCAGCACAAGTTCCAACGAGTTTCATGCAGTTACAAACTGAGTTATCAGGCTCACACTGCTTAGCCTTTGCCTCGCCCCGCAGTCGGGAAGCAAGTCACCTGTGGGAAGCACTTAATACTTACACATGCACAGACCAGAAATATGGAACAGTTAACAACCTGCAAGGTGACTGTTTTACCAATGGGAAATAGAAGCCAATGGACAAATGCTTTCTTCTTTGTGCCTCTGATAGTTCTGAGACATACTTTGTACTGTTTCTCAGATGGTCTTGGATCAATCAACCAGCCAGTAATACATTTCTGTACTGGTTCTTCTTTCCTGCTTTGCTCCCATGTCCCTCATGTCTGCTGCTAGAATCATACGCCCCAGGAAGGTACTCCCACATAAACCTGTCCTGGGCTCTGCTTCCTGGAGAGCCCAGTCTAAGATGCTCTGTGAGAAAGCTATTATTAGACCTGCAGTCCAGATGAGAAATAAATCCGTGACTTATTACCTAGAGTCTCACAGATGATGATGGTCTGAGCCATCATCCTAATCATCTTTTGACTCAAAATTGCTATATTTAACCCTGGTAGTCTCTACACCAGATCACTTCTCAATGAAGATGGTAAATTCAGTGACTTACCAAAGCTAGGAGATAGATAGGATATTGTCAGTTCTAGTGATTATGACTTAATGTCAAATCATGTTTTCTCTTTTATTCTAGTAAACTCAGAGGCAGAGAAACATGAAAGAAAATAGCAGATTTCTCTACTTTAAACAACAATACAGGAGGGGAATGCTATCGAATCTAGGCAGCCCTCTGTTTCCCAGTAACTGTGACGGCCCTAAGAATCATGGCGTCAAAGTTTGTGAAAAATGATGCTTACTGCCCCCACTTTTAAAAACAAGACACTGAGGCCTGGAGAGATTAAGTTCTAATTTCACTAGCTTATTAGTGGCAAATATTTAAGTTGTGACTAGATAATCTAAAGGATGGAGTAATTATGCTTTTGGTAAGTTTAAATACAGGTCTATAGAGGAATCTGGGAATTTTCGACAAGGCCTCATGAGAGCCCTTCCAACACAGTGTTTCTGTGATTCTAAGTGATCATCACATCCAATGAATTAATTATGCCACATGATATTTTCCCAGTGCAATACAGATGGCTTCATCATATAATTTTAGGCTGTAGTTAGAGATGATTCACTGGCATTTTAAAGGCACTGTTGCAACTGTTCCCCAGAAGACACTCAAAAAGAATGCTTCAAATTGCTGTGTATTGAAAATGTATCACTTATCTAGTGACAAGTCCCTTTGCATCTGAAAGGGTCCATATGGAATGAAATTCTGGCAGGCTGGGTCAGAGATGCACACCTGGTATATACAGCCAAACTGCCCTTTAGAGCCTGAGCTGCAACGGGCATGCCTGTGCATCGGGGTCTAGAAGCCTATCTTGTACCATGTGCCAGCGTAGGTCAGAGCCAAATGACAGAACCCACTGTCAAAAGATCCTGGAAACTCTGAGTCAGGACAGCTAGAAAGCATTGGCAGAATACAGTGCCTCATTAAAAATGTGATGCTTGAATCCCTTCCACAGTCTCCCCGGCAGACAGCTAGGTTCTCTCTGAACCCCACCACTAGCTGAATTAAATAGTGAATCTGCTGCTGTCTGGGTTAAAGTAAACCTTCCTCTACTTGCTGAACATTCCTTTTGTCTCTAGAATTATCTTTGACGTTCAATCCATTCAACAAATATTTATTGAACACAACGTACATTGGGATCATGTTAGACGCTGGGAATATAAAGATGACTACAGGTTTGGGTATATCTCGCTTCTTCCAAGAAGTGTTTGAGGCTTCTGGAACCAAATATAACATAAATAGCTCCCTCAAAGAACTCTCAATACGGAGCAGATACCAAAATGTAAACAAATGATTACTATAAGTGTTATGATAGAAGTGCTTCGAGGGACAGACTATCCACCTGGATGGTCAAGGAAGGCTTCTTGGAGATGGGATGTCTGAGTGGGCTGAGCATTGGAGGATTGGTGGAATTACCTAGATGATAAAGGGGGAAACAGCCTTGCAGACAAAGCAACACATGCAAAGGCAGAGAGTGCACGATACAGTCAAGAAGAGGCAACCAACTCAGGAAGCTGGTGTGAAGTGCGTGAGTAGGCTGGGCAGGCAGAAAAGGCCAAGTCATAGAATGTGCTGTAGAAGCTTAAACTTTATCCTGAAATTCATGGAGAGTGACGAGGAGTTTTAAGTAAGGTAGTGATGTGTAGAGATCAATCACTGAACTGTTACACTAATCATTATAGCATCTTTGTAAACTGGGTCGTAACTTCGGCAGGTCTCCCCATACATGTCTGCTAGTAAGTAGAATAAGTGGAAACTTTCCCTACTTCAGAGCTGAAGGGAAGTCCATGGCAACTATAGCTCCCCATTGTCTTCCCTCTACATCAGAGTATATTTCCTATTATTTCAGGCAGGAAGGAGATACAAATTAATAAGCAATTATAGTGGCAGTACTTTTCACAGATGATAATGTTCTTTCCGACTTTTCCTACATCCATTTCCTATCTCCTGTCTCTGGCTGTCTCCTCTACACCCTGTCTGCATATTTCTCAACCCAATCATATGTCGCTTGTCTTTTGTGCATTTAGCTGACCTCTGTATTCTCTTTCATCCAAACTCACCTGTAGAGGGTTTAGTACCATCCCAATTCTAGGGATAGCTTTACAACTCTTAACCTCTTGGAAAATTGAGTTGGTTGGTCTAGATCACTGTTCCAAAGGTAGAATCACATACTGCCTAATGCTGTTTCATAATGTAATTTAAAACTGGTCCTTAGGGAAACAGAGAAAAAAAGACAATACACTGAGGGATTTGTGGTCTTGTTTTGTTTGCCTTTGGATCTCAGGTGACAAAAATAGATTATTAATAATTACCATTATTATGTAATAATAATATTATTATAATTACTGGTTTGTGACACATTCCCATAATTGGTCAACACATAACCCTTGTTTGTTTGCAACAATAGAATCCAATAAATACAGGTGTATCTCCTATCCAACACAGAAATAGAGCATTGACTCTAACTTAATTCTATACATGTAATTCCCCTTTATCTCATTCTCATGCCTCCCCTCACCTGAGATACCTTATTCTCATTCTTTAAACAATTATAGACGCAGATACACATAAACTTTTATGTTAATCCTAAAAAACATATCATGAATTTTACTTCATAAATAATATACTTTGTTGTATGCAATCTTTTCAGAATTTTTACCACCCAATCTTTTATTAAGATCCATATTTTTTGAATGCAGCTGTTGTTAACTTATTCTAACTACTGTGTCTAATGTAATTATGTAAACATACTATATATGTATTTATCCATTCTTCTGTAGATGGCCATTTGAATTGTTTCCCAGTTACTTCTGGAATGAACAGGGCTGCTTGAACATTTCTGTACATGTTTCCTGGTATATATTGATGAGTCATTCTCAGATAAAAACCTAGAGGTAGAATTGCTAGATAGTAGAGTATGCAAGTTATCCATACAGATGGATGCATTCAATTTAAAGGACACCTTTTATTCTTAGATTGTGCTCTTTTACGGTAGCAAATGCCCTTTTTAATTAAATGAAACTAATTATAGATGGCACTGTTGCTTCTTAAAAATACCTACTTTCAGTAAAATTAACCACCTAAGTTGGGAAGTTTCACTGCTCTGTGAAATTCAAAAGTCTGGGGAACACAAGACTAGGTCGTATCCAAGAGAAAGGCTGAATTTTATCCACATCTGTGAAAGAGTCGTAATCATTGTGTTTATCTCACTGGACTGTCACAAGGATTCATGAGCTAAATAAATGATAAGCTCTGGCATACAATAATTGTTCAGTAAACCACAGCCTCCAGTGGTTTTAACTTCTAAATGTCTGGGATTATTCAGCAGGTTTTGTTGTGCTTGCTGCAGCATTTAGAAACCTCTCTTAAGGTGACAGCCCAGGAGAGCAGCATTTCATGGAGTGTTCACTTCTTGCCTTTACCAACAAACATCACAGCCCTCAGGAGATGGAGTTAACCCTTGCTTGTAGCGATGCCCTTCATTTTGAGGTAATTCTGTTTTATTTTGACAACATGGAGGAAGCAAGGCCACAGCACAGCAGGTATCTTGAATTGAGCTGCCTCTGACCCTGGGTCTTTGTTCTGCTTCACAGTTTCCTTTCCTGAGGATGCAAATACCAGAGCTAGTCAAAGGGGGAGTAGCCAGATCTGAGGCAGGTACTAGAAGAGAAAAGAGGGAGGAGGCTCCTGGTTTCTTAAAAGAGAAATGAACTTTTCTCCAGTCACAAGGCCAAGAGGCATCTCTCACAGGGAGCTCTGTGGTGGTCTTCCCTAGCTGAGTGCTGGGATCTGATGGGCTGAGACGAATTTAACTTCATACAGGAGATAATTGTGGATAGTGGAGAGACCACAGCACCCAGACCTTATTCCCATTCACAGATCAAATCCATCAGTTACATAGCCAGTTATTATTTAAATAATTCAACAAAATACTTACCATTAGTTTACATACCAAGGGAGAATTTTTACCCGTTGTTAATAGTTGGTTCTTTGCAAGTGGAACCTAAGAGAGAGGTTCATTTTGATGTAGAGGTATTTGTACCAGGAGAGGAAGGGACCCTAAAATAGCAGGTAGAAGTGTCTCAGAGGCAAACTTATGGAGATCAGCTCGATGCTTTGTGATGACCTAGAGGGGTGGGATAGGCAGGGTGGGAGGGAGGCCCAAGAGGGAGGGGATATGGGGATATATGTATACATAGAGTTGATTCACTTTGTTGAACAGCAGAAACTAATACAACATTGTAAAGCAATTATACTCCAATAAAGATCTAAAAAAAAAAAAAAAGCCAACATATGCTTGGCACTTACTATGTGCCAAACCCTGTGCTGGATATTGAGGTTACAAACGTGAGTAAGACATTCTTTCTTCTCATGAATTTATGGCTGATGGGGGAGGTAGACAACTTACCAGACAATTACAGCGTGGCTGCTAATTATAACAGTGCTATGGACAAGCACTGGGGAACACAGAGGAGAGGCAACTCACTTGATGAGATTGGCTAGGGAGCCATCACATGGATAGGGTGCCAGGGAGGTAGGACGTTGAGACACAGGTGGCATATTTCCAGGTGGAGAAGGAATTCCTGAGAGAGAAACCATTTGAGCAAAAGCCTGGAGCTGAGAAGATTCGAGGTCTACTCCAAGATCAAGGCCTTCTTCCCAGGTCCCAGGACTCAGAGCAATTTTTCCTGCTCATTTCCCTCCTGTCATGCTCTGCAAGAGTGCAGGTGAAGAGCATCAGATTGTGCACATAAAGTATTCAGTGCCTGGCACAGACACTGGCCATCAAATGGTGATTGTCATTATAATGAGGCTGCTGATGAAAGTCCCCTCTCTCTGCCCAATTTAACTCCCTTTTTGTATCAGGTAGTCTAGACTCCTAAGGTTGTGGGCTCAATGAGGTACCATAATTTCTGTGAAAGAACTTTATTTACCTATACAATAGCATTATTGGTTACACTCTCTGTCGGGCTTGGGAGGTAAAAAAGGATAATCTGCTACAAAATTGGCAGTGCTGGGTAAATCAAACCCTTTGTGACTGTGGGTTTCACATTGAAATCTGAGGTAGGTTGAATCTGTGGGTACAAAAGCATGGATATGGAGAGCCAACAGTGTTTATTTTACTACGCCATTCATATAAGGGACTTGAGCATCCTCAGATTTTGGTATCCACAGGGGCTCCTGGAACCAATCCCCTACTGATACCAAGGAATGACTGTTCCTGCTTTAAGGTCATTGTAACTGAATGAAAAGTTAAACATAAAAGAACCTACGCTCTGCCTGGATCGTGTCAATGGAGAAGGTTACACTGGGGTTCGAGATGACGATGATGACGATGATGATGATGATGATAGCTGACTTTTATTGAACACTTACTACCTGGTAGGTATTGTACTGAGAGGGTTAAGTGTATCATCTCATTTGATGCTCATCACAAATCTATGAGGCTGATATTCTTGTAATTATTATTATATCTATTTACAAGTTAAGAAACTGAAGGGGTAAAATAATTTCTCCAAGATCACAAATATTGTAAATTATTAGATAGACACCAGGATTTGGGCCCAGATATCTGGTTCAGAGTGAGGTCTTAACCTCTACCCATATGATGTTAATAATAGCTGCCATCGTTCACTGAGCTTATAGTAAGTAGTATTTAGGCAAAAGCATGGTGAATTACTATTATATCCATTTTATGGATAAGGAAATGGAGCCTCAGAGAAGTTAAGTGACTTCTCCAAAGGCACATAGTGGTAGAATTAGAAACCAGCCCAGGTCTGCCAGACTAGAAAGCCTATGTGTTTTCTATTGCTCCACATGGCTTCTCATAGTTAATCCATGATAGGTATTCTGGGGTTGACTAAGCTCAAAGAACAACCTGCAGAATCCTCCAAATATGCCCTAAGCCTGGATATTTGAAATATTCTGATTAATGCAGTTCCCGCCTGTCTACCAAGTCAGCATTTGGAAATTGCATCTCTTGCTGTGGCATCACCAGACAAGGATCTCTTTCCAGCTACCCAAGTCACAGCACTTGGAAACTGGCTTCCCTTAGGACAAACATCTCAGACCAAGGCTTTGAGACTCTAAATGATGTTCTTATCAGTGTCGTTTATTTCTCTTCCTTGCCATCATGAATTTCACTCTTACAGAGCAATCATTAGATAACTTCACTCACTTTCTTAAGAGTCCATCTCCTACTGCTGACTAAATCCCAAATATTGAGCTTCAGATTCAGGATGAGAAAACACTACCCTTCAGGCAGTCTCCTGAAGGCTGGGCCATCAAGTGTTTTCAATTTAATTGTGACGAGAAAAGATTGTATGCAGGATTGAGGACTTCCTTTTTCCATTTCTCGGAGAATTTAGGGATCTTTCCAAGCCTATAACAGAGTATGACTCAAATCTAAGGGGAAGTGAGTCTAAGTCATTGTTTACCTTAATTGGGAAGCCCCCCAAACCCCAATCTCTAATCATAACATTAGAATTAACTTCTACTTTCCTCAGCTCTGCTCTTTGAGCATAGGGTTGACCCCATGACCCCATTTTAGCATGCCCTAATGAACTGTAATTTTTCTGCAGCTCATTGTGATGTGTATGTATGTGCACACACCTATTTGATGTAGTGGCTGGGGATAAATATCTGTCTCTTCATCTTGTGAGCAACTTGAGGGTAAGGACACTGTATTATTAGTCTTTGATCACGACATCCCCCCAAGGTTTAGACTTAGAAATGTTCAAGAAATATGTGCTAAATTAACATGACTAAGATGTGAAGTAATTCTCTTTCTAGCAGAAGAAAAGACACATGTCAAAATAGATGTTTTTAAATTCTTTTTACATTCCCTAAACATTGACTGAGCACTGGTATGTGTCAGGCATATTGCCAAGGTGACAAAGGGTCACTTCCCCTAAGGGCCTTTGCAGTCTTTTAGGGTAGATAACCCCCAACACATAAATCTTGTAGAGCAAGGTAGGTGCTGCAGTTTGAGGTGTGTGAGGATGCTGTGGGCATGGCTCGCAGTAGGAGAGTCAGAAAGTACTTCACAGAGGCTGGAGGGTGGAGGAAGAGGAAGGACAATCTGGGCAAAAGAAATAGAGGTAAATAAGGGCAACATGTTACAAGAATGTCACATTAAGTGTGTCCTGGGTGTAGAGATTGTGGAGGAAGAAGAAGAGGTTGGGGTGAGTTTATAAAGGTTTTGAATATCATTAGAGGAGTCCAAAATGTATCTTCTTGTGGTCAGTGATTATTAACCTTTTTTTTAAACTGCAGTCATCATATTGGCACCTTTGTACCATGGGCATAGCCAGGGTGATGGAAATCCCCAATGCATTCCAATCCCTTTCCTTTACATTCAAGAAAGTGTGGTATAATGCCCCTGGGTGAGTGTAGTCTTATATTAGTTACAATCTTGAATCTGTTGTAATAAAAAATAAGTATTCTCAAGCTTCCATATTTTAATTTTTAGTAACAATGATATGTGACAGCCCTTTACCTTCCCCCTCCCTGTAAACTGTTATATCCTAACATCATGGTTGTACTGTGGCTCTGGGGATCATATGACCGGGGAGGGGTGGCTAGTAATGGCATCACATGGTCGCTTATATATATTGTTACCATGGTAAAAGCCATCAATTACCTACCTTGGCTTCAAATCAGGGAATGTTAAAAACATTGGAAATGTGAGGTCAGTTACCACTGAATTCTTGTTCCATTCTCAAGAACTTAGAAGGTTGTTTTTTTTTTTAACTTTCCATTTGCAGTAGGTTTGGATTTTGCAGACCTCCCCTTGGCCAGATTGCCTTTGGAGAGATATTTGCCACAGAATACATCCTGTTTTGTTGTTGTTATTTCAAATTGATCTCCCCACCTTGGGAAAAAGTCACCAGTCTTGCAGTTAGGAGCTGCTGTGCTCACTTGTTTTTAGCTGAAGTCCCATACTGAGAAGATTGCATTTTACTTGGCTTGAGTTCTATTCTTGAGTGATGCTCAAGTTAAGAAGCAGGTGTGCCTGGTAGCATTTAATGCCTTCAGTGGATAAAGTGCTGTAAGTGAGATGGCCCGTGTCAACCGAGCTCTGGTGAATGGAGAGTCATTAATTTTCATTTTCTCTTCCGTACTTCCAATGGGGCCATGATTTAAACTTTTATGATCTCTTGCTTTGACTATTACAGTAGCCTCCCAACTGCTCTCCCTGCTCCAGCTCAAGTGCTTTTCCGGTCAACTCGTGCAGCACTGCAGGAGTGATTCCCCAACAGGCAGCATCTTGTTACTCCCCTTTCATAAAACCATTAATGGACAATCCTGTTTCTGAGAGATTAAAATTGGAAGTTCATGAATCAGTCTCAAGAAACCTTTCAGGTCTTTCCGCTAACCTGAGCTATTATTCAGTGATCCTTCAACACAGCAACGTCTATCTCTCTGTCTCTCTCTCTCTATATATATATATATCCCTCCCTCCCATCCTCCATCCCTCCCTCCCTTCCTCCCATAGTTTCGAATGTTATTCTCTGAGAGTCATTGGTTCTTAAAATGCCCTTCTACCCCTACTGACTTTACTCTTAACCTTAAATTGAGGTTTTAGCATACAATTCAATCATCTTTTTGTCTTTGAAACCTCAAGAATTTCTAAGTAAGGTTCATTGCTCATTCATTCATTCACTCAATATCTGTTAAGTGTCTTCTTTGTGCCAGTTACTGTTCGCACTGCTGACAGTACAGAGATGAACTAGACAAGGTTCTTGTCCTCAATCACCTTACATTCTGGTGTAGGTCACACAATAAAGACGGTAATTAAATACATGAATATATAATTCCAAATAGTGAGGAGTGCATTAAGAATAATAAATCAGGATACATAGATAGAGCTATTTTTTATTTGGAGGGGGCACCTTTTATATATTCAACTACAGGCTGCATATAGTACTTTGGGAAATTGTTTCATGTGTTTTTCTCTTTGTTATAGCTCCTTGAGGTGATAAATGCTATTTACCTCTGTGATCTTTGATCCCTCCTGCAAAACATTCAATAATCATGTCCTGACTGAATAAATAAATGTACACATATATGGATAGGGGAACAAATGAATTATTCTTAGCCATGTTTTTTATTTTTCAATTCATTGGAAAGGAAATCCTCTGTGAAGTGATGAGTAAAATACTCCCAAGATAAACTAATTTCTTAACAAACACTGAGGCTTTGGCCAAAAACCAAATTACCTTCAGCACATGGATTAGAATTATAAGATACTCCTTAGAACCAGGCATCTGAGTCATTTAATGATCAAGGTATCTTCAAAGAGAGATGGAGCCTCTATTAGCCAAACTCTCTCTGTTCTATAATTTCACAAATGAAGAGATTCCCCCCCTTCCTCAAAAACAATAAATTGATCATACCAGTATTATGAATTATTTTAATTCAGTATTATGAATTATTATTAATTATTTTAAACTAAGATTTTGTTGCAAAACAATTTTCCGGGGGAAATAAAGCAAACTTTGGTTAAAGTTTGGAAGAATATATATTATCTAAAGAGATGTTTAAAATGTTGTGATTGTATGGCCACTCTATAAAAGTGCATTCTTAAGTGGATGGCTGATGCCTGGTTTTAGGTTCTAGTCCATTAATTCACTCTAACAGACTGATCAATCTTTTACTCACCTATTTCTCAGTTTCCACATCTATACAATGGGCTTCTGTAAGTCTGCAACACATATCTGTAAGCCCCGGGGACCCTCTTCTCTCTGTATGTCTCTATATTAATCTTTTGAAGCCCCCAACCCTCACCAGTGGTGTGTTCTAAAAAGAGATCAGAGTAAGAATACAGCATAGGACAAAGCAATGTTCTCCATAAGGATTAGTTGTCAATATTTTGTTTTTGTCTTGGTTTGTTTTGTTTTTAATAGACAAAGTGCGGTACACGGCAATGTTTGTTGGAGTTCTTTGGTTGCAGGCAATAGACACCCTGTTATCAACCCTTGTTAATTTATGCCAAAAAGCACTTCGTTGGAAAGTTGTGAGATAGCTCAAAAAATTAAAGAAAAATCTGAATAACAAGGCTCAAAAAGGTCCAAACTAGGGTAACTCTGAAATTTAGACAGCAGAAACTAATGGAGAGTCTCTTTAGGGCTTCATTCACCACAGGGATAAATAAGTCTCATCAATCACCATACTATTCCACACTGTTCCAAATTCAGAGTCTAGGGACAGAGCATTTGATTGGCCTAGCTTGGGTCACTCCCGTGTCAGTACAGCTGGGAGGTGAGGCATTTTGATTGACAGGCTCACTATGAATATATCTAATGGGAAAGGTGTACTTTTCTCCAATGGAAAAACCAGATGCTTTTAGTAGAAGAAATGAGAATAAATGTTCAACAAGCAGAATGCTCACCCCAAGCAAAGTCTCAGGAGATCAAGAAGAGGCTTGTCATACTGGAACAAGCTATGATATCAGCATTAAATGGCCTGGAGTTCAAATCTGAGGTCTCTGACTTAGTAGCTATTCTATGGATGTTATTTTGCATTCCTCAGAGGGTTGTTCTCAGGATAAAATGAGGTAATCTATACAAATTAGTGTCTAGCTCAAACTGAGTACTTAATATATTGTATCTATTATTATTACCAAGGAATGAATGTGTTTAGGGTATTTGGGGACAAGAATGCAAACATATAATAACATGTTACTGGAGGACCCTGAATGCCTCTAGGAGGGCACAGCTGAGAGACAATCAGGAAGCAGCCTCAGGATGTGTGTGTTTCCAGATATCTGATTGCAGAAGTCACTATCCTAAATTAATCTTAGAATTGCCTATGCTGTGTCCTCATTGTAGTGTTGGCCTCTACTTTTCATTATCTTTGGCCCAAAAGTACAATATTCAAATAATGGAACTGAGGGAGTAAATTGTGATGTTTGATTAAACCATGAGATATTATGTACTCTCACTCTACTCATTTGATACTTCCCAAACACAATCCTTTTATAATCAGTAATATTTTTATATGTGCAGAGCATACTGAGATGTGAGACGGGCAGGAGGAATCTGTGTAGGTGCAGACAATAAGTGGATATATTGCCTGTAGAGAATTTAAAAATAACAATAAAACCAACTAAAGGCTATCTGCTTTTTATTGTCATGATGTTCTGGCAGTTCTAAATAATGTCAGTGATAAAGGATTTCTCCTCACTCAGAAGAAAGCTCCCTTCTTCTGCACTCTTTGAGTCATTACCTTATAGGTGTGTCTTGTCTTTCCTATTCTAAGTACTGGGACTATGGGTGGTTTTTACTTTCTTCCCTATAAGAAGGGAGGAAAAAGGAAAGACAAAAATTTTTTTCATTTCAAAAACAACCCAAAAGGTATGATGATAAAATCAGAAAGAAAATGCTATGTTTTTAAAAGAAGGTGAGCAAATAGCATTGAAAATGTATTTTGGAAAGAATGTTATTTTCTAAGCTCAAAATTCTGGTCCCTGGGCTGTAGAAAGCTAAAGGCTACATTTGTTACAAATAAAATTTTATTTACTAGGCTGTACAGTGAGCATCAGCTTCAGCCAATAAACTCTGAAAAATCCTCTACTCTTTGGACCTCTCTCCTGAGTGAGATGTGACTTTTGTGATTGGATTTTAGAGAAGATGGAATGGAAGGTTACCCTGCAGAGGACAGTGAAGGCAAGCTGCAGCGAGATGTGTCTAGTTTTCTGAAGCTTTAGAATGTGTTCTGAATACTCAATGCCATTCTTTCACAAGAAATTTTGGGCCATTAGATAAATAATGAGTCACTGATTTTGAAGTAGACCCTTTCCTACCTCTCATTCTTCTCTGAATACTCTTCTGCTTTTCTACTGGTGAAAGCCTATTCCCCTGCCAAGGTCCTTGTCATCTAAGAGTAGCTCCAGGAGGACTGAATTGGCTCCCCCCACCCCGACCCCCTACTCAGTTTTTCCAGCACTGAGTGTGCATCTTCATCAAAGCTCTTATCACACTGCCCAGAAATATTCTGATTGCTTGTATGTATGGACTGTGGTTACCGTGAGACAGGACCTAGCATTATTCTGTCCTAAATATCCTGTCCTAACACAGTGCTTTAAACATGATAGAAGATGAGTAAATGGTTGATCATCACCTGTCAAATCTGAGTAATATTTCAGTCCCTATCCTCCTTGACAACACTAAGGCTGTTGTCTGCCATTCCTTAACAAATTTCTGTCCTGCTCCATCTACAGCTCTGAGGATTCCTCCCCAGTCCTTTTCATTGGCTCTTCTGCTAATAACTTAAGTGTGTATGCTTTCCAGAGTTCAGTCCGTAACCCTCTTTTCTTCTTCATAGGTTCTGTCCCCGAGTGAGCTCGTTTCCTCCTCTCAGTTTGTCTCCAAACATAGGATAATAATGTCCATATTTCTTTTCCCAGCCCAGACCTCACTGCTGAAATGCAGACTCACCCTGCACACCCTGGACATCTTTATCCAGATATCCTACAGGCACTCATGCTCAACATGGCAAATCAGGACCCTGTTTTTCTTGTGTGCTTCCCCCACTTAAGATAAACATCTTCTTCCTGAGTTCTTTATCTCAATGAACCTCACTCTTTTTCAACTTCTTTTCCCTCTTTCTCCATGTTATATCGATGACCATCTCCTTCCTATTCTGTATCTGTAGCATTTCTTTTATTCCCTCCATCTCTATTCCCACTCTTTCTTCCTAATTTCAGGTCCCTATCAACTCTTATAAGGACTATGGTGATAGTCTAATAACTGTTTTATTAAATAGTATCTCCAAACTGTTACTAAAGTGATCTTCCTAAAGTACCATTGCTGTCATGTTAGTCTTCCATTTCATGTCTCTTCATTACCTACAGAAAGCCTCCTTAGGTAGTAGGTTATATCCTCAGTAAAGCAGTCTCTGAGATAGAGTTGAGCATATAGGATGTTTATTATTATTTGAGGTCAAAACCGATTGAAGGGAGGAGAAAGAAGCAAGAGAGGGTGGAGAGAAAGCTTGAACAGTGATGTGGGCCTAGTAGCAACCTGTGCTTATTTCCTTTCCCTAACGCTCCAACTTCCGACTGTATTTACCTACTTGCAGCTTCTCATTAGCTCAGCTCAAGCTTTCCTGCTTTCCCTTTTAGATAATATTGACCATTTTCTCTTCTGATCTCCCATAATACTCTGTACAGACTTCTGTGTTAACACCCAAACTGTAACATTTTATTACACTTACGGATTTATATGCCTATATCTAGTAGATGCTAAGCTTCCTGAGATCAGGCAGTCAACTTATTCATCATTTACTCTAAGGACAAAAATACATATAATGTATGTGGCATGTAATACCTGCTCATAAAAATCGTGTGGAAAAGATGGATAAATGGATGGATGGATGGATGGATGGATGGTTGGAAGGACAGAAGCATCTTGACCATGCCTTTCCACAGCATGTACATAGGGGCCATCATGAGATATCGAATCGTTAATCAGTTCTAGTGTAGCATTTCATAGAATGATGCCATTTTCTGATGTTAATGGGAGTGAGACAGGGAAGAACAGAGACAATATGACATACAGATGAGACCCAAAACCCAGACAAGTTAGCAGAGCCAAGTATAAGCAATAAACTATAATAGGCAAGATAGGATTCAGACTCCAGCTGGTCTAATCTAAGCAATAGGAATCAGGGTTCTTGGCAGGGAGAGAAAAAAATGGCTAGGAATATAGAGGTACATTTTGGAACTGGAACACTAGCCAATGAGTCATAGAATCCCAGCATACTAGTAAAGGTCTTAGAGGTATTCATCAAACCTTCATTTTTCAGAGAAGAAATGTTAAGGTCCTAGGAAATAAGAAGTCAGAAGTCATCTTTCCATCCATCCATTCATTTATCCATCCATCCATTTATCTATTTATCCACCTACCTATCCTTGCAATTATTCATGCATTCAATATTCATTTGCAATTAATGAGAACCTACTGTGTTTAGATAATCTGCTGGTCACTGGGAATACAAATATGAATTAGTCATGTTTCTTTCCATCAGGTAGCCCACAATATGCTAGGAAAGAAAGCAATATAATCAAAAGAAAGCTGCAATTCAGCATGATGAGTGCTTTAATGTAAGATTATCTAGGCATTGGAGATACCAAGAATGCAGCTCTCAGACTGACCTTGTGGGGGAAATTGTCAAGTGTTCTGGGACTAGATAATGATTGTGAGCCACAAGGATAAAGTCTGATATGAAATCAAAAGTTTTGAGAACCAGCATCTCTGTTTTTTCTCCACCTGTATTCAGAACAGATATCAGACATGGGCAGAGTTGAGAAGATAGAGGTGTCTGGACTGAAGGAGGAAAAGGAGTTGATTTCTGACATGGCAGTATCTGTGTTTAGCTTCCACTTCTGCCTCCTTCCATTCCAGGAGTTACCAAAGGCTATAACATAAGCAGCACTGGACTCGTTTTCGATTTTCTTAGTCGAACTTATTTAGACAGTGTCCACTTATCTGTCTTTATTTAAGTAACAGAAAGAAAGAAAGAGAAGGAGAGGTGGAGTGAGGGAGAGAGGGAGGGAGAAAGCCCTCCTAGAAACACCTGCTTTTCTGAGGCTCAATACTGAACATGGCTTCATGATCACTTTAGTGGCACAGTGATTCCACAAGCCCTTCAGGGATCAGGCATGAAGTCAATACCTCATAAAACTGCTCCTGTGAGTTACTTTAATGAGTCAGGTCAGACTGACACAACACTTCCCAGATATAACCTTAGGCAATAAACTGAGAAGAGGTGTTGCGTATGCATTTAACCCGATGAAAATTTACTTCAGAAAGAGAATAATTGTCTAAGCAGTCATTCTGATTCATGACTCTTAAATTTTTATCAGCAGCTGTCCTAGCACTGAAGCTGTCTCACAGGAAAACAGGGCAGGGTATGGAAAGAGTTAAAAGAAAAAACTTAACAATGTAAAACTCGAAGAATATAAAATATGCTTAATTGTCTCATTTTGGTACTTAGGTATAAGTTGAGAATTTAACTGATAGGTGCCCAAATTAAACTGCACTCACCCAGTTTCACCACAGAAGTGTGTACCCGAGAATACTTAGAAGTTTCCCATATGTTTTTCTTAACATTTTCTTTTCATTTTGAAACAGAAAAACAAGACAATGAAGGACTTACTGAGAAAGCTACTCCTACTTTTTGTCCTTAGGTTAGTTGGCAATTAATAAAATTTCATTTCTAGGACTAGACCCTGAAACTTAATGTTATATCACAAATACAGAAAAAGCCCGTGTCTTTCCCTATTCCTTCACCTTGAACACTAGATCACTCTTCCTTCATCTGGGCATTGTCTCTTCCCACAGAATTTGCACTAAATGGAAAATAATTATAACCACTCTGAAGGCAGGGTCTGAGTCTTTGTCTTTATAATATCTTGCTATCAACCTCATTTATGACCAACCCTTAGTATGTCACCAAGCCCATCTGTGAATCCTCAGTTGACTGGAATGAAAACAATAGGAAGTCACTATAGAATCTGGAGTCAACAGCTTTTTTTACTAATATTCACTATACTTGAATTATTAAGGCAGAAGCAGTAGGCTCATAGAGAACATGAAAAGATTTTAAACAAGAATAGAAATTAAAATGATTTTAATTCCATGTAAAATTTAAAAATAAACTAACCAGAGTCCTTAATTCTTGACTAAAATTTAGCATTTTAATCTCAAAAACAAAACAAAATAAAACAAATCACTTCTCTAGTTCAAATAGCCTCCAAAGAAAATTCAAGGAAAAAGAAATCAGGAGCATAAATACAAATGAGTAGATATTTCACCAAAGATTCCACAACTTCTGAAATTTTCTAGGATCACATAATCATTCCAGAAAAGACACTAGATCTCTCAAGTCTATCCTGAACTTCTTTGTGCAGATATAAATTTCTTCCTTTTTGACCTAATCACAGATATCCTGAAGAATAACTTTTCCCTATTCATATGTAATACTGTGTCTTTGAGATTTATGGAGTTTACTGTTTAGCTTTTCTTTCTAAAGCTATGTCTCTACTAATGAAAAGAATATGCTCTGATGCACACATTATTGTTCAAAATATTTTTTCATACAGGCAGAACTAACCGTTATGCTTGTGTGTAAGTAAAACATTACCTGCCCCTCTCCTGACCCTTTCAACATTCTTGGGGGGCCCTCCACTCTCAGATGGCTTCCCATATTGGATCACAAAATAGGCTTTCTCCAACTACCAGGTGCCTGCAACAACTCAGGGCATGCTTTCTTCCTGAATCCTAAACTCCTTCCAGCCTTTGCTGAGTTCTGGCTGCAGGATTCTAGCTAGAATATTGTAGACATCCTAGGATTCGGCCTCATAACACCCTGTTGATATTATGTGTCTCTCCTCTTACATTCCTGAATGAGGCAACAATAAGGTACAAATCTGCTTTCTCCGTCACAGATGCAGACCTGCCCAGGGAGTTGACTAGGCCAATTTTCAACTTCCTAAGATCTTAATTCCACAAGGTCTGGGGGATCTAGTTACGGACAGCAAAGTTGGAAACCCATTCTGAATGCCAGACAACTTGGGATGGATTGCTGTGGTTGGGCAGGAGTCCTGGGAGATGGAGAAGTCAGGAAAAGAAAAGGGGAGAATAATACACAAAGAAATTGCTTCCATTGTTGAGAGTATGACTTCCAAGATGTTATTCCTGGATACTTTGATAATCTTTGAGATGAGGATCTTAAGCTCCTTGCAGCAGATGGGGCAATGCTACACCTCACAAGGGCAACCCCACAGCCAGCCAGTGCCAAGCCTCATGCAGCTCCTGAAGGGGTCTCAGGTTGTGAGTATACCAGCGTTCTCCCTTTCACTGTTTCAGAGGCCCATGACTGAGCAGATCCAAGTGCTTTCATCCTTTTTGTTGTCCGGGGTAGCTTTAATAAAGGTATTTTGCTATCAGAAGACCTGTTAACGGCAAAATGCCAAGAACCCCATTTCGTTTAATCTTTCTGAAATCACTAAATACACTGTCTTTGCTGTAATTTTTCAGTGATGATATTTTACACAACTGAAAGCAAGAATAACTTCTGCTTATGATTAGTAAAGCCAGATGGACTCAATAATCATTTTTTTAAAATACATTTTAAGTTGGGCTGTTGCCTTTAATCCACTTATCACAGTGTCTCTACCAAAATTTTAAGACTATGAAAAAAATAATTTGTTAAACTCCCTCCAGAAGAAAAAGAAAAAGCTCAGCCAGAAACGATATCAGGGAACTAAGAAAATTAGTTCTTTAGAACAGGTGAAAAGAAGGAATGAAAGGGTAGTGAGGGTAAATCTTGGCTTTCAGAATAGAAAGCCACAAGAGCAGCCAGAAAGAAATGGAATATTTTAAAAATGTGACAAGTGGCTCTATGCTTCTCTTATATTAGCTATTAACTGCTGGGACTCATTAGGTATAGTATGCAAAAGGCAATAATTGAATGTGGGAACGCTCTGCAAGGCCACAATGGGATTCCTATTTCTAGTGTCCACTGTAATTATGAATCATCCTCGAAATATGGGACTTAGAGAAGAAATGCTGCCCTTGAATCAAGCTAGCCTTGCTCAAGGTATTTTTATCCTAGGTTTAACTGATGGAGGTAGACACTCAATTTACTGGATACAGAAAACCTGTTGCTTTAGCCTCTATTTGGTACTTCTGCGTACAGTACAGGAGATCTTATCACAAGGGGTTTGAGGAGATGGGAAAGATGAGAGGCTCCACGTTCTCCCAGAGCTCACTTCCTCCCAGCCTGCACCAGGCCTTACAGCCGTTTCTCATTGCAGCCATATTGTCTCTAAGCCCCTCACCCTCTCCTGCAGGGTCTTCTCTCAGGCAGTCTCCCTTCTTCTACCAGGCCAGCTCCCTGGACCTAAAGCCACTTATCAGTCTCTTCAGCCATCCCTGGACATACCTTCAGCCTGACAAGCCCTTTCTACCTGGAGGTACATTCAACCTACCCACTCCCATCATCTAAACAATTCCTAAAACTACATCTTTCAAATAAGCCATCTCTTCATGAATAGCCCAACAGAAATCATTGTCAAGTCCTGAGTTTCCATTTAAAAAAATCAATCATACATGTGCAGGATATTGGGGTTTCTGTCAAAAAGTTCTCAGATTTCCATTAACAATAAGCTTAGAATAGATCTGGGCAAATGTGATGCCATTGTCAAAACACTCTGAGGTTGCCTTAAGAAGTCTAAGGACCCAATAGAAACAATAATCCTCTTATAGGAGGCATCGATCATGTGTCAGTCAGTATATAACCCCTGGAAAGTGTGTTCACATCTGGAATGTTGACAAAACAGAGAGTACACAAAAAGGAGACAAGCAAAATACTGAGCGACTTAGAAGACAAGTCAAAAGGACTATAGAAACCTGTAGGGATATTGAAGACCAGTGGTCCATTTTCCCACCCAGCCTGCTCCTCTTCCTGACTTCTCATTTCCTCTTCCGTCACCATCATTACACCAACACATACTCAGTCCCCATTATCTGCCCTGCCCTGTGATAGGCACTGAGGAAATAAAGCTGATTGATTAGAGCTTTGTCTCTGATCCCAGTTCCTGAGGCTCCCCGTCGCTCATCCTCAGGATCCAAACACTGGACATAACAGTGCAAACTTTGTCACGAATTCCTTCTGCCATTTTGCTTTGTGATGGGTGGCACTTAAGCACACTTTAGTTAGTATTATTATTTGAATGAATATTATTGCATAGTGGAAAGAACATGAAGTTTCCAGTCAAGTATAACCGGGTTAAAATTCCATTCTGATCATTACTACCTGTGAAACCTCTATTTAAAGTATGTTTGCACTATGTAGTGACGATAATAACGACTCAAATAACACTGGTGATTCACCCAGCAAAAGGTCTGCCACATTGTAGTTAGTCAAAACTGTTAGTTTCTAAATCTCTATCTATTCCTCCTAGCCTGAAAGTCCTTGAAACTTCTTTGCATTTCTCCTGATATATAATCCAGGTCCTAATGTACCTCACATTTGTTTGTTAGGTTACATGTTTTATTGGATGAACCCCCTGAGTTGCAGTTTCTTTGCCTCGGTGGATTGTTATAAAGATAGCTAAGTTAAGGAATAGGCAAGCTTTCTAAAAAGCATAAAGCACCCTATCTACATGTGACAGTGATGATGACTATGATCTTGCTAAAAAGGGCACCGAATACAAGTGTCAACCACAGTGTCAGAGACAGGAAGGCTGAAGTATGAATAAGTGCTAATAATGATTGTGGTAGCTCAGCATGTTAAGTATAATAACAGGTTTAATTCTCAGAACAGCTCTATTATCTTCCCTATTAATGGGAAAGAAATTGTGGTACCAAGGGATTAAGGAATCTTCTTAAGAGAACACATCCAATAAGTGATGGAACTGTGATTCAAACCCACTTGGTTTGACTTCAGGCTAAGTGTAAAAAGCTCCATTGTCAGGTCAAAACCAGGGTGGTGCCACAGCTTTAGTCAATGGTCTCTGTATGCTCAATCCATATACATGGAAACAAGCTGCATTATTTTTTTCAGAAATCTGAGATTGTTTCCAGCTCATGCAATATATCCTTTGCCATGTGGAAATAGGCCTCTGCACCCTGAGAGTAATGGACTGGACTTGGCAGAGATTACCATGATGAAAGCCACTCTGCCTGACTGTGGTTCCATTCAGATACTCTCACTTATTCTGTCAAATCCACTTGTACAGTGCACTTGAAAATGGCTGTGCTTTTTCCACAGGCAACTCCTCAGGCAACAACTATTGCTCTTTCCTTTCATCCAAGCTTCAGGGGTAACTGGAAGGTATCTGTGAGTGTTGGCACTTTTAAAGCAGCTGTTGACTTGCTCTCACTCACAACAGGAGTAAATGCTTTAGTATATAAAGGAACAAATCTTAAGTCCAATCAAATGGATATATATTGTGACAGTTCACTATGCAAAGACAAACATGCTGAGAAACTTTCCTTCAGCCATGTGGGTCCAAATGATCTCTGAAAACAGAGCCAGGTCCGAGATCACACAGCCAGTAAGGGGAGAGAGCTATGATTCTGACCCAGGTTTGTCCGAGCAAAGTTTGTGTTCCCGCTAATCTTTGAAACAAAACTGTGTCCTAAATATTTGCTTTGAAGTGACCTAGATACCCAAATGTTTATCATTGGGTCAGTGCTCTTATTTTCTGTTTTCATGTTACTGTGTGTGCAAATTTATTACACATGCTTGATTTTTCATTTGGTCTCCTCAGGTACATTACATGAAAAAATTTTAGATTGTATACAGAAAAGAAATGAAGTCCCACTTTGGTTTAAAACAAGTAAACAACTAAAATTCCAGTTAAGGAGTCTGTATCTCATAGCAATTTAGAATAAAGGCTTTGAGTCACACAGCCTGAGATTGAATTTTGTTTCTTCAACTTGCTAACTCTGCAAATCATGTACTTCTTCTGAGTCCAGGCTCATCATCTATCATATGGTGCGTGCGTGCAGTGTGATTAAACAAATGTTTATAGTGTCACTTGGTACAGGTTGGAACCTGTAGTCAGAAGAATGAATAGATGCGCAAATTCCCAATTCCCTTAGAAGAGTTCAGAGAGCATGCTTGGGATGAGCCACAGCTGGACGCACCATGGAGCTTTGGTCCAAGAAAGGATCCCCTTTCTGCAAGGTCAGAAGGAAATGGAGGACCTGTGCCACAGTTGACACTTCTGCCCATGAGTTCTAGTCTGCATTAAGTGATGCCTCCATATTTGTGCAAGCTCCTGGTGCAATGATAGCTCCTCTGTCATACAGAGAGCACAAAGCAGCAGGCATTACTTGGTGCAAGCTGGAACCCATGGATAGAAGGACCAGCAGCTGCATAACGAATTAAAATATCGATGCTGAAGTTAAGGATTGTTTTGAGAATTTAATTAGAATATATAAGTGCTTAGCAGTTCCTGGAATATGATAAAGTTTCAGGAATAGTTAATGATGATGATGATGATGATAGTGATGATAAGGATAATGCTGGTGATGATGATCGTAACTGTGATGATGTGAATAACATTACCTCATCTAAGATTCTATTAAAACATACCGATCCTTTACTCTGTGTTAGGCACCGTGCTAGTGCTTTCGTTAAAGCTCACAAAAACCTTGAAAAGGCTATGTTTATATTTATTTTCTAGATGAAAAATCTAGGGCTCACAAAAAAGACCCAGGTGTTCTGACTCCAAGCATTCATTATATTGGGTTGGCCCAAAAGTTCGTTCAGGTTTTTCTGTAACATCTTATGGAAAAAACCGAACAAACATTGTGGCCAACCCAATATTATAAAGTCTTATAAAGAGCCCTTTTTATTAAAATATTTTGTCATAGGCTCATTTTTCTATATAAGATTTTGTATATTTCAAAGTATTTTATGCACATTTTCTCAGTATTTATTTGCTGACCTATAGAAAGGAGTTGCTGAAAATATGATAATATGTGAATCAGAAATCAAATTGTATTTTTCCCCTTTAAAACCCAATAGGGCCATTAGAAGAGCTTCCGTTGAAAATTCTTACAAAGACATGTATTAGTATAAATTTAGAGCAACTGGAACTCTCATAAATTACTGGCTGGAAAACTAGCAATTTCTTATGAACATAACATACATCAACCCTATGACCCATTAATTCCACTCCTAGGTATTTATTCAAGAGAAATGAAAACAAATGTCCATTAAAAATACTTATACATGAATATTCATAGTCACTGTATTCATAGCAGTCTAAATTTGTAAATAGCCCAAATGTCCATCAATAGAAAAATGGACAAACAAGCTTTGGTGAACTCTTGTATTAGAATCCTACTCACAACAACACAGATGAGTATTAAAACTCATTCGTCTGAGTGAAAGAAGTAAAGTCGTATATGCTCTTTAATTTCGTTCCCATGAAGCACTAGAACAGGTAAAACTATTCTATGATGATGGTATTCAGAACAGTAGTTGCCTACGTGTTGGGGACTGACTTAAAAGAGGCATGAAGGAATGTTCTGGAGTGATGAAAATGCTTACTCTCTTAATAGGGGTTTGGATTAGAGGGGTATATATATTCACTGAAACTCATTGACTGTAACAGTTAAGATCTGTACATTGCACTCTGCATAAATTATGCCTTGATAAAAATTATGCAGCAGAAGCCATAATTAGATTTTTCATCAGACAAGCATTGATATTTCACTTCATCTCTTTGGATTGAAGATTAGTTTTAAGGCTATCCATAGGACTAAGTCTGAGACAATTTTTATTGCTAAAGTTCCAGACTCAAGTGCTTTTACTGCTGCAGCAGAGACTTGTCATTACCCCCACCACGGAAACACACACAGTATCCCATCACCCCTTGTACTTCTGTAATTCCCAAGTTTAGCTGTACATGAACCACCAGCTAAAGACCACACTCCTCAGCCTTTCTTGAAGCTAACTGTGGACATAAGATTAAGTTCTGCCTATTTGAACATAAGCAACTTCTGGTTATGACTTAAAAGGGAAAGAGTGTGCTTTGTCCTCTCCTTTACCCTTCTCTGCCGGCCAAAATGTACTCCCAGCAGTTACAATGTCGAGCTAGTTTGAGACATGCGGATAAGACAATGATAGAGCATTAATATAAAAGGAGCTTGGGTTCTCACCCTGTCAAACCACCAACATAGCCCTGGACCACCTACCAAGACTTCTAAAGGAGAAAGAAATAAACTTCTCTCTTGGTTATGCTGCTGTATTTGGGATGTCTTGTTAATAGCCACCTAATTAATATCCTACTTAAAATAACCACCCTGTGTGTTAAGCAACCTCAGTCCTCGGGGATCCACTAAAGTCTGCTTGAGAAGAAGATCTCAGAAGCATCTGAGGCAGAGGTCACTGTCATATTGGATCTTCAGCACCCACAAAGGAACCTCCAGCCCCAAGTGAGACAGCCTCTCTGAAAGATACACAGGGTAGACGGTATCTCCAGCTGTCCTGTGCGGCTCACAAGCTTCCTCATTAACATTACATTCCAGGTATGGAGGATTTATAGAGCCAGCAGATGGACCTCCAACTGAACCTCCAGACTGTGTTTCTTCAGAGGAAGAACTATGGAACAAATCCAGAATCCTTCCTCAGTGCTTTTTTCCCTGACTCCCCAGAGAGATTATTTCCCTGTCAGTCTGACCTGACTTTCAAGGTTTCATTGCATCTCACCAGTTTACATTTTGCTTATTTTATTTTCATTTGCTTCTGGTTTTGACACAGCAAGATTGTTATATCCCTCACTGCATTTTAATCTGCTATGTGATACCCGCTGCATCAATTCTTAATTTCCTAACACAGATGTGCTCAAGAGACTTAATTCACCTCTTAGATAATACCGGACCCTTTGCACCTCCCAAAGTAAATTCACTTTTTTCAGCATATTTTATCTTCCAACAAGCCTTGAGCTAAGCAGAAAGTTTTAGTATTTCCATTTTACAGATGAGATACTTGAGCTGCAGTGAAAATAATATGTCCAAGATTACATAAAGAGATGGTGTGAAACTGGGTCGCCTGTTTACAAATGTAATACTCTCTTAATGAAACCATGATCTCTCTCCTTGGTACCTTGTTTGAAGTGCAGGATCAGAGATATAAGCAGAGCACTTATCTCTAGGTGAGGGGATGATAGTGGGGACAAAAAAAAAAAGAAGGGTTTTCAGTTCTCACAATTTAATCTTCCCTCCCTGTTTTGGTGAATGGCGGCATCAAAGTAGCTGTCTAAGACAGAAAAATAGACTTCATCCAAGACATTTCCCTTTTAATCATTTCCCACAACAATCATCTGCTGTTGTTTTCTTTCAACCTCTTTAATATCTCAAAAGGTATGTCTTACTCCTTTTCCGATTCTTCTGCATGAGCCTTTATGATATCCAGCCTGGTTTAATCAATAATATTAGAACTTTTATCCTTGTCTCCACTTTTTATCTCCTTCAATCCATCCTGTACACTGCTGCCTCATGATCTTTCTGTAAGACAGATCTGACCCTGACACTTCCTACTTGAGCTGCTTTAATTGCTTCCTTTATTTTTCTGGATGAAACTCAGATTCTCTATCAGTGCATACAAGGTCCTTCATGTTCACATACCCACACACTGCAGATTCCTTTCTCCTCCTTCCCTGCATTCACCCTTTGTTCTGCTCATACCAAGCTACGTAAAGCTTTTCTGATGCCTCATTCTGTTTGCTTTCTCTATGCCAAAGTTTGAAAACTCGAATATGTTTAGAGACCAAGTGAGTAACATAAGTGTGTAAAACAGCCTGGGTTTAAGATAATAAGGAGCAGTGGAAACTATGGCATGTGTGCAGAAAGCACTGGGAAATGAATGGATAAAGAAGATGTGGCACATATATAAACGGAATATTACTCAGCCATAAAAAGAAATGAAATTGAGTTATTTGTAGTGAGGTGGATGGGCCTAGAGTCTGTCATACAGAGTGAAGTAAGTCAGAAAGAGGAAAACAAATACTGTATGCTAACACATATATATGGAATCTAAAAAAAAAAAAAAAAAAAAAGGTTATGAAGAACCTAGGGGCAGGACGGGAATAAGGATGCAGACCTACTAGAGAATGGACTTGAGGACACGGGGAGGGGGAAGGGTAAGTTGGAACAAAGTGAGAGAGTGGCATGGACTTATATATACTACCAAATGTAAAATAGATAGCTAGTGGGAAGCAGCTGCATAGCACAGGGAGATCAGCTTGGTGCTTTGTGACCACCTAGAGGGGTGGGATAGGAAGGGTGGGAGGGAGGGAGATGCAAGAGGGAATAGATATGGGGACATATGTATATGTATAACTGATTCACTTTGTTATAAAGCAGAAACTAACACACCACTATAAAGCAATTATACTCCAATAAAGATGTTAAAAAAAAAAATGCTATGCTGAGACCAAACAGAACTGTTCTGAAGTACTATTCCAACTGTACGCAGCCATATTATAACCTTGGTGTTTCTGTACAGGCTGTTTGATGTACCAGCAAGATCTCTTTCCCCTTCTACTTTGTCTCACTCACTACAACTAAATCTTTAATACTTAACTTGATCACCACTGCCGCTGATCACAGGCCTCCTCATTTTGCATAAATTCTCTCCTAATGTGGCCCTTTTGCACTTTTCTGCCACCTCTCTTACGACGTGAGATCCTTGAAGGCAAAGGTTGGTTATGTCTTACTGAACCTCAACTTCCATTGCCTAGCATACAGTTGGTGCTCAACAAGTATTTGAGTGAATGTCTGTGTGAGTCAATTTACGTTTGAATGGAATGGATGTCAATGAATAAATGGCCTAGATTTTATGCTTCTGAGCTACATCTGGAAAGTCTGTGTTGATGGGGAATGAGTTTTCCTTCATCAGTCCACCCTGTTTTCCTCAGAGAAGGAATATTTTGTACAGCTCTGAGGTAGTGTTTCTCTTTAAGGTCCCCATGTTCCACTTTTCATTTTAAATAGCTGAATGTCAGTAATCTGGGCTTATACAGAAATATACTTTCTTCCTGAAAAACGCAACTAAGATTTTGTTTTGTTTTGTTTTGTTTTTGCTGTTAATTGACTGTCATTACTGTCATACAGTAGAGAAGTGCCACCACATCAGAGTTTCATTTCCAAACATATACCACATTATGAAAAGCAATTAAATATTAAGATCATAATCTCTTCATTTTTCCATAATCTGTGTGTGCATATTGTAGCAAGTTAGCAGAGAGAATGGGAACATAAATGGCTTGGAAAATGAGGTTAGAGGAATAATGACATGAGATAGGCTTCAGAAGGAATGAAGGAGGCAAATCTTCAGTGTCATTGGTGTGAAGAGAAAAGCAAGTGGCCAGCAGGGAGAATCCTTCTAGGAGGTGCCATGCCTTAGTGAGCTCAGTAATGAATTGGGGTGGGGACAAAAAGAAGAAACTTACCAATTGCCCCTAGAGGAAAGGAAAGAAGGACTCACTTGGTCCTTTAAAAGGTTGGGTGCTTCATAAATAGTGAGTGCCTAATAACTAGGAAATCAGAGCTCTATTGAATCGCAAGGAAGCAGAAATAGAAGGACAGACATTCAGGCATGACGTTGCAACAGAGCTCCAAAGGCGGATCTTTGAAGGGGGCATTAAGCTGCTGCTGAGTTAGCGTGAGATCATTAAAGGAACGTGATTGTAATCAAGCTACTTCTGTGCATGACACCAGGATCCCACATCTGCCTGAGGCTGCGAGCTCTGAAGAGACCACTGATTGAAGTTGGGAAAATGGCAAGAGTAAATTGAAGCCAGATAAACCATTTTTCTCTGAGTTAAGTGATGAGTGTACCTCAGAGTAGAGAGAGGTCTATTGTAGAAACAGAGTCAAGAGGGACTGTTAAACGCCTTCTATTCTATTCTCCTGCCTTCAAGAGGAATGGCACCTAAGCCAACAGGGGAAGATTTGAAAGGTGTGCTTGGGCCAGAGATGAGTAGAGCATGAGGGTGCCTGGTTATGGAATCTAACAAAAAAAAAAAAAAAGGTTCTGAAGAACCTAGGGGCAGGACAGGAATAACGATGCAGATGTAGAGAATGGACTTGAGGACACGGGGAGGGGGAAGGGTAAGCTGGGAAGAAGTGAGAGAGTGGCATGGACTTATATATACTACCAAATGTAAAATAGATAGCTAGTGGGAAGCAGCTGCATAGCACAGGGAGATCAGCTTGGTGCTTTGTGACCACCTAGAGGGGTGGGATAGGGAGGGTGGGAGGGAGACGCAAGAGGGAGGAGATATGGGGATATATGTATGCATATAGCTGATTCACTTTGTTATACAGCAGAAACTAACACACCATTGTAAAGCAATTATACTCCAATAAAGATGTTAAAAAACAAAGTTACAATATAGCTTTGCTAAAGTGACAAGAAAAGGGGCTTCCTGAGGAGGGCAATTTCCTGCAAAGAGCTACTTACACTACTGCTATTGGGAAAAAATCCAAACTCTACAACGTGACATGCATGGCTTTTCTAGATCTGAGCCCTATGGACGTATTCCAAATGATCCATCCCACTCCCTCACATCCTCCCTCTACCTGGGCAAAACTTAAAGGTCAAGCTTCTGTACATCTCTTTGCTTTTGTATATATATTCACTTTGCCTGCGGTGTCCCCACCCAAACATGCCGTGGAGTCTTAACCATCCTTCAGTGCCTGCTCTAATGTATCCTCTTATGATGATGAATGGACCCCCTCAGCAGATCTACTTCCTCCCTTTCTTTGGCCACCATGCCCTTCATGCATTTCTCTGTTTTTGTACATATGTGTCAACACAAGCACTTAAGACAGTACTTGGCAAATAGAATACACTCAATCCATGTTACGTGGTATATTATTATTTTTTAGCACAGAATTTTGCAATTATCATTTATGCCTGCACCTGTCTCCACTACTAGACTATAAAGGTCTTGAGGGAAGGGACTATGAAGGGTTTATGTTGGCACTCCCAGCTCTCTCTCTCCAGCTCTGTCTCCAGTTAGAATATAAGTAATTCTCTTTTATTTTTATTCCCAGTTGAAGGCAGAATATTGCAGTATAAAGAGCTTTGAAGGGAAGAAATAACCTCAGTTCAAATCCTAACGTTGCCATTTCCTACCTGGGATTTTCTGTATAATTCTTAACTCCTTAGATCCTTAGCTTCCTCATCTTTAAAATGAGGAAAAAGTATCTACATCATAAGTTTTTTCTTAGGCTTACATGGGGTCATATTTATTAAGTATCCGTCCCACGGTAGGACGGCATGGACATACAACCTGACGTGGAGATGAAAATGAAAGTCATCAGGATGCTGGAGATGGGAATGTGTTAACACGAGGGATTTATTAGAAGAGAAAGCTTTTCCAAACTTCAGAGTTACAAAAAAATGAGTCACACAAGCCTTTTCTAACTGCTTTGCTCTTTTACTGTGAAATACAAAAGGACGTAATTGTGTGAAGTTGGCGAAGATTCTTACCCTTAATGTGAAACTTGCAGAAATCCAAAATGCAGTCTAGAGTTTTAAAAATCAGATCCAGAAGTATCCCTCTCCTTTAGAAAGTGACTCAGTGAAGAAGTCCTTCAGCTCAAGGGGAAAGAATTCAGGACATTAAACTTCAAAGAGTAGCACTTCACTTTGAACCCAGTGCTGGAGGAAAAAGGAAGATTCAAGTTTTGGATAAGGCTAGCTCTCTCTCTCTCTTTTCTCTCTCTCTCTTTCTCTCTCTTTTCTCTCCCTCTTTTCCCTCTCTTTTCTCTCTCTCTTTTCTCTCCCTCTTCTCTCTCTCTTTTCTCTCTCTCTTTTCTCTCCCTCTTCTCTCTCTCTTTTCTCTCTCTTTTTTCTCTCTTTCTCTTTTCTCTCTCTCTCTCTCTCCCCATTTTCACCCTCCCTGCGTCCCATTCTCTTTTTCTATTTGCAGAGCAACAATTATTGAAAAGAATCAGCATTTTAAGCATATAATACCAAAGACTTTAACTTACTGTAGAATCACTTCAGGTAAAATCGTATTTTTTTTTTTGTTACCCGTGTCTGTCTTTCTGATTAAAGAATAAGAAGAGGAACTAGTTCTATGAAACAAAGAAGGAAGAATGGCCTCTGGTTATTTAACAGTCATTACTTGGGGGTTTTAACGGCCTCTGTCGTGCAAGCAGGGGGAGCAATTACAATCTTTTCATCTTCCTGTCAGATTTCCTTATGTTCTTAGGCACAGAATTCAGCCTCACATAGTTTCCCCTTGCCATCCATTTGGTTGTTTTGTTTCTTAAGGATAATAATCCAGATTTTATATTACCCATTAAGAAGTTTTATTTACTTTTCATTATTTCTATTGATGTTCAAAGAAGACTTGGTGAGGAAAGGGAGACAGATATTATATCTCGCCCTAGAAGTGAAACTGAGAATTCAAGAAGTCAAGTGATTTTGCCTAAGATTATAAAATACACGGACTCACGCTAGTATCTCCAAGCCCTGGACTTGGTTACTTGTACCAGCAGGTGTTGACTGGCTGTGGGCAGGGCAGGACCACCAATCCAAGTGTGGTTCAGGCTCTGAACTCCAGGTCCTCCTTACCACGTGTTTGGAGCTGTTTTATTGATACAAGAGCATCCTCTCTTGTTTTCACTGCTTTTCTGCTCAGCTGCAAATACCCTCTGAAATGAAGAAAGTTTCCTTCTGGAAGGATTCAGAACTCATAAGCCACTCTCACTCTTCCCTGCAAACACCATCATTACTACCACGTTTTCTGATTCTAATCGTGTTCCATCTTCAGCCAGTCTCAATTTCTCTTCTGAATGAGATGAAGGAAGGTGGGGAAATGGAAACAGGGATATTAAGTCCAATTGTCTAGGTTGGAAAGTGGTAGAGCTTGTGTCCAGACTGTTACCTTCTGCCTTGGGATGAATGAATCTGTTTGGCTGAGCTTGGGCCAATCTCCACATTAGTCCAGTTATCTTTGGCCAAAGGCAGAGATCAGCTGTTACAAATACAAATGTTTAGGTTGACCCCTTCAGCAAGAACTGGCAGATGATACCAGAAAGGGAGGCAAGGGCTGAGATAACCTAAATACTGCCTTATGCAGATAGAAGAGTGAGAGATAAGGCTCCTAGTAAAGGATAGCAGGTCTGTCTGGGTAGGCAGGGCACAGTGAATCTGCTTAGTATTGCTCAGTACCCAGGACATTTTTCCGCCGCACCCAGGGGCTGAGAAAGAAGTTTCCTGGCCCGAGGTATTTTTGCAAGAGTTGGGGTAGGAAAAGAAGAAAGATGAACATAAGACAGATTTGTCTGCTAAACTAAATCCTATAACATTGCCTGATACTTTGACCATGAACCTGTACACTAACACATATTTGGTGCCCTGAAATCCCAAGTTAGTCAAACATGAAGTCAAACTTTGAATTCATTCGTTCACTGTATTCAGCCATTACTGATTGAGAACTTAGTGTTTTTTCAAGTCCCGGAAATACAAAAATGTCTGAGACATAGGCTTCAGGAATCTCAAAGACTGGTGGGACAGACAGTCATATAAAAAATTAAATGCAATACACTTACCTACGTACACTATGCCGTCAGGATGTAATTGAAAAAAATGAGTTTCATCTGGGTGGTTAGCAAAGACTTCAGAGAGAAACTAGAAGAATCTTGGGAAGAAATTTTACTTGATTTATTAAAAAAAAAATGTGATGCTCTGGTAGACTCTAATGAGTAAAATAATTTGATTCCTTTATAAAGGATTCCACTGAATAGAGTGGCCATGGAAGGCCTCTCTGAGATGGTGATATTTGTGCTGAGATCTAAAGGATGAGAGGCATCAGCCATGTGAAGGGAGGACAAAAAGACTGTTCCAGGTAGACAGAATGGCATGTATAAAAGCTTTGCAGAAAGAAAGAGCTTGGCCACAAAAGGTGCATAATTAAAATAATGGACAGGCAGAAAGCAGTAAAAGATGAAGCTGGAGAGGTTGGCAGTGGCCAGATCATACAGGGTCTGGTACACAGAATAAGTTCAGGTTTTATATACTTTCAGTTCTGTGGGCAGCCATTGGAAGACTTTAAGCAGGACTAAGACATGATCTGTGTGCAGGAACCCACACGCCAGTGTTGCTTGAACATAACCTGAGAGCAAGAAGAGATGCAAAACGATGTTGGAGAGAGATACAAAGGCAGAACACTCCAGTGGAATGTCCTCCCATTTCACCATGTTGATGAAGGGGAGCCAGCAAAGCTCTATTAAAGAAAGAGGAGCTATCCAGTGAAATTTCAATATTAGACTATTATTACTAAGGATAGACCAGAGAGAGGCAAGACTCTAAGCAATCTTGTAAACTATGCCTCTGAAAACACCAGGTAGGGAAGTGCCAAAAGCAACAGCATGGGCTTTTAGCACCACCTTGGCCTTCAGTAAGGTGGGAGAGGTACACTTGACAGTGTAGGTAACCCTTCTGAGATATAGATAGAAATGGACTGGAAAACCCAAACACGGGAGATTTTCCCTTTTTCTTTTTCCTGTGATTTTTATCTATTAATTTCTTGCACTGACACAAAATCTTAATAATGGTCCAAGTTGGTAATAGTAATATGTGCCTAGATTCTGGCAATTTCTTAAATGTGGTATAGGTAGGCTTCTCTTATGACATGTTACTGTGTCCTACTGGCCCTCTGGAAATTTGTAAAAAAGTGCTTTAGGATGGGAATATTAGATCTTTGGAGGTGCCAGTTCTAATTTGAGAAATGCATTCAGCAGCTGCAGAAATAAACCAGAATTGATGAAGCAGGCAACACAAGGTTGAAATGGTACAGAATAAGGGGGAACCGGGGGATAGAAAACTTAGGGATTTAATTTGTCTTGAAAATTGAGAAAGTGTTTGGGGGAATTATAATTTGTTGTGGGAATCTAGATGACACTAGAGTTAACTAAAATAAAGTAAGATGGACCTAAAGAGAGGATAATCTCTACCAGTGTTGCCAGAAACACAGTCATGAGTTACCTCATGTTAAAACCCAAGGGCCTGTTGGTTTAAACTAATCTAACAATAAAAAGAAAGAAAGAAAGAAAGAAGGATGCTACGCACCACCAGTCCCTCCCATCAGGAAATTTGCACAAGCCTCTTAGATAGCCTCATCCACCAGAGGGAAGACAGCAGAAGCAAGAAGAACAGAAACAAGAAGAACTACAGAAGCAAGAAGACAGCAGAAGCAAGAAGAACTACAATCCTGCAGCCTGAGCAACAAAAACCACATTCACAGAAAGATAGACAAGATGAAAAGGCAGAGGGCTATGTACCAGATGAAGGAACAAGATAAAACCCCAGAAAAACAACTAAATGAAGTGGAGATAGGCAACCTTCCAGAAAAAGAATTCAAAATAATGATAGTGAAGATGATCCAGGACCTCGGAAAAAGAATGGAGGCAAAGATCTAGAAGATGCAAGAAATGTTCAACAAAGACCTAGAAGAATTAAAGAACAAACAGAGATGAACAATACAATACTGAAATGAAAACTGCACTAGAAGGAATCAATAGCAGAATAACTGAGGCAGAAGAACGGATAAGTGACCTGGAAGACAGAATATTGGAATTCACTGCTGCGGAACGGAATAAAGAAAAAAGAATGAAAAGAAATGAAGACAGCCTAAGAGACCTCTGGTACAACATTAAACGTAAAAACAGGGCTACCCTGGTGGCGCAGTGGTTGAGAATCTGCCTGCCAATGCAGGGGACACAGGTTCAAGCCCTGGTTTGGGAAGATCCCACATGCCGCGGAGCAGCTGGGCCCGTGAGCCACAAATACTGAGCCTGTGCGTCTGGAGCCTGTGCTCCACAACAAGAGAGGCAGTGACAGTAGGAGGCCCACACACCACGATGAAGAGTGGCCCCCACTTGCCGCAACTAGAAAAGCCCTCGCACAGAAACGAGGACCCAACACAGCCAAAAATAAATAAATAAATAAAAAATATTCCTTATGAAAATGTTAAAACAAAAACAAACAAACAAACAAAACGTAAAAACATCCACATTATAGGGGGCCCAGGAGGAGAAGAGAGAGAGAAAGGACCCGAGAAAATATTTGAAGAGATTATAGTTGAAAACTTCCTAACATGGGAAAGGAAATATCCACCCAAGTCCAGGAAGCGCTGAGAGTCCTGTACAGGATAAACCCAAGGAGAAACATGCCGAGACACATAGTAATCAAACTGGCAAAAATTAAAGACAAAGAAAAATTATTGAAAGCATCAAGGGAAAAATGACAAATAACATGCAAGGGAACTCCCATAAAGTTAACAGCTGATTTCTCAGCAGAAACTCTACAAGCCAGAAGGGAGTGGCATGATATACTTAAAGTGATGAACGGGAAGAACCTACAACCAAGATTACTCTATCTGGCAAGAATCTCATTTAGATTTGATGGAAAAATCAAAAGCTTTACAGACAAGCAAAAGCTAAGAGAATTCACCACCACTAAACCATCTCTACAACAAATGCTGAAGCAACTTCTCTAAGTGGGAAACACAAGAGAAGAAAAGGACCTACAAAAACAAACACAAAACAATTCAGAAAATGGTAACAGGAACATACATATTGATAATTACCTTAAACGTGAATGGATTAAATGCTCCAACCAAAAGACACAGGCTTGCTGAATGGATACATAAACAAGACCCATATATATGTTGTCTACAAGAGACCCACTTCAGACCTAGGGACACATACAGACTGAAAGTGAGGGGATGAAAAAAGATATTCCACGCAAATGGAAATCAAAAGAAAGCTGGAGTAGCAATACTCATATCAGATAAAAATACACATTAAATTAAAGAATGTTGCAAGAGACAAGGAAGGACACTACATAATGATCAAGGGATCAATGCAAGAAGAAGATAGAACAATTATAAATATATATGCACCCAACACAGGAGCACCTCAATACATAAGGCAACTGCTGACAGCTATAAAAGAGGAAATCGACAGTAACACAATAACAGTGGGGGACTTTAACACCTCACTTACACCAATAGAAAGATCATCCAGACAGAAAATTAATAAGGAAACACACGCTTTAAATGACACAATAGACCAGATAGATTTAATTGATATTTATAGGACATTCCATCCAAAAACAGCAGATTACACTTGCTTCTCAAGTGCGCATGAAACATTCTCCAGGATAGATCACATCTTGGGTCACAAATCAAGCCTCAGTAAATTTAAGAAAATTGAAATCATATCAAGCATCTTTTCTGACCACAATGCTATGAAATTAGAAATCAATTACAGGGGAAAAAATGTAAAAAACACAAACACATGGAGGCTAAAGAATACGTTACTAAAAAACCAAGAGATCACTGAAGAAATCAAAGAGGAAATCAAAATATACCTAGAGACAAATGACAATGAAAACACAGCGATGCAAAACCTATGGGATGCAGCAAAAGCAGTTCTAAGAGGGAAGTTTATAGCTATACAAACCTACCTCAAGAAACAAGAAAAATCTCAAACAATCTAACCTTACACCTAAAGGAACTAGAGAAAGAACAAAGAAAACCCAATGTTAGCAGAAGGAAAGAAATCATAAAGATCAGAGCTGAAATAAATGAAATAGAAGCAAAGAAAACAATAGCAAAGATCAATAAAACTAAAAGCTGGTTCTTTGAGAAGATAAACAAAATTGATAAACCATTAGCCAGACTCATCAAGGAAAAGAGGGAGATGACTCAAATCAATAAAATTAGAAATGAAAAAGGAGAAGTTACAACAGACACTGCAGAAATACAAAGCATCCTAAGAGATTACTACAAGCAACTCTATGCCAATAAAATGGACAACCTGGAAGAAATGGACAAATTCTTAGAAAGGTATAACCTTCCAACACTGAACCAAGAAGAAATAGAAAATATGAACAGACCAGTCACAAGTAATGAAATTGAAACTGTGATTAAAAATCTTCCAACAAACAACAGCCCAGGACCAGATGGCTTCACAGGTGAATTCTATCAAACATTTAGAGAGGCACTAACACCCGTCCTTCTCAAACTCTTCCAAAAAACTGCAGAGGAAGGAACGCTCCCAAAATCATTCTATGAGGCCACCATCACCCTGATACCAAAACCAGACAGAGATACTACAAAAAAAGAAAATTACATACCAATATCACTGATGAATATAGATGCAAAAATCCTCAACAAAATACTAGCAAACAGAATCCAACAACACATTAACAGGATCGCACACCATGATGAAGTGGCATTTATCCCAGAAAAGCAAGGGTTGTTCAATATATGCACATCAATCAATGTGATACACCATATTAACAAATTAAAGTATAAAAACCATATGATCCTCTCAATAGATGCAGAAAAAGCTTTTGACACAGTTCAACACTGATTTATGATCAAAACTCTCCAGAAAGTGGGCATAGAGGGAACCTACCTCAACATAATGAAGGCCATATATGACAAGCTCACAGCAAACATCATTCTCAATGATGAAAAACTGAAAGCATTTCCTCTAAGATCAGGAACAAGACAAGGATGTCCACTCTCACCACTGTTATTCAACATAGTTTTGGAAGTCCTAGCCACGGCAATCGGAGAAGAAAAAGAAATAAAAGGAATACAAATTGGAAAAGAAGAAGTAAAACTGTCACTGTTTGCAGATGACATGATACTATACATAGGGAATCCTAAAGATGCCACCAGAAAACGACTAGAGCTAATCAATGAATTTGGTAAAGTTGCAGGATACAAAATTAATGCACAGAAATCTCTTGTGTTCCTATACACTAATGGTGAAAAATCTGAAAGAGAAATTAAGGAAACTCTCCCATTTACCATTGCAAAAAAAAAGAATAAAATACCTAGGAATAAACCTATCTAGGGAGACAAAAGACCTATATGCAGAAAACTATAAGACACTGATGAAAGAAATTAAAGATGATACCAATAGATGGAGAGATCTACCATGTTCTTCGATTGGAAGAATCAATATTGTGAAAATGACTATCCTCCCCAAAGCAATCTCAAATTACCAATGGCATTTTTCACAGAACTAGAACAAAAAATCTTAAAATTTGTGTGGAGACACAAAAGACACCGAATAGCCAAAGCAGTCTTGATGGAAAAAATGGAGCTGGAGGAATCAGACTCCCTGACTTCAGACTACAGTACAAAGCTACAGTAATCAAGACAATATGGTAATGTCACAAAAACAGAAATATAGATCAATGGAACAAGATAGAAAGCCCAGAGATAAACCAATGCACCTATGGTCAACTAATCTATGACAAAGGAGGCAAGAATATACAGTGGAGAAAAGGCAGCCTCTTCAATAAGTGGTTCTGGGAAAAGTGGACAGCTACATATAAAAGAATGAAATTAGAACACTCCCTAACACCATACACAAAAATAAACTCAAAATGGATTTGAGACATAAATGTAAGACCGGACACTATAAAACTCTTAGAGGAAAACATAGGAAGAACCCTCTTTGACATAAATCACAGGAAGATCTTTTTTGATCCACCTCCTAGAGTAATGGAAATAAAAACAACAATAATCAAATGGTACCCAATGAAACTTCAAAGCTTTTGCACAGCAAAGGAAACCATAAACAAGACTAAAACACAACCCTCAGAATGGGAGAAAATATTTGCAAACGAATCAATAGACAAAGGATTAATCTCCAAAATATATAAACAGCTCATGCAGCTCAATATTAAAAAAAGAAACAACCCAATCCAAAACTGGGCAGAAGACCTAAATAGAAATTTCTCCAAAGAAGACATACAGATGGCCAAGAAGTACATGAAAAGCTACTCAACATCACTAATTATTAGAGAAATGCAAATCAAACTACAATGAGGTATCACCTCACCCCAGTTAGAATGGACATCATCAGAAAATCTACAAACAACAAATGCTGGAGAGGGTGTGGAGAGAAGGGAACCCTCCTGCACTGTTGGTGGGAATGTAAATTGATACAGCCACTATGGAGAACAGTATGGAAGTTCCTTAACAAACTAAAAATAGAATTACCATATGACCCTGCAATCCCACTACTGGGCATATACCCAGAGAAAACCATAATTCAAAAAGAGACATGCACCCCAATGTTCATTGCAGCACTATTTATAATAGCCAGGTCATGGAAGCAACCTAAATGCCCATTGACAGATGAATGGATAAAGAAGATGTGGTACATATATACAATGGAATATTACTCAGCCATAAAAAGGAATGAAATTGGGTCATTTGTAGAGATGTGGGTGGATCTAGAGACTGTCATACAGAGTGAAGTAAGTCAGAAAGAGAAAAACAAGTATCGTATATTTACACATATATGTGGAACCTAGAAAAATGGTACAGATGAACTGGTTTGCAGGGCAGAAATTGAGACACAGATGTAGAGAACAAACATATGGACACCAAGGGGGGAAAGCAGTGGTGGGGTGGGTGGTGGTGTGATGAATTGGGAGATTGGGATTGACATGTATACACTGATGTGTATAAAATGGATTACTAATAAGAAACTTCTTTATAAAAAAATAAATAGAATTCATAAATTCAAAAAAAAAAAAAAAAGAAGGATGTAGTGGCATCACCTGTTGTTATTGTGTAGTATCTCTTGTTTGGTCTGCAGACAGGACATTCCCATGGTCCATGTGTTTGCTTTTTAGAAGCATGTGATTGGCAACTCCACTTAGAATATGGCTTGGTTATTTCTAAAAAAAAAAAAAAGAAAAATATATAGAATAACTAGAATAAAATAAAGGTAAGCATAATAATGTATATTTATATTAAATGAAGAGTAGATGAGTAATGGTATTGAAAGCACTTTGTGAGATGCTCTATAAGAATATTACTTCCAAAACTTATTGAGAGTGTGTATTATTGAACATAATAATTAAGGAATAATTAAGATAGTGGCCATCATACCAGATCTGAAGAATCCCCAGATCATCTTTTGACAGTCTGGATTTTCCCAATTTGGTTGCCTCATCATCACCTTATCAATGCTGGGACTTCAGCTATCGTTGAACTGTATGGAACTAGCTTCGCAATTTCTTAAGCATAACACAATGTTGTAATCAGACATATTCAGATTTGGTTTTTCAAAAGTCATTGTCTTCTCATAGAATAAATGGAATCTCATACTGTCTTGAATATCTTGACAGATGGGCTTGTCATTTCAGAGCAGATGGCAAGATGATTAGGCTAAACTCTGAAATCTTAAATACTAGACATATGAACGGCTATTCAAGAGCTAAAGACACTGAAAATATCCCTTTAGACAGTCTGCATTTGAAGGGGATATTTGTTTAAAACTCAAATATTCTTCTACTCTGGGGGAACTTAGATTTCCTTGCAACAAATGCATTCTGTTTTGAAAGAGTAGAGACTTAGTGTCAGGCTGACTTGGGTTTTGAATCTGGATCTGCTGTTTATTAATGTGTGATAAGATACTTCATCTTAGTTTCCAGATCTGTAAAAGCTGGGTCAATAACACTTGCCTCATGGAATTGGGGGGATAATTTAATGAGATAGCACAAGTGAAATATCTCACAGATATCCATCCCTGCAAATACCTTTCTAGACTGACAAATGATAAACTTGTTCTGCACTTGTAGCTGAAGAGAAAATGGTACATGTTTTTCCACAAACATTATTTTTAGAGTTTAAAAACATATAGAGATTTTAATAAAGAAGACTTTGAGAAACAGAAAACAACAAATAGTATAAAATGTATATAAATGTACCAACATGCAGGCATACATGTGGAAGATACACATTCACCTTATCTTTATTCAACATTAATTATAGATTTTTTTTTAATAATTTTTTTAAAAATTTTTATTTATTTATTTATTTATTTATTCATGGCTGTGTTGGGTCTTCGTTTCTGTGCGAGGGCTTTTTCTAGTTGCAGCAAGCAGGGGCCACTCCTCATCGCGGCGCGCGGGCCTCTCACTATCGTGGCCTCTCTTGTTGCGGAGCACAGGCTCCAGACACGCAGGCTCAGTAGTTGTGGCTCACGGGCCTAGTTGCTCCACAGCATGTGGGATGCTCCCAAACCAGGGCTCAAACCCGTGTCCCCTGCATTGGCAGGCAGACTCTCAACCACTGCGCCACCAGGGAAACCCCTTCACATAGCTTTTTAATGGTTGCTCCAGGTATTGTACATACAAAACATATCACAATCTGCTGGTGACATTTCATCAGTTCAGTGAAGTACAGAAACCATACCTCCATTTATGTTCCTTTACCCTCCTCCACTTATAATTTGTCTTAAATATTTCTTCTATAAACATCAATAACTGCATCAGTATTATAATTTTAGCATCAACTGTCAAGCATAATTTAGAAACTCAAGAGAAGAAAAGTCTATCACATTTACCCACATATTTTTACTCTTTATATTATTTTTTTTCTTCATTCCTGATGTTCCAGGATTCCTGCTTTTATCATTTCTTTTCCATATAGAAAACTTCCTCTAGCCATCCTTTTATGGTAGGACTGCTGGTGACAGATTTTCCTAGTTTTCCTTTATCTGAAACCATCCTTATTTTTTCTTCACTTTTGAAGGATATTTTTGCTGGTATAAAATTCGAAGTTGACAGTTCTTTGTTTTCATCTGGAAGAATATTGTGCCATTTCACTCTGCCCTCTTCATTCCTCTGTTGAGTCTATCTACTGAGTTTTCTGATTTAGTTATTGTATCTTTCAGTTTTAAAATTTCCATTTGGTTATTTTTATATGTTTTCCTTTCTGGAACTTTCTGTTTTGTTCATTTGTTTCAAATATATACATAATTGTTCATTGAAGAATTTTTTTTATCATGGCTGCTTTAAAATCCTTGTCAGATAGTTCTAACATCTACCTTACCTCAGTCTTAATGTCTGTTAATGTCTTATCTCATTCAAGTTGAGGTTTTCTTGGTTCTCTGTATGCTAACTGATTTTCTATTGAAAGCTAGACATTTTAGGTACTATATCATGAGACACTGAATCTTATTTAAACTTTGTTTTAGTAGGCCTCATTTGACACTGCATCAGCAGGGGAAGGGTCCACAGCCTTGTTTCTGCCCGATTGAGGTGGAATCTAGGTTCTCCACTTGGTTTCTGTTGACACTCACAGAAGAAAGAGGCATCTCATTACCTTTGGGCATGGATGGAAGTTCATGCTCTCCACTAGAACTCTGTGATACAATTATGGCTGAGAGGAGTAGTGGTACTGTTATTACTGTCCACCTGGCCTCTACCCACTCTACAGAGAGATGGCCTCATTACTGCTGGGAAATGGTTAAGTCTTAACTCTTCACCATGCCTCCTCTGATACCACTCCAGCAGGGAGGGGGAGGAGATCCTCATTACTCTCAGGTGGGTGTGAAAGTCCAGCTCCCTACATGGTCTCCACTGGCAACAAGGTAGAGCAGGAGGCTCATTATACCCAGAAAGGATGAACGTACCAGCTCCCCAGTAGGGCTTGCTGACAACACCTTGCCAGTGGGGTCGGGGTACATCATTACAGCTTGTCAATTGTGGAAGTCCGGACTTTCCATATGTTCACGGACTTTCCATATGTTCATTAATAGCTGGGGTTGGAGGTGGGACCTCAGTTTTTTCCATGGTATTTGGCCAGAGTAACATGGTTATTACTGAAAAGTTCTAGATAGGCTATCTAAGACTTGCTAGGCTTCTCTCCTAGTCCTATGGTGAGAGAGAGTGGGTTTTTCTTGGGGCATTTTTTAAATCTACAATGATTATTGTTTCTGAGTTGATGATTTCCCTAGCACCCAGTCTGGGATATATGAGGCAAAAAGAAAACACAAGGAACTCACCACCATGTTGTTCCTTGGATCCTCAAAAGCGTAGCTTATTTACCTCCTTCTCTCTGTCTTTCAAAGTCTTCTTATGTTTGTTTTATATATAATGTCTAGGGTTTCTAGCTGTACTTGGCAGCAGAAACAGGGAAAAGTACATCTCCTCAATCTTTCTGGATGCAGAAAGTCTACTTCTGCATCATTAGGCAGTCACATAAACTCTCTGAAACCATTTATCTTATTTTTTGTAAGCATAGAAATTAGTACCAGTCTAACATAAATAATAAAATTAAGACTACCAATCTAAAGCTATTATAAGAATGAAATGAGATAATAGATATGTAAGCACTTCCAAAATTGTAATATGATACACAGAAAGAAAAGTGGTTTATGTGTATCTTTCCATATATCTCTGTGGATGGTTATATCTGTGTGCATACAAGTATATGTGTACACTCACATATACAGACAAATGTATACTTAACTATATCTAAAAAATAGCTCCCATTTCTCAGGAATGTTTAAAAGATTATAAAGAAATAGCTCAAATAGCTAGTTTCCATGGTTAATTCTATACTAACAATGATTTGAAATTTTAGTGTCTGATAGGTGATGTGAAAAGCATTTCAAAACTGGAAAAATAATGTATCTAGTTATTGCACGGCCATTTGAGAGGGACATGCTCTTCTGCATTATCTACTTGAATTGCCAGTGTAAAGATTACATAAACAATATGACAGCTACATCTCCAAGTTAGCTTTGCTGAGAAACAACAGCCAGAAATGCAGCATTGAAGGTAACTTATCTAATCATCTTTACCAAAATTAGAAGGACTCTTTGTAGTACAGTGATGAAAAAACTCACCGCAAAATGGCTTAAACCAGAAGAGAAAAATTATTGGGTCCTATAACTGAACAATTTAGAAAACAGGCTCCAAATAAGGCTTGATGCAGTGGTCAAAATGTCTATAAAACCCAAATTCTCCCATTTCTACTCTGCCTTCCATGCTGCCAACATCATTCTAGTACTACCCACCGTTACCCTTGACATCCCTAACCCAGGCCAGCAGCTTAAACCTTTCTCCTTTACTGAGGTGAAACACCTAACTTCCTTCTTTTCAGAAAAAGAATGAAGACATTTTCAGTAACTTTTCACATGGCCTGGAATTTATTGGCCCTCTTTGGCCTGAATTGATTCTTATGGAACATATTCTTTCTGATAGAACTTAATTAGGTCTCAGGCCTATCTCAGAAACAATCCCTCTTGCCAGGGAGTGGGTTTACAGTGACTGGCTTATATTGTTCAAATCCCCTTCCCTTCAGAAGTGGAGGCAGGATCTTATCCACTAAATCTGTATGGCTGTCATATTGGTCAGCTCAGACTGTGCTAAAAGCTGAATGTTTTTGTCCCCCAAAATCATATGTTGAAATCTTAACCCCCAATGTGATGGTATTTGGAGGTGGAGCTTTGGGAGGTGATTAAGTCATGAGGATAGAGCCCTCATGAATGGGATTGGTACCTTTATAAAAGAGACCCCAGAGGCCTCCTTTGTCCCTTCTGCCAGGTGAAGTCACAGTAAAAAGACAGCCACCTATGAACCAAGAAGTGGGCCCCACCAGATCTTGGGACTTCCTAGCTTCTAGAACTGTGGGAAATAAGTTTCTTCATTTATAAGTCACCGAGTCTGTGATATTCTGTTATAGCAGCACAAAAGGACTGTGATAACAAATACCATAGACTGAGTGGCTTAAACAACAAGCATTTATTTCTCACAGTTCTGGAGGCTGAGAAGTTCAAGATCAAGGTGCCAGCAGATTCAGGGTCTGGTGAGAGAGCCCTTTTCCTTGTTTTCAGACTGCCTTCTTCTGTATCTTCACACGGTAGAAAGAGAGAGAGTTCTGGTCTCTTTCTCTTTTAAGGGCACTAATCCTATCCTGGAGCTTCACCCTCATGACCTTATCTAAACCTAGTTATTTCCCAAAGTCCCCACCTCCAAATACCATCACATTGGCGATTATGGCTTCAACATATGAATATTGGGGGACAAAAACATTCAGTCCATAGCAGCTGTTAGCGATGGGAGAGAGCTAGGTAACCTAAAGAACTATCAGGGTACTTTGAGAGCAAGAAAGCATGGCAGTGAATGGGGAGGAATCTGAAGCTATAACCAACAAATGTTTATAACACCAGCAAAATGAGGTAGACAGTCTCACCTTTTTTTCAGTGTTATGTGCAAGTCACTGTGCTAAACACAGTTGACCCTTGACCAACGCAGGGGTTAGGGGCACCAATCTTCCACATATAAAATCCATGTATAACTTATAGTCGGCCCTCTGTATCTGCAGTTACTCCATATCCATGGTTCCACGTCTGTGAATTCAACCAACTTCAGATCATGGCTGTGTAATGAGCCTCCCAAAATTTAGTCTACTAAAACAACCACATTATTACACTCATGAATTCTGTGGGTCAGGAATTTGGATAGGGCACAGTCTTGTCCCTACTTCTCCATGCCTGGAGCCTCAACTAGGGAGACTTGAATGGCTGATGGGAAGTTGAATGTCTGGGGACTGTAAAAGCTGAGGCTGGAAGATTCAATTACAGAATGGTTTTCTCATTCACGTATCTGTCACCTTGTTGGTGGAGCTCCTACAAGTAATGTCTCCAGCATGCCCTTAGTAGTCTTACACGGCTGCTTGGTATTCCAGGAACAAGGAAGAAGCTGCAAGGCCTTTTATGACCTAACTTCAGAAGTTATATAGCTCACTTCCACTGTTGGTCATAAGCTCAACCAGATTCAAGGTAAGGGACACAGACCTCACATCTCAATGGGGAGTATGTCAAAGAATTTGCAGACATGTTTAACAACCACCATACATTATTATATTTAATCTTCACAAGAACCCTGTGATGTGGATTAAAGAATGTTTATAGATATGGAAAGTAACGCACAGAGGCATTAAGGAACCTGCTTGGGATTACTTAGCTAGCAGGTGGCAGAAACAGGATTTGAACCCATTTTCTGAGTCCAAAACCCATGTACTTAATTACTAAGTATGTACCTCATGTACTGTACTACTCTGTAAATTAAAGGGCTTTTTTCATCTGTTCATGTGTTTCACACAGATATACTTTGAGACAGAAGAAGAAGCATAATTTTAACTTTAGTGTAATTTCCATTTTGTGGATGAGCTGGTAGAGTTGAGATTCAAACATACATGTTCAGACTTTAATTAAGAGTTGTTGCACTCATTACCCTGCTGTATCTAAGGATAAACTCACGGTAAGAATCATCAGCTCCACTTAAGTATGTACAATTTCATAAAACTACATATTGTGCAGATGAGCCAACCCTATGCTATTTTCATTATATAAGGCTGTCAAGAACGTGATATGGCCCAGTAATTATATGGTGGTTTGATAATATGAGACAACAAGCAAACAATCCCATAGGAAAATGAACCTGATAATTAGGCTGAGTCAGAACCAGGTCCAGAAACAGGAGGAAGAGGAGAAGGCGGTATTACCTACTAACCCAGGATACTGGGAGTAAAATGAAGAAATGTTTTGTGTTTTGGTTATAATTTTTCTAAAAATTATTCAGGTAGTCATATATAACCAGAAAATTTCAATATTATATGGCTAAATGCTAACAAAGCATTGCATATGGTTTGCCCGTTTGCCGTGACGTGATAACACAAACAATAAGTATTTAAGATAACTCAGGAGGGCTTCTAGAGATGAAAACACTTTGGCAGAGTTTTAAAGGATGAGTATCATAATTATTTGTTTACATGATTGTATTCCCTACTTGAGCAAAATCCTTTATTTCAGTCCCATTTATCTTCATAACCCTGAATGATGCCCAGCCAAGTCTACAACAAAATAAGATATGAACAAATGTTTGTGCTGAATGAATGATTAAAGTAATAGATGAATAGAGTTCTTATTAGACACATTGCCTAATGGATGCTGGTAGGTCAAATGGACCATCATTTGTTTTCTCTGACCAGCTCACTTCACTGAGTAGTGAAGGTATAATCAATCAAGAAAAGAGAAAAGGAAGTTATCCAAATTAAAGCCATGTTGTACAGTTTATTGTCAGCCTTGTTGTTCAGTTTAGTGTACAGCTTAGTGTCACATTTATCCTGGAGGAATAATCTACATACCAACCCACACTGTGGTGTGGGAGAAGCCTTGAGATAAGGGGAATTTGACAACGTCACACAGATAGGAAGTTTTAAGGCAGCATAATGCTATAAAAAGACTTCAAGTTAAAATTTGGCTCTGATATTTTTCTCATGTGTTCTTATCTCATCTCTGAACCACAATTTCTTCAGCTGTAAAATAGGGACAATAATAACCTCCTCCAGCTCTAATGTGGGATCAAATGAAACAGTATTTTTGAAAGCACATGTCTCAATGGTTAGCACATTGTAGGTACTCAATAAATCTTACTGACACTTTAATCAGTGTTTTTTCTTTGTAATTCTGAGCAATTCTCAATTCATAGTTATTTGATATTAGAAGAAGACATATAGAGGTGTGCACACAGTCTACAATCACTCTATTGATATCAGCAGACAAAGGCTTTAAAGGAGGAGGGGGTGCTGTAATCCCATTAATCGGGCCATCAGGAACAGTGGTCCAGGTTTCACACAAGAGCACTGACCCAGGAAGGGCTAGAATGGAGCCTACACTCTGCTCACCAAGTTACCCGGCTGCTTCCACCCCGAGTGAGTACCTTGTACCAAGGCCTCCTAGGGGCTAGCTCAGTCCTGTCTTTTATTATATCACGTAGAGCACAGATGGTGGGCTGTGATAAAATAAGGTTGCAAATCTCTAGCTTGAGGCAGATTCTATGAGCAAGTCCCTTTCTGTTTTCCAAACAGAAAGCAAATATAATTTTGGGACAGAGACAGTTCTCATAGTATTTTGAAATCATTACATGTCCTCATCTCTTACTGTACTTTATATCATTAATTGACTTGGGATGAGATTTCAGTTCTTAATGTAACTTACTTAACTATAATAGATAGCAGTTAAAGAGTTACAAGAAAGAGAGGAAAGTTGTTAATTATTTGGTCAATTCCAGGAATTCTTCAGATCTGTAAAGGGGTATTTGACCAGTCATATCCCAGAAGAGCAGAAAATGCCAGAATTTCCCTTAGTGGCCAAGGAAAGAGGATAGAAATAATTATACATTTATAGTTTGTGGCCCTATTACACAATTGTTTGCTTTTGCATCATACCCCTAATCACTTGTTTCTATAGGTCAGCAGAGACCAGTCTCCAAGAAAATCCACCGGGGTGGGTATGAGGGTGGGAGGAGTATTCAACTGGGGATTTAAAGACAAGAAAAACTATGAAGTATCTCTTATGTTTTAGACTCTTCCACAGGTAAAATTGTATGTACATATCAAAATAACCTTTTGCAGGTATTTTATCTCCATTTACAGACAATAAGCTGAAACTCAAAAAGGTACACATAGCTACTAAGAAGCCAAGCCACAGTCAGCACCTGAAGTCAGGTTCCATGTTCTTTCCACTTTATCATAGCTCCTCCCTCTGAATAGCTCTGACCTCGGGTATATCCTCAAGGTTAGCTTCAGCTAAGCTAGGATCATCAGAGAATTTAAAAAGCCCGAAGTCTATAAAACCTCTCCAGAACCCAAGGACGTCTTCGGGAGAGTGTGGGGTCAGAAGCAAGCTGACCAACATTGTTCATTTGCACAACCCGCATTCCCTTACCTTGTTACAGTGGCTGACGAGAAACAGCTACCAAATCCTGCCAAACCCAGTGCAGCTCAATTTTCCACTGCACAGACAAGCTTCCTCCGCTGTAAGTCTGTCTCTTTAATGGCTTGCAGCTGGAGAAGAATGAGAAGTCATGTCTCAGCAGAGAGGACAAAGTAAGGCAGCTAGATTGGCCAGGGGAGGAGCCCTAGTGTAGCCCTCCAGAAAGCAGCCATCTCCCTCCCCTGGAAGTGTCACCCCTGGTCCCATTATTTTACTGGTGACATAAAGCAAAACACATCCTGTGATCCCTTCTAGATAACTGTGTGGGCTCCATTCCCAGCACTTTCAGGATCAACGTTCAGTTCTCATCACACTTCTTATCTGTCCCAACACCTTGCATGTGCCTGGAGCTTGCGGCTTCCCTGGGATGACTAATTTCACTTTTATCATTTCAACTTCCACAACTCTCATTTCAAAGGAAAAGAAAAACAATATTTGAATGTGCCTGACCTCTTCCCAGGCTTTCTGTAGTCCCAGAGGAAGAGGAACCATCTAAGTAGAAAGAGGAACATTCATTCATTCATCAGTAAATCATTTATATGTTAATATTTGGAAGCAATTAAGAGCAGGGGCTTTAGCATCACAGTGATGGGGTTCTAATCCTGGCTCCTCCGCTTGATAATTGTTGGACGAGTTATTTGATATCACTATGTAAAATAGAGGTACTATAATACATTAATCATACCTACTGCATTTTGGAAGTCAGTTGGGAAAATGTGAATAAAGCATTCAGCATGGCACCTCTCATAGAATAAGTCATCAGGGACTGCTCACTCTTGTGTGTGTGGATGAGTGGAGGTCTGGCACTGAACTGGGTTTTTAGGAGCCAGAGGTAAGTAAGAGTCTATCTCTGACTTCAGGGGTGAATAATTACAAATTAGAGTAGATGTAAAATTATAATACAGGAAGTATTGAACTACAGATACAGAAGTGACCCAGAGAAGGAAGTATGAGATTTAGTCTAGGGGTGTCCCACCCCTGAGCTCCTTCAGGATCTCATTCTTATCCTAATGCAGCATGTTCACTCTCTAATAAAATAGCTCATCTATTTATCCCAGGAAACTGAGCTCCTTGAGGGCAGGAGTTTGTCTTTTCATATTCTGTCCTTTTCTGAATACTCATGATCGATCTAACACACAGCTTACATAGAAGGTCCTCAGTAAATATTTGACAAAAGAATGAAAGGTGGGAGGAGATGTGTAAAACATGTTCTGGGTACAATGAAGAGACCATTCAGGTTTGAGTAGGTTCATGCAGAGATAAAATAGGAAGAGCTTCGTTATGGGAGGCCTAGTATGCTAGAATAAGAAAATTGAACTTTATCGTGCATAGTCACTGAAGACAAAAGAAACAACAAAAGAAGTATTTAAATTTTGAACAAGGTGCTCAAGGGCGAATGGAAAAATGTGAAGAAGATAGACCAGTTGATATATTAAGGTAACAGTCGAGAAATGAGGTAGTAGGGGTCTGAGCTACAGTGACAAGAATAGAAATGGAAATTAAGGGACAGTTTTGAAATGCTCCCAAAGAGGAAGATGTGACAAGACTTTGTGACTAACCAGATATGGTAGAAAGGAAGGGAGAGGAGTCAAGTTTGAATCTGATCATTAGAGTATTCGTGGCAAACAGAATGGGTCTTGAGTACCTCTCCTTTAGGAAGGAGATTTGCAAACTAAGAGGCTGCCCTTAATTTTGTCGGGGAGGAAGAAACTTTACTCTTCTAGGTTCTTCTATCTGGTCTAAGAATTAAATTGACATGAGACAGATGAACAGGAGAAGTCAAACAAAATTTAATAAGATGTATATATGGGAAAAACTCGGAAAGACCGAGTAACTCACGAAAATGGCTGAAACCAGTCACCTTAAATACCATCTTCAGCTAAAGACAAAAGAGGATGTGGAGGTAGTGGGTGGGGACTTCAAAGGAGAGGAAGGCAATTGACAAGGAGTTGGAAAATGCAGAGACAATATGCAGGATATGCAGAGACAATGGGACACAGAGAAGAATTTTGACAAACAGACTTTGCTGAGTTCCTCCCTGTCTGCACAACTACTTCTTCCTGTAGTTATCTACGGTGATAACTACCTTCCTGGAACACGTCCTCCAGCTACATTCTTTAGGCAGTTGGGAGGACGCTCAAAGTTTCTTCCTGAATCTTTTGGGCCTTAATTATTTTTCAGCTCAAAGTAGTCTGCATGCGAAAGAGATAGTTGGGGGTGGCAAGTTTTGCTCCCCTACAATTTCAGTATTTCTCACCTGTTCTTGTTCTTCTTTTAGATAAGAACCGGGGTGAGAAACCCTGTGGAAGCCAGTGACAAGGAGCTTGTTCCTAAGAGAAAATGGAGGTAGATAATACAGGCCATGATGTTGAGAACAGGTCACCATCTCTTATTCCTGGAAGCAGCCATCCTTCCATCTGCCTTCTCATCCAGCCATTCAATTTTCCAGCCGTCTATCCTTCTAACATACATTTCTTGAGTACTTACCTCAGGCCAAGAAGTGTTCTGCTTTCTAAATATTCCATAATGACAGATAGTTTGCTGCTCCCTGTGAGTCACACGACTGCAATAGCAACCATACAAAGTACAGAATGATCTTAAATTTTTTTTATTACATTGATTGCTTCTGTTTCTTCGTGGGGACAGCAGTAAATTGCTCTTTTAAATTAGCTTTGAGACACTATAATTTCAGCTCTAAGTGCAGAAATTGAACTGCTTTCAAGGATAGCAAAATGATGGCAGTATCCTGGTGCTAAAATACAATGACAAGCTAAAATACAATGAAGCATTCCATTGCCCTATGGGAACTGTATGTCCATACTGAGAAGGGCAACATGCTCTGTGAGCTCTATAACTAAACTCTCTGAGTGCCTCCTTTCTCTCTATAAAGCAGAGGTGATATGCATGCCTACCGTTGAACTGACAGGATTGATGGAAGGATCACAAGAGATAATGTCTGTGACTGTGCCTTGTGAGATACATTAATATAAGGGAGTATTATTTTTGTCACTGCAGTTTTGTTTTAAGAGGACTATTTGTCAAGAATGTTCCCCGAGTCTCTCTTATTCCATTGTATTCAACTGGAAAAGACAAATACTGTTAGTCCAGGTAATGGTTAAATTAATAGGTTAATTTTGCTGCTATCTAGCTAAGTGGCCCTAAGCTAAATGTTTAACCTTTCAGTTTTCTCATCCTTAAAACATAGAGGATCATAATATATGTCTTAGAATGTTGTTGTAAGTCTTACAGCTCTCCAACCACTCCCCAAATCCTTCAGCCTGAAAAATACCATGTTTCAGGTTTCACTTCTTATTCTTCTCATTCCCTGATAGCTCCTCCCCTCACCTGGGTTTCTACTCAGTAGACTTCTGTCAAATTTCTATCAGGCACCTATGATATACTCACTTATTGTTTGTCTTCCCTGTAGACTAGGCTCCTTGCAAGGTTGACTCATTTGACCTTGTGGCACTAGCAACCAGCATAATGCCTCCAAAAGCAGGAGTTTAATAAATGTTTGCTGAAATAAGTGAATAAAAGATATGTATGACAATGCTTTGTACACTATAGGAGTTAGCTGTTGGTAATAATTCTGAATCTCATTTGTTAAATGTTACAGTGTCTGAGTGAATTCATGGTAAGGCAAAAATTAGTATAATAGTTTTAATGGGGAAGAATGACTTTAATAATTTTTGTAGCTCAGTAATTCTTAACCTGGGCAATTCTGCCCCTCAGAGGCCAACTGGTTGTCAAAACTAGAGGAGGGTATTACTGGCACCTAGTGGGTAGGGGCCAGGATATTGCTACTAAACCCCGTACAAGGCACAGGACCGCCCCCAAGACAAAGAATTATTTGCTCAAATTGTCAGTAGTGCCCAGATCGAGAAACACTCCCCTTATACTCTTGCCTCAAACAGAGGATGTGCTATCTTTCAGTTTCTGCAGGTGATTTAACATTCTATAAGCCTGTTTGGTATTTATCAGTCTGCAGTTTCACAGAAGGGACTATATGATTATTCCACAGAAAACTTCTTTTACAAAATAGGCTGTGGTTTGCTCACAACAGTACTAACAAGAGAACAGCAAACAGGACTGTAAGTCAGTAGTGCCTTCGATACCTTTCCATCTCACAGCAGACACTGGCCTGGTTCGTCTTTGATTAGGGGAACAAACTCTGGAAATCTTGGAGGAGAAGTTAGACTTTCCTCCCTTCAGGCTAAAGAACGTTGTCACAGAGCTGTTTCCTCAAAGACTATGGCAATATAACCATGGGAACAATCCTGGTTTCCAAGGGAACACACACACACACACACACACATATAGATAGTATATTTATATAAAAATTTATTTTAAAAATATATATGGTATTAGATATTTTGATAGTTTTTCTGTTTTTTAACTTTTCTTGAAGTGACTTTTGTTTTCCTCTTAAGGCTAAAAACCTTACTGTGACCCTACCCCCAATGATTTATCTCATCTAATGTTACTTCCCACCTCTCTCCCCATTTCTGTGTTACAGACACAGAAGCCCTATCTTAATTCCTTCAACTTCCTGCATTCTGGTCCACTTCTCTGTCAGAAGCATCCATAGGTTGCCTAGTTAATTCCTATTCACCTCTCAGAGCTCAGCTCAAATGTCAGTTTCTAGAGATCATCTGCTGTGGTCCCATAGGAATTCAGGCCCCAAATTAGACCCTCATCTTGTGCCCTAGTCATTCTCCCTAGTACTTATCACAGCTGTCATTAAATCAGTTCTCTAATGTCAGCTCTGTAACAGGGACTATTTCTGTGTTTGCAAGTAAACCATACATATAGTTGGGACACAATAAAAATTTGTTTAATTAAGAAAAATAACTTTTAGAAAAAGAATATCCTCATTTCAAGTTTAAATGATGTTTGGCAAGTAGTTCCTGATTCAGACAAACATCTTACAGAAAGTATACACGAAGACCCTGTGAGTGAAAAAATTCAGGTTGAGTTGAGAACTATGACTATATAACTTGTTTTCTCCTACATCTAGTTGTACTAGGGGAGAAAATTCTTTTTACAGTTAGTAAAAAAATGTTAACTGCTAAGAATATTAAGAAATGTGTGTAAAGCTTTGTGAAAAAGCTAAAAAAATGTATTGAGGGATATGAAAGATTTTGTAAATGAAGAAACAAAATAGTTCAAAAGTGTCTGTTTCCCCTAAATCAGTTTATAGATTGGTATAATCTTATTCAAAATCCCAATGATATTTTTAACATATTAAAATGATTTATAGAATCACTTGGTCAACTTCACAGATGAAAATAGGTAAGAGAATTTTGAAAATGATGAGATCAGAATTGACCTAGTAAATATTAAAACTATACTGATTTTTTTCAGTATGGCAATAGGATAGAAATCAAAGGATAGAACAATGAAATAGAACAGTTAATCTAAAAATAGATCCAAGTGTATGTAAAAACTTGGTAAATGATAAAGGAATTATGCAAACCAATGAGAAAAGGTAGATTAATTGACAAGAGGGAACATTGAATATTTGGGAGGGAAATCAAGTTAGCTTACTTCTTACCATATACCAAAATAAATTCTAGTGAGTTAAAGACTTAAACATAAAAAATGAATGAATAAGTAATTACATAAATCATGAGGAAAATAAAACAAAGTATAAGTGAATACTTTACAGTTTTTTTATGGATATAGACTTTGTGAGCATAAAAGCCATGGAGGAAATCACAAGGGGATAGATCAATACATTTGTTACATGATACTGGCTACTTTAACTTCTTGAGTGCTTCGTATATTCTAGCCATCATTCTATGTGCTTTATATATGTATTAATTGATGAAAATTCACCACCCACAATAAGTGTAATTAAGACGTCCATTTTACAGAGAAGAGAAGTAAGGCAGAGAGATGTTAAAGTAATTTGACCAGATCACACAGCACAGAGATAGCAGAGCCAAAATTCAAACCCAGGGAATCAGATACCAGAGCTTTCACTGTGCTCTTTGGGCTGCTACAAAACACTACATAAAACTTTACATCTAAAATAAAATAAACATCCAGAAAGTTAAAAAAAATAAAGTTAAAAAATCCCATTAAGTAAAACGCAAATAACAAATTGAGAGAAGTATTTTCAACAAATATGACCATAAAGATACATCCTTTATATTAGTCCCTCTTGTTTGCCCCATCCTTCTTATTTCAGTAGTCGTCATATTAAGAATATATTTGCATGTGTGTGTCCATCTAAAGAGCTTTCATAAAGCAATAAAAAAAGACAACACTCAAGTAGGAAGTAAATGGACAATAACATGATCAGAAACTTCAGGAAGAGACTTAGAAATGGACTATAAACAAATATATATATATATATATACACACATATATATATTTAACCTAACTAGTAACCAAATAATAGCTAAATAAACCATCAATGTGTTACTTCCCATCAAATCAGAAAACATTTACTGGTATGTTAGTACAAGTTTTCTAGAAGCAATTAGTTTTTAAATATCAAGAGTATTTGAAATCTTTAAAAATTTAAGATAGTTTCAAATCTATCAGTTCTGCTATTAGCCATCCATCCTACAGAAATTTTGAGATACAAAGGGTTTTATATATATATATATTTTAAACATCTTTATTGGAGTATAATTGCTTTACAATGGTGTGTTAGTTTCTGCTGTATAACAAAGTGAATCAGCTATACATATACATGTATCCCCATATCTCCTCCTTCTTGCGTCTCCCTCCCACCCTCCCTATCCCACCCCTCTAGGTGGTCACAAAGCACTGAGCTGATCTCCCTGTGCTATGCAGCTGCTTCCACTATCTATCTATTTCACATTTGGTAGTATATATTAGTCCGTGCCACTCTCTCACTTCATCCCAGCTTACCCTTCCCCCCACCCCATGTCCTCAAGTCCATTCTCTACATCTGCGTCTTTATTCCTGTCCTGCCCCTAGGTTCTTCATAACCTTTTTTTTTTTTTTAGATTCCATATATATGTTTTAGCATACGGTATTTGTTTTTCTCTTTCTGACTTACTTCACTCTGTATGACAGACTCTAAGTCCATCCACCTCGCTACAAATAACTCAGTTTCGTTTCTTTTTATGGCTGAGTAATATTCCATTATATATATGTGCCACATCTTCTTTATCCATTCATCTGTTTATGGACACCAAAGGGTTACAGAAGAGTAAATTCATAGAAACAACATTAATGGAAGCAGATTGATCAGAATAAACTCAATGTACGAGAAGGGATGCATAGGTCAATCATGTGATACCTACAGGAGAAGTTTCTGAACAACCAGGTTTTCATGAAATATTTAACAATGTAGGAAAATGTTCCTGATAGAAAATCATTTGAAATATAACAGTTATCTGCCTACAGAAGCCAGATAGGTGTTTTAAGGAGGCCTAGTAACAGGGAAAATAAACTCTCAGCTGCTCCCACTCCCAGGCATTAGCCTCAGCTAATGGATTGGAATTAAGTTTGGGAAACCTCAGGGAAATCAGCAGGGAAATGGAAAATTCAAGTGCTCTATCCCACCTTGGCCAAGTCTTTCCATTCCCATTGCCAATGGGAATAACACTTAAGTTGTGACAAAAGGACCTTAATGCTTCTCCCCCTTCTCTTCCCCCTCCTCCTCCTCTTTCTCTTCCTCCTTCGTTACTTCCCTCTGTGTTAGACAGAGTTCTACTTGTCTTGGATCTCTTTGCAAACAGCTTCCTGAGCATTGCCCTAAATTGGAAAGGAAAAGTAAAAGAATGCTCAGAATTTTTACCAGGGCCTTGTTGCTAAGCAACCATTTCCTTTATCTCTAAGCATATGGAATATGACATTGTTTGGAATGTGTTTTCAGGCTGCACCTTAATACAAAGGAGAGGGTGGTGGCGAGGAAAGAGGCAGGGAGGAGGTGGTAGTATAGAAACCTTTAGATTGAACAATGTAAAGAAATAATATGAGGGGGAGAAAAACCAAAAGAACCCGCCATGGAAGTTTCAACCCACCACTACCACATGGTGCCAAAAACTTTAAAATGGAACATTTCTTACATTGGCACATTTTCTGTGAGAACAAGCATATGGTTATAAGCATTTTCTTACCTTCATTATGATCTGCATATTTCCTCTCAACAGGAAAATTTAAATGTACTGTTGATATCTTTTTATAGTCACATAATAGGAAAGCAGACAAGAAATGTTAATGATTGGATTTGCTCACAAGATGCCACAGGCATGAATTCCTTTAGTTTCTATATTCACAAGACAGGTGGATCTCAAATATGTACCTGCCTCTGTGGTGTCGTTGGCCCTGAGGATAGCCTAAAATAAAAACAGACAATGATGTCTGTTGGGCAGAACAAGCTCACAACTCACTTTCCCCTCTATTCTCGAGGGTAAGTAGTATCATTTTTACTTGGTTGAGGGCAAGAATCCTGATTGGATAGCTTTTACTAAATGGGACCTAAGCAGGATATGAATAAGCTTTTACACAAAGAGGCTATTTATTCCGCTCACCGGCTGGGCTGCCCTGGTGAAAACTTTTGTCACCATTAGGATCATACACAATCTGAGACTTGGGTGTCGTTAGGGAGAATGAATGGAGAAGGTCATTCAGCTTGCTGTGGTGGTCTGGCCACCTCGAGCCTAGAAAAGAGAAGTTCTCTACCTGGTCCAGCTTACTCACCACAGATTGCATTGGGTTTAGGGATCAGGGACCTAGCCAGCACTGAAGTTTTGCTTTGTCAGTCACCAGGACATTTTTCTGTGCATGTATTTCCCTTTAGGACCATGGGGAGAGGGATGGCTGGTAACGTCAGGATTTGGGAGTCCTCTAGCCAAGCACATATTAACCTCATCATTGAGAAATGGACTTGACAGGGATCCAAGATTTGGGTTTTAGCCCTGACTTCACCATAAATAAGTAGTATCATTTTGGATAGTAATTTGTCCTCTCAGATTCTCATTTTCTTTTATTAAATGAATCAAACCTACAGAAACAGGTATAAAACATATTGAGAGTTTCAATAATAATAATAATATAAATGGCCATATACCTAATACTCAAAGAAACAGAAAATTCCAAGGGTGTGACAAGTTTCCATATGCCCCTACATGCTCTTTCCCAGTAACATCTCCCTATCTTCCCTTTCCCTCAAGATGTAACCATCATCTTGACTTATTTTAGTCATCCTGCCATGGTTTTTGTAATTATAATTTTTATATAATTTCAGACTTAGAGAAAAATTGCAAGAGTAGTACAAGGAAATCCTGTATACAATTTACCCAGATTTACCATTTGTTTACATTTTGCTCATTTGCTGTATCATTTTATATATATATACATACATATATTTCTTTCCTGAACCATTTGAGAATAAGTTGGAGATATTTTTCTCATTTACCCTTAAATGTGCCTGTTTTCTAAGAACAAGATCAGTGTGTATTTTCTAAGAACAGACACTTTCTTACATAATCACATACAATCATCCAAATTTGAGAAATTTAATATTACCATAATCTGTTTTATAATCCACAATCCATTTTTAAATTTTATCAGCTGCTCCAATAATATCTTATAAGCTTTTCTCCCCAGTTCAGGATCCAATCCAAGATCACACATTTCATTTATTTGTCACATCTCTTTAGTAGTCTTTAATCTAGAATCATTTCTCCATCCTTTTTTCATCTTTCTTGACCTTGAGAGTTCTCAAGAGAGCAGGACAATTAATTTGGTAGAATGTCTCTCAATTTGGGTTTATCTTATGTTTTCTCATAGCTAGATTTAAGTTATGCATTTTTGTCAGGATACCAGAAAAGTGATATTAAGTTCTTCATAGGAGCCACATAATGGCAGTTTGTCCTAATTTTGGTGATACTGACATTATCACTTGATTTAGGTAATGTCTACCAGGTTTCTGCAATGTAAGTGTGCCATTTTCCCTTTGTAACTAATAGGTATTTTGTGGGGAAAAAAATTTGAGACTATGTAAATATCTTATTACCCATCAAACATTGGCCTTCTACTTTTAGAACCATAACTATATATATTGCAATTCTACTGAAAGTTTTCCATTTTCTCCCATTTATTTATTTATTTATTCGTGGTTTATATTGGTATATACTCATGGATTTTTATTTTATTCAGTGAGTTAAAAATACATTGTTATTTTTTTTAATTTATTTTTATTTTATTTATATTTGGCTGTGTTTGTTCTTTGTTGCTGTGTGCAGGCTTTCTCTAGTTGCGCAGAGCGGGGGCTACTCTTCATTGTGGTGCGCAGGCTTCTCATTGAAGTGGCTTCTCTTGTTGCGGAGCACGGGCTCTAGGCATGTGGGCTTCAGTAGCTGTGGCTTGTGGGCTCTAGAGCGCAGGCTCACTAGTTGTGGCGCATGGGCTTAGTTGCTCCGTGGCATGTGGGATCTTCCTGGACCAGAGCCTGAACCCATGTCCCCTGCATTGGCAGGCAGATTCTTAACTCCTGCGCCACCAGGGAAGCCCATTTATTATTATTATTATTTATTTTGATGCCTAAACTGTCCCATATCTGTCCAGTGGGAGCTGCTTCAACCTCTCTCAGGCGTCCCCTTATAATGTCCCCATTATTTCTTGAATAATTCCTTACTTTCTGGCAAAATAAGATGTTCTAGGATCAACTCATAATTTCCCTCCCTCAGTCCTGGAGTCATCTACTTCTCTAAGGGGTCTTGGTTCCTTTTAATAGAAAGTGATATTTAGAAATCTGGATTCAAGGTATGATCCTTGCTACTGATATGTTATGGCTTTTAGACCACCTCCTTGGACATATCTAAGGAATATATATATATATATATATATATATATATATATGTACATATATATATATATAATAATATATAAATATATATATTTAAACACATACAAATGTGTAATAATGAGAATACCCTAAATAGAAACCTGGTTCCCATTTTCTCAGTACATTTACTCATTTGCTCAAGCTTATAATACACAGAGTAGTTTCAGAATTGCTATCTCAAACCACAGTGAAAAGCAAACTTACTAACTAGAGTTCAATATGATTTGCATATTTACTCAGATAAAATTTTCATTCGGTGAACATGAAAATCTTGGATATAAAATTTCTTGAGTTTTGACAAATGTGTACATCTATATGATTCATGCTCTTATTAATACATGGGATAGTCCCATAGCTTTAGAAAATTTCTTCATGTCTTTTCCCAGTCTTACCCCTCCAGAATGTTCTGAATTTTTTCAACTCTAGTTTGCCTATTCTAGAACTCTAAATAAACTGAAAATAATTGTCTATTGAGTCTTCCAATCCTTGAATATGGTATATCTTGCTTTTATTTAAGTATTCTTAGTTTCTCTTAGCAATTTTTAGTACTTTTCAGTGTATAGGTATTGAACATATTTTGTTAAATTCATGTCTTAGTATTTTATGTCCGAAGTTACTATGATTATTTTTTATTTCATTTTCCAAAAGTTTGCTGCTAATATATAAAACTACAATTACTTTTTGTATCTTGACCTTGTATCCTATAACCTTGATAAATTCACATATTAGTTCTATTAGTTGCTTTGTAGTTTCCTTAGCATTTTCTATAGAGGCAATCATGTTTCCTGCAATGAGATATTTGCACTTTCTTTTTTCCAAACCCAATGACTTTTATTAGCTTTCCATGCCTCATTGCCTTGTTAGAACTTCCAGTAGAGTGTTGAATTAAAATGTGAGAGCAGACAACCTTGAATTCAAGCAATAGGTATAATATTGGCTGTCAGTTTTTCATAAATGACTTTCATCAAATTAGGGTAGTTCCCTTCTAGTCTTGGCTTATTGAGAGTTTTTATGACGAATAAGTATAGAAAGTTGTTATTTTTTTTAAATGTGGGAGTATGAAAGGGTAAGAAAGGAGAGGAAAAAAGAAAGGGTAAATTCATTCTGTGCCATTCAATTTGCAACCTTCCTCAAAAATTCCTTCTCTCAATGATTCCTCTTGTCTGTACTCAGACTGCATTAAGAATCAGTGCTTAATTGTTCTCTATTATGTGTGTGCCAATTTTGTCTTTGCCGTCAAAGTAAAAAGAACCTTAAGGGTGGGAACAGAAAGTGTTCTTTTCTGTGTTCCCTACTGCCTTTGTATTTAGCCAGGCTTATAGTGACTGCTTGATCAGTTTTGGCACTGATTTTTATAAGTAATAAAATGCTTTTTTATAATAAATAATAAATTGTTTATTATACTAGAGTTCTGCATCCAAGATCTCACTGCATTCTCAAAAACAGGAGCATATGACTTGCTAGCGAACACAGAGCAAGGGACAGAACTCAGATCCTCTGACCTTTCATCCAGACCCCATCCCAGTGCAACGAACTGGCTGATTTCCATGGTTCCTCTCAAGACCATCTCTGAGGTCAATACTTGTCCCAATAAGTATTGTACGGTACTGAGCCTCAAAACTGAGTCAGATTGGGATACAAAGATACTAAGCCACAGCTGGCCTCTGATCCTCCACCACCGTGGACCTTACGCATTGACAAGTTGTGTTGAAAGCTCCTAGTGGCCAAGCAGGGTCTTCTCAGACATTCTGCAACTTGGTACATAGTAGGTGCTAATTAGATATTTGTGGTGGCACGTTGTGCCCAATTCCTGGATGCAGTTTGCATGAGGATTCCCTCTCAGGTGGATAGCTCTTTTTCTGGAGAAGGATCCTCCGAAGGTTCACAATGGGCTGTAGTTAGGGCCACATTTGTTTTGAAATTCCACTGCTATAAATACTGCATCTCTGTGGGTCACGTGGTAGGGAGAATTGTCTGTACCACGTTTATATTAGACAAATGTTGACTTCAATGGGCAATCCTTGAGACCCTGTCAAAGGGAAACAGGTCAGTGGAGAAGGGCACTTGACTCCATTTACCATGAGACTGAAACAGGGTCTCTGCTTAGTTTTGGTCTTTTATCTCCTGCCATTCCCTCCCTTGCAATGTATGGTCCAGCAGCTGCAAAATACTTGTCATTCTTTTTCACAATACTTAACCGTTTTTTGCCTTCATATGCTCATGCTGTTCTCTCTACTGGGATTGTCAATAACTCCTCTCCTCCCCTCCCACTCCCTCTCTCTCATACCTCAATGACTGCTCTTCACCTAATATTCAGTCATTTCACAGGCATTTATTAAGTACTACCTGTGCACCAGGTATCATGCTAGGTGCTGGAGATGCAGAGGTGAGTATGACACAGTCCCTGCCCTAAAGGAGCTCACAGTGTGTTGTGACAGGTAAATGAGCGCTGACAAGACTAATACTGTGATGGGGCACAAAGGAGGGTCCCCTATCCTGGCCTTGCAGGGCCTCTGAAGGCTTCCTAGTAGAGGCTACATAAATGGAGACCTGGAGGATCTAGGTTTTAGGAATTAGCCGGACCAAAGGGAAGGAATGTGAGAGCCACAGCTACAGAGATTGGACTCCCAGCTTCAAGATAGGGCTCAGCTGTCCCATCTTCCCAGAGACTTCCGGGGCCTGCCCCAGGCTGTCAGCTGTCCTTTGAATTTTCACTTCTTGTGCAGATTCTAATCATGGCCCTTGTCACCCTCTGCTATAATCCTTTTCCTTTATGGGTCTTTCTTCCTCAACAAACTGTCAGCTTCTTGAGAGTAAGACCTGAGCTTTAATCAGATTATACATCCAGCACCCGGGGCTGAAACTTTTTCCCTAGGATGTTTAATAAATGTTGGGGATAGGAATGAATGAATAAGTAAATGGACCAAACAACACTTGTGGGGGTCTTCTAAAGGAGATGTACCTGCTGTGTAGCCAGGTACACTGCTCTGAGCTCCAATCCCCCTGTGCAAAGTCAGTGACGCCAGGGCCTCCCAGTCTAGGCAGAGTCTCTCTGGTAGGAAAGGCAGGTTGCTCAGGTTTTCCTCCCTCATTGTCATCATTTGTGACTTTTAGAATTAGATAGACCACTTTACTTTGCTAGTTTAAGGAAAAGCGTTCTAAGATATTTATGCTTTCAGAATTTTGCACTTCGGCCTAAAAAGCAGTTCCTGTTTTTCCATTGTCGCATCATCCTAATTCCATTTTAATATATGTAATGAACACCTACTACTATACATTATAAGCTGTCAAATACAAATCAAATGACAATCCACCCTTGACTCTGCTGCCTTACCCTGAAGTTGTGATGGGAGTCATTTTACCTGTCACAGTTGGTGGCAAAGACGATCCAATCCTCATGCCTTTTGTGATTGGTGATGGAGAAATAATTTAAAAATAAAACTCCCTGCCAACCCAAAAGAATCCTCTGTGAAATGTAGAAAAGAATGAAACTGGGACTTCCCTGGTGGCGTAGTGGTTAAGAATCTGCCTGCCAATGCAGGGGACACGGGTTTGAGCCCTGGTCCAGGAAGATCCCACATGCTGTGGAGCAACTAAGCCCGTGTGCCACAACTACTGAGCCTGTGCTCTAGAGCCCACGAGCCACAACTACTGAGCCCGCGTGCCACAACTGAAGCCCACGTGCCTAGAGCGTGTGCTCTGCAACAAGAGAAGCCACCGCATTGAGAAGTCCACGCACCACAATGAAGAGTAGCCCCCACTCGCTGCAACTAGAGAAAGCCCGCGCACAGCCGCGAAGACCCAACACAGCCAAAAATAAATAAATAAATAAATAAATAAATTTATTTATTTAAAAAAAAAAAAAGAGTGAAACCGTTTCATTGGAGATTAGCATTAAACCAGACTGCAGTGAGGATCACAGGCAATCCACTAAAGAGATTGCAAAGACAGAAAGAAACCCCATCTGCTTATATAGCCAGGCAAATACAGTCCATTACATACATGTTAATTATCTTTATCCAAAGGAAAAATAGAACTTTAACTTTATGACAAGCAGCTAGTTACAACTTGGAGCCAGGCACATAAGCTCAACTCCCACAGAGACAGGGAGACCGGGTACCATCCTTCCCATACTCACATTTGAAAGAGATGCCACTAGGCTCCCAGGGAAGACATTCTGGGGTGACAAAACTGGCCACAGGCTTATTTAGCTTTTAAAAAAGATTTACATACATTTCAAACAGACAGAGAAAGCATTTCCAATGTCAAGTTTTCTAAAAAGAATGCTGAAAGAAAAGGGAGGAGGGGACACCAGGGGAAATTTTGACACCAGGGGAAATTTTTAATTCAAATTTTTTTTCTTTTTTAGATTTGTGTATACCATTATATTAGCCAGTTCTCATTTATTCTGTTCCTGTGCCTGGTCTGTATCTCATATCATCTGTGACTGTGAAAATCTCTTTCAACCTGTGATTGTTTCTGTCTGTGTGTTTATTCCTCATGAAACCTGTGATTTTTCACTGCCTGTCTTCACAACCTGCAGACAATGATTGGTTAGCTTCAGATAACTCTGTGTCCCATCCATCTGTCCTTTCTAATGACTATGACTGGACATATGATTACCTGGGGAGCTGGTTAAAATGTAGATTATAACTTAATAGGTCTGTGCGGGGCCGGAGAGTCTGAATTTCTAACAGGTTCCCAGAGGAGGCCGCCGCTGCTATTTAGGGCCCACATTTTGAGTAGGAAGGCCTGGGAGCATGACTGCAATTCTTTCTACAGCCTGGGGACAGGATTGTTTATCTGCCCCTCCCATTGCCTGTGCCTTACATCGTCTGTAGCTATTAATTTATTCATTTATTCAGTAATAAATATGTATTAAATGAATTTTTTAGGCACTATCACCCTCTCTCTTTTGTCCTGCTGTGGCTGGCACTCCTCTCCCTTCAAACAGAGGGCTGCAACGTGAAACAGCTTCCGCTCAAACTGTAACAGCTAGATCCTTGTCCTCCTAGAGCATGTCCCTGAGGATGTGCATTCCTTTTCCACGTGGATTTTTCAGGACAGTTCACAGTGCAGATATTTTCTCCCTTTGTTTATCCGTGAAAAGTAATCACAAGTTGGAATACCTTCTTTGTCAGAGGACATGCCCTGGCTTTTTTATTGGGAAAATACGGTGACAGAACGTAGAGGATTTGTCTGTGATTTTCCGTCCCTTATAGCCGGCAGCTGTCATCCCTGGCTCCCCGGGGAACAAGATTAAGACTGCTTTGCTTTGCAGTCTGTGGTTGTGGTCCTCTATTTGTCAGAAACAGGACGACAGGAGGGGTTCTGAGTGCTTTCTGTCCCTAGCTTTCTTTGATTCCCTGGCTCCCTGTGACAGGCTTCAGAAGCAGGGGTTCTCTGTGCCCTCGATGACACTTGAACTGTGTTCACCTGCTGATTGGGTGGCCCTGAGTGGAGATGACCTCAGTGACTATCGGACCACCACAGTAAGAGTGATCTGTATTAAATCCAGGGGCACTGATTTCTTCCTCCCTTAAACTGTCATGTGATCTGATCTTGAAAATTACTTTTAAAATGTTTTCTTTGACCTTCCAAATCACTGTAAATGCTCTCCTATTGGCATCAGTTAACATCAAAGTGATTACTTTCCAAGACCCCACAGGAGTCCACAGCTTTATAGGTGATGGCAGGGTTGTAGTCAGCCCCTTTCTATAGCTCTCTTACTTGGAGCTACTAATCCAAAAGGTGCTATTGTGCAGGCCTGCCTGCATATTTGGTGCCAGTCTGGGACGAGTACAGCTTTCATGCTTCTCCAGCATGAAACAGTAGGAAGGAACCTGGAATTCCATTCCTGCTACCCTCCCTCACAAAAAAGCCATCTAGTATCCTCACTGTGTATAGGAAAAATCCACACTAGACTCTTTCTGTCTCTCATCCTGTTCAGCTCATCTTTTGCCCCTTCTCCTTACCTGCTGCAATCCAGCCCTGTAAGTCTACCGGATACTTCACTTGTGCTGTCTTGCATAATTACTTCTTCTTAACTCATCAAAATCCAACCCATCCTTCAGGAACACTGAGAAGTCTTCGAGATAGACTTGATTACTCTCCTTGGTGCTCCTGTGGTTTTTGCTTACAACATTAGTATCGCACATGCCACACTTATATTGTCGTTAGCTCTGTACTAATTCCCTGTCTATGTTATGAGTTGGTTCTTTTCAGACAGTCTCTATATGGTATTAATCTTTGTATTCCCAGTGTCTACCACCATGTCTACTGCAAAGCCAGTGCTCACTAATTATTAGTCACATACACAAATATGTAATTGCTCATGTATTGGAGTGCTGAAAATTCAGGTAGTCAGGTGCCCGGAGGAGGGTGAAAAAAGTTTGAAACAGACAATGTTGTGACTGTGACATTGAAGTCAGTGACAATAAAGCAGAGAAGTGCTGCTGACCATCACAGACCCTTGCCATCCATCAACTCATGAGAATTTTGATCTTTTGTTTCCGTGGCAATCCAAGGTCTAGAAAACAGACTGCATGCTGCCATATAAGTGGCAGTCTGGGGCTCAGGGAGAAGGGTCCCAGCCTTCCAGAGCTGGGTTGTTCTACCTGTCCGTCCATCCATAACGCACAGCTGCCGCGGTCTCTTATTCAGAGATCCTGGCATTCAAGCCTATGAACACAAAAACCCTGCAGTGCAATTAACTCTTGACTCATCAGAAAGCCAGGCTCGGTGTCCACAGTGGATCCAGAGCCCAGGCAGCAGAGCGCAGGTAAAGCGAAGTAGAGCTCCCACTGAAGGAACGTTGGCACACTCCGTATTTTATGACGACCCAGGGATGTTTACAACATGCAGTAACTCACGCATTTTAATAATCTGAGAGGGCCTTTTTTGACTTAGATATTTTAGAAAATATAAAAGAATATAAAAGTTTGGTTTCAGTATGAATTGGTTCATATTTTTAAAAAAATTTTTATTTGGTTTTGGTCAGAATACTTGTGATCCATAGGTGGGTTCACTGGAGATTTTGAGCCCTGACAAACTAATAATTGTGAAGAGGGGAGTAGATCACTTTCATATTAGAAATTTGTTAGAAGCCCTACTGTATAATTCTTCTATATATTGCTGGTCTTGCTACTGAGTCCAAACTCGTTCTGCTTGCTGCACGACAGGCCAATAAATCGGGAGACAAGATGTTGGGACAAGGAATAACGACTTTATTCGGAAAGCCAGCAGACCGAGAAGATGGCAGACTAGTGTCTCAAAGAACCATCTTATCTTGAGTTAGAATTCAGGCTTCTTTTATACTGAAGGGGGAGGAGGTGTCGTTGGTTGTTGCAGACTTCTTGATGTCAGAATCCTTTGTTCTTGCATCTGTCCAGTAGGTCAGGTCATGGTGTTCCTGTAAACCTCCAACAAGACAAATGTTATTCTCTGTTCTGCAACATTTTATCTCTATATGAATGGAAGAGTGTCATACCTTTAAAGGTCAGCGCCTTGAGAATGGGCTATCATGTATATTTCAGGCTATAAACGACATTCTTTTATAAAAGGTAAGAGCCAGCATGACTAAGCACAGGCAACAGAGCACAAAGGTTAAAGTAAAAGGACAGATCCAACATGGAGTCAGATTTGTTCTTCCCTATTACAGTCTTTTGGCAGATTGGTGTATGTACATATAATATGCATGGTAAGATGGCTGTAGTGTCTTAAGGCATGCAAAATGCTTTTACTTATACTTTTTCACTGACTTCTATATACCAGGTATGCAGTTTAATGTACAGTATCTATAGAGATATAAAGATATATATAACTTAAAAAAAATTTTTTTTAATTTATTTTCAATTTATTTATTTTTGGCTGTGTTGGGTCTTCACTGCTGCATGTGGGCTTTCTGTAGTTGTGGCGAGTGGGGGCTACTCTTCGTTGTGGTGCGCGGGCTTCTCATTGCAGTGGTCTCTCTTGTTGCAGAGCACGGGCTCTAGGCATGTGGGCTTTGGTAGTTGTGGCTCATAGGCTCTAGAGTGCAGGCTCAGTTGTTGTGGCTCACGGGCTTAGTTGCTCCGCAGCATGTAGGATCTTCCCGGACCAGGGATTGAACCCGTGTCCCCTGCATTGGCAGGTGGGTTCTTAACTATTGTGCCACCAGGGAAGTCCCAAGATATGTATAGCTTACATATTCTGTAGGCTGTGTATAAGTACTACCTAACATATGTACTCCATCTGGTTATATAATGTATATGGTGCCTACTTTAAGTATATGTATATTTCTATAACATATATAATATTTATAAAAATATGATTTGTACTGAATATAAGATAACTACTCTAATATATTGGACATATGGTGTCTATGCTAATAGAATATATAATAGTATTTAATTATATAGGATACATATTTTCGCATGCACACAAAACTGTTTCTCCTCAAGTAAGTAATTGGCAATTTCCCTGAATCCACTTATGTTTTAAAATTTCAAAGGATGTTCTAGACAGAAACACTGTGCCTATAGCCCAAGTTAATACATCTCTTTTTGAAATTGACTTTTTCAGGAGCTTTTATTTGACTAAATTATGCACATCATAATGCATATTTTGCAATCAATTATTCACCGGTGCTTTAACTTTCTCAAGCTAAATTACTACCCTGTGTGAAAGAAGAATTGCTGTTTTGAACCTCTTCATTACTGTCTAAGCCAGAAATTTTCATCATTTTTCTGTAAACCTGCAATCAGCTGGGAGCCCATTCACTTTAGAGTTCTTGGCAACAGTTCATCCTCCTCTCTGATTTAAGACCCAGTGCACATTTCTAAGCAGAGTCATGGACCTGGAACAAAATGCACTTCATCTTCACAAGAACCCTGCAAAGTAGGTGTTATTATCCCCATTCAACAGATGAACAAATTGAGACTGGTAGTATTTTAACAGAGCCAAGATTTAAACCCAGATTTTTCGTCCATAAATCATAGACACCGATCACAGGGTTACCCTGCCTACCATGGAAAGATGGAAAGAGAGTACTCAAGAGGCTTTACTGATGGCTGGGCTGGGGGTGGATTTGGACCAATGATACTATTTTACTTCTTGTAAAACAGATTTTACTTCCAAAATAACTTTTCTATTTATACTAATAGCATCTTCCCCTTTAATTCACTCAGACTTGAAATGCCAGTGTCCTCTGCCAGCCTCTCCTCCCTCCCTTTAGTCATCAAACCCCGACCGGCCCCCTTTAGGAAGGTCTCACATCTACCCTTATCACCTCACTGCGGTTCCACAGTGGTCTCCTTAACTTCTTTTCATACTAAAATATCACCAATGGCTTTTCACTGTCTTCAGGATAAAGTTCGAAGTCTTTCAAGGTCTGTGAGAATCTGGTACCAAGCTGCCTTTGCCTCCTTCCTCCATACTCCCCCTCCCTCCTCATGGCCGCCACAGTAATGGCCACTTACGGAGGAAGTACTAGAGACCGAGTGCTGTGCTCCAGACTTCTCCTGTACACCTGATTAAATTTTCACACAACCGCATGAGGTAGACACTAGAGCTGGGCCTGGAACCAAGTCTTGTCTCTGACTCTAAAGGCCCCGCCCCTCACCGCTGCACACAGTCTCTCTCAGAGCTTGAGGTTTCTCCCTGACTCTCCCCCTACATGGCCCTGCCGCTATGTGTTTGCCCTTGTCCAGATTCTCATCTGGAATTCTTTCTTCCTCTCAACCCCTTAAAATCCCATCCACACTCCAAGCCTGTATTACTCATTGTTATATTCATTTAATAAACAGTTTTTTTCACTTAAAATATTTTATTGTGAAATACTTCAACGAATTTTTTTTTTACCTTTTTACAAAATATCTCTTTGCCAAAAAAAGTGTATGTTATACTTGGTTCATAGCTTTGTGAAAACATGAGTTGATACATTTTTATTAAAAAATAAAACATAACAGATTTGGTTAAGGCCCCTCTAAACCCAGAAAGTATCCTGAATTCGGTTTGTATTATTGCCAGGCATGTTTATGTAAGCTTACTATGTAAGCAGGTATAATGCACAACATAGAATGAGTTTTGCACATATTCAAACTGTATATAAATCATGCCATTTTGCAACTTTCTTGTTTTTCACTAAACATTGGATCTTTGAAATACATCTTCTAAGTTAATACACGGAATGTTGGTATATTCATTTAATTTTTAATATGACTTTTTATGCAATACTTTGTTTTTCCATTTTCCTGTTAATGGATACTTAAATTGCATCCAATATTTTGTTTTTACAAATGATGCTGCAGTGAATATTCTTATACAGGTACTCCATTACACATGTGTGAATGGTTCTAATCTAAAATATAGTCCTAGAGGAATTGCTTTGTTGAAGGATATACACTACTGTTAACTCCTAGTTATTGCCAAATCCAAAATGGTTATACATTTTTATACACCCACCAGTAAAGGATGAGAGCTCCCATTTCTCCATATCCTTGCCAACACTTTGTATTTTCAGTCTTTTAGTATTTGCCAATCTGTTGGGGTAACATGGTATAACTTCATGGTTTCATTTGTCTTCCCCTGATTATTAATGAAGTTGAACTGTTTTTTGTACATTTATCAGACACTGGTTTTTCCTCTTCCAGAAATTTTCTATCCCTTTTTCTAATTTTCTTCTGGTTGTCTTTAAAAACTTTTTACTTACAGCCATTACATATATATTTTAAGTACTAATTCTTGGTTGTATGCATTATAAATATCTTCTCCAAACCTGTGGTTTATCTTCCACGATGTTTATAGGTCTTGGCCACATAGAAGATTTAAATTTTAATGCAATCAAATTTATCAATATTTTCAATGTTCTGTTCCAGTTGTTTATCAAGAAATTATTCCTTGTGCTCATAGTGTCTTAAATGGTAGGTACTCAGGTTCGGCTTTTCACAGTTATGTCTTCAGTCCACTTGGAGGCCATTTGTACACAGGGCAAGAAGTAGAGATCTACTTTCATTTCTCTCCAGTTTGTTTACTTCTTTTCCAGTTTTTCTAGGGCCATTTATTGAATAATCTATTCTCTTCCCACAGATTTATATGAAATCTGTTATAATTCAAGTTTTCATACATGATGGATCTGTTTCTGTGCTTTTTATTCTCATGAAGTCATGTATGTATCTTTTCTTACATATCATATAATATATATATTATATATGTACATACATCACACTATCTTACAGTCTAAATTATGTTAGTAAGACTCATCACATTTGCCCTAACTGATCTTTACATTTGTTCTTCCTTATATTTACTGACTTGGTTTCAAAGAAATCACTCCTTTTGTGCATTTTTACTGAAATTGCACTTAATGTTCCAATTTAATTTTAGGGATAATCACTTAATTTATAATATTGTCTCGCCACCCATGAATATGATCTCTCTCTAAACTTAATGTGGTTTATTTTTATCTATTTCAGCAGTGCCACTTTCTTTTTTTGCCATACTTTCTTTATAAAAGCCTTGAATATGTTTTTTAGATCAAATTCTAGATTTTTAAAATAGTTTTGGTTGTTTTGTGATTATATTTTTGAATTATTTGTGTCCTGCTTAAAATCCAATTAATTTCGTATAATTGTATTTTATCATTCTTACTAAACTCTTCTTGGTTATAATATTTTTTCTTAGATTTCCCATGTTCCCAAAAATAAAAGAACCAAAATATTAGTGACGGTATTACTTCTTTTTTTTTTTTTTTGGTGGTAATTTTATTTTATTTTATTTTTTTAACATCTTTATTGGAGTATAATTGCTTTACAATGGTGTGTTAGTTTCTATTACTTCTTAAATAAGTTAGGAATGTTTCTTTTTCTAGCCTCTGGAAAAAATTGTATGAGTTTGAGATTGAAACTTTGGAAAAACTCACCTAAAAATGCATCTAGATTTGGTGTATTTTGAAAGGAAGATGTTTGGAGAATTTTTTTTTTTAACATCTTTATTGGAGTATAATTGCTTTACAGTGTTGTGTTAGTTTCTGCTGTATAACAAAATGAATCAGCTATAAAGACACAGACATAAAGAATGGTTGGAGAATTTTAACAATTTATGCATTTTCTTTTCTCATTAAATGTGTTTAGCATTAATATTTTTATAACATTGCCCATTACATCCAAATTTTCAAATCATTGTCCTAAATTATTAATACCTTTTCTAAGGAGTTTTAGAAATATCGAAAGGTCTTTCCTTTTTTTCTTGATCAACCTTGACAGAGTTTTAACCATTTTATTAGTCTTTAAAAGAACTAACTTTTGGATTTGTTGATATGCTCTATTGTTTGTTTCATTAATTCTTGAGTTTAGTTTGTTGGACATTTTCTAGCTTATTTATTAATAATTTATTAATAAATAAGCTAATTAATTTGGGGGCTTTTTTTTTGTATGAAGGCTTTCAATGATTCTTTTAGAATGTTTTGCTGCAGTTAGTTTTGATGCATAGTATCTATAAATGTAATCGTTTTTATATATAGTATATGTAGCCAGATATATTTTGATATTTTTATTTCTATCTAAATATTTGCTAAATTCTATGATTCCTTCTTTGATCAACATATTTCTTAGCAATATGTATTCTGAAAAACTAATTGTATAGGCAATCATTTTTAATTATTTAATTAATTTAATTTAATTTAATTTTAATGTCATAAAACATGGTCTGTAAGATTCTGATTTTTGTGTTTCATTGCCTTTTACTTTGTACCCTAAAACATGGTCAGTATTTATAAATGAACCATGTATAATTGGGAAGAATGCATTTCTTACTTTAGAGTACAAAGTTAGTATACTTTCATTAGATCAAGCTATTGATTATGTTATCCAAATTTTCTATAACCTTAATATTTTTTGTATGCTTTAATTTACAGATAACTGTTATTCTGTAGAAGTTAATAGTGCAGATTTGTTGGGTTCCAAACCTGGCTCTACCATTTACAAGTTGAGACCTTGGGCAGTTTATTTAGTCCCTATATGCTTCAAGTTCCTAATCTACAAAGTGAAGTTTAATAATATCTACTGTATAAAGTTGTTCATTTTAAAGTAGTTAATACAAAGTTATTAAAAAATAAAATCTATCTATAAAGTTATGACTATTAAATATACTGACACACGTTAAGCAGTTAGAATAGTACATGACATAGTGAAATCTTAATAAATGTTACCTGTTACTGCCAATTATGAGAGAAATCTACTAGTATGATAGTGGATTTGTCAAATTTTACATCTCTCTCTCATATACATATATATACTTATATATATAAAATGTATGTGTATGTAAAATATATATAAAATGTTTTAAATATATGTATATTTTATATATAATACATTTTATGTTTTTAAATTAGATATGCAGGGTAAGAAATGTTTTATCATTCCTTATCCTGAATACTGCCTTTTTGCTGTAACACATTTTACCTAACATTTATATAGTTGTATCAACTTCCTTTGGGGTAGTACAGTCATCCCTCTCCCTCGGTATCTGCAGGGTTTTGGTTCCAGGACTCACCGTGGATACCAAAATCTGCAGATGCTCAAGTCCCTCATATAAAATGGTGTAGTACAGTCAGTCAGCCCCTTGTATCCACGCATGCAGAGCCCTCAGATACAAGGGGATGACGGTATTCCTATGGTATAAGTTTTCTATCCTTTAAATTTCATTTTCTTCTGTATCCTTATGACTTAGGTGAGTCTCCTTGTAAGCTGCATGTAATTTCACTCTGATAATCTGTATATTTTAACTGTTAATTTAAATCTTTTTAACTGTAGTGTTACCACTGTGTACTTGTATTTAATTCTGCCATATTGTTTTGTGCCTTATTTATTTATTGTTTCTTCTTTATCACCTATTGCATTGATCACGTTTACTTTATTCCTCTTTTTTTTCCTCCCTATTTGAAAATTAGACAATCTACTTTTCTGTTTAACATGCATACTCAACTTTAAAAAAATCAAATTGGACTCTCTCCAGTTTAATATTCTTAGAATGCTTTACCCCTGATCACCTTCCATCTTATATAGCCTATTGTTATCAGTAGTTTAGTGCTGTATTACTTATTAACTCTATACATTAATCATCTCGATTAATGTTGTTTAAAAAGGTTAATGCTTGTGTTGTAAACACCCATGCTTACCAATATCTTTGCTTCACAATTCCTCATTCTGGGTTCAATTTCCTTCTTCCTGAAGTGCATTTTATAAATTCACTTAAAGGAAGTAAATTCTGTAGAATCATTTCCAACAACAATCTATTCATGGGAAGCCACTTCAATTTTTATTTATTTGAAAATGTATTTATTTTAACCTCACAATGAAGTGTAGAGTTTTGCATTGACAGTTATTCATCTCAGCACTTTGAAAATCTTTCCCATTATATTTTGGTTTCTATCACTGTTGTTGAAAAGATGACTGATGGACAACTTTTTTTCTTTCTTAGGTAAATTGTATGTTTCTCTGACTGCACTTAGGATTTTTTTTCTAGGTATTTCTCAGTTTTACAATGGTGTATCAAGGTGAAGCTTTCTTTTTATGAATTTTGTTTGGAATATGTGCTTACATTTTCTGAGAATTCATCTATTTCATAAATTCTGGACAAAGTCTTTACTATAATTTAAAATATCTTCTTTTTCCTATTCTCACTATACCTTCTTTCTGAAACCCCTATTAAACACATCGTGAATTTTCTTATTCCATCCATGATGTCATTGAACTTCTCTTTTATTTTCCATTTTTAATTCTCTTTTCATCTGAGTTTAATATGCTGTTTAATGCACGCAATGGGTTTTTAATTTCATTGACTATATTCTTAATTTCTAGAATTTGTACTTGGTTCTTCTTCAAAACTGTGTATTACTTTTATGATTCCTGTTCTTTTATTATATGTTAATATATTTACTTATGTAGTCACTTAAAAACATGTATTTTAGCTAAAGAAACTACATAAGCCTTGAACCCTACTTGATAAAATTGTTTCCCATGGGGACACAGGTTAACAATTCTGATATCACCATATATATGCACACCAGATTTGAACAACTATGTAGAACAACGGTGGTTAGTGGGAGCCAGGTTTCTCACTGTTGAAGTGGAAGGTTACAGAAAAACACAGGGAGGAGGCTAGAATGATCTATGTGGTAATGGATTAGAATGGAGACATCAATGTGAACTCATGTTTAGCTTAATATGGTTACAGAGATTACACATATAAATATTTGTAGGTAGTGTCCACACATGGGTAAGTATACATATATTTCTTTGTTCTGTCGACTGAAAAACCTAGAAGCAATGAAGCCCCATAGTAATGAACCCACCTAGCATCAAGATCTTGGTTCTAGTGTCATTTGCAATACTACAAGGAACCAGGGCTTCTCGGAGAAATGGCTGATTCTAGGACTGGGGAAACAGTATAGAGTCTATGAGAACTCTCTATACTATCTTTACGATTTTTCTATAATCCAAAACTCTTCTAAAATTAAAATTTTATTTACAGAACATGTTTTTTATAGCTTCTATTGCATTACATCATTATGTAAAGGGTTTAGCAGTTTAATGCCATTTTTTTGGTATGACTGTCTTTTCATTCTTATTCATAGTAGATTGTTTCCTTGGGAGTTTCACATTTTTCATCATAAATTAATCTTCAGTAAGATTTTATCTTGGGGTCTTCTTTATAGCCTGCATTGAAATAGTGTCTCTCCAGAATAGTTCTTGCATTGCCTCTTCTGGGCACCTGAGGGTCATCACTGACCAATTCCATATCCATTTCTCAGACCACTTCAACCCACAGAAGATTCAGGGTCGTTATGGTGAATTCTCAGGGACACTTTCTTCCTACCTATAATGGAGCCTTGTTGAGAGACTTTTTAAAAAATCTACCCTTTCACTTAAGGTGTAGTAGTTTTGATGACCTGAGGTGAAAGGGGAGGCGGGGAGAGGTCTTGGTTTTAACACCGTGCCTTGTATGCCTGAACGTTTCATCTTCTGCTTCAAGCCCTTCGATTACCAAGCCTGATATCTGCTTGGTACAGACATCCACATCCTGGGCTTCTGGGCTCACATACTCAACCTCTTTGCACTTTCCTCTTCATTTATGGCCCCATGCAATTTCTCCTGTTTATGAATTCAGCTAGGTAGCTGAAAGGCTGTGTATTATATTTAATTCAGAATCTCTAGGTATTTGAATGCAGAGATTTATAGTTACCTAGTCTGAGATTTAGATGTGTGTCTTGCCCAAGCCACATAGCCAATAAGTGGCTGAGCTAGAGCTTTTAAAGAGGCTTCCTTACATTTTACTACACTCACATTCTTTTTCCACATCTAAGAGGTAGGTGAAAATAATATACACCTGTGGTCCAACGGCTCTTCAAAATATCACTAAAAAATAATTGACACAAGTACATCAGTTAATAATTTTTGAAAAGCTTTTCATTCAGTTTCTATTTTTCCATCTGTTCACAGGAATAGGTCGAATGATGCAGTAGACTCAATAATGTCCCCACAAAAGCCATGTCCATCCAGAACCTCAGAATGTGACCTTGTTTGGAAATAGGGTCTTTGCAGATGTAATTATGTCAAGATGAAGTCATACGGAATTAGAGTGTGCCCTAAATCTAATGGCTGGCATGTTTATAAGAGGAAGACACTCATACAGAGAAAAGAGATGCATGTGAAGATAGAGGCAGAGATTGGAGTCATGCTGCCACAAGCCTCCAGAGCAGGGAAAGGCAAGGAAGCTTTTTTCCCTAAAGCCTACAGAGTGAGAACAGTTCTGACAGCACCTTGATTTCAGACTTCTAGCCTCTAGAACTGTGGGAGAATAAGTTTCTGTTGTTTTAAGCTACTAAGTTTGTGGTAATTTGTTATGCAGCCCTAGGAAATTAATACAAATGGATTTATTCAGTGTCTTACTAAATCAAGATGCAGAGTTTCTTATTAAGTCTCCTGAACACTATTCAGAACATATCTGATACCCCATGTTTCAGTACGGCTCTCATTTTCTTTCATTTCTCACCAGTTACTGACAGTTGTTCTTTGATTACATCTGCAAGTCCTTTTAGTGCACTGGGATATAATTTATCTGTCTGTCTTAAGGAAGAGCACTATCATCCCACCAATTACTCAGACCAGATATCTGGATGTCATCCTTGTCACCTTTTTCTCCCTTACTCCATACATTTAATCAGTAACCAAGTTCTGCATTACTTTCCTATCTCTTAAATCCATCCATGTTTCTTCAGTCCCAATGTCACTTCCCTAGTCCAGGTCACCATCATTTCTGCAACAGAGTTCTACCTCATATCCCTGTTTCATTTATTTGTTTATCCATCCATCCATCCATCAATTCACCCATCCAACAAATATTTATTAAATATCCACTGTGGGACAAGCACTTTGCAAGGCACTGCGGATACAAAAGTGAATTTAAAAAAGACTGGGTCCCTGCCCTGATGGAATTTATAACATAGCATAGGGGGTAGACATTAATCAAATAATCTCACAGACTAATATAAAACTATCTCAATAACAAGAGCACTGAAAGAGAGGTTTCATAGTATTGGGAATGAGGCCCTTTGAGAGTTTATTTTCTCCCTCTAGATTGGAAATCAAAGAAAATATTTGTGAGAACTAAAAAGGATGTTAAAAAGGGATGGTTGAATTTATATGAGTTATCTACATTTATGATGCAGTTCCAGTGCTTTTTCAGATTTACATTTTATTCTATAATATACATAGTTTTAATAATTATTTAAAAACCTACAATAAGTGGGATATTTGAAATAACCTTGGATGCACTACTTTGCCTTGTTTGGGATGTGTTGAGATGAACACAGCACGCTGGCTGACCCGTTATCGCAGATGTGACACTACATTTTAATGTCTGTTTATGTCAGTCTCTCCCAATATGCTGAAAGCCTCTGGAAGACCGGGCTATGCCTTGTTAACTACCATGCTCCAAACACTAAAACCTTAATAGCACCTAGTAGACCCTAAAATAACTTTAAAATATTTCTTAATGAATGGAGAAGCTAAAAATAACAATGAGACATGTGGACTCCTTTTCAATAGTTTAATGCATGTGAATGTCCTGAAAAATGATGGAAGAAAAAAAAAAAACAGCAGCAAGATATTGGATCTCTACCAAAGATATGCTTTCAAGTAGAGGGTTTTTTAAACCTTTGGCATTGTTTCATTTCATTCATGGATGAGCAAGAGAACTAAGAAGCTCAGACCTTACCTACTCCCACTCCAAAATATACCTAGTGATCCATTTTCCAAATGATTCTTTAATGTGAAACCCTCCACACGACTTGCAAACAGTGCCAATTATTTCCTGAACAGCAACAAGTCAATGAACCAAATTAAGTGCCTTTTCTTTTTTTTTTATTTTATTTCTTTATTTTTTATACAGCAGGTTCTTACTAGTTATCTATTTTATACATATTAGTGTATGTATGTCAATCCCAGTCTCCCAATTAAGTTCCTTTTCTTATCATACCCTAATTAAAATTCTTCCCGGTGGGTTAAGTTCCTAAGCACAACATTAAGGTATTACGCTATAATTCAAGGTCATGTTTGCACTGAATAAATTAGCTTAAATCAAGTGTCACACTGAATAGGAATATTGAGTATGTGCACATTTGCTCCTAGTGCTTGGAATGCCCATGGAATTGCTGAGTAATCCTTGGCTATTAGCATGAAAAACCTCTTCAGAGGAAGAAAGACGTTGTCCCTTGCCTTTCCTTGAGTTACAGAGTAAATTCTGTGTGGTTTTTTTTTCATAACCCTTAGTGATTTTTTTGAAACATGAGGAATGAAGTACTTCTTATTAAGAATATGGTAACTAAGAACAAACGTTAGAGTGAAGAAGTGCTTAATATTTAATGGGATTCTAATATATTACAGGCTTACAGATCGGTTGCACAGACATTAATTTTGAACTGAAATGCAATGGATAATATTCATTAGACATAGATTGTTTGGATACGTCTCCCTTATTTTTTAGTAGTTTGTACTTAACATGGTGTATTCAACTCCTGTAGATCATCAGAAAATATGTGCAAATCCCACACACCAATAAATCTTACATTCGTTCAGAAATGTTAATGTAATTTACAATTTGGAGGACATCTAGTCTCTGGAAAAAGCGACGTCAGAAAATCAATGAGGATACGTATGGCTTTATCCTTTATCGGGGCTGTAGAATGTTGCCTCTGCCTCCGTGCCTAGGTCTGCCACTCCCTTCAGCGCCCTTTAACACATGCATCTGCAAAAGGTAACAGTTCTTTTCTTCTGAGCAATAAAAACAAGCCAGCCTTCCCTCTGAGCACACAAGCTCTGCCAGTTAAAGCCACAGACTCATGATGGGCGGAGGTTTCTTCTTGTGTGCCAGCTTCACCCCACTGGTAGTATCTGATGGATGCACTGTTTTGAGAAGTGCCATAACTTATTTTTGATGTCTGTTTTGATGTAGGGAACGTACAAGTGCCAAACATTTGCATAACATCCAGGCCTATAAATAAATATAGCTTGGCGAGTGCATCCCACATGGCCTAGTTGTTCAGGTTTTTAGTTTACTCTCCTAAACTTGCCAACTGAGTCTCCAGGGAAAGATCCAGGAAATTACAAGCACACTCATTCTTTACCAGCTCTCTACAATGCCTATGATTCATACCTTATCATAAAGTCAAGATTGGTTCCAGAAACTCAAAGTGAAAGTATATCTAGTGTCCCACTGCTTGGGATAGGTGAGAGTTACAGACTTCCTGAGAAAGATCAGGTTCCTCTCATTTAAAATCAGCGTGAGTTGTTTTATTAGACTCAGAATGGACTTTGCCAGATCAAAGAGTCTCACAACCAATATTCCAATTATATAATTTCTGGCTTTATTTCCTCTGGCCAAAAGGTACCCTCAGAGCAGAAGGAAGGGGGATACACATGAGGGTATGTCTGTTAGAGGGTCTGTCAAAAGTGTTAGGACAGCTTGACCTCCCATTTCGTGCAGACAGTTTGCTTAGACAGGCTTGAGCCCAGTAACAAAAAGCTCATGTGTGCAGAAGAACACACGTATTTTGGTAAAATTTTCAAATGCTGGTGGAGAAGGTCTTAGGTTGGGCTCTTTTTAAAAATTGCAGAATTTAGCTTCTAGAGTCTTATTTATTTCTCTCCCAAATATGAGCTTCTGCAGCAAAAATTGCCCTAAACCTTACTTGACATGAAAAGCGGTCAAGACAAGAGGGCTATTTTCTAAAGCAATTTAAAATAACTATCAAATACAGTTCCACAGGAAAACGGGGGGGAAAAAGTTGTGCAAGTATGTCCAAATATTTTGAAATTGACTATAAAAAGAGAATTTTATTTCTTGGTTTATGTTTTGCATACATTGGAAAGAGGAATTAAAAGGCATACCAAGCCTGGTATTCACTAACGGAAATAGAGGTTAATCCAGCATCTTTCCTTGTGTCCACTCTGGTGACCTTTGTGTATGGTAGCACATAGCCTTAGGTTCCTTTCCTTTGTTGGCGCTTGAGACCGCAGAGCCCATGTCCTTGGATTGTCTGATATTATACCACAGATTCCCTGGTGAGAGTCTGGAGGGCAGGATCCACCTTGGCCCTAGTATGCTAGATGTATACTACATGGCTTGCTCTGCAGAACACTCATAATGTAGTAACATTCTTCTTGGGAACTGAGCTGGGACTTAAAACAGCATCTATCTACTAAGAATAAGTGAAGAAGGAATCTTTCTCAAATCAGGAAAGCTTAGAACTAAACATTTCAGTACTGTCACAGACTTGAATTTGCTAAAGAGAATTAATGTAAGAGGGGAAAATTCAACATTATGATGAGCAAGCAGCATTGAAACAAATTCATCCAAAGAAATTCATGAAACATAAACAAAGAACTGCAGCATACACAATGCATTGTTTTGCTGGCTGAATTCTTTTATGGCATTCATGGAATAGAAATAAAGTAATAAAAATGTTTCCTCAAAATATTTTGATTTTGAGGCAGCCTCACTAAAATTTTGGTTTACAACAACAATCTGTATTTAACTCAATTTATTGATATCTAAATCAAGCTTTGTAGTATATCTCTGTTTCCCGAAATAGGTGCCAACACAAATTCAGTTTGGTTCAACTTGATATAGCCTTGAGAACAACTAGTATATTTAAGCACTAATTGGGTCCTTGGGATATACAACGGTGCTTGGAGTCTAATTGGGAAGAGAAAATAAAGACATGGATTCAGAATTAGCAAACATTTATTGAAAACCTACTATGTGTTCTATACTGTTCTAGTGTTTTATCTAATGTTCTAATTCAAGGTACACTGTCTTTTGTTTGTTTTTAATCATATGTGCTACACGAGAGGTGCAAAGAGCCAAGTGAGAAATTGTTAGCTGAGTAAGGCATATTGAATAATAATACTAATGAAAATACAATTGCAAATACTGAAAACTTTCCACGTGATAACACTGTTCTAAGCATTTGACATGTAGTAACTCGTTTATTCCTCACAGCAATTCTATGAGGTAGATTCTATCATTATTCCCGTCCTGTAGAGAAGGAAACTGAGGAACAGTAAATTGCCTTACTCACCTCTGTTATTAAACATGTGGATTTATCTCCATTCCCTCAGAAACCCCACTGAAAAGAAAGGAAAAAGGTATAAATCTCTAATGGCAAAGAAAAGGGGAGAAGAGAGAACTGCTGATAGGAGATGTCAGGTCTTTTTTTTTCTTTTTTAGACACGGGAAAAGTGGGTGACTGATAGACAGAGGATGTGGACTCCTAAGCATACTACAGAAAGAAGCTGAAACCCCCAGCAAAACTCTGGGCAGCTCAGGAATTGGAGGTACCAAATATCAGTGAAGTAGTGAGGCATGAGCCTGAGAATAAGACACCAGGGCCCCTCCCCATACCTTTTCTCAACTTCACGAATAAGTTCCAGGCCAGGGAGGAGAACGAGTCTCGTGGCCTGGAGAAACCGGGCCCTAGTAGCTTGATTCAGGCACACAAGCAGGAAGCAGGGCTGGGGTACAGGATGGAAACAGGACACTGACTCCCTCTCACATCCTGATTCCAGAGGGTTTGCAAGACTGTATCATCTAGGAAAGAGATTGGAGAAACAGAGCCACGCCGAGGAAAAGATCTCTAGACGCTGGCATTTAGGGACCTCCACCTGGGAGGGCTGACTCGCTGTCCAGCCACTGCCTTGTGAACCCACTTGTTAATAAATCTTCCCCACATACAGAGGCCTTCTAATAACCTTTGAGTGTCTCCCTTTTAATAGGGATGTTTGATATCACCAGTTATCAACATGAAAAATCAAGGGAAAAAGGCTGAACACTTAGGAAGAGAAGATAATATGGGAATAATAAGGTAACTCTTGGAAACAGTAATAATAATAATAGAATATCAGAAACAGAAATAAAACATGTGTTGGAAGACAACATTGAGACAATCTCCAGGAAGAATAGCAAACATAAAATAGTATGCAAAAGAGAAAAATAAAGTTAAGAAAATCAGAGAATTGATCCAGGATGTCCAATATCCGACGAACAGGAGTTCCAGAAAGAAAGGAAAGAGAAAATAGAGGGGAGGGAATTATAAAACAAACAAAAAACACAAGTTTCCCTTGTCTGCAGGAGAAAGTGCCCCACAAGTATCTGACACATAAATGAATGGTGTCCGTATGGAGTTATACCACCATGAACGTTTAGAGAACTAGGAATAAGGAGACGATCCTAAAAACTTTCCACAAGGTTAAGCAATTCACACACACAAATACAAGAACAAAATTTGCAGTGGGTATTTCAGCAGTGAACATGGGAACTATAAGATTGTTGAACAACATCTTAAAAATACTAAGAGAAATGATTTCTCACGGGAATTCTCTATCCAGCTAACCGTCAATCAAATGAGTAAATATCTTTACTCAGGAAGCTATTAAAGATTTGCTCCGCCAAATGAGGAGGACAAATCTAGAAGGAAAACAGAGGATCCAGGAAACAAGAGTTCTAATGAAAGGTTTGGCATAGGGAGGTCCATTTAAGGGAAGTATGAACCAGGCTTCGAGATACACTGGTTCTTACTGGAGCAGGAGAATACAGACTTACCGGACTGGAGTCTCCAGGGAAATAAAAAAAATTGATTATTTTGTCTGTCAGAGCATTTGGAAAATTTATGAACAGGCACTCTATAAGCCTATTGAGAAAACTACCAATAGGTATATAGAAAATCAGTAAATAACGTAACTCAGTGAGTTACTACAGGGAAAGTAGAAGATAGCACTGTAAAGGAATACTATTGGGCTCAGCCATAAACAATAATTATGTGATCATAATAAACATTGACCATTGATTTAATCCCAAACTGTGAAACATGTATTTATTTTAAAAGAATGGGAGGGGCAGACATGGGGGGGAAGCTAAATTTCAGTCACAACTAGGAAGACAGTAGCTAATGCCTAAATTTGATAAAGAAAAAAATAGCAGCAAAACATATTATTTAAAAATATGGACATGAATACCAAAAGAATCTCAGAGCAGTTGCCCCTGGGGAATAGAAATAGGGGGTGTGAAGGAGAAAAACAAAGGACTGTTTATTTTAATAATCATTTTGTATTATTTAACGTTTTCTAATTTTTTATTATTTTAATAATGATTTTGTAGTATTTAATGTTTTCTGATTTTGTATTCTAAATTATTTCAGTCATACATATAAGGGGGGAGAGAATTCATATATTAAATTCACATAATTTTGGCAGATCTTTAAAAATATATTGTTGAAGCTTTGAGGGTAGTCTCTAATCCCATGCCTGCTCTTTCCCTCCCTGGAGAAGTTGCCGTGAGCCATTGTATATTTTTATACCATCATTATGTGCGTTTACCTCTACAAACAAAATGTTGCACTGTTTTCAGACTTTCAGACTTTATAGAAATAGCACCATATTGTACATGTCATTTTGTGATTCGCTTTTTCATTGCATCCTATGTTCCTGGGTTTAACTATGATGATGGATAGTTTTATTTTTTTTTAAGATTTTTTTTTTTTTTTTGATGTGGACCATTTTTTAAAGTCTTTATTGAATTTGTTACAATATTGCTTCTGTTTTATGTTTTGGTTTTTTGGCCGCGAGCATGTGGGATCTTAGCTGCCCGACGAGGGATCGAACCCGCACCCCTTGCATTGGAAGGTGAAGTCTTAATCACTGGACCGCCAGGGAAGTCCCAGTGATGGATGGTTTTAGATTATGTAACTGCCGTCTATGTTCAATTGAAAGAGGATAACACAGTTTACCTCTTTGTCCTCCTGTCAATGGACATTTGAATTGTTTCCAGCTTTTCATCATTAGCATCAATACAGCAGGAAACATTCTTGTATGTGTCCTCTGGAAAAATAACGTGGAGTTGCATAGCACAGGGTCTGAGTATTTTAAAATTTGCTAAATGTAACCAAATGAGCTCTTCACAGTGATTCCACCAGCTTATACCGCCTTCTCCCCACTCCAAGAAGCGTGTGAGAGCTCAGTTGCTCCAGTCCTCACCAAAACTCCCTATTGACAGCAGCAGCTTCGCAGGAGACCTGCATTCGTTTCATCAAGACAGTCCTTTCTGCTGAGAATGCTGCATTTTATTCAGTAGTCCCACTGGCAAAAATGGTGTGCTTTCTGGGTAAATTTCTCCACCTTTGCTTATACCTTTTCGCCTAGACCGTCCACACCATCTTGTCTGCTTTCTGGATCCACCACACACTTGAAGACCACACTCCAATCTTGTCTATTCCCTGAAGTCAGGACCACCTCTGACAGAACGACCCTTCCTTCCACAGTAGTTTATGCCCATTTCATAGTTATCATTCGCTGTCGAGGATTAATTAGACAACTTTTCTTAAACATGGGTCCTATCACCAGAATTTAAGCAAGTCTCACGTTATCAAGTCTGATAATAAGAAGGCTTTGTATTTACATACAGCTTTGCAGATTTACAGACTATGTCATGGCCATTATCATAGTTGCTTTTAAAAGCTTTTTTGAGCAGGAGAACTCTACAAAGAAAAAGAAAAAATCATTGCCTCCCCTCGTGATAGAAGTATAGCATATACTGATTCAACAAATACATAATGATATTTGAATATTATGATTTTAATATCACTTTTAAATGGACTTTGTGTTATTCATTACAAGAGTATCTACATACTTTTGAAAAGTGGTTGGTTGTGTCATGATCGGTACATTTAGTGGCACATTCAAGGACGTTGTCAGATACAAAACACAGGTGTTATATCTTGAAAAATATAAAACCCACTAAAAACAATTTAAATTGTGTCTAAAGTCTCCATGAGAGGAGTTAAAGAAGAGCCATTTATTACACACAGCAAATCGTCTTAAAATCCCCTTCTCCTCAGGTTTTTCTTCATTCTCTTCATATCGTGCCTTAGCTCTCTAGTCTTATTGTCTGCATTCCCCTGAACTTGCTCCAAACTCAGCCTCAGGTGCCATTTCTGTCTCTGCCCTTATCTCTCAATCTTACCAGCTGCCTCTCTTTCTCCTTCCCTGGACCGATTCCCCAAAAGGCCCCTTTCTGGGCTGAAGCTCTCCCCACTTCCCTGAGCAGGGAAGGCCCAGGGAACCACAAAGGCCCAGGGTCAGCAAACCCCAAAATACAAGAACTTTTACCCGAGAAAGCCAGGATGGGCAAAGCTGCCTTTATATATTGTGAGCCCGTCATCTTGATGAACAACTACTATTCTTTCAGTCTGTGGAAACGTTAAGGATTTGCAGTAACTCTTCAGCCCTGAGGGTCCCCAGCCTATGGTAGAAACTACTACCTCACCTTGTACCTTCTTAAAATCTCTGCGGGACCCAGCTTAATCATTTTCACAGTGTGTTTTATGACAGCACAGGGCAGCAACGCTTTCTAAATCCACACCGATTTTGAAACATGTCTACTCCAATAAATCAGCATTCCCACCTCGACTAACTTGTTGACTCACCTGGTGGGAAAAGAAGTCACAGCCAGATTTGGAGTGCATTCAGGTTGATCCAAACACCAAAAAAAAAAAAAAAAAAAATCGAAAGCATTTCACTGTTTGTTTACCCCACAAATTGGTCAGTTTTCCATATATTTTTTTTTCTTATTTTTCAACAACATTTACTGACCCACATTTGGCACGCTGCACAATCTATGTGAAAATACTAGAAACCTCAGCAGAATAAAAGTTTAAAAGTTGAGAAGGGATGCAAGAGGAAGAAAGGGGCAGGAATAAAGTACATAATTTATAGAGAACACTGGCACCTCATTTTCTTAGCCAAAATAGGAAAATGATGCCTGTCCCAACATAAAACCTAAATTTGTTCCATTTTAAGTATATAAGATGAAAAAATTTTAGGCCTTCTCTTCTACTGGAAAATGTCATTCTGGCTTCCTAGAAGATAACCAACTGAGAAGTAAAACAGTAATAAAGAAAAATAAATAAATAAATAGGCAAGCAAGCATAAAAATAAATAATAAGCACATACCTACCATGTATTGCCATGTGCCATGAACTGGGAGCAAGAGAGGCAGTGCAATAAGAACAGTGAATCAGAGGTCAGAAGCTTTGCTTTAAAACTGCGCTCTCCCACCAAAGGTCCGGGCACAGGTGGCAATTCTTTTCATCGTCATCTTTCTAAGGGAGTTTTGGATAAGTTTTCCTAGGTCCCTAAGGTTTCTTACAACTCTGTGAATCAGAATTCTGAAATTCCTTCCATTTCGAGTCACTTTCACCCATTTATCCCTGATCCTAAAGAACACAGTGGAAAGAGTATTAAATTTGGAATCAGAAGAAAGGGGTTTGTAGTCTAGCTACGTCCTCAGGTGTGTATGATCTTGGGCAAGTCATTATCTTCTTTCCTTCCTCTTCTTCTCCTCCTCATTATTATTATTATCATCATTATTATTACTGTTACTTATTATTTCCTCAACATGTAATAATATTTTTCTTACAGTGTTACTGAGAGGGTTAGATACAGTAAACAAATATGTAGTCTAAATGATAAAACCCTAAGCAAATGTTGGTCATTAATATTTGCATGGTCCCATTAACAGGGATCATTCTTCTATTGGTAGTGAGATAGTAGTAGGTTGAAATTTTCCAGGATAAAAGCTAAGATGTAATACCCTTCCTCTCCAAAACAGGCATTTGCACAGACCCAGCAGCCAAAATTATGAAATAGTCTTATGATCAATTATTTTACTTTAAAAATATGAAATAATTTCCAAAATAAGAGACAGGAAAGATCACCAGCAGTATCCCTTCAAGTAATTAAAGACCTATCATTACAGTTATTTTAATTAAATGGGCAGTGGAATAGTGTCTGACTCAGTTTTGGGTTTCTATAAAAAGTATCATACACTGAGTTATAAACAACAGAAATTTAGTTTTCACAATTCTGGAGGCTGGAAGTCTGAGATCAGGGTGCCAGCATGGTCACGTTCGGGCAAGAGCCCTCTTCCAGGTTGCAGACTGCAGACTTCTCATTATATCCTTACATGGCAGAAAAAAGCAAGCTAGCTTTTTGGGTTCTTATAAGGGCATTGGTCCCATTCATAAGGACTCCACCCTCCTGATCTAATCACCTCCCAAAGGCCTTACTTCCAAACACCATCACATTGGGGATTAAATTTCAACGTACGAATTTTGGGGGGACAAAAACATTCAGTCCATAACAAATAGTGTCGTACCAAAGTAAGAGAAAAAACTCTGCAAATTCGAACATGCAATGTCATTTGATAAAGTCTACGATGCAAACCTTCCATTTCTATACCACTTATTCACCTACATTTAGAGGGGGAAAAAGTCCATTCGTGGATGTTTATTTCCCCTTCACCTTCAGTACCTTTGGATTATCTTTTTCCTCCTGACTCCTAAATGATTTTACTGAACCCTTATTGTCTGGCTGACCAAGAGTTACCAAGAGATATTTACTCTGGAGGGAAATAAATTAAAAATCAGTGCTGGCTGCTGTCTTCACATAGAAGGTTATGCAAATGTTCATCTGTTCCTTTGAAGCCTTGAACATCCTGTGGGAACAACAGCCTCTTTGCCAAAATTCGTATTCCTACTAATGTTTAAAGTCAGTGTGCACTTAGCTGTAGCTCAGAAGTAAGCCAGCCAGCAGTTTTTACAATGTTAGAATGATCAGAAGCTCTGCTTCCAAATGGTCAATCGCATGCCAGAAATGTGGTTCTCTTGGGCCATTTCAAGTGTCAGATTCACTCCACTGAGCCTTTCTCTCCACTGTCCCAGCAAACTGGCGGATTGGAACAATCTCATCCAGGGAAATCTTGCAGACTGAGAAAAGAACTTACCCAGACTCTCCTGGTGCTCTTCCTCCCTCCCTTCCAAAATGGAATTAAACTTTGACTAAATGAAATGTCCTGGAATTGGACATTAATTTGATTGTTTGATTAATAGATACATAGGCAGAAATTCCCTCCATACACACACCTTTTTTTTAAGGCTCTGGCTGAAAAAAATCTTTCCAAAAAGGAGAGTCAATTTCTTGGCTATATACAGGGTTTGATCCAGTGCTGAATGTTTTAGAAAAACCTACCGTGTCTTAGCATAGTCATAATCTAAGGAATAAGGGCGATAGTCGAGGGTAAGAAAATGTCCAAAGGCTGTTCTTAGGGGGGAAAGAGACCTTGTTCAATGGGTCTTAGCCTCCAAAGAAGGAAAAACAAGATGGAGCTTGTGTGCCAGGAACTTTACTTCTTTTAGAGCATCCCATCTTTACAACCACCCAAACAGGCAGATTCACCCCAAATTCCACAAATTCTTTTAAATCCCTATTATCAACGGTCCCTAATGACAAGCAGTGAATAAAATAGTCCCTGTCCTCTGTCCTTACAGTATGGCAAGACAGACAAGCTCATAGCTGCAGGTGCAATGAGCTTAAAGAGAAGCGTGGGGTATTATTATAAGAGGAAGCATTCAGCTGAGCCCTATACAATGAAGAGGAATCATCCAGATGAACAAAGATGGGGAAGGTGTGAAGGGCAAAGCGGTTATTCTCCTCCTCTAGCAGATGATGCAAGTGAAGCCCCAACAGATTAATTGCTCTGCTAGTGAGCAAAGAGACAGGATCTAGATCTATATCTTCATCCTCCAAAGTCCAAGTTCGCAGAGATTTCTGTCTAAGACTCAGGACATGTTTTATCTGTTTAGTCCTGTGTAGGTAGAAGAATGGAATTGCCTGGGAGAAACTTTCCTCCAATTTTTCTCCTAAACTAGGGGAGAGGATGTTAGAGGAGGTCATAGAGAGGTCATGACCTCCAGTTGACCCACAAGCTAGACCTGGGCAATTGGAGGCTCCTCCCCACTCCCCTGTCCTTGGAATGTACATTCTGCCCACCATTCCCACAGTGAGAACAGTTTTCAAGGATGCAGCCCTGAGAGGGCAATGTGTTGTTGAGACCATCTGGACGGTGTGCGTGACTGAGCCCTGTTAAAGCCTCTCTATAAACTTTTAAGATTCTGGCGGGCGAGTGTGGAGATCTACTTATCTAGTGGCTGCCAAAGACAAGGCTCCTGTATAAGCCCCCTTGCTTGTTAGACCTGCCAACTACCAATCTGGAGTAGCCTGCCTCTTTCTTCGGCTGCCCACTCCTACAGGACCAGACAAGTGGGAGGAGCAGGGCAGGCTCCTCCAGGCTTTGGTGGGGAGACCTCCCCCCGATATGATGGGGGCAGCTTTAAAGAGAAGAAAAAAAAGTTGAATGTCTAAGGCCTATGAAAAAGAAAAGGAGGGCTGGGGAGAAGGTGAACATCTTTGGGGTCTCGCACAGTGGCCACTTCACAGTGAGCTCCCTGGGACACCTGGAATACAGTCTTCTCCAGTCTTCTCCCACCTCCAGGCAGAAATGCCTGATTTTCTACCATCAGGATTTTGTAGCTCTGGTTTATGATCTGCTCCTTGCTCAATCAACTAACACTATTTATGGAGCACTTGCTATGTGCCTAGAATGGTACTGGGGTCTGAGGTTAGATTCAAAGAAGACTCAGGCACACTGTGTTTTGGATGTAAGACAGATAGATAGGTAGATAGATAGATGTTTTTGTCACACTTAGATCAAAGTTCAAATCCCCATCTGCCTCTCTAACTTCATGCCTTGGTGCTTTCTCTCTCATGCACTCCTCTGTAACACACTGACTTTCCTTCTATTCCTCAAAGGCTTCAAACTCACTTCTGTCTCAACGTCCTTACACATTCCCTGTTTCTGGAGCACTGGACTCCTACATCCCTGTATTCAGGTCTTTGCTCAAATGTTCCCTCTTCATAGCGGCCTCTCCTGACCAGGCTATCTAAAGTAGCTGTTTCATCCCTCACTGTTGAAACATCCTAAAGTCATTCTCTCCATGGCTCTGATTCCTACTTAAAATTTTTATAATACAATTTCGGTACCTCCCATATGTCACTTGTCAGCCCTTTGCACTTGGGTTAGTTTCCCACATGTTTGTGTAACTCTGAATATAGCACCGGGGTCTGAGTTCACTCCCTACCCTTCTGTCTCCCTCCATTCCCTGCCCCGAGGGAGCAGCGGTCATAGTACAGTCTCATAAATGTGCACTCAATGAACTACCACAGGGCATACCCTAAGTTTACCCTTGCAAGATAAATTTTTGCAAAAATAAACATAAGTAAATATTTAATGTAATCTTGTCTTTTGCCATTTACCTTTTTCACAAAAGTGTAAAAAAAAAATAAAATTGCTGTCATTCTGTTTAATTGAAGCCACAGTCAAGTAGGGTCTGGTTAACTGAGGCTTTCCAGTTGGGGCTCTTTAGGCAAAGACCCTGTCCCACAGGCTTCTTAGCGTTTCTGTCAGTGCCTCAGAGCAAAGTACTTGGGGAACATAGGCTGCGCTTGAGAACTAGAGCAGGTCTGCTCAGGGGAATTTGAAATGCCCACTAGTAGTATTCACTGTGACTCTGTTTCCTCCTAAAAATACAATAAGGGTAACAACAACACGTAGTTTTACAGCCTTTTACAATTGAAAAAGCACTTTGACATGTCTCGTCTTTATCATAGCCTGTTTGCTCCTTGGATAGGAGAGACTCCATTTGGAGTCCAGGCTCCAGAGAGCAAGCAGGTGTATACACCACCTTCTGGAAAGAAAGTAGGGAGTGTGAGGTGTAAGCACGTCCTAACACAGCTTCTCATGAAACAGGAAGAGGAACGCATCTGTGTCCCTTAACGCCAGCAAGCTTGAGGGCAGATGCTGTGAGGTATCGTATGAATAATGGCTACTATGTACCAGGTACCTGCCAGGCGCTGTGCCCTAAAAAAAGGCAAAAATACCCCACGTGATTGGTATGGCTTTGCTGGGAGAGGTGTGTTGGAGAAAAGGCTTTTTGCAAACCAAACCTTAGATACTGCAACCCGTAATAGGTAAAACAAAACAAACAAACAAAAAGCAACTTCTCTGTTAAGTGATAGGTGTTGGTGGTGGAGCCCTCTTGACCCCTCTCTCTCCTCCCTTCACTCCTCACTCCTGTAGCCATGGAGACAGTTTGGGGGATGCCCAGAGCCATGCACAGCACAGCTGGGAAAATGGTGTGTTGGGAAGCACCACGAGGGGAGAGAGAAAGTGAAAGGGGCTGGGAAGGTAGCAGGGGAGTTGTTTTCCTGTGTGACACTGTGGCTCCTTAGACCGCGGGGGCTTTACCTGACCTCTTACCCTGTGCCGTGATAAAGCCCCTCCCCTATCTGAGAATCTCTGTGACTGTGGGAGATATCCTCACGCAGACACGAATCTCCTCGTCTTCGCCTGGCACCCTTCCCAGGCTAGACACCTGCTGCTGGGAGAGGCGATTGTCCTGGACACTTTCCCCATTTTTCTCCATTTACATCCCACTGTGGAAGCAGAAAGGGAGTCATAATTCTGCCTGCTTCCCTCCCCCAGCATCCTTGAGTCCTTGTAAAACACATCCCTGCCTTTGAGAGCTCCACCCACAGACTTCAGGGAACGTTGAGAGTCTGACCTCTCTCTCCCTTTTGCTGGGCCCTGACAGATATTGATTTAGCAGAGACATGAATGGCTTGGGGAACTCACCTTGCCCTGAATTCTGCAGCAACCTCTCAACGATGTTTGGCCAGGGCTCAGGAGCTTGTCATCTATCATACTCACCCTTCATATTCCGGACAGCCTCCCTGGATGTTTTCCTATCTTGTCACTGCTAATAGAGCCCTTAGCTGTTAGAGGGCCCTGCCAGCTTCCGCCCGCCCTCCAACACAACAGCCTAGAATAACAACAGCAATGAAAATGAATAAATCAAAGCTTTGAATTTGAATATCAATATAAAAGTATAATATAAAAAGCACATTGGCTTTGGAATTAGGCATAGATACAAATATAACCTCTGCATTTTTCTTAGCTATAAAATCGGGTAAGCTGCAGTTGCAACCTCATAGAACTGTGATTACCTATGAGATGATATGTAAAGTGTGCAGTGAGGCACCTGGCGTGGGGTAAGTGCTCAATAGGTATTAATAAGTATGTAACTTGACAAATAAATTAATACAGAGGCAAATAGATAAATGAGCAGTAGAGCATAAGACTTGGGGTTAGTTAGCATTCTCTCTCTTTCCCTGCAGAGATAATAATTATTTCTAACATTTATACTTTAACCAACTTGCCTGTGGTCACTTGGAAAGTCAGATCTGACATGAAGTCCAGACATATGCTTTAACCCCTAACCCAGAGGGCAGTAGATGGAAGTGGGTAAGAGCATGGGCAGTGGAGCCAGCCTACATTGGACCCAGTCCCAATGGTGCCACTTAATAGCCATGTTACCTTGTGCCAGTCGCTTAACCTTGCTGTGCCTTGGTTTCCTCATCTGTAAAACAGAGGTAATAATAGTACCTGACTCATGGAGACTAAGGGAAGACTAAGATAATGCAGAAAAGAGCTTCACTCACTGCCTGGAATATGGTAAAGTGCTCCCTAAACTCGCTGGTGGCAGAAAATTCTGCTGCTGCTATTACTACAGTCGGCTCCAAACAGACAGATTTCTACTTACCTCACTTGAGGAGAACCATCTCCAAACACTCCTCCTTCCCACCTCACTCTTAGATTGGACCCATCTGGATGGTAAATGTCCCATTAACCCCCTGGGCTCACCCTGCCCTTTGGGGCAGCACGCAAGGACTGCCAGATACTCCCAGGTACCACTCCAGGGGAGCCTGTTCCCCTGCACCCCCAGTTCGGCTTTCCTTCTCCTCCCCACAGCCTGGACCACTGAAGTCCAGGATGCCTGCAGGTTGAAACTCCCCTGGTTATTTCGCACATAGTATGTATGTATTCGCTTGTTTGCTGATTGCTGTCTTTACATTTGCACTGGAAAGTAAACTCCATGAGAATAGGGACTTTGCCTGATTTGTTTTTGTTGTATCCTCAGCACCTTGATGAGCTCTGTGCATGTAACAGTAGCACAATAAGCATCTGCTAAATGAGTAGATGTCCTCCTGTATAATATATCTTGACCAATGAACACCATCTGGGGAAAGGATCCCCCAAGCCTATAGAGCAAGAGGCATTCACGAATCACCCCTTTCCTTCCTCATTATGAAATAGACGATAGAGAGAGGAGATTCACTTGGTCCAGCACTCCATTTTTATAGAAAGGACATTGAACCCTGAAGAGGGGAAAATAAACACTTTTCCAAGAATATTAAATTTCTCCAGAGTTATATTTGCCTTTATTCAATCACATGTACCATCTGCTTATCTCCCTTTGTGCATGTCTAATTTTTCCCCACTCCCTTGATTCTTCCCTTCCATCCACATTTCTCAAAACTTTGGAAGCAGTTCTCTCAATAGATCTGCTTACCAGTGAGTCTACATCATGTTTCATCCCTTTAGCAAGGAAAGAGCTTTCTTTAACAGGTTTGATGTTGTCTGCCTAACCAGTGAGATGTTTTAGCTGACAATAACTTGATTCAGTTTTTTACTGAGGTGTAAATTACATACAGTGAAATACACAAATCCTAAGTGTATGGGTTGAAAGGTTTTGATAGAGATATACACTTGTATAACATACACACCTATCAAAAGAGAACATTTCCATTACCTCAAAATGATCCCTTGTGTCACTTCCAAGCAAATCACTATAGCTCTTCAGAAGCAGCCACTGCTCTGATTTCTATCAACATAACTTGGTTTTGCCTACTCAGGAATTTTACAGAAATGGAATTATATGTACTCTTTTTTAGCTGGCTTCTCTTTGTATGTTTTTGAGACTCACCCGTGTTGTTGGATTTATCAGAAATTGCTCCATTTTATAACTGAGTAGTATTTCATTGTATGAATATACTACAACTTGTTTATCTGTTCACCTATTAATGGACATCTTGGCTCTCTCCAGGTTTCAGCTATTATGAAGAAAGCTATTTTGAACATATAAATCTTTTTGTGTGTACACAAGGCTTTTATTTTGACCTATCACGTTTTTTTCTTGGGTAAACACCTGGAAGTGGAATTGCAGGGTTATAGGGCATGTCTAGGTTTACCTTTGTAAGAAACTGCCAAACTGTTTTGCAAAGTAGCTGAATTACTTTACATTCCAACCAGCAATGTGTGAAAGTGGTTGCTCAGTGTCACGGTTAACACCTCATGTTGTCTTTTTAATTTTAGTCATTTTAGTAGGGGTCACAAGTTTCTCACTGTAGCTTTATTTTGCAGTTCTCCAATGACAGTTGATGGTAAGCACCTTATTATGTGTTTATTGGCCATTTAAAAATATTCCTATATTAAATATCTGCTTGAGTCTTTCACGCAACTTTCTTGCTTTAAAAATAATTGTTTATCAGTAAGTTATAGGAATTATTTGTAAGTTTTGAAGACAAGTCATTTTTTAACAATATGAATTGTGACTATATTCTATCTGCCTGTGACTTTGTCTTTCCGTTTAATGGTATCTAAGAGTAGAAATAAACATTTTTTACTTTTCATGTTTTTTCAGTATTAGGAAATTCTTGCATATTCCAAGGTAATGATGATGTTCTTTTATGTTTTCTTTGGGAAGTTTCATAGTTTCAGCATTTATATTAAGGTCTACAATCCATTTTGAACAAATTATAGTGTTGTGCCAGGTAAAAGCTGAGGTTCATTTTTTCCATATAAACAACAAGTTGTTCCAGGATCATTTATTGAAAAGACTACTTTTGCCCTGATTGAATTACCTTGGCAACTTTGTCAATTACACATTAAGTGTGGGTCTTAATACTTACGCACTATGTCTGATTACTGTAATTTTATGGAAAGTCTTGAAACCAGTGAATTTAAGTCCTTCAACTTTGTTTTTCTTTTTCAGAATTGTTTCTTCTTTTTGAATTGTTTGCATTTTTATATAAATTTTAGAATCAGGTTGGCAATTGCTACCCCCAAACCAAATGGGCTTTTATTGTGGTTGCACTGGATCTATAAATCAGTTTAGGAAGAATCGTCATCTTAACAATAGTGAGTCTCCCAATTCTAGTACAAGGTACATTTCTCCATTTATAAAGGGATTTCTTATTTTTTTCAGCAGCATTTTATACTTTTAATTGTAGAGTGCATATCTTTCATATTTTTGATGCTAGAGCAAACTGCATTGTTTTTACTTAATATCATATTCCAATTGTTGCTACTTTGTAGAACAAAACTGATTTTTGTATACTGTTTCTTTGATAAACTCACTTATTAGTTCTAGTACTTATTTTTTTAATTCCTTCGAATTTCAACATAACAAGCATGTTGTCTGAATTTTTTTTTCCTTTCTACTCTTTATGTCTATTTCTTTTCTGTGAATTACTTTACTGGCTAGTACCTTCAGTAAAATGCTGAGTTGTAGTAATAAGAGTAAACATTCTTACATTTTTCACAATCCTACATATTTCACCACTAAGTATTATGTTAGTTGTAGGTTTTACATATCTGACTTTTATCTGGTTAAGGAAGCTTCCTTCAGTTCCTAGTTTGCTGAGTTTTTATCATGACTAGGTATTGAATATTTTAAATAATTTTTTCATCTACTGAAATGATCATAAAATATTTTCTCTTTTATTCTTAATGTATTGAATGTCAATGATTTATGAATGTTAAACCAACCTGAATTCCCAGAATAAACTGCATTTGTTCCTGATATATTATCCATTTGACATATTGCTAGATTTTATTTGGTAATGTATTTTTGAGGATTTTTGCATCCCTGCTCATGAGGCAAATTAGTCTATAGTTTTCTGTTCTTCTCATCTTTGTCGGTTTTGGCATCAGGTTAGTGTAGGCCTCTTATATTTTCTAAAAGAGTTCATATAAGATTGGTATTATTTCTTCCTTATATGTTTGATAAAATTCACCAGTGAACCCATTTGGCCCTTGGGTTTTCTTGGTGGGAAGATTGTTAACTATGAAATCAATTTATTTAATGAATAAAGGGCAATTTTAGAATTTAGTTTTGTGTCAGTTTGGGTAATTTGTGTCTCTCAAGGGATTTATCAATTGCATCTAATTTATCCGGTTTATGGGCATACAGTTGTTCATTCTATTTATGCTAGTCTCTTACTATTGTTTATATAGCATTTCTAATGATGCCTATACTTTCATTTCTGATGTTGGTAATTTGTGTTTTCTCTGACTTTTTCAAGATTCATCTGGCTTGAAGCTTATCAATTTTATTGATTTTTTAAAATGGACCAACTTTTGCTTTTGTTGATATTTTCTGCTATTTGTTGACTTTCTTCTTCATTAATCTCCACTGTAATCTTTATCATTTCCACGGATTTGCTATTAGAAAGCCTTGGGTTTTCATTTTAGTTCTGCCACTGATTAGCTTAGGCAGGCTTAAGAAATCTACTTACCCTCTCTGAAACTTCGTTTCTTCATCTATACCACAGAGAAAGCGATTCCCACCTTACATAGCTTTTGTGAGGTTAAAGTGAGTTATAAAGGTAAATTACCTAGTACAGCATCTGGAACACAGTAAGGGCTCTATAGCTGTCGGTTCTTTCCCTTCTGTATATCTGTGAGGAAAAAGGAACATGTGTAGGAAAAGGTTCCTGTCTCTCTCTGAGTCTCAGGGTTTTTCTGTTCTTTGTCTTAAGAGGGATCGATCAGGGGATCACTTAGTTTTCTCCAGGCGCAACAAGTATTCCATGGGTCTGTGAACACTGACTAGGTCTGCCTATAGCCTCACAATTCAGCCCTCCCAGCTAATACTATTCCTGTGACAACCAACAAAAAGACGATAGAAAGAAGTCAGGGAAACTAGAGATCAAAGAAAAATAATGAGACAGGCTTCAAAGTGCAGAGAGAAGGAGGAGGAGAAAAGACAGGGGAATGGAAAAGAAATGGAAGCTAATGGCAGAGGGCAAATAAGGCTGAGAGCTGTGATGCTGTTGGCACTGTCAGCCAGGAACCCTGCCCATCAGAATTCCTAGAGATGGTACAGAGCAGAGAGAAGCCTGTAGGGGCTGGGGCTGCTTTAAGCAGTGCTCAGATCTTCCAAGGCAGAAACTGCCTAATGCGTCAATAGCTTAATTTCTGAACTTCCAAATCACCACCTGAGCTTGGCTTACAGATGGTAATTCATAAAGCTCTTTAAATTTGAACTTTCAAGTAAAAGAAAATCCTAATTTTTCACTGGCTTCCTTCCTAAAATGCTTACTTCATATTTTCATTTGGAAAGAGTCACTGAGAGAAGAGAGTGGGTAGTAGACGTTATAGAGGAAAAGAGGGATCATCAATAAGAACAGGGTAGCCAAGCTTTTTGTGCTCCTAAAATGGGTCAGACACTACTAGGTGCTCTTGCAAATTCAATTCTGCTTCACAAGCCAGAGACATAACCCAGGTGGAGTAACACACAAAGGGAAAATGTTACTGAGCTCATTTGAGGAAGGTATGTTAAATTTGAAGTGCATGTGTGCCTTCAGTATAGGGCTAGGAGGCAAGAGGCAAATTAGGGAGCCTCGCTGTGCAAAATTTGGTTCAAGGATCAAAGGCATCAGTACCCCCAGAAACTTATTAGATATTCAGAATCTCAGGTGATTTCTCAGACCTACTAATCAGATCCCAAGTCGTTTGTAGGCACCCTAAAATTTGAGAATCCTTGAATTAGAAAGTGAAAAGATACTGCCAGTTATCCCCACTGCAATTATACCAGGCCATTTACCTTTAGCACTCTGTTTTTATTCCTTAATAGTGATGGAAAGGAGTACTAACGTGGTGATTTTCCATGCAGAGTGGCTGCCGTATAAAAGAAAGAAGACTTGGGCTGGAAGCTTTGCTTTGTCACCAGTGTGGTGACATGGGGGAGGTTACTTATGTTTTCTAAGTTTCCATTTATGCTTCTGCAAAATGAGGCCAATACATGTAATTCATAGTGTCACAGTGTAGAGAGATATTAAATAAAACCTCTCCCCAGAAAACTTCAACGACTCGTCAAAGACTACAAATTAATGTACATTGTGTCCTTAAATGGCATTCAAAGCTCCTCACTCTAGCCCTATCCTACTCTCCTGTCTTCACTGTCCATTATATTTTTCCATGAACCCTATAATTCTGCCTTTTCCTCAAATTAATGTTTGCTTTCATCTTCCATCCCTATGTCCCTGCTGTTCCTTCTGCCAGGAATGGTCCTCTCTCTCTAACTACCAGAATCCTACTCATCCAGGAAGACTCAGTCAGTTCAAATGCATCTGCTTAATAAAGTCGTCACCAGTAGCACTAACTGTACATCATTTAACATTTCTCTGCTCAGATACAGTGATTTGACCCTTTCTCTACAACAGTACTATTTCATGCTTTGTTTTTTGAGTGGGAGCTGGTTGTATATATATCTGAAATTACCTTAGGAATGTAAAATATTCGAGGAAAGAGGTTACTTGCTATTCATCATTCTAGTTTCCTCAACCACTAAAACAGTACTTTCACATAAAACTTTTGAGGAAATTAGAAAGGGAAAAAAAAGGAAAAGAAAACTTCTCAAGACACTGGCACATCTGGAGATACTTTTGCTCTGAAAATTATCTGACAACATTTCTATGTGGTAGGAATCAAATTTCTAATGACATATGTGCCTATCGAATAATAAGGGGGGAGACGGAGATGGTGTATATTATTCTGTAGAGAGAAATTCCATTAATTTATGGCTCTATCAATACATGTCGAATGCTTACTGTATGCCCCCTGACCTCCAAGTTGCACCTTCATGTTCTCCTTTAGTTTGGGGTATTGGAGAGGCAAGGTCTCAATCACTTACCTATAGACTGAAATTATCTTGTTTGTTGCTCATTTGAGGTTAGCTGAGGGCTCATTTCTTGTTAAAGCATGGACATCCTTACAAAGGGCATGAGGGCTAGTCCTTACTGAAAAAATTCAGTGAGAGAAATCTTTGCAGAGAAGACACTGAACAGGAAATCAGTAGATCTGGATTCAAGTTCTAATTCTGGAACTGTGTGACTCTGGGCAAGTCACCTAACCTCTCTGAGGCTTACAAAATGATTACTGTGATCAAATAAACAACTAATATTTGTCTTTTTGTAATTTGTAAACTGTGAAGAACTATACATATGCAGGCTATCATTGGTAAATTCAGCTAACAGGACAAGTTCAGGTAGACCAGTACACTGTGAACTACTGGACATGAGAAGCCAATGACTGTAATTTAGACCTCTCCCTCCCCCTGTGTGTTGAGAGGACAAGTAAGATGAACAACAAGGTGTCAGGTTGCTTGTTATTTGTCCTGCCTTGGCTCCAGGTAAAGTCCCCTATCTTATCCCCGTAGAGCCAGCAGACCTACAGACTCCTGCCTCCACACCCCACACCTAGTTACTGAAGGAGATTCACTGCCAGAGTCCAAAACACCTTCTAAAAATGGCATGAGGACAGGAAAACAGAAACAGAGCTGGCTTTGCTTTAAAAGTCAAAACTGCCATTTTCCCCTGGAAATATTTTGAGTGAAAAGATGGCCCGATGAGGAAGGAGAAAAGATAATTTTATTTGACTTATATCACTTTACCTCTAAACACACAACTTCTAGCACAAAAGTGCCATGGTAAAGACCATGGGTTTTAGAGTCAGACTGAACTGAATTTGAATCTAGGTTCTATTTGATATGGCTGTGAAGGTTCAGAGATTTGTGCTCTACTTGCAAGCTAGTAAGTTTGTTTGTCACAGTTTCATGGATGATGGTATAAACCATAAGACTCCTGCATCAGAGACAAAGGCCAGTTTACTCCTCACAGCAACAGCAGTGAACAGAGTATCAGCATTTTTGTCAGTTCTCCAAGTCCCAATTCCCATGGGGTGATGAAAAGAGGGTCAGTTGACACCTGTACACACAGTGGGTTGTGTTACAGGAGAGGGACTCTGGGCTTTGGGAACCCAAATTTTTTATAATGAGCAGTAAGCCTGCTTAGATATTAAGCCTGCCTAACCTTTGCTCAAAAGGGGAACACTATCCTTATCTTCCAAGACTCTTTCCCGTACAGATATCCTTGAAAAGATAGCCCAGAACAAAGGCAATCTGTGCCTCTGCTCATAAGATGAACAGACACATGGAAGACTCTTGGAGAATTATCTCCCAACAGGTTATGTCACTTACTGGTTATGATTAAGAATCAAATTTTGCTTCCCTCTGAGTGTTGATTGTGGATTTGTTTGTCTGTTTCTTTGTTTGTTTCTAATGCAGGTAACAGGAGCACTTAACTCGCAAAGATAAAATGCATTAATCCATGTTAAGTGCTTAGTGCTGCCTAGTATCTTAGTGGTTGCTAGTTTAATGCAACACAATGGCAATGGACTGTGCATAGAAATTTCTTCTTATCTGCCTCTAACCCACAGTCCAGTCTGATTAACAGGCACAGAGGCAACCCAATGTGATTTCCAAACTAAGTAAATATATGTAAGAGCACAGTATAGAAGAAAGAATCTTAGCTCTACAATTTACCAAGTATGTAACCTTAACCACTTAACTTACTAAGCCTCATCTAAAAACTGTCTAACTTATCAGGTTGTTGTAACATTTAAATGGAAAATTATGTGATAAATAGTGTTTGGCACATAGCGGTCGTGCTCAGCGATAGTAGTGGACTATTATTAAGTACTGGTAATTGCCCAAGTCAGCTGATTCAAGGTAATACTGAAAGTGGCTTTCAGAGTACTTTCATATCCACTTCACCCCTTCAGAATCCTTGGTCCACCCATTAAAGAAGAACTTACTGACCAGCAATCATGTACCAGGAGCTGTAGACCAACAAGTTCCCTGCAGCTACTCACAACTCCGCATTTGGTCCATTAATAGGAACAGGCAATGGCCTATTGAAAGTCTTCATCTTAAAATTATGTAACATGACCTCTTAAGGTCTAAGAATCTTAGACTTTGAATGGAAATGATTGGTGTGTGAGAATCTCGGTTCCTTAAGAATATACTTTTCTTCCGTAAATCTGAGTTTTCCAACCTTAGCAATCCTGAGATATGACTTAGAAACACTAGGAAAATCTCTCTCCTTCCCCAACGTCCACCCTCTAGTTGAGAGCTCCTGCCTTCACTTGCTACCATCTTATCCACACATCCACTGTATATCCATCTTATTCCCTACTCTCTCTTTCCTTTTTCTTTTTTTAATTTAGTCTATCTTTGATCTATTCAGTAAATGGATACTTCTGTGCCTACCATGTATGAATCATGCAGCTGAATGTACTCCAAACACAGTAGGTGACTGTAAGAGGCACCAAAAATGTTGAGGTTATAATATGATCCAGGTTCATAAAGAACATCAATCTAGTTGGGATTTCTGAGACATTCATACGTAAAAATTTTAAAAGAAGCAAACAAAATTATGCAATCATACAACACACAGGCACATATGGAGCCAAATGTCCATTTTTCTTTAGCAAATTCATCACTGCTCCAGACTCAAGTCACTAGTGTTAGCACATGAATTGAGTACTAAGCCTTGGAGACACCACTATATAGTTTGTTATTTGGGCTGGATAACAGATACACTACGTACTGGTAAACGTGCTAGAGTCTCTACTTAGAGTTGCAGAAGGAGCACGTGGGGCAGGTCATAAGCAGGGCCTGGCTGCATCACTGTCAGCTCTCTGGTAGAAATAGGGCAGCAATGTTGGAGAATAGCAAACACCTCTATTATCCCTAGCCATGAGGCTGCGTTGGATATGTCAAAGGAAAATCTGTCTTCTAAGACCCTTGAAGAAGTAGGCTGTGTTGATAGTAATAGTTTGGTAACCTGCACTGGGCCAGATGGTGCTTAGTAAGTGTTTGTTGAATGAATAAAATGAATGTATAGTCTTCATTATCAGTGGGATTTTGCTGCCACCCTTCATCTTGGACACTGAAGGATCCTGGGCAAACAGCCCTCCAAGAAGACTCAAATTGTTCCATTTCCGATTATGTCTTTGTGTTAGAAACCACAGAATCATGTATAAGCCATGTGGTGCTGACAGCCTAATTTCAATCCTGAAAGGCTCCGCGAAACATTATGTCTACTCAGGAGACTCACAATCTGAAATGAGACTCACAGGCATTGTTAGCCATAAAATGCCAAGAAAAGGGGAAGATTTCCCTCAGGCAGCAGGCTCCATAGCTCCTTTCCTGCAGACATTCCTTCTTTTGTTCTCTGAGTTTGGACTGTCTATCCCAGCACAGCAGGATGTCTGGGAAGCCCTCTAAGGATGCAATCTCTGAATTTCAAAGAAAGCAGGAAGCTGCTTTGGGGGAAGAACAAGAGGATCTACTTCAGGCAGAGAGTGCAGCCTGGAGATTTTCCACATTACATCTTATTTTAAGTAATATACTCTGTTGTCATCCTGAGAAGACATCAGTATATATCAATAAGATTATATCCTTCAAGCCCTAGGACAGTTTATTCATTTTTATATTTACTTAATAAACATTTATAGATCTTTTATTAGTTACCAAGCATCTACCTATTTACTGTATGTATACTGTCTCATTTAATCTTCAAAACTCCCCTGAGAGGTAGATAGCATTACTATCACTACAGATGTATTATAGTTCAGATCAGGAAAATGGGCTGAGAGGATAATTAAGGTCAGAACTCAGAAATTGCAGAGCTAGACTTTGGACTTGGAAGTGTCTGATGTTAAATCCCATGTTCGCTTGTTTGGAAACAGTATTGACTATTCCACTGCCTCGAAGCCACCCTTCTGTACATTTATCCTGAGAACAAAGAAAATTGAAAGGTTATTCATCATACACATTCAGTCCATCAATGAGATGAGCCTTAAAGGAGATAGGAAAGATACACAGAGGTCAAAGAAAAACTGAGAATATAGGCTGTCACAGAACAAACCAATATTGTTTAAAATTTTTGATTGCTAACCAATAATTATAGCTTTAGTATAGTCTTCTTCCAGAATCTTACTAATAATGTTGAGAGGGCACACATTTTTGTCTCTGATTTTAGTGGGAATTTCTCTAAAGTTTCATCCTCCCTTGCCTGTATCATTTCATAGTTTGTGACACCAATATGCTGACAGTTCACAAATCTCTATATCCAGCCCAGACCTCTCCTCTGAAACCCAGACTTGTGTAACCAACTGACCACAAAACATCCCCACATGAAGTCTAACAATCATAGCAAACCTAATGGTTCCAAAATGGAGTTGCAGATATTTTCCCTAAACAAGCTCCACCCATAGCCTTCCCCATCTCAGGAAATAGCAATTCCATCCTTTTAGTTGAGAACCTTCTTTGACCCCCCTTTTCCTACCCCCAGCCTCATCCTTCAGAAATTTTTGTTGGTCTTACCTTCGACATATATCCAGAATCTAATGGTTTCTAAACATCACCATTGCTACCAGCCTGGTCCAAGTCCCTATCACAGATTGGATGGTTGCAAAAGTTCCTTCTAGTTTCCCTGTTTTTGCCCACATCCCCTTTAGCCTAATCTCAACACAGCGGTTGAGAGTGATCCTATCTCAGCGTCCCCCAATGGCCCATTTAACTGAAAGTAGGAGTTAAAACCATTCCGATGGCTTACAAGTGCGTCCATGATCTGACCCCCTACCACCATCTCCCTACCTTCCCTGTTACCTCTCTGACCTCACTTCATACTGCTCCCACCCCAGGTTGCTCAGCTCCATCCATCATATATTACATTCTCTCTGTCTCAGATGAGTTTTTCCCAGATGCCCACATGGCCCACTCCCTCAACTTCTTCAGGTTCTTTCTCTAATGGCAATTTGCAGTAAGGCCTTCCCTGGCCACCAACCAAAAATTGCTGTGCCTCCCATTTCAGACGTTCCTTATTCCCCTTTCATGCTTTACTTTCCCTCTTAGCACTTATAAGTATCAACATGCTAAATAAGCTACTTATTTGCCTTCTGTATTAAACATCAGTTCATTCCAATTTAGGTTCCAGGAGGGCAGAGTTTTTGTCTATTTTTTTCACTAGTGTATCCTCCACGGCTTGAAAAGTACTGGTACATAGTACACTCTCAATAAATATTTTTAAATAAATCACCCAGTTAAAGAATGGTATTTGTTGTTGGTTTAAGGTAGATATTTTTAATTGCTGATAGGGAGTTTCCTGACATCCGCTTTTTTTTAAGTTTTGGATATTAATTTTTACCAATACTGTTTCTTCATTGATTGAGGTTATCACATACTTCATTCTTTCAACTATTAATATGAAGAATTTACTTATATATGCCCTGCTACTAAATCATCTTGCATTCTTGAGATAAATGCTACTGACAGTAGATGATTTGCAGACATGCTTTCAAATTCAATCTGCTAGTTTGTATTTTAGTCCATTTTAAAAGTGTTTTTTTTTTCTTTGCATGTGTTTTGTTTGTCACAGCTGTGAATAAGCATATGTTATCTTTATAAAATGATTTGGATATCTTGTCATATTTTTCTAAGATTTTACACAGTTTCTGTAATACAGGTATGTTACAAAAGAATTATTGGTCTCCTCAAAGTTTTAAACCATTTAAACATTTTCCAGGTAATTCTTTGGTAACTCATCCATTTAGTCCTTGATTGTTGATCTATTCAAATTTTCTACCTGTTTTTTTTTTTAATTTTTTAATTTTCTTTTATTTCTTTTTTTATACAGCAGGTTCTTATTAGTCATCAATTTTACACACATCAGTGTATACATGTCAATCCCAATCGCCCAATTCAGCACACTGCCATCCCCACCCCCCCCACGGCTTTCCCCCATTGGTGTCCATACGTTTGTTCTCTACATCTGTATCTCAACTTCTGCCCTGCAAACCGGTTCATCTGTACCATTTTTCTAGGTTCCACATACATGCGTTAATATACGATATTTGTTTTACTCTTTCTGACTTACTTCACTCTGTATGACAGTCTCTAGGTCCATCCACGTCTCTACAACTGACCCAATTTTGTTCCTGTTTATGGCTGAGTAATATTCCATTGTATATATGCAACACATCTTCTTTATCCATTCATCTGTCAATGGGCATTTAGGTTGCTTCCATGACCTGGCTATTGTAAATAGTGCTGCAATGAACATTGGGGTGCATGTGTCTTTTTGCATTATGGTTTTCTCGGGGTATATGCCCAGTAGTGGGATTGCGGGATCATATGGTAATTCTATTGTTAGTTTTTTAAGGAACCTCCATACTGTTCTCCGTAGTGGCTGTATCAATTTACATTCCCACCAACAGTGCAAGAGGGTTCCTTTTTCTCCACACCTTCTCCAGCATTTGTTGTTTGTAGATTTTCTGATGATGTCCATTCTAACCGGTGTGAGATGATACCTCATTGTAGTTTTGATTTGCATTTCTCTAATAATTAGTGATATTGAGCATCTTTTCATGTGCTTCATGCCCATCTGTATGTATTCTTTGGAGAAATGTCTATTTAGGTCTTCTGCCCATTTTTGGATTGGGTTGTTTGTTTCTTTAATATTGAGCTTCATGAGCTGTTTATATATTTTGGAGATTAATCCTTTGTCCGTTGATTCGTTTGCAAATATTTTCTCCCATTCTGAGGATTGTCGTTTCGTTTTGTTTATAGTTTCCTTTGCTGTGCAAAAGCTTTTAAGTTTCATTAGGTCCCATTTGTTTATTTTTGTTTTATTTTCATGACTCTAGGAGGTGGATCAAAAAAGATCTTGCTGTGATTTATGTCAAAGAGTGTTCTTCCTATGTTTTCCTCTAAGAGTTTTATAATGTCCGGTCTTACACTTAGGCCTCTAATCCATTTTGAGTTTATTTTTATGTATGGTGTTAAGGAGTGTTCTAATTTCATTCTTTTACATGTAGCTGTCAACTTTTCCCAACACCACTTATTGAAGAGGCTGCCTTTTCTCCGTTGTATATCCTTGCCTCCTTTGTCATAGATTAGTTGACCATAGGTACATGGGTTTATCTCTGGGCTTTCTATCTTTTTCCATTGATCTATATTTCTATTTTTGTGACATTACCATATTGTCTTGATTACTATAGCTTTGTACTGTAGTCTGAAGTCAGGGAGTCTGATTCCTCCATCTCCATTTTTTCCCTCAAGACTTCTTTGGCTATTCGGTGTCTTTTGTGTCTCCATACAAATTTTAAGATTTTTTATTCTAATTCTGTGAAAAATGCCATTGGTAATTTGAGAGGGATTGCATTGAATTTGTAGATTGCTTTGGGGAGGATAGTCATTTTCACAATATTGATTCTTCCAATCAAAGAACATGGTAGATCTCTCCATCTGTTGGTATCATCTTTAATTTCTTTCATCAGTGTCTTATAGTTTTCTGCATACAGGTCTTTTGTCCCCCTAGGTAGGTTTATTCCTAGGTATTTTATTCTTTTTGTTGCAATGGTAAATGAGAGTGTTTCCTTAATATCTCTTTCAGATTTTTCATCATTAGCATATAGGAACGCAAGAGATTTCTGTGCACTAATTTTGTATCCAGCAACTTTACCAAATTCATTGATTAGCTCTTGTAGTTTTCTGGTGGCATCTTTAGGATTCTCTATGTATAGTATCATGTCATCTGCAAACACTGACAGATTAACTTCTTCTTTTCCAATTTGTATTCTTTTTATTTCTTTTTCTTCTCTGATTGCCGTGGCTAGGACTTCCAAAACTATGTTAAATAATAGTGGTAAGAGTGGACATCCTTGTCTTGTTCCTGATCTTAGAGGAAATGCTTTCAGTTTTTCACCATTGAGAATGATGTTTGCTGTGGGTTTGTTGTATATGGCCTTTATTATGTTGAGGTAGGTTCCCTCTATGCCCACTTTCTGAAGATTTTTTATCATAAATGGGTGTTGAATTTGGTCAAAAGCTTTTTCTGCATCTCTTGAGATGATCATATGGTTTTTATTCTTCAATTTGTTAATATAGTATATCACATTGATTGATTAGCATATATTGAAGAATCCTTGCATCCCTGGGATAAATCCCACTTGATCATGGTGTATTATCCTGTTGATGTGTTGTTGGATTCTGTTTGCTAGTATTTTGTTGAGGATTTTTGCATCTATATTCATCAGTGATATTGGTCTGTAATTTTCTTTTTTTGTAGTGTCTTTGTCTGGTTTTGGTATCAGGGTGATGGTGGCCTCATAGAATGAGTTTGGCAATGTTCCTTCCTCTGCAATTTTTTGGAAGAGTTTGAGAAGGATGGATGATAGCTCTTCTCTAAATGTTTGATAGAATTCACCTGTGAAGCTGTCTGGTCCTGGACTTTTGTTTGTTGGAAGATTTTTAATGACAGTTTCAATTTCATTACTTGTGATTGGTTTGTTCATATTTTCTATTTCTTCCTGGTTCAGTCTTGGAAGATTATACCTTTGTAAGAATTTGTCCATTTCTTCCAGGTTGTCCCTTTTATTGGCATAGAGTTGCTTGTAGTAGTCTCTTAGGTTGCTTTGTATTTCTGTGGTGTCTGCTGTAACTTCTCCTTTTTCATTTCTAATTTTATTGATTTGAGTCCTCTCCCTCTTTTTCTTGATGAATCTGGCTAATGGTTTATCAATTTTGTTTATCTTCTCAAAGGACCAGCTTTTAGTTTTATTGATCTTTGCTATTGTTTTCTTTGTTTCTATTTCATTTATTTCTGCTCTGATCTTTATGATTTCTTTCCTTCTGCTAACTTTGGGTTTTGTTTGTTCTTCTTTCTCTAGTTCCTTTAGGTGTAAGGTTAGATTGTTTGCTTGAGATTTTTCTTGTTTCTTTAGGTAGGCTTGTATAGCTATAAACGTCCCTCTTAGAACTGCTTTTGCTGCATCCCATAGGTTTTGGATCGTCATGTTTTCATTGTCATTTGTCTCTAGGTATTTTTTGATTTCCTCTTTGATTTCTTCAGTGATCTTTTGGTTTTTTAGTAACGTATTGTTTAGCCTTCAGGTGTTTGTGTTTTTTACGTTTTTTTCCCTGTAACTCATTTCTAATCTCATAGTGTTGTGGTCAGAAAAGATGCTTGATACGATTTCAATTTTCTTAAATTTACTGAGGCTTGATTTGTGACCCAAGATGTGATCTATCCTGGAGAATGTTCCGTGCGCCTTGAGAAGCAAGTGTAATCTGCTGTTTTCGGATGGAATGTCCTATAAATGTCAGTTAAATCTATCTGGTCTATTGTGTCATTTAAAGCTTCTGTTTCCTTATTTATTTTCATTTTGGATGATCTGTCCTTTGTTGTAAGTGAAGTGTTAAAGTCCCCCACTATTATTGTGTTACTGTCAATTTCCTCTTTTATAGCTGTTAGCATTTGCCTTATGTATTGAGGTGCTCCTATGTTGGATGCATATATATTTATAATTGTTATATATTCTTCTTAGATTGACCTCTTGATGGTTATGTAGTGTCCTTCCCTGTCTCTGTAACAGTCTTTATTTTAAAGTCTATTTTATCTGATATGAGTGTTGCTACTCCAGCTTTCCTTTGATTTCCATTTGCATGGAATATCTTTTTCCATCCCCTCACTTTCCATCTGTATATGTCCCTAGGTCTGAAGTGGGTCTCTTGTAGACAGCATATATATGGGTCTTGTTTTTCTATCCATTCAGCAAGCCTGTGTCTTTTGGTTGGAGCATTTAATCCATTCACGTTTAAGGTAATTATCGATGTGTATGTTCCTATGACCATTTTCTTAACTGTTTTGGGGTTGTTTTTGTAGGTCCTTTTCTTCTCTTGTGTTTCCCACTTAGAGAAGTTCCTTTAGCATTTGTTGTAGAGCTGGTTTGGTGGTGCTGAATTCTCTTAGCTTTTGCTTGTCTGTAAAGCTTTTGATTTCTCCATCGAATCTGAATGAGATCCTTGCCGGGTAGAGTAATCTTGGTTGTAGGTTCTTCCCTTTCATCACTTTAAGTATATCGTGCCACTCCCTTCTGGCTTGTAGAGTGTCTGCTGAGAAATCGCTGTTAACCTTACGGGAATTCCCTTGTATGTTATTTGTCGTTTTTCCCTTGCTGCTTTCAATAATTTTTCTTTGTGTTTAATTTTTGCCACTTTGATTACTATATGTCTTGGCATGTTTCTCCTTGGGTTTATCCTGTATGGGACTTGCTGCGCTTCCTGGACCTGGGTGGCTATTTCCTTTCCCATGTTAGGGAAGTTTTCAACTATAATCTCTTCAAAAATTTTCTCGGGTCCTTTCTCTCTCTCTTCTCCTTCTGGGACCCCTATAACGTGAATGTTGTTGTGTTTAATGTTGTCCCAGAGGTCTCTTAGGCTGTCTTCATTTCTTTTCATTCTTTTTTCTTTATTCCGTTCCGCAGCAGTGAATTCCACCATTCTGTCCTCCAGGTCACTTATCCGTTCTTCTGCCTCAGTTATTCTGCTATTGATTCCTTCTAGTGTAGTTCTCATTTCAGTTATTGTATTGTTCATCTCTGTTTATTCTTTAATTTTTCTAGGTCTTTGTTAAACATTTCTTGCATCTTCTCGATCTTTGCCTCCATTCTTTTTCCGAGGTCCTGGATCATCTTCACTATCATTATTCTGAATTCTTTTTCTGGAAGGTTGCCTATCTCCACTACATTTAGTTGTTTTTCTGGGGTTTTATCTTGTTCCTTCATCTGGTACATAGGCCTCTGCCTTTTCGTCTTGTCTATCTCTCTGTGAATGTGGTTTTTGTTCCACTGACTGCAGGATTGTAGTTCTTCTTGCTTCTGCTGTCTGCCCTCTGGTGGATGAGGCTATCTAAGAGGCTTGTGTAAATTTCCTGATGGGAGGGACTGGTGGTGGGTAGAGCTGACTGTTGCTCTGGTGGGCAGAACTCAGTAAAACTTTAATCTGCTTGATTGTTGATGGGTGGGGCTGGGTTCCCTCCCTTTTGGTTGTTTGGCCTGAGGCGACCAACACTGGAGCCTACCTGGGCTCTTTGGTGGGGCTAATGACAGACTCTGGGAGGGCTTACGCCAAGGAGTACTACCCAGAACTTCTGCTGCCAATGTCCTTGTCCCCATGGTGAGCCACAGCCACCCCCCGCCTCTGCAGGAGACCCTCCAACACTAGCAGGTAGGTCTGGTTCAGTCTCCCCTTGGGTCACTGCTCCTTCCCCTGGGTCCCGATGTGCACACTACTTTGTGTGTGCCCTCCAAGACTGGGGTCTCTGTTTCCCCCAGTCCTGTCAAAGTCCTGCAATCAATTCCCACTAGGCTTCAAAGTCTGATTCTCTATGAATTCCTCCTCCTGTTGCCGGACCCCCAGGTCGGGAAGCCTGACGTGGGGCTCAGAACCTTCACTCCAGTGGGTGGACTTCTGTGGTATAAGTGTTCTCCAGTCTGTGAGTCACCCACCCAGCAGTTATAGGATTTGATTTTACTGGGGTTGCGCCCCTCCTACCGTCTCATTGTGGCTTCTCCTTTGTCTTTGGATGTGGGATATCTTTCTTGGTGAGTTCCAGTGTCTTCCTGTCGATGATTGTCCAGCAGCTAGTTGTGATTCTGGTGTTGTCGCAAGATGGAGTGAGAGCACGTCCTTCTACTCCGCCATCTTGGTTCCTCTCCTCTACCTGTTTTTAAATCAATTTGGTACAACATTTTTTCTCAGGCAAAATTCATCCATTTCACCAAAATTCCAATTTATTGTCATGGAGCGTTATATAGTGTATTTTTCAAAATGTAAATGCTCCTATTTATTATTATAAGTCCTTTTCATTTCAGCTTTCACACATTTGGGTTTCTCTTTTTTCTCTCTTTCAAAAGAGAATTTCAAAAGTTTGATTTTATTCTTCTATTCAAAGAAATATCTCTTGGATTCAATCCTATTCTGTTATGCAGTTCCTTAATATTTGCTTATATCTGTATTATTTCTTCATATTTCTTCTTTAAGAAATACACACGCCTCCCATGGGCATTTTAATTTGCTACCTAATTTTACTTGTCTTGTTGTTCTTCCTCATCTTATTTTCTTCAGCCCTCTCCCTTGTCTTACAAATCATCCTCATCTTATGTGACGTCATCACAGATTCTTCCTTCTAGCTTTCCACTCGTTTCATAAACATCTTGTCTTATTATATCTCATAGACATTTTCAAGAGTTCTCCAAACATTTGGGGAGATTTGTTTAATAAGTCATTTATAGAGGCCCACTCTTCCTCTGAGTCTTTGGGTCAATTGCTCTTTCCCTATTTTTATAAATATGGAGGATTTGGCTTATTTGTTGCTTGTCTGGGTTTTTGTTGTTGTTACTTGTTTTTCCTATGTAATAGCCTCATGTTTACCTGTGGGCAGGTTGCATGGTGGTGCTTGGCTTCATTCACAGCCCTTATGTACTAATGGAATCCCTTCCTCATAGTGTTATCAGGAACACATATCCAATCACAATTTCTTGTGCTGCTTTATTCTTGTGTTCTTTTGCTGAACTAGATGGGATTATATATATACTCTTCTATACTCATAACTCAGAATATATTTAAAACTAAGCCTGTAGTCTCAACTTGTGTTACCAGGAGTGTTCTGCCAGCCTTGACCCCCATCGATGGCACTTTCCTAGTGCCTAGGGGCCAGTATCTCTTGGAATCATTTATTCATTCATTCAACAAACATTTGCTGAATACCTCATGTGTATAAAGCAGTGCTCCCAGCATCTGTCTCTCCTTATTTTCTGAGAAGCTATTTTTCTGAATCTTGTTAGTCTAAAAGGAATGCTCAAAAGATGTGAGCAGAAGGGGAAATATTTGCACTCCCTCAAAATAGTACCCATTTAGAAGAGGGGCAGTGACAGTTCAGACTGCCAGGGCAAATATACCATAGGTTGGGTGGCTTAAACAACAAAGAGTTATTTCTCATAGTACTGGAGGCTGGGAAGTCCAAGATCAAGGTGCTGACAGATCCCTTTCTGGTGAAGGTCCTCCTTCTTGGTTTGCAGATGGCTGTCTTCTCATTGTCTCCTCACATAGCAGAGGACAAATTCTTATGTCTTCAGTGTTCCTCTTGTAGGGTGCTAATCCCATTCATGAGGGCTCCACTCGCAGGCCCTAATTACAACCCAAAGCCTCGTTTCCTAATACCATATTAGGGGGTACAATTTCAATATATGAATTTGGGGAGGACACAAACATGCCGTGCATAACAGTTGGAGACCTCATTTTCTGATTGATAATGACCTGGGTCTCTGATACAGAATGAAACAGGAAACAAAGGAAGAAGAATGTTCCTACCTCTTTCAGGCCAGTGGCACTGCTCTGCTTCATGAGGTGGCACATGATTCTGACACCAGTTATTGTTATCAATCCATCTTCATCCATCTTAGAAGTCGTAGAAGTTAGAACTGTTCCCATGCTGGTTCCATAGCATGTCTTACAGACTATGTTTTCCCAGTGCCTTTGTTTTTTCAAGGGAATAGTCAAATACATTTTTAAACTGGAAGCCATCCATGCTTTTCTGAGTATCCCCGCTTCAGGAGTCTGGCATGTCCCTAGGCAAAAACAGATCCCTCGGCCATATTCTAACTGTTGGGGCGCTAAAGAGGACACCCATGCACCATGAACTATGAAATAGTTAAATAGATCAACTGTAATACTGGTCTCCTAAGAGTAGAATCGAGTTTCAACCCATAAAACCAACATTTCTGTTGAGTTTCAGCCGGGAGCCCGCTGATGCCCATCTGGATAACAGGCACAGCACGTGCTCGCAGGAACAGCTGCCTCTCTTTTCCTCCTTTGGCAGCCGGGATGTTGCAACTAAAAGGATCTGCTGTTTCCATTCTAGCTGCTACAAAGTAGGAAGCAGTGCAAGGCATATAATTCTTCTCTGGCCCATGTAGTGTTGTCTGGCAAGGGCACACAGGGAAGAGACCGACAGTCTCTTACCAGTTACAGATGCCACCTATACAGAGATTCTGCTCTGGTGTGGGCAGCTTGGGTGCAAGAGAAGCATTTAGGGTCAGTCACGCCTTAAGAGGGAGAAAGAATGAGCGCTGGAGTCAGACATGCCATTTTAGCAAGTTACTCTTCTCTCGTAGATGGCTTTCTCATGTAAAGAATGAAGATAACAATAGCTATCTCACAGGGACATAAAGAGGACAAATAAGATAGTATATGTCAAATTCCTGGCATTAAACACAAAATAGGCCCCCAAAGAATAATTCTGCTCAAGGATAGGACCAGGGTAAAGCGAGTGAGGTGTTCCCCATGTGAACAAAGTTTAAGGGAACCCCAAAACCTCAGTAACCAAGATAAATACTATTTTAAAGCAATATTTTTAAAATTATTGCAAAAAATCTAAAATGGAAAAATTATCTAAATTTTAAATAAGGACAGATTCTGACCCTCCACTTTACAATCCTGTCTTACTTGCCTTATCCTAATCTTGGCCCCGTAAATAAAGTACAACTTTATTTACAAAATCAGGAGTCAGCCAGTGGGCTGTAGCTTGTTGATTTGATTCTTTTTAAATGTTGCATTAAAATATTATTTATATTGACTACTGAGTTTTGGGCAGCGACCTTAAATTTTGTGTTGGTGGTAAATTCCTTTCCCACCTACCTTTACTCCAGGCTCTGATTCTCCTAAGTACCATTTCTTAATAACTTATTACCTGCCATTTTCAATCTCAGTGAGAAAATCAACATGCTTTCTCTTCTCCATCCCCCCATGCCTCTCCTACCTTGTCCTCTACAGAGGATCGAGAATTCTGACCAGTATGTCCCTAGCTATATAATGTGGCCACATTTATTACATATTATTACAAACAAGTATTCTTACAAACATACTACATATTATTACAAACATGACTACATTTAGAGGAATGCCTCAAACCTTAATGCTCTGCTCAAGTTGGCTTGAATAGCGGGAATTACTGGCTTTTCGAGAGGTTCCCTACAAAATATTTCCACACTGTCTAGGGGGCTTTTAAGTATAATGCAATCCAAATGTCCTCTAGGAGGCAACATTTTGTAAGTGCCAAGTAAGGTCATGGTCATTTTTCCTCTGACAAACTGCGATGGGGTATAGGGAGTCTTACAGCAGGCTCCAGGGGGGATACAGAGATATGTAAAGTACAGTAGCCTTCAGGTACCTCCAGGGGTGGGAATGAGAAATGGGTATAAAATGATAATAATCCTTTATTGTGTGGGTATTATGTGTTAAAGTCTATGTTATCTGTATTATCTCATTTAATCCTCATAAAACATTTAATGATATAGGTATTATCACTCCTATTTTGCTGATAAGGAAACTGAGACACAGATTAACTTGTACAATCAGCTGGTAGCTGCCATCTCTAGTGTATTTTTTGTTTTACCACAATGAATTGTACACAGTGCTTTACATCTTAGAAAGCATTTTTACATATGGTTTCCAATTTGATCCCTTCTCTATCCCTGTGAAGTAGGCAAATGGTGTTTCCATTTGCTACGAGAGGAGCCTGAGGTCCACAGCAAGCAAGTGACCCAAAAATATTTTCTGATTCCTGTGTTCTATCCTTGACAATTTTGCTGTTTCTCATCTAGGAATTCTTCATCAAAACTCCCTAGCATCATAAATGAGTTTATTAAACTCTATCTCTTGTCTAGACTCATTGGGCAAACATTATGTTCAGTCCTCAATGTCAAGCTTAAAGGTTGCCTTCTATGCTGGACCAGACTCCTCCATTAGCCTTCCAGAGCCCCTCCCCCTTCTCCGCACTACTCTATCCTGCATATCACCCTGCAGGCCAGTTTGTATGGACTACACCAAGGGGTGCCTCTCACTTCCTATTGGATTCAGCTAAGTGGGGAGCCCCCATAAGGAAGCAGAAGGAGAGGGAAGAGTGAGGTTGGGGCTCCCTGACTCCCTCCCTGTGAGGTCATCTCAAGCCAGTTGTCCCCACCACCAAAGGTCAAGGTTCTTCTCAAGGTGACCATCTCTACCAGACTCTCTACTACCTTTCAGACCCAAGGGAGGGAACAGTTCTACTGCCACTCACCAGGTTATTGCACTATCTCTTGTGTTTTCCTACATTCCTCCAACATCTTTATAAATAGTCTGTACTTAAACCTTAACTTGTTTGGGCACATTTAAGTTAGTGAAAAGTATATATAACAATCCCAAGAGGGCAGACAGCAGAAGCAAGAAGAACGATAATTCTGCAGCCTGTGGAATGAAAACCACATTCACAGAAACACAGACAAAATGAAAAGGCAGAAGACTATGTACCAGATGAAGGAACTAGATAAAACCCCAGGAAAACAACTAAATGAAGTGGAGATAGGCAACCTTCCAGGAAAAGAATTCAGAATAATGATAGTGAAGATGATCCAGGACCTCGGAAAAAGAATGGAGGCAAAGATCGAGAAGATGCAAGAAATGTTTAACAAAGACCTAGAAAAATTAAAGAATAAACAGAGATGAACAATACAATAACTGAAATGAGAACTACACTAGAAGGAATCAATAGCAGAATAACTGAGGCAGAAGAACGGATAAGTGACCTGGAGGACAGAATGGTGGAATTCACTGCTGCGGAACGGAATAAAGAAAAAAGAATGGGAGGAGAGAAGATGGCGGAAGAGTAAGACGCGGAGAACACCTTCCTTCCCACAGATACAGTAGAAATACATCTACACGTGGAACTGCTCCTACAGAACACCCACTGAACGCTGGCAGAAAACGTCCGACCTCCAAAAAGGCAAGAAACTCCCCCCGTACTTGGGTAGGGCAAAAGAAAAAAGAAATAACAGAGACAAAAGAATAGGGACGGCACCTGCACCAGTGGGAGGGAGCTGTGAAGGAGGAAAGATTTCCACGCACTAGGAAGCCCCTTTGCGGGCAGAAACTGTGGGTGGCAGAGGGGGGAAGCTTCGGAGCCACGGAGGAGAGCGCAGCCACAGGGGTGCGGAGGGCAAAGCGGAGAGGCTCCCGCACGGAGGATCGGTGCCGACCAGCACTCACCAGCCCGAGAGGCTTGTCTGCTCCCCCGCCGGGGCGCGCGGAGCTGGGAGCTGAGGCTCGGGCTTCGGTCGGATCGCAGGGAGAGGACAGGGATTGGCGGCGTGAACACAGCCTGAAGGGGTTAGCGCACCACGGCTAGTCGGGAGGGAGTCCGAGAAAAAGTCTGCAGCTGCCGAAGAGGCAAGAGACTTTTTCTTCCCTCTTTGTTTCCTGGTGCGCGAGGAGAGGGGATTCAGAGCGCCGCCTAAACAAACTTCAGAGACGGGCGCAAGCCGCAGCTAACAGCGCAGATCCCACAGCAACAGGGGCGCAGAGGAAAAAGCGGAGAGACTCCCGCACAGAGGCTCGGCGCCGAGCAGCGCTCACCAGCCCGAGAGGCTTGTCTGCTCTCCCGCCGGGGCAGGCGGGGCTGGGAGCTGAGGCTCGGCTTCGGTTGGATCGCAGGGAGAGGACTGGGGCTGGCGGCGTGAACACAGCCTGAAGGGGTTAGCGCACCACAGCTGGCTGGGAGGGAGACCGGGAAAAGATCTGCAGCTGCCGAAGAGGCAAGAGACTTTTTCTTGCCTCTTTGTTTCGCTGCGCGCAAGGAGAGGGGATTCAGAGCGCCGCCTAAACGAACTCCAGAGAAGGGCGCGAGCCGCGGCGATCAGCGCGGACCCCAGAGACGGGCGTGAGACGCTGGGGCTGCTGCTGCCGCCTCCAAAAAGCCTGTGTGTGAGCACAGGTCACTCTCCACACCGCCCCTCCCGGGAGCCAGTGCAGCCCGCCACTGCCAGGGTCCCGTGATCCCCGGACAAATTCCCCGGGAGAACGCACTGCGCGCCTCAGGCTGGTGCAACGTCACGCCGGCCTCTGCTGCCGCAGGCTCGCCCCGCCTCCTCCGTACCCCTCCCTCCCCGCGGCCTGGGTGAGCCAGCGCCGCCGAAGCAGCTGCTCCTTTAACCCCGTTCTGTCTGGGCGGGGAATAGACGCCCTCAGGCGACCTACACGCAGAGGCGGGTCCAAATCCAAAGCTGAACCCCAGGAGCTGTGTGAACAGGGAAGAGAAGGGGAAATCTCTCCCAGCAGCCTCAGAAGCAGCGGATTAAAACTCCACAAACAACTTGATGTGCCTGCATCTGTTGAATACCTGAATAGACAACGAATCATCCCAAATTCAGGAGGTGGACTTTGGGAGCAGGATATATTAATTTTTCCCCTGTTCCTTTTTTTTTGTGAGTGTATATGTATATGCCTCTGGGTGAGACTTTGTCTGTATAGCTTTGCTTTACAATAGCTTTATTTTACTTCACTATATTATAGCCTCTTTCTTTCTTTCTTTCTTTCTATTTTTTCTCCCTTTTACTCTGAGCCGTGTGGACGAAAGGCTCTTGGTGCTCCAGCCAGGCATCAGGGCCGTGCTTCTGAGGTGGGAGAGCCAACTTCAGGACACTGGTCCACAAGAGACCTCCCAGCTCCATGTAATACCAAACGGTAAAAATCTCTCAGAGATCTCCATCTCAACATCAAGACCCAGCATCACTCAATGACCAGCAAGCTACAGTGCTGAACACCCTATGCCAAACAACTAGCAAGACAGGAACACAGCCCCATCCATTAGCAGAGAGGCTGCCTAAAATCATAATAAGGCCACAGACACCCCAAAATACACCACCAGACGTGGATGTGCCCACCAGAAAGACAAGATCCAGCCTCATCCACCAGAGCTCAGGCACTAGTTCCCTACACCAGGAAGCCTACACAAGCCACTGAACCAACCTTAGCCACTGGGGACAGATACCAAAAACAACGGGAACTACAAACCTGCAGCCTGTGAAAAGGAGACCCCAAACACAGTAAGGTAAGCAAAATGAGACGACAGAAAAACACACAGCAGATGAAGGAGCAGGGTCAAAACACTCCAGATTTAACAAATGAAGAGGAAATAGGTAGTCTACCTGAAAAAGAATTCAGAATAATGATAGTAAGGGTGATCCAAAATCTTGGAAATAGAATAGACAAAATGCAAGAAACATTTAACAAGGATGTAGAAGAACTAAAGAGGAACCAAGCAATGATGAAAAACACAATAAATGAAATTAAAAATACTCTAGATGGGATCAATAGCAGAATAACTGAGGCAGAAGAAAGGATAAGTGACCTGGAAGATAAAATGGTGGAAATAACTACTGCAGAGCAGGATAAAGAAAAAAGAATGAAAAGAACTGAGGACAGTCTCAGAGACCTCTGGGACAACATTAAACGCACCAACATTCGAATTATAGGGGTCCCAGAAGAAGAAGAGAAAAAGAAAGGGACTGAGAAAATATTTGAAGAGATTATAGTTGAAAACTTCCCTAATATGGGAAAGGAAATAGTTAATCAAGTCCTGGAAGCACAGAGAGTCCCATACAGGATAAACCCAAGGAGAAACACGCCAAGACACATATTAATCAAACTGTCAAAAATTAAATATAAGGAAAACATATTAAAGGCAGCAAGGGAAAAACAACAAATAACACACAAGGGAATCCCCATAAGGTTAACATCTGATCTTTCAGCAGAAACTCTGCAAGCCAGAAGGGAGTGGCAGGATATACTTAAAGTGATGAAGGAGAAAAACCTACAACCAAGATTACTCTACCCAGCAAGGATCTCATTCAGATTCGATGGAGAAATTAAAACCTTTACAGACAAGCAAAAGCTGAGAGAGTTCAGCACCACCAAACCAGCTTTACAACAAATGCTAAAGGAACTTCTCTAGGCAAGAAACACAAGAGAAGGAAAACACCTACAATAACAAACCCAAAACATTTAAGAAAATGGGAGTAGGAACATACATATCGATAATTACCTTGAATGTAAATGGATTAAATGCTCCCACCAAAAGACACAGGCTGGCTGAATGGATACAAAAACAAGACCCATATATATGCTGTCTACAAGAGACCCACTTCAGACCTAGAGACACATACAGACTGAAAGTGAGGGGATGGAAAAAGATATTCCATGCAAATGGAAATCAAAAGAAAGCTGGAGTAGCAATTCTCATATCAGACAAAATAGACTTTAAAATAAAGACTATTACAAGAGACAAAGAAGGACACTATATAATGATCAAGGGATCGATCCAAGAGGAAGCTATAACAATTGTAAATATTTATGCACCCAACATAGGAGCACCTCAATACATAAGGCAAATACTAACAGCCATAAAAGGGGAAATCGACAGCAACACAATCATAGTAGGGGACTTTAACACCCCACTTTCACCAATGGACAGATCATCCAAAATGAAAATAAATAAGGAAACACAAGCTTTAAATGATACATTAAACAAGATGGACTTAATTGATATTTATAGGACATTCTACCCCAAAAAAACAGAATACACATTTTTCTCAAGTGCTCATGGAACATTCTCCAGGATAGATCATATCTTGGGTCATAAATCAAGCCTTGGTAAATTTAAGAAAATTGAAATCGTATCAAGTATCTTTTCTGACCACAACGCTATGAGACTAGATATCAATTACAGGAAAAGATCTGTAAAAAATACAAACACATGGAGGCTACACAATACACTACTTAATAACGAAGTGATTACTGAAGAAATCAAAGGGGAAATCAAAAAATACCTAGAAACAAATGACAATGGAGATACGACGACCCAAAACCTATGGGAAGCAGCAAAAGCAGTGCTAAGAGGGAAGTTTATAGCAATACAAGCCTACCTCAAGAAACAGGAAACATCTCGAATAAACAACCTAACCTTGCACCTGAAGCAATTAGAGAAAGAAGAACAAAAAAACCCCAAAGCCAGCAGAAGGAAAGAAATTATAAAGATCAGGTCAGAAATAAATGAAAAAGAAATGAAGGAAACAATAGCAAAAATCAATGAAACTAAAAGCTGGTTCTTTGAGAAGATAAACAAAATTGATAAACCATTAGCCAGACTCATCAAGAGAAAAAGGGAGAAGACTCAGATCAATAGAATTAGAAATGAAAAAGGAGAAGTAACCACTGACACTGCAGAAATACAAAAGATCATGAGAGATTACTACAAGCAACTCTATGCCAATAAAATGGACAACCTGGAAAAAATGGACAGATTCTTAGAAATGCACAAACTGCCGAGACTGAACCAGGAAGAAATAGAAAATATGAACAGACCAATCACAAGCAATGAAATTGAAACTGTGATTAAAAACCTTCCAACAAACAAAAGGCCAGGACCAGATGGCTTCACAGGTGAATTCTATCAAACATTTAGAGAAGAGCTAACACCTATCCTTCTCAAACTCTTCCAAAATATTGCAGAGGGAGGAACACTCCCCAACTCATTCTACGAGGCCACCATCACCCTGATACCAAAACCAGACAAAGATGTCACAAAGAAAGAAAACTACAGGCCAATATCACTGATGAACATAGATGCAAAAATCCTCAACAAAATACTAGCAAACAGAATCCAACAGCACATTAAAAGGATCATACACCATGATCAAGTGGGGTTTATCCCAGGAATGCAAGGATTCGTCAATATACGCAAATCAATCAATGTGATACACCATATTAACAAATTGAAGGAGAAAAACCATATGATCATCTCAATAGATGCAGAGAAAGCTTTCGACAAAATTCAACACCCATTTATGAAAAAAGCCCTGCAGAAAGTAGGCATAGAGGGAACTTTCCTCAACATAATAAAGGCCATATATGACAAACCCACAGCCAACATTGTCCTCAATGGTGAAAAACTGAAACCATTTCCACTAAGATCAGGAACAAGACAAGGTTGCCCACTCTCACCACTATTATTCAACATAGTTTTGGAAGTGTTAGCCACAGCAATCAGAGAAGACAAAGAAATAAAATGAATCCAAATCGGAAAAGAAGAAGTAAAGCTGTCACTATTTGCAGATGACATGATACTATACATAGAGAATCCTAAAGATGCTACCAGAAAACTACTAGAGCTAATCAATGAATTTGGTAAAGTAGCAGGATACAAAATTAATGCACAGAAATCTCTTGCATTTCTATACACTAATGACGAAAAATCTGAAAGTGAAATTAAGAAAACACTCCCATTTACCATTGCAACAAAAAGAATAAAATATCTAGGAATAAACCTACCTAAGGAGACAAAAGACCTGTATGCAGAAAATTATAAGACACTGATGAAAGAAATTACAGATGATACAAATAGATGGAGAGATATACCATGTTCCTGGATTGGAAGAATCAACATTGTGAAAATGACTCTACTACCCAAAGCAATCTACAGATTCAATGCAATCCCTATCAAACTACCACTGGCATTTTTCACAGAACTAGAACAAAAAATTTCACAATTTGTATGGAAACACAAAAGACCCCGAATAGCCAAAGCAATCTTGAGAACGAAAAATGGAGCTGGGGGAATCAGGCTTCCTGACTTCAGACTATATTACAAAGCTTCAGTAATCAAGACAGTTTGGTACTGGCACAAAAACAGAAATATAGATCAATGGAACAGGATAGAAAGCCCAGAGATAAACCCACACACATATGGTCACCTTATCTTTGATAAAGGAGGCAAGAATATACAGTGGAGAAAAGACAGCCTCTTCAATAAGTGGTGCTGGGAAAATTGGACAGGTACATGTAAAAGTATGAAATTAGAACACTCCCTTACACCATGCACAAAAATAAACTCAAAATGGATTAAAGACCTAAGTGTAAGGGCAGACACTATCAAACTCTTAGAAGAAAACATAGGCAGAACACTCTATGACATACATCACAGCAAGATTCTTTTTGACCCAGCTCCCAGAGAAATGGAAATAAGAACACAAATAAACAAATGGGACCTAATGAAACTTAAAAGCTTTTGCACAGCAAAGGAAACCATAAACAAGACCAAAAGACAACCATCAGAATGGGAGAAAATATTTGCAAATGAAGCAACTGACAAAGGATTAATCTCCAAGATTTACAAGCAGCTCATGCAGCTCAATAACAAAAAAACCAACAACCCAATCCAAAAATGGGCAGAAGACCTAAATAGACATTTCTCCAAAGAAGATATACAGATGGCCTACAGACACATGAAAGAATGCTCAACATCATTAATCATTAGAGAAATGCAAATCAAAACTACAATGAGATATCATCTCACACCGGTCAGAATGGCCATCATCAAAAAATCTAGAAACAATAAATGCTGGAGAGGGTGTGGAGGAAAGGGAACACTCTTGCACTGTTGGTGGGAATGTAAATTGATACAGCCACTATGGAGAACAGTATGGAGGTTCCTTAAAAAACTACAAATAGAACTACCATACGACCCAGCAATCCCGCTACTGGGCATATACCCTGAGAAAACCATAGTTCAAAAAGAGTCATGTACCAAAATGTTCATAGCAGCTCTATTTACAATAGCCAGGACATGGAAGCAACCTAAATGTCCATCGACAGATGAATGGATAAAGAAAATGTGGCACATATATACAATGGAATATTACTCAGCCATAAAAAGAAATGAAATGGAGGTATTTGTAATGAGGTGGATGGAGTTAGAGTCTGTCATACAGAGTGAAGTAAGTCAGAAAGAGAAAAACAAATACAGTATGCTAACACATATATACGGAATCTAAGGAAAAAAAAAAAAGGCCATGAAGAACCTAGTGGCAAGACGGGAATAAAGACACAGACCTACTAGAGAATGGACTTGAGGATATGGGGAGGGGGTGGGGTGAGATGTGACAGGGTAAGAGAGTGTCATGGACATATATACACTACCAAATGTAAAATAGATAACTAGTGGGAAGCAGCCGCATAGCACAGGGAGATCAGCTCGGTGCTTTGTGACCACCTAGAGGGGTGGGATGGGGAGGGTCGGAGGGAGGGAGATGCAAGAGGGAAGAGAAATGGGAACATATTGTATATGTATAACTGATTCACTTTGTTATAAAGCAGAAGCTAACACACTATTGTAAGGCAATTATACTTCAATAAAGATGTTCAAAAAAAAAAAAAAAAAAGAAAAAATAATGAAAAGAAATGAAGACAGCCTAAGAGACCTCTGGGACAACATTAAACACAACAACATTCACGTTATAGGGGTCCCAGAAGGAGAAGAGAGAGAGAAAGGACCCGAGAAAATTTTTGAAGAGATTATAGTTGAAAACTTCCCTAACATGGGAAAGGAAATAGCCACCCAGGTCCAGGAAGCACAGCAAGTCCCATACAGGATAAACCCAAGGAGAAACATGCCAAGACACATAGTAATTAAAGTGGCAAAAATTAAAGACAAAGAAAAATTATTGAAAGCAGCAAGGGAAAAACGACAAATAACATACAAGGGAACTCCCTAAGGTTAACAGCTGATTTCTCAGCAGACACTCTACAAGCCAGGAGGGAGTGGCATGATATACTTAAAATGATGAAAGGGAAGAACCTACAACCAAGATTACTCTACCCGGCAAGGATCTCATTCAGATTCGATGGAGAAATCAAAAGCTTTACAGACAAGCAAAATCTAAGAGAATTCAGCACCACCAAACCAGCTCTACAACAAATGCTGAAGGAACTTCTCTAAGTGGGAAACACAAGAGAAGAAAAGGACCTACAAAAACAAACCCAAAACAATTAAGAAAATGGTCATAGGAACATACATATCGATAATTATCTTAAACGTGAATGGATTAAATGCTCCAACCAAAAGACACAGGCTTGCTGAATGGATACAAAAACAAGACCCATATATATGTTGTCTACAAGAGACCCACTTCAGACCAGGGACACATACAGATGGAAAGTGAGGGGATGGAAAAAGATATTCCATGCAAATGGAAATCAAAGGAAAGCTGGAGTAGCAACACTCATATCAGATAAAATAGACTTTAAAGACTGTTACAAGAGACAGGGAAGGACACTACATAATGATCAAGGGGTCAATCCAAGAAGAATATATAACAATTATAAATGTATATGCACCCAACATAGGAGCACCTGAACACATAAGGCAAATGCTAACAGCTATAAAAGAGGAAATCAACAGTAACACAATAATAGTGGGGACTTTAAAACCTCATTAACACCAATGGACAGATCATCCAGACAGAAAATTAATAAGGAAACACAAGCTTTAAATGACACAATAGACCAGATAGATGTAATTGATATTTATAGGACATTCCATCCGAAAACAGCAGATTACACTTACTTCTCAAGTGCACACGGAACATTCTCCACGATAGATCACATCTTGAGTCACAAATCAAGCCTCGGTAAATTTAAGAAAATTGAAATCATATCAAGCATCTTTTCTGACCACAATGCTATGAGATTAGAAATCAATTACAGGGGAAAAACCGTAAAAAACACAAACATATGGAGGCTAAAGAATACGTTACTAAAAAACCAAGAGATCACTGAAGAAATCAAAGAGGAAATCAAAAAATACCTAGAAACAAATGACAACAAAAACACAACGATCCAAAACCTATGGGATGCAGCAAAAGCAGTTGTAAGAGGGAAGTTTATAGCAATACAATCCTACCTCAAGAAACAAGAAAAATCTCAAACAATCTAACCTTACACCTAAAGGAACTAGAGAAAGAAGAACAAACAAAACCCAAAGTTAGTAGAAGGAAAGAAATCATAAAGATCAGAGCAGAAATAAATGAAATAGAAACAAAGAAAACAATAGCAAAGATCAATAAAACTAAAAGCTTGTTCTTTGAGAAGGTAAACAAAACTGATAAACCTTTAGCCAGACTCATCAAGAAAAAAATGAGAGAGGACTCAAATCAATAAAATTAGAAATGAAAAAGGAGAAGTTACAACAGACACCACAGAAATACAAAGCATCCTAAGAGACTACTACAAGCAACTCTATGCCAATAAAAGGGACAACCTGGAAGAAATGGACATATTCTTAGAAAGGTATAACCTTCCAGGACTGAACCAGGAAGAAATAGAAAATATGAACAGACCAATCACAAGTAATGAAATTGAAACTGTGATTTAAAATCTTCCAACAAACAAAAGTCCAGGAACAATGGCTTCACAGGTGAATTCTAACAAACATTTAGAGAGGAGGTAACACCCATCCTTCTCAAACTCTTCCAAAAAATTGCAGAGGAAGGAACACTGCCAAACTCATTCTATGAGGCCACCATCACCCTGATACCAAAACCAAAGACACTACAAAAAACAAAAATTACCGACCAATATCACTGATGAATATAGATGCAAAAATCCTCAACAAAATACTAGCAAACAGAACCCAACAACACATTAAAAGAATCATTACCATGATCAAGTGGGATTTATCCCAGTGATGTAAGGATTCTTCAGTATCCACAAATCAATCAATGTGATACACCATATTAACAAATTGAAGAATAAAAACCATATGGTCATCTCAATAGATGCAGAAAAACCTTTTGACAAAATTCAACACCAATTTAGGATAAAAACTCTCCAGAAAGTGGGCATAGAGGGAACCTACCTCAACATAATAAAGGCCATATATGACAAACCCACAGTGACCATCATTCTCAATGATAAAAAACTGAAAGCATTTCCTGTAAGGTCAGGAGCAAGACAAGGATGTCCACTCTCGCCACTATTATTCAACATAGTTTTGGAAGTCCTAGCCACGGCAATCAGAGAAGAAAAAGAAATAAAAGGAATACAAATCGGAAAAGAAGAAGTAAAACTGTCACTGTTTGCAGATGACATGATACTATACATAGAGAATCCTAAAGATGCCACCAGAGAACTACTAGAGCTAATCAATGAATTTGGTAAAGTTGCAGGATACAAAATTAGTACACAGAAAACTCTTGCATTCCTATACACTAACAATGAAAGATCAGAAAGAGAAATTAAGGAAACAATCCCATTCACCATTGCAACAAAAAGAATAAAATACCTAGGAATAAACCTACCGAAGGAGGTAAAAGACCTGTGCTCAGAAAACTATAAGACACTGATGAAAGCAATCAAAGATGACACAAACAGATGGAGAGATATACCATGTTCTTGGATTGGAAGAATCAACATTGTGAAAATGACTATACTACCCAAAGCAATCTACGGATTCAGTGCAATCCCTATCAAATTACCAATGGCATTTTTTACAGAACTAGAGCAAAAAATCTTAAGATTTGTAGGGAGACACAAAAGACCCCAAATAGCCAAAGCAATCTTGAGGAAAAAGAAATGGAGCTGGAGGAATCAGACTCCCTGACTTCAGACTATACTACAAAGCTACAGTAATCAAGACAATATGGTACCAGCACAAAAACAGAAATATAGATCAATGGAACAGGATAGAAAGCCCAGAGATAAACCCATGCACCTATGGTCAACTAATCTATGACAAAGGAGGCAAGGATATACAGTGGAGAAAAGACAGCTTCTTCAGTGGGTGGCACTGGGAAAAGTGGACAGCTACATGTAAAAGAATGAAATTAGAACACTCCCTAACACCATACACAAAAATAAACTCAAAATGGATTAAAGACCTAAATGTAAGACCGGACTCTATAAGACTCTTAGAGGAAAACATAGGACGAGCACTCTTTCACATAAATCACAGCAATATCTTTTTTGACCCACATCCTAGAGTAATGGAAATTAAAACAAAAATAAACAAATGGGACCTAATGAAACTTAAAAGCCTTTGCACAGCAAAGGAAACTATAAGCAAGATGAAAAGACAAACCTCAGAATGGGAGAAAATATTTGCTAATGAAGCAACTGACAAGGGATTAATCTTCAAAATATATAAACAGCTCATGCAGCTCAATATTAAAAAAAAAACAACCCAATCCAAAAATGGGCAGAAGGCCTAAATAGACATTTCTCCAAAGAAGACATACAGATGGCCAAGAGGCCCATGAAAAGCTGCTCAATGTCTCTAATTTTTAGAGAAATGCAAATCAAAACTACAATGAGGTACCACCTCATACCAGTTAGAATGGGCATCTTCAGAAAATCTACAAACAATAAATGCTGGAGAGGGTGTGGAGGAAAGGGAACCCTCTTGCACTGTTGGGGGGAATGTAAATTGTTACAGCCACTATGGAGGACAGTATGGAGGTTCCTTAAAAAACTAAAAATAGAATTACCATATGACCCAGCAATCTCACTACTGGGCATATACCCCGAGAAAACCATAATTCAAAAAGACACATGCACCCCAATGTTCATTGCAGCACTATTTACAATAGCCAGGTCATGGAAGCAACCTAAATGCCCATTGACAGATGAATGGATAAAGAAGATGTGTTATATATATACAATGGAATATTACTCAGCCATAAACAGGAACAAAATTGGGTCATTTGTAGAGATGTGGATGGACCTAGAGACTGTCATGCAGAGTGAAGTAAGTCAGAAAGAGAAAAACAAATATCATATATTAACCCATATATGTGGAGTCTAGAAAAATGGTACATGTGAACTGGTTTGCAAGGCAGAAATAGAGACACAGATGTAGAGGACAAATGTATGGACACCAAGGGGGGAAAGTGGGGTGGTGGGGTGTTGGTGGTGGGATGAATTGGGAGATTGGGATTGACATATATACACTAATATGTATAAAATAAATAACTATTAAGAACCTGCTGTATAAAAAAGTAAAAAAGAAAACAATCCCTTGTAAGATGTAAAGCACTGGGTACAATTCATTGTTTTGGCTCTGACTGATTCAGCTCCCCTTTGAACTTGGATAAAGACTGTTAGAATTGATTTCACGGACCTGAGATCGAATCCCAACATGCCAGCTGTGTGCTCTGTGTGCTTAGCTTCTCTGAGACTCAGAGCCTGATCTCTGAAACACCAGCTCCCCTGGGAGTGCCCCCCAGGAGTTACTCATTCCTCGTCATGCATTCAAGACATCCTTGTTAAGCCTCCACTATGTGCAGCAAGCAGGTTGCACATAAAGAAAAAAGTCTATCATTCCTTCCCCCAGAAAATTTGCCTTCCAACTGAGACATAGAGATAACAGAGATACACAGGGGTCTCTAAGAGAACCCACAGCATCTGGCCCGCAATGGGGATGATGAGCACTTAGAGAAAGCATTCAAGAAGTTGTGGTAACTCATATGAGAAGGCCTGGGGGCTGAGAAAGGGGTCTCAAAGACCTCTCAAATTTGACAAGCCCAGATCCCCAAATTGTGACCTCTTCTCTGAGCTCCCTGTCACAGTGACTGAGCACCACCCGCCTGTGCAGGCCAGAAACCTTGGAGTGGTCCTTAGGACCCCCTCTCACTCACTCCCCTCATGAAATCAATCACTAATCTTCATGATGACCTCCTAAAATATCCCTAGGATCTGTCTAGCTCTCTCAGTCTCCCCCATGATCACAAAGCACTGCCACTGCTCCCTTGAATTGCAATGGCTCTCGCCACGTCCACTTGCCCATCATCCCCACCACACTTTCCCCACCTGTTCATCCTCTATAGGGCAGCCAAAATGCCCCGTAAGATGAAAATCTGATCAGGTTGGCCTCCAATGGCTTTCCTTTGCTTTCAGATCAAAGACAGGACTCAAGAACAAGGCCCACCGTGGCCCACGTGGTCTGGTTCCTGCCTCACAGCCTCATCCCAAGACGTACTAGCCTGTGCTCCCCTCCCTCTCTCTCCTCTGTGTATTCCCGCCACTCCCCTTTCAGACTCCCACTGACTGCTCGTCCCCGCCCCCCTTCCAACACAGGAGGCAGTTTCTTCTGCTCTTACCTCCCCTTCTCTTCACCAGTTACTTCTCATCCTTCAAGCAACAAGCGCAAATTCCTTGGGGAATCCTTGTTTGACCTCTGACCTCATCACCCCCCTGTGCTGTGGACTCACATAGCATAGACTGTCTCTCTTTCATGGCACAAGTTTACCTGTGTCTGTATTCTAGTGGAGTAATCATTATTCATTAAACTTTAATTATTTATTAAACACTGATTATGTGTCCTCAAGATTAAACTGTTAGGAGCTTGAGGCAGGGACCATGTCTTGTTCTGTTCATCAGTGTATCTTCAGCTTACATCATAGTTGCTGGCATGGACTATGAGCTCAAAAGTATTTGTTAAAGATGGGAACGAAACCCCGGGAAGAGAAAATATGGCAATGGCTCCTCCAGATAAATAAAAAGGCTTCCATTAAGCATCAAAATGCTTCATTGTTTGAACATTTCTTAAAATATTACATTTTTCTGTCTTTTTTTTTTTAATGGCAAGCGTTTGTTGCTATAATTAGCATTTTTTTAAAGTTAATTAATTAATTAATTAATTTTTGGCTGTGTTGGGTCTTCGTTTCCGTGCGAGGGCTTTCTCTGGTTGCGGCAAGTGGGGGCCACTCTTCATCGCGGTGCGTGGGCCTCTCACTATCGCGGCCTCTCTTGTTGCGGAGCACAGGCTCCAGATGCGCAGGCTCAGTAGTTGTGGCTCACGGGCCTAGTTGCTCCGTGGCACGTGGGATCTTCCCAGACCAGGGCTCGAACCCATGTCCCCTGCATTGGCAGGCGGATTCTCAACCACTGCGCCACCAGGGAAGCCCTCTCTGTCTTCTTAAAGTACACAAAATAAATCAATAGATTTTGAAGACTCTGAATCTTTGTTAGGAACCTTAGTTATTGGACTCTCTTCTAACTCTGGCTGGCTTTTGACTTCTGTGCCTTTTAGATTCTTCAGCCTGCGTGTCACAGATTACCACTCTCTGCCTTGAGAGCTGGCATGTCCTTTCTGGCTACTGTCAGTGTGCTGATTCTAACAGCCTCCTTCGTGCTTTCTAATTTGTTGCTTTGAATCTCCTGCAGACTAAGAAACTAGATAACCAAGCTAGCTAGATTGAGTGTGAAGTCAGATTGACATGTTCCAAATGAGCCCCAGAGGGTTCTTCTAAACTCAAGCCAATGACCTCCAGTACCCGCTGCATGTCTAAGATCAGCCACCCTCATCCTACTCCTGCACATTGCTTTGCCTCTTTTTTTGCTTTGCTTCTTTTTCTCCTCCTTCATATCTTTTGTTTGTCAAGACTGGCCTTCTATGGACTTGCCAGCTAATAGAAATTTTACTATCCTTACTGAGCGGCAAACTCACCAATATGGTAGACCTAATCTTCAGGGCTTCAATGTCCTTGTTGGTTTTTACTGTTTTTATGTACTCAGTAAGGTACATAGGAGTCTCTCTCTCCCCCAGCCTCATGCAGAAGCTCAGAACTGGAGGAGCTTTCCTTGGATATATGGCGTTTTACTCTAAAGAGACTGATACCAAAGACATCTAGCCGTTGTTTGAAGCATGTGGCACTTTTAGCAGACGAATCAAGCCTGGGTATAGGTGATAATAACCTTGTTCCCTGCTTAGTCACAAAGATCCTCCCTTTTTTTCTACCCAATTAGAATTGTATTAATTACTTCCACCTTGGGTTAAAAGGAAGCAGTGGGGAGTAAAACTACTCATTATAAACCTGGGCAGAGTTTTGCTGGCTGTGGAAGGACACCAAAGCAAAGAAAGAGACTGGTGTAGAGAATTTCCCAAGTACAGAGCAACCGAGAAGGCAACAGCTCTCACTTCTATCTTGCATTTGAGCACTTCGCCCTTTCAAGTTGATTGCATGCTTTAAGAATGCATTAAGAAAAGCAAGGAAGATGGAGAAAACGAAATTTTGAAGGAAGGCGTAATTATGAGCCGAGAATTAAGCTCTGATTTGGAGCTCCACTCCTTGAAAGATTTTGGAGACTTAGTCTGACACTTGGCTTTGTGCATCCAGCTAGAGCAGCCTTTGTTACGCCAAGCAATTACCCCCACCTTGATGCACATGTGATGTTAATGACAGGTCAGAACCAAAGGTGAACAAAAATGACAGTACTGTCTTCCCCGAACAAACAGTTACTATCACAATTTTCTACATGCTAGTAAGAGGCCAAAGACTCAGCACCTGTTCAGGACTGGAAGACATTCTGATGGGGAATGAAGAGGACAGCAAGAATCCAGGTGGCTAAGCTCTCATCGGGGGGCTCAGGATCAGACTTACTTATGTAAAGGAGGCCCATGTCCTCTTACATCTGTGGAATAACTGGAAACCACACAGTGATTCTAAGTACAGTTCATTGTAGGTAATTTTCCACCCAGGTTCATTTTAAAGCTGCTTTCCACCCAAAGTGCTTATTTGGCTCTGTCTTAGAATGGCCCTAAAAATCAGGCTCTTCTAAGAAGCTATCTTTGTAAAAGGCAAAATAGGCAGGAGCAGGCATAAGAACAACAAACAGGTGAGCGCCAAGGTATAGGGGAAAGCAGCCCAGATACAGAGCAAGAGATCTGAATGCTAGTTTCATTATGTCATTACTTGAACTAGCTCTGTGACCTTGAGCAGGGTCCAGAGTTTCTTCAAATTTAAGTGTGACAGAGTTTGGCAATGTTACTTCTAAAGTTCCTTCCAGCTTATTACAAAAATCTGTGATTTTTAGGAATTTTCTGAACCTGAAACTTATGTTTATCATCATGTTGGATGTTGGGAAGGAGAGTGAAGAATGAAAGAAATCCTGGTCTTATAGTAGAAAGAGCATTAGGCTTGAAATAACAAGCAACAATTGACTTCCCTAAGCCTCAATTTGCATTTCTGAAAAATGGGTATAACAATAGTGTACTTTACATGGTTGTTGAGTGGATTAAATAAATAAAAGTGTACCTAAACTATTTCTATAAATCTTCTTCTAATAAGTCATGCCCTGTTCCTTAAAGGACCTTACAGTATATTGGGTGGGTGGGAGGGGCCAATGTTGACATTAGAATCATGGTTTTCAAACTTTAATTACATATGAGTCGCCTGGAGAGCTTGTTAAAAATACAGATTCTGGGGTGGAACCCAAGATGCTGCACCTCTAACACACTCCCAGACCAGATTTTGAGTAGGAAGGCTATAGAATAAACATATTTAAAACAAGACATTATATGATAAAGTATGTACAATTATACATGCCATGAGTGAAAGCCTCTATTCCTTTCCACATATGTAAATCCTATCCTCCCTTCAAGACCAGTTCAAGCCCTATGGTTCATAAATGCAGCTCAGACTACTGCAGCCCTCTGCAAACTCTTGCTTCTTAACAGCCGTTAAGTCTACTGTCAGCACTGCTCTGATAATCCTAAAATGTAAGTCTGCTGGCCAACTGCACGAGAATCATAAAAGGAGCTTTTAAAAACACAGATGCCTGGGTTCTACTCTCTGAGACTCTGGGTCATTAGGTCAGGGAGGTAGGAGGAGATAAGGGCAGAGGCAGGACTCTGGATTTAAATAAGTTTACTAGGTGACTGTAAATGCAATGATATTGGATTGGTTTGGCCCTAAGCACTCAAGAGGTGGTTCTCAGCCCTGGCCGCATATTAGAATCAATTGCAGAATTTAAAAAGTATAGAGGCTCAGGCCCTAGGCCAGCTAATTAAGTGAAGTCAGCTAGAGTACATTAAGTGTCAATAGTTCTAATGGGAGCCAAGTTTGAGAACCACAACATGGTACTCAAATATACCAGTGAGGGCAGGGGACCACGTTGACTTGGTTTAGCACTATATCTCCAGTGCCTAACACACAACCTGGCATTCAACAAATATTTGTTGAACACAAAAAATGACTAATAATAAATAAAAGAATAATAAATGAGCTAAAATAATAAAAATTCAGGCTGCCAGTTATCTCCCTAAACTCTTGCATGTTGCGCAACAAGACCATAAGTACTAGGGCCGCCTTAGGTTGAGGTTAAGCACCGGAGCAGATTGCCTGGGTTGAAACCCTCAGCACCCACGTGACCTTGGGCAAGCCCTAAAACCTCTCCATCCCTCAGTTTCCTCCTCTGTGGAATAGGGATGACAACAATCTTACCTACCTCTTCTTAGAGTTTCGCCAGAATTAAATGAGTTAGTCTTGGAAAGCATGTAGAAAAGTGCCTGGCACATAGTAACCACTTAAAAGTTGATAGCTATTTTTATATTTCATCACTGAACACATAGTGGGTTTTATAGTTCTGTAAATGCATGGATCATTGAACACTTATTCAACCATCAGATATTTCTTAAACACCATTTCTGTTGCAGGCACAAAGGATTTGTTACTGTAGACGTACCAGCAAAAGGAGAAAAACAGGACTTGTCTGGTGGGGGGCAGGTGGTGGGATGAATTGGGAGATTGGGATTGACATGTATACACTAATATGTATAAAATAGATAACTAATAAGAAACTGCTGTATAAAAAAATAAAATAAAATAAAATTCAAAAAGACAAAAGAAACAAAAAAAACCACAGGACTTCTCTAATACTATTTAAAATACGGTCGCCAAGGTGTGCACTGAACAAGTTCTTTCAAAATTGATGAATAATAGAAAGTTATTTTAAGTATATTGACTATTACAAAGAGAAAGGATCATGAAGACATAGAAAGAGGGTAGGAAATTAACTACAATCATGTATATATAACAGGATCAGTCAGTGATACTGATTTCAATGATGTTGAATGTCAGGGAAGCCTTCCTAAAGAAGAAGTGATGCTCAAGCTGATTTGGCTGAGCAAAGGGAGGAGAGAGGTTGAAGAGCATTCTAAGCAAAGAGAAGAGCCCTCGGAATCATGGAAGATCACTGCATGTTTTAGGCCCTGCAAGAAGGCAGGTGTGGCTGGGGGGTATCCTAATCAGGGAGGAATTTGGGACATATGGGAGCTTAGATTGGGTTTGGAGTGATGGGTACCATTAGGAAGGTGATGAAGAAAACGGAGGGAGTGAAGACAGGAAGGTGAGGATGAACATGGCACTCACTTATTCATTCATTCAGCTTCTACAATGTGCTCCATATTAAAGATAAACAGTGACTGAAAATGGAAATATCCCTGCCTTCATGGGATGTATATTCTAGTTGGAAAGGTAGACAATAAGCAAGTAAACCAAGTAACTAAGTAAGATAATGAGAGATCATTATAAGAGCCACAAAGGAACTAAGCAAGATGACATGATTGGGAATAATGAGAATGTTTGTGGGCAGAAAGGAGATATGTCCGATAGGATTAAAGAGGGCCTATGGATCACCATGTAATATGGCTCTGTGGGAATGGACATGCCAAGTTATAGCCACCCTTGGAAGCCAGGCAAACAACTATGACATCTTTAGGAAACTAAGGCTGCTCACTTTATGGCTGTCTATACTGCCTGCCCTCTTTCTCTCTCCTCAGGATTCTTTCCCGTTTTCTACTGATTTTCCTTTATGAACATCTCCCTTCTTTCTTTCTCTTCCAAAAATAAATTGGAGAGGGAAGGGAACATCATATAAATGTCAGTGGTATGTCCCAGACATAAAATCAGAAAGAAATCATCTGGAGGTATAACCTTTATTACCTGTGGGACTTTGAAGCTTCATTTTCTTCCATCTGTAAAATGGAGTAATAATATCTATATTGATCAGAGATCTCCAGAGGAAAAGAACCAATAGGATATGTATATGTGGTGTGTGTGTGTATGATATGTGTGTGATATATATATAGAATATGTATACATACATCATATATACATATCCTATTATATATTATACAATATGTATATAATGTATATCTACTATGTATAAGATATGTATATACCCATATATATACACATGCATCAAATATACATATTCTATTATATATTATATATTACCATATAAATATATATCCTATGTAGGATATAAATATGTGTGTGTGTGTATATATATGTATATATATGTATCCTATTGAGAGAGAGAGAGAGAGAGATTTATTTTAAGGAATTGGCTCATATGATTGGGGTCTGGCAAGTCTGAAATTTGCAGGGCAGGCAGGCAGGCTGGAGACATGCAGAAAAGTTGATGTTGAAGTTCGAGTCTGAAGGCAATCTGGAAGCAGAATTCCTTCTTCCTTGGGTAGCTCAGTCTTTTTTCCTTAAGGCCTTCAACTGATTAGATAATGTCCACCCACATTATGGAAGGCAATCTAATTTATTCAAAATCTACTCAGTTAAATGTTAATCACATCTAAAAAACACCTTCACAGCAACATCTAGATGGGTGTTTGACAAACATCTGGGCCACATGGCCTAGTCCAGTTGACATATAAAATTAGCCGTCACACTATCCCTTTACTAACACCAAGGATATTATTTGGATCATATTAGTTCATGTACATGAATTGGGAAACTTAGGCAGGTTACCCTGTGTCTCTAAACCTCAGTTTCTTCATCTGTAAAATGCAGGTAAGACTACCTGCCTCTTAGGGTTGTGGTGAGAATTAATGAGGCAGTCCAAATAAAAAACTAACACAGGGCCTGACACAAAGAAAATTCACAAATAATGTTTCTTTTTATTATTATTATTATGCTGTTAGTAATAATTTTAAATGCTATTTATAATCAATGACTATTTTAAGTTAAAATGCCAAGAGAAACCTAATTTTACTATTTCCTGCTAATTGCTTTTTATAATAACCAAAACTACTTCTTTCAGTCTCACAAACTAGCCTGTTTGTTTAAAATGGAGGGTGATTTTTTTTGCTGGGTAAACTAACCTACAAACTTGTTATCTCACCAATCTGTTCTCCAAAGCCCAAATTGATCTTTCTAAACTCTGAATCTGATTTATGCAGTCATCCCACAAATGTTTACTGAGCACATCCTTTGTGACAGATACTTGATAGATGTGGGCTGCAAACATGCAAAGGATGCAAAGATGCTGCACTCTGGAATTTAATCAGCCGGGGAGATGAGATTGCAAACCATTATAGCTACTATTTATTGAAGACCTACTAAGTGGCAAGCACTTTGCACTGATTATGGCATTTAATCTCAACTCTGACTTTATGATGTGGGAATGAGCCCATCCTACAGATTAGAACTTGGCATTCAGAGAAGTTAAATGGCTTGCCCAAGGAAACAAAGGAAATAAATGCTGGAATGAAGGATAAATACTGGAATGGGCACTTGAACCCTTTTCTGTCTGGCTCGATTCCTATGTGCTCTTCTGCCTTTCAGTTACAAACAGTGGGAATTCAGTGAGATAATTGTTGAAGAAGAGGTTTGTAGAACATTCAGTGAGGGCACAGGAAAAGGTATCCCTAACTCTGCCTCGGTGAGTCAGACACAGCTTTGCAAAGGTCATGCTAACCCTCCGTTTAAAATTACCATTGCCTTCAGGGCAAAAAAAAATCCAGAATATCAGCATGGCACAAGGCACTGCCTGGTAGCCCTCGTTCACTCCATAGGTGGCACTGAGCACTTCACACTTTCTTATCTGCTGACATTTATGTGTTTTTCTATGCATACCACCCTCCTCTTTGACTAAATCCTACCCATACTTCAAGATTCCGTTTAGATGGGACTCCTTCCCTGACACTCTCTGCCCCACATTCTAGGTTAGCTGCACTGTTTTCATGTGTCTGTCATAGCACTGAGCACACTGTATTTTATTTTGGTTGGCAGGCTTCCTCACTAATTTAAATCCTAGAGGGTAAAAATGGGACCTTAATTTCCATACTCCATCACTAAGTGCAAAGCATGACACAGAATATGTGATATAATTGCAAAATAACGGAATCACACAGATCTATTTATGCTCATGCAATGCAATGTGTATTTGGAGGCACTTAATCCTCTTCGAATTACACCTAACCATCCCTTCTCACACCTCCATGGTAACCATGAGAGCAGTCCCCACCCCCCAACTTCTGGAATCACAACCCTCATTATTTATCTATCTGGTACTATTTTGTAACATCCTTCTTCTATTTATTACAACTGTGTAGTAGTCAAGCAGAAAAATAAGTTCAATGTTTGTTGAATAGAAATAAATTGATGCTGGCATCGTATGGTGTAACAGATTCAGTAGATAATTGCTGTAGAAAAGTCAAGGATGGCCTGTGTGTGTTAGGAAGAGGGAGTGTTCTGAGGGTGATAGAACTGTTCTGTATCCTGACTGAGGTAATGGTTACATGAATGTACACTTATGTCAAAATTCATAGAATTTTATACCAAAAAGGTCAATATTACCGTAGTCTAACAGAAATAGAAGAAAATCAACAAGTGGAAAGTGTACATGGTGAAAGACTGAATATACAATCAGACAGTGGTCAGATCATACATGACAGTAAAACTCTGACCTATGCCCCTGCAACAACCAGCCCAGGGAAGCCGAACCACAACTTGTGGTCACAACTTGGTTAGTGACTAGCAGCCTACCTACCTTTTGTCCCCACTTCCATCTCTGGACAAATCAGAGCCAGCCAACCAATCATATAGGAGGCCCTGCTTTTAATTAGCCCACTTCTAGCTTCCCCAGGCCAACGACCTTCAACCAGGGCACATCTGAAGGCTTCTTTTTTCTTCCCTATAAAGTTTACCCAGTCTCCTGCCAGGCTTTGAGTCTCTGTCAAACATAATGATGGTGGCTGACTCTTGCTGTAGCAAGCTCTGATAAACAGGGTTGTTTTTTTTCTTATATGGATTGGCTTCATTCCTTTCCACAATAGTATGCTATCGTTTGGGTTAAAATAGAAGTAAGTGTGTATGTGTGTGTGTGTGTATGTTTGTATATGCATAGAATACAAGTAAAAGTATACACACAGACACACACACACACACACGCATACATACACACAAACAGAAGCAGTAGATGTTGCTTCCCAGCTAGGGAATTGGCCGGCTGGGGTACAGAGCTACTAGTAAGACTGAATTTTCAGGGTGTTCCCTTTTTTTTTTTTTACAAATTTGCCAGCCCGCCTTCTTATCTATTGCACCCATTTCTTTTTTTTTTTTTTTTTAATAGTTATTACAGAGAGATGTCAGAGGAGCTAGTTAGAGTAGCAAGTATTAAATTTATTTATTTATTTATGGCTGTGTTGGGTCTTTGTTTCTGTGCGAGGGCTCTCTCTAGCTGTGGCAAGTGGGGGCCACTCTTCATCGCGGTACGCGGGCCTCTCACTCTGGTGGCCTCTCTTGTTGCGGAGCACAGACTCCAGACGCGCAGGCTCAGTAATTGTGGCTCACGGGCCCAGTTGCTCCGCGGCATGTGGGATCTTCCCAGACCAGGGCTCGAACCCATATCCCCTGCATTGGCAGGCAGACTCTCAACCACTGCGCCACCAGGGAAGCCCCCCAGGGTGTTCCCTTTTGAACCTTTTAGATACAACCCCTCCCCATCAATCAATGAATTAATTTAAAACTAAACCGTGAAGCTCACTAAAATATGAACACTTCCTGATTAAAAAGAGTTCTTTTTATTATTCAAATTTACCACAAATGATCACAAATAGTCTCTGAAGGTAACCAGCTTGAAATGGGGAGCTATTGCTTAATGAGTACAAGGTTTCAGTTTGGGAAGATGAAAAAATTTTGGAGATGGTTGGTGGTGATGGTTGCCTAACAGTGTGACTGTACCTAATGCCATTGAACTGTATACTTAAAAATGGTTAAAATGGTAAATTTTATGTTATGTATATTTTACCACCATAAAAGTATTAGTATATTTAGGATAAATCAGTGATAAAGTATTTGGTGAGTTGCTTAACAGCTCTGAGTCTCATTCACCCCATGAGTAAATTGGGGACAATACAAGCTTGAGAGAATTGTGGGAGGATTAATTGTTACTTCATATGTGCAGTTCCTGTCATATATTAAGTGCAGCAGCTGGGCAGGCTAACTGCTGAGGAAAATAGAACCCAACATTCATCATAACTCAGATACAGTCGATGTTTCTTTCCTGCTCACAGAATAGGACAGAGAAGATGAATGAGTCAGCGACGGCTCTCCTTCATGCAGTCATTCAGGAACCCAGACCAACAGTGGTCCTGCCATCTTCAAGACGTGGCTTGCAAAATCTCCCTGGGGAATTGTCTCTATCCATCCAGCTCAAATGGGGAAGGACACAGAGGAGCACACATGGGAGGCTCCTGTAGGCCGTGGCTGGGAGTGAGGCCTGTCACTCTGTTTCTGTTTAGGAATACCGGATTTAGCAAATAAAAATGCAGGACAACCATTTTGTATTTCATCCAGTTAAATTTGAATTCCAGATGAATAACAATTTTTTTTAGTATAAGTCATATGTTCCATGCAGTATTTGGGACATACTTATACTAAAAATTTATGTCATTTATCTAAAATTCAAATTTAACTGGGCATCCTGTATTTTATCTAGCAACCCTAGGGCCACATTCCATTGGTAGAACTCAGTCTAACAGGCCCAAGTATGACTACAGCGGAGGCTGGGAAATGTAGTTTAGCTGTTTCCCAAGAAGAACAGAATATGGATTTTGTTAAGTAACTAGCAATCTATGCCCTGTGAAGAAATTAACTTAGGTCCCTTCCCTTTCTCTGCAGTACAGATGTTACGGGACCCACAGAAGTAACAGAAAATAGTGGTTCTTGAGCTTTCGCATGCATTAGAATCTTCTGGAATGCTAGTTAAAAGATCCACATCTCTTGCCCCTGCCTCAGCCATTCCAAATCCTTTCGAATCTTGGGGCTCAGAATCTTCCTTTCTAACCAGCGCCCCAGGTGGCTCTATTGCAGACAGTGGCAGAGCTCACACTTTGAGCTCTTGGGAACTAAGATGTATGTACATGAAAAAAATTAAAGAATCATCAAACAGTTTGAAATGAAGCCATCTGTGGGAGGGCACCAGCTTTAGATTTTGCATCACAATGGAGAAGGGTATAGTTTTCAACCAGTGTGTGCAGGAGGCTGACCTGGAAAGCTGGCCTCGAACTTGGGGCTCAGAACACAATTCAGACACCTGCCAAAAGCAGGCTTGACAGAAGTTTTGCCATTTGGTACAAGTCCTCAGTAGACTACAAAAATAAAATAACAAGAAGACAGTGACATAACTCGGGCATCTTTCATCAGAGTCAGATAGTCCTGGCACAGTCTCCTCCCTGAGCTTCATGTTGAACCTCTGCGGCCAGCAGAGCATCTGTGTGGCCCTTAATAAGCCGCCTCCTTGGAGTGATTTGAGTCGCAAAGCTGACTGCTGTCTCAGGCAGTTTAAAGAATGCGATTTGTTATTTCTTAACAAATCCTCTTGTAATGTTTGAGATCCCAGCATTCATTCGTATTCATTTTGGAAGCTGGCGCCCAGAGCTTACAGGACTGGTTAGAAAATTGACAATCTGCTCCAGCGGAACTCAGGCAGGTGTTATTAACTTTACCTGAATTGATCTCAACTAGATCACTGTCGGGGATGATGTGGTAACAATTGATTTTTCTTCCAGCTCCGAGAGAATTATCAGTTTACTTATTTCCATTTCCCCACAGTCTTTTTTTTCCCCTTTTGCTTGCAGGATTATGACAGCATTTCTTTCTTCTTGCTTTCTCATTTCAATGTGTAAATAGTGTGCTTTGAAACACAGTGTTTAGAGAGGAAAGGCAATGGCACTTAGTAGTTTCAAAAACAACTCAACCAAGGCCGTACACGTGGCAGCTGTAGAAGATGTTTAAACAGGCAGTGAGAAAGAAGGGCACACTCTTGGAACACAATGCATTTCAACTGTGTGCCCCCCAAAATTCACATGTTGAAGCTTAACCCCCAATGTGACCATATTGAGAGATAGGGCCTTTAAAAAGGTAAATAAGATTAAATGAGGTCGTAAGGGTGAGTTCTAATCCAACAAGGCTGGTGTCCTTGTAAGAAGAGGAAGAGACACCAGGCATGCACATACATAGAGCAAAGGCCACGTGAGGACACAGTGAGAAGACGGTCATCTGCAAGCCAAGGAGAGAGAAACCAAACCTGCCAACACCTTGATCTTGGACTCCTAGCCTCCAGAACTGTGAGAAAATTACTTTCTACTGTTTAAGCCACCCAGTCTTGGGTATTTTGTTATGGCAGCCCAGGCTGACTAATGCACCTACCTACCCAGTGCCCTTTGAGGAGTACGCCCTGTGCTATGGTGTTTGCTAATGGGCTTGGAAAAGAGCTGCATCTCTTCTCTCAGCATCAAGGTGAATCAAGGCACCAAGATGCATATTCCAGGCATGCACATCCTGTTGCCCACACCTAGACTTTGCACCTCCCTCTCCCTTTGTGCTCACCTGCATCAGGAGTCAATGCAGACACTCAGGCCTTACAGGGAAGGATGGAGCACGCAGTCTCCATCTCTCTGGGATGGCTAGCCCTGGCCCTGCCGTTTCCGAGCACCATGACCTTGGGCACTGTGACCTTGGGCAGTGCAGCTCTATAGACTTCAGTGTTATTATCTGGAGAATAGGGAGAATAATACTGGTTATTACATACCTGTTGTTACAGTGATCCAATAGAATAAAATATGTGAAAGTATTTTGTATGATGTAAAGTACAAAACACAGATAAACTATCAACTGATAATGAGCGTGGCAAGGCTCTGATAGTAGAGGGTATAAAAGTCACTCTGTTACCTTAGAAAAATAATTCAGCAATTTATATTTTAAACTGGTGACTATTGGCCCAGGGTGGGGTGTGGAATCAGCTCTTCTACTGGCTAGAAATTGTATTTATTTTAACAAAAACAGTAAGAGGTTCTGTGCCAACAGGATGTGTAAGTTAAAGATGTAGGAGTAAACTAGGATAAATTATATATAATTCAGTGTATGGTGAAAAGTCAGGAAAGCTGGTTCCCTAAAGCATAGGGCTCTAGACTCAAAGTCCTAAGTCAGAATTCTGTTTTCATCTTTTCCTTACAAACTGTATTGTAGGCAGGTTATTTAATCTTTCTAAGTTCTGTGAGTTGAAGGTTAAATGAGATAATGTATGTATATAAGAACTACTGTCATGCTTTTTGTATAGGAAACGTGCGTTAATATTTCTTGCCCTGGCTCTACCAATAGTTCATTATGTGACCTTGAACTCACCCTTTCTAAGCCCACATTTTTTCATCTGGATGCTATGGACTTTCTTGTTCTGCTGGGACTTCCTTCTCTTCTAACACACTATGATTTTAAAATAATGACCATGTGGCTCTATCACAAGGCTGATCAAAAATTCAGGCTTCTAATATAACTGTGAAATAAGACTTACAGATCAGGACTACACAAACAAATAAACGAAAATAATGAGTTGATTTGAAAATAGCTTTTGGTAAAAATGTTCTACAGGATCGTAAATGGAAAACTGTGTCTCATGAATCTATTTCCTTGAATTGGCCATTCAAAAAATGTTTATCGGACTTCCTTGGTGGTGCAGTGGTTAAGAATCCGCCTGCCAATGCAGGGGACACGGGTTCAATCCCTGGTCCAGGAAGATCCCACATGTCGAGGAGCAATTAAGCCCGTGAGCCACAACTACTGAGCCCACGTGCTGCAACTACTGAAGCCCATGCGCCTAGAGCCCATGCTCCGCAACAAGAGAAGCCACTGCAAATGAGAAGCCCACACACCGCAACGAAGACCCAACACAGTCAATAAATAAATAAGTAAATATAAAACGCTGCACTCAACAACTGTAGAATACATTCTTTTCAAGTGCGCACACAAAATTTACAAACATTAACCATGTTCTGAGACATAAAGCAAGTAACAAATCTCAATAAAATGAATATAGAATTCAATTAAACCAGAATTTAAAAAAACGTTTATCACGTACTACTATGTGCAGAGCACAGTTCTAGAAGCTGGGGATGCCCCCCCCCAGGGGCAAAGCCAGCTTTGAGGAGCACATGTATGGCAGGACTGTAGAGTTTAGAGCACCCACTACTACATGGAGCACAGGACTTGGGAATGGATTGGGGGAGAGCCAGCCAAGCACTGAGAGGACGATAAAGATGTAGAGTTGGGGGCTTCCCTGGTGGCACAGGGTTGAGAATCTGCCTGCCAATGCAGGGGACACGGGTTCGAGCCCTGGTCTGGGAGGATCCCACATGCCGCAGAGCAACTAGGCCCGTGAGCCACAACTACTGAGCCTGCGCGTCTGGAGCCTGTGCTCCACGACAAGAGAGGCTGCGATCGTGAGAGGCCCGCGCACCGCGATGAAGAGTGGCCCCCACTTAACGCAACTAGAGAAAGCCCTCGCACAGAAACGAAGACCCAACACAGCCATAAATAAATAAATAAATAAATAAATAAATAAATAAATAAATAAATAAACCCAAAAGTTAAAAAAAAAAAAAAGATGTAGAGTTGGATATTGGTCTCTAATATAATGAGGTGGAACAATCCAAATGAGCACAGCTCCGCTGGGCTGGGTTTGTCAGCAGCGGAGCCAAAGCCACCTCAGCCTCTATCCTGGTTAGGGGCTGGGGGACACCCCCGAACCACAGCCCAGGACCCAAAGTCTGTCCTTATTTACATTACAGAATCACTCTCTGTTTCTGAAGCCACTACCTGGCAAAGAGGTCAAGTAATGAAATCAATCCTCTGAGTTTTGTTTTGTTTTTTTTTCATCTGTGAAATGAGACCGACTTCACAGGGTTTTTCTAGAAATAAAATTAGATAACATATATTAAAATGCTTAGCAAAACTACAGAAATAAAAACTCTCATCATTGCTGCCATCGTTTGTCTCCAAAGGATTTGCCCCATGAAAGGACCCACTTCAGCCTGCTTTTGCAGCAGATGGCTGCCAGAAATATCAATAGCAGCAAGTTTTCCAGTCATTCTTTAAATTCTCTTTAGTGTTCATTATCACCTTTATTGACTTAGCCCAGCTGCAGACACCAGCCCAACTCTATCATTCTGTCACCAGGACTTGCCTGGATAATTTGTGGTTTCCAGATGAGGAAGATGCTGGGATAGGAAGGCAAGGGCAGTAATAGCTGGCACAGCCCGCAGGCAGCCTCCTTCCCACACCTCCTCCATCCTGGCTGGGTCCCCACAGAGGAGGGGAAAGTAGTTCTGTCTGATCCTGGGATCAGAAGGGCCCGAAGCTCTGGAGTCTGTATCTGTATTCAAGAGAAGAAAACTTCAGCAGAGCCAGTCATTGCTTCCATGTGAGGACTCGTACAGCTGTCGAGATTTAGAAGCAATGTGATGCAGTGGGAATAACAACAATAATGGCCTCCATTTGTTGGGGGAGAACTATGTGCCAGGCTCTCTGTAGGTGCTTCATAAACTGCCTAGATTCAAATGCCAGCTTTGCCCATCCCTAACTGTGTGGCCTTGAGAATGTTACTTAGCCTCTCTGTGCCTCAGTTTCCTCCTATGCAAAATGTTTTATTGAGGATTGTTTGGAAGATTATGTAGATAATTGTTAATAATAATAATTTTATAACATATAAAATGTATACAAATGTAAAATATAAATACTTAAAATATAAAATGTGTAAACTATATGCTAAATAATATATAGAACTATATACATTTATAAAACTCAGACAAATGCCTGGGACATAGATACCATATTCAGTATTATTATTAATCATGATTGTCATTAATCATCATTATTATTATCAATTATCATCATTATCATTATTATTCTAAATCTTCTGGGTTCGTTTCCTATTGCTGCTGTAACGAATTACCACAAAGTTAGTTGCTTAAAACGACACAGACTTATTATCTCACAGTTCTGGAGGTCAGAAGTCCTAAAGTCAAGTTGTCAGCAGAGCTGTGTTCCTTCAGGAGGCTCCAGGGGAGAATTTGTTTCCTTGCCTTTTCCAGCTTCTAGAGTCTAGCTGCATTCCTTGACTCATGGCTCTTTCCTTGCATTACTCCAACCTCTGGTTCCATTGGCACATCTCCTTCTCTGACTCTGACCATCCTACCACTCTCTTATGAGGACTCTTGTGATTACATTAGGCCCAACAGAGAAATCCAGGATGATCTTCCCATCTCAAGATCCTTAACTCAGTCACATCTGCCAAGTGCTTTTTGCCATGTAAAGTAACATATTTACAGATTCTGGGATTAGGATGTAGACATATTTGAGGGACCAGTATTTCCCAAGAGTGAAATATTTGTATGGGGATTTTACAGTAAGGAACTGAGACTTGGAGGCATTACAAAAAGCTAAACATGCTAGAGGTGGGTTCTGAATATAGGACCGTCTTGTTGTAAAACCCATATTCTTTGTGCCAGCAGCTTCTAGCCATGGAAATGGAAGCTTTGAGTCAGCTTCCCAGCTCTGCTACCAAGCTGCCCAATGGCTCTGGGCTATGGAGAGGTGCCAGTCAGAGAATGGCTATGAAGTGGCTTTAAACTATGCTTCACAGGTACAAGGCAGCCCGAGCCCTTGTGTGGGTGTCCAGATGGGAAAACCAGGGCTCAGGGAGCTGAGTGACTTGCCAAAGACAGCCAGTAGGTAAATGATGGAACCAAGATCTCACCTTAAATTTGCTTGACTCCAAGGAAAATAACACCTCATTCAGTAGAAACAATTAAAGAGCCATTGCAAAAGAAATGTGGTTTTGAGATTCTCAAGTTGAGTACATAAGGTGTAACCTTTTAATCCACTCAAGTAGATAACCTTTCAAGTAGAGAACATAAATTGCATCTATTCAGTCTTGCACTTCATATACTAAAATCTTTATACTTTCAACATGGGCACAGTTGGGGTGCACTTCCTGCATTTGATTAAAGCAGAGACTGACTTTTTTTTTTTACTTAACTGCACCCAAGTGTAGCAGACCCCTTCCTACTTCTGTTTGTGTTACCAAGCCACATGGCATAAGCACTACAGGGCAGAGCTGCCTTCCAGAGGCTACTCCTGCTTCGTTTGTGCTCCCATTTCTAGCAGCTCATACATATGTCTAGCTTGGGCAGTAGAGACCATCTTTGTCATAAACTTACCTATTATATTGGGGGAAGGAGAAGGAAGTCCTGCCCACATTTCCCATCATAGGCTTTGTGCTATAGCACAGTACACCAAGAAGCCCTGCACTGGGGAGGACTGGACACATGCCCAGTGACCAACAGAACTGGTACTTTGTTCTCCGTTTGGCTACTGTTCCTGGTAAGCACAGCTCCCTCAGCAGGAAACCCCAAGGTAGCAGAGGATGGAGCCCCAAAACCCCATCTTGGACCCCAGTACCACGCATTCTTCAGATCTCAAGCTAAGAGTCAAACTATACTTTTATGTCTGTGGCATCAAGTCCTCTATTTATTTATTTATTTATTTATTTATTTATTTATTATTATTTTTGGCTGTGTTGGGTCTTCGTTTCTGTGCGAGGGCTTTGTCCAGTTGCGGCAAGCGGGGGCCACTCTTCATCGTGGTGCGCGGGCCTCTCACTATCGCGGCCTCTCTTGTTGCGGAGCACAGGCTCCAGACGCGCAGGCTCAGTAGTTGTGGCTTACGGGCCCAGGTGCTCCGCGGCATGTGGGATCTTCCCAGACCAGGGCTCGAACCCGTGTTCCCTGCATTGGCAGGCAGATTCTCAACCACTACGCCACCAGGGAAGCCCCAAGTCCTCTTAATGTTGGCACGCATTCACTGTATACTTGTCCTTCATCATATACTTTTCCTTCCTCACTCTTATTCCAATTTGTAATCTTACCTTTGTCTGGGAGATGATTTGATAAATACCTTATCTTCTCTGTCATAATATAAATGCTGAAAGTGAGAATATGAAATAAGAACAATGTTGACTTTGCTTTCATGTATCTTTCGTGCCAGTCTCACGGTAGGTACTCAGTAAACGTATGTTGAATGAATGAGTTGAATAACTCGTCAAAGGGCTGAAGTATGATTTTCTACTGTTTTTATGTTGTGATTGCAGAACTTGGCAATATCTGGGGTTACACTGTCTGAGGATCTTCTGGGACTTTCTTTCATAGGACAGATTAGTGACTACTAATTGCTCCAGGATTCTTTCAAGAGGTAAAGCAACTTACGAAAGTGAATGAGGCAAGGATCTGAGATAACACTAAATTGTTGAACAGACAGTTGAAATACTGTGCCTGCTAGAAGAGAATCAGGGCAAAGATTGACCTCCCTCTGCTTGGCAAATTATGTGAAAGAAAAAGATCACATCGGGTCCCTCTATATTCCATATTGCCCTGCAACAGCAGAGAATGTTTTGCCCATTTTTTCTTCTCATGTATTATCAGCAGGTCACTTTGGAAAATAAAATAATGCCTAATTTTTTCATGGTGCTCACAATATGCCAGGTATGGGTCTCAGCCACTTTACATATACGAATCTTTATCATTACCTATGAGGTAGGTACTATTATTATCCATTTTACAGAGGAGAAAATAAGGCATAGCTAGTAACCGACAGGACTGGGGATTAACCTGAGAAATTATGAATTTAATAGTTCCAGAATCCATGCCCCTCACGCCTCTGCTGTGCTACTTTACTGTGCTGATCCAGATAACGGGGGGGATGAGCTTCATTAAGAGGAGGATCCAGAGAAAAGCATGAGGAAGGGAGAGGAGGAAGAGTTACACTAAAAGGAAACAGGAAGCTCTCAGAAAGGAAAAATAATAATGTGGGAGGATGGCAGTTACCAACCATGTGGGCTGGTTTTAGGGAGAGTATTCCTTGATATCAAGAGAGTGAGAGACCAGGAGAATTTGGGAGAACAGCTGTTTCTTAGATGAAGGGTTTTGAGAGTATCAGCAATGAAAAGAGAGAACTTTGAAGGTATTTCCCTGTGTTCTAAGAATATACTTCACCACCACCCCAATACTTAAAGGTGATTTTTGAGAGGCATAGGAAAGTTTTGGACTTATTTAAAGTATATTTTTATAGGATGTCTGTTCATTTTAACTGACACTAATTTGTTACCTTTGAGTTTCATATAAAATATCCCAATTTATCCATACAATAGAACTATAAGATAGATACTACTATTTCCATATTGTAGTTGAAGAAAGTATAGATCAGAGAAGTTAAGTAATTTGCTTAAGGCCACACAGAAAGTAAATACCAGAGCTGAGATCTGAACTTAGGTCTGACTCCAAAAAGCCCTGCTCTCACTATACACACTAAATCTATACAAGTTGGTTGGTATCTGCTGTGACAAGACCAAAGTCACACATAGAATGATCTAGAACATCAGCCTCTCAACTTTAATTCTAGCAATCCTATGGCTTCCTTTACTGTCTACATTTCCTCCAAAATGCATTCTGTATACACTCTCAGGACATTTAACAAATATCAACAGAAAGAAGGGAAATTCTGGACTGGAAGAAAATGATAATTTCCAAAAGAACTTCTCTAGAATGTTACTGATACTTGAATTTGACCCTCACCATCCTCAAAGATGAAGATACAAATACATGATAAAATATATGTATATATACACATATATGTAATTTGCTGTTCTTTGACCTTGACCTTGTGGTGAAATGGAAGACCATGTACTATATTGGCTAACAGCTTTGATTTTGGTGGGAGACACACTTGGATGTAAGCACCAGTCTGCCTCTTAGTAGCTATGTGATCATGGGCACTTAATTCAATCACTCTGGGTCCCAATTTCCTCATCTGTAAAAATGAGGATAATTATTCCTCCCCCATAGGATTTTGCTGATTAAATAATATATGGAAACCACTTAGCACAGGCCTGGCACCATAATGAGCATAGAATAAAAGATTGCTTTTATTACTTCTGATAAAACTCTTTCATTCTCATCAGAATTAATTTAACTTCTCTCACTACCAATCATAGAAAGCAATGGCCACAATCACTGGCCTCAGCATGTAAGGGACCATGAATCATGTGGCCATAAGGTCATTCATCCATCTTAATGGTACAATTAGATAAGTCATTTCCTCCTTTGGACCTTAATTTTTAATCTACGATAGAATATTATCATCGGTTAAACAGTGGTCTCCGTGTTCAGTTCTGACTAAAATGCCAGTTCCTAGTTATACGTCAACAGTACACTCTTTAAACCTTAAGAACAGTGGTTCTTCATCACAAAGTCCTTACCAGGTCATCCTGATTGAAACCGTACTGACACAGGACATTCTACTCTAATGAACAGTTGGCAATTCTATCAAAAGCTGTAACTTCCATCTCCTCCTGAGGAGGAAGCATTTCCATCTAGATCCTGAGGGAATGGGAGGAGTTTGTAACCCAGGAAAGCAATTAGACTTAGCTCTGACTCCCTCCCACCAAATGACCACACAGGGTGATGCCATAGCAATCAGGTGAATCCAGCTCTGGGGATAAAGATACATACTAATTGTAGTTGGAGCAGCTCCAGACATTGTAATGTAATTCAATACAAATACTCCAGCGGAACTGACCACATTGCTTAATAATGTAAAGCGTATACCCACACAATTCTTTTCATTGCTCATGAAAACATAATCACATGTAAGTGACTGATTCACAGAATCATTAATTCATTTATGGATTCAAGCACCTTTACTGAACGCCTACCAATATGCTAGATGTTAAACATATGGAAAAATGAGAATGTAGTTTTTGCCTCAAGTCTAGTGGGGAAAACAGTCAGTGTGATGCCTGTGTGATAAGGCCATGACAGTACTATGAAAGCACCCAAACACATGTGAGGGTGTAAGGAGGCAGTGTGCTGATAACTAGCTCTGGGGGTGAGAGAAGCTATGATTTATAGCATTTTCTGATTTCTGTAGTGTAAAACTTCTCACCAAGGCTGATTTCAAGCTACCAACAAGACATCACTGAACACAGAATTGGTAAGAGGGATGCATAATTAGCTCTTATAAGCCAGTACACCCTGACAGTATAGGGCAGGTTCTCAGAAGCACCGACAAAGTCTTTCTGGTGTGTTTGAACTTTAAACTAAGAGTTTTCTTGGGACTTCCCCGATGGTGCAGTGGTTAAGAATCCAGCTGCCAATGCAGGGGACACGGGTTTGATCCCTGGTCTGGGAAGATCCCACATGCCGTGGAGCAACTAAGCCGATGCGCCACAACTGCTGAACCTGCGCTCTAGAGCCCGCAAGCCACAACTACTGAGCCCACGCGCCGTAACTACTGAAGCCCACATGCTTAGAGCCCGTGCTCCACAACAAGAGAAGCCACCGCAAAGAGAGCACGCACGACAACAAATAGTAGCCCCTGCTCGCCGCAGCGAGAGAAAGCCCTCGCTCAGCGAAGACCCAACGCAACCAAAAGAAAATAAATAAATAAAAATAAAATAAAGTAGTGATATTTAAAAAAAAAAAAAACAGTTTTCTAAACAGAAAGATTTTCCCCAAAAGCTGGGGAGCTCAGGACCCACAAGATTTATTAAATTCCAAGCAGAGAGTCTGGATCAACCTAAGCTCAGAGAGCTCTTTTGTCATTGAGGGCAGAGCTGCCTGACTGCTGGGTTCCACCTATGTTTACCTTTGTCTGGGAAGAGTATTTGTCATTCTGGAGTGGTATGTTAGCTCAGATTACCAGCCACATGCCCTTGGAATAAAGATTCACTGAACCTGCTGTGAGAAGAATTTCCCCTGAGGTGGCGGAGTGAAATCAACCTTTTTGGTGGAATACAGTTAAATCAATAAGCTGTGATGTTTAAACACATCTCAGAAACTGCCCAGGACCCTGACCTGAGTTTCAGAACATCACAAAAGCGAAACTTTTCCTGTTTTGTATAGCGATTCAAGGATACTAGGGAAGTTATTCATGAAATTTAACTGCTCTCTATACAGTTTAATTCCTTGGTCTAGCCATCTCTAAATGAGGCAGATCCCTTTTGTTTCTCTAGTAAATTTTCGTTAAATGTGTCTTTCAGAGTAATAGACCCATGCAATGTTAGATGAGTAATGCAAAAAATAAATAGATTTACTTCTGTATGATCCAAATATTTGAGAAACTCTGATTTCATATTTGGTGGGTTTCTTTAGTGCAGGATTTCTCAGAGCCTTTATTCTACATTCATTATGGCTACCTTATTGAGCCATATTAAGCTATATGTCAGACAATGTGCCAAGCACTTTAAATACATTACCTCATTTAATCTTTTCATCAAATTTGTGAAAAAGATATTATCATCTACATTTTTTGAGGATGAAACTATGGCTCATAAAATCGAAATACTGTGTTTAGTGTCATAAACTCAATGAACAGATCTTGAACCCAAACCTCCCTGACTTCAGAGCCCATGCTTTTAAACTTTATGCGGTATGCTCCCTATACTATGAATCTCTAGCTGTGGGGCAGTGTGTGCACTCTTTTCTAAACGTATTTGAGGATTAAATGATTTTCCATAGCGCCTTCTTGCTGCACCAGTGTTCAACAGAGTATGCTTTTGAAACGCTACACCACTTATATAGCCCTTTGTCTCTGACCCAGGAGTTTTGTGTGTTCTATCTACACCCAAGCAACTATGCGAGGCTAGCTTATTAGCTTATGCAATTGTCCTGCTTCTAGCTTTTCTCTGAACTTGTCAAACTTATTGAGTAGGGTAAAATCCTAACAGATGGCATCATAAGGGAGCATATGGTGCTCCCTAAATTTAGTAGAATAAAGAGAAACCAAATAGTACAGGATGTGACCAGTTTCTTGCATCATTCACTCATTCTTTCAACAGACGTATTTTGAGTCAGTGCCCTGTGTCAGGCTCTGATATGGATGAGACAGCTCCTGGTTTCAGCAAGCTCTTCATGGAGTATAATAAGCAGTTAGGCAAATGCTGAAATTATAAGTGTGTCCTTAAACATGTTCATACAACACCAAAATAAAAGGTCAATTCTGCAAAAGTTGTCCAAAAATTGGGTAATTTAAAGAAGAGGAAAGACACTGAAATTGTCTTCAACCTAATTAGACAAGGTAGTGTGTGTATAAGTATCTGGCACTGTGTAACTTGTGTGTGACCCCTTATAAGTGCTCAGTAATTCTTTCCTGCATCTTAAAGTCAGATGACCTCTATGTTGTATACATTGGTTCCAGTTTTTTTAAAACCAGGTGAGCCGGTTTTTCTCATCCAAAAACAGACAAAATGTTAAAGCCCACTCAAAATCTAACAAATTGCCAGTATGTTTGAAAGAGCAGTCAAGCCATTCGTGGCATGAAATTACCTGTGTGCTGAACAATGAAATAACACAAAACACCAAGAACTGTTAGGATGCCCCTGGGAGATATTCCAGTTTTTAAATTTTAATGAATTAGAGGAGCAGAGAAGGAGAGAAATTATAGTATCCTCTTGTGAGGAGAACTGGTTGCCTTGCAGCTTAGAAGACAAGGCCAATACTTAATGGTTCCAAATAGCCCTGAATGTTACTTGGTGATTTTTTCCCAGGCCAGCTGGTTATACGGGTGACTGCTCTTATCGTTGTAGCCAAGGCAATTGTAAAATATAGATAATATTTATCAAAAAGATGGCTGGAAAAATATGTCTATGGAGTTTGTCCATGTATTAATTCATTTAATAAACATTTATGGAGCTCCTATTTTATGTCAGGTAATATATGAGGTGCTGAGCCAGTATTTATGTAATTCCTTGTCGTGTGTTTGAGTTGTTAAAATAACTAAAGCTGACCTCAAACTCTGCAAAAACTTTGCAGAAAGATAGACATGTAACCCCTTATATTAGAATCCTTCTGAATGAACAAAGCATCTTCCTGTCCAAAAAGACATATTCTTCATGGAAAGTCATCCAAAAGCTAAAATTGTTACAGGAAGATGGCAAACAACCAACTCAGATTTATTTGTAAATGCTGCTGTAAGCAACAACTTAGGAAGGACTGAGCAGCCTCTTCTGTGCCCTTGTACAAGAGGGAAGGCAGAACAGTAACACACAGGCAGTAGAACTGAAATCTTGAGTTATAGATATGATTAACCAAAGAGCCAAGAATCTGGAAGACAAAGGCAAGTGAATGGCTCCTTGTATTTTACAAGGTCTGACCAGGTTTTCAGTTTAAAAATATGCAGGTAATTTGTGTTGGAGCTCTAGTGTGTCAGTGGATATTCTTGAAAAACTAAACCAGAAACATTTCTATCAGCATTAATTAACATTAGATACTATAGAAGCCCAAGAAGGCATAATCCCTGGGGAAATGCGGAAATAAGGCTCCAGATAAATTCATGCTGCTGAAAGCATGGGAATGTCCTTTGGTATGGAGTATGGCCACCCGAGGTTCAAATGACAACATCTGAATAAAAGTACATTGTTGCCCAACTGGAGATTTTATTTCCTAACATCCCTTGCAGCTAGGTGTGGTTATGTGATTAAGTTCTTGCCAGTGAGATGTGAGTGCAAGTGATGTGTGCAAATTCTGTCTCAATTACTTAAAGTTGCCTGTAAAGTGGTCCAGGACAGTGTTCAAGAGATGGCAGAGAAACAAAAGGGAGGACAGTCAGGTCCCTGCGTGTCCTCAGGGAGCCAAAATGCCCCACAGACCTGGACTGCTACCTGTGAGAGAATATTATATATATATATATACACATACATATATATACACATATATATATATATTTGGATCAAATTTTTAAAAATTTTTATTAGAGTAGAGTTGATTTACAATGGTGTGTTAGTTTCAGGTGTACAGGCCATATACAACAAACCCATGGCAAACATCATTCTCAATGGTGAAAAACTGACAGCATTTCCTCTAAGATCAGGAACGAGACAAGGATGTCCACTCTCACCACTATTATTCAACATAGTTTTGGAAGTCCTAGCCACAGCAATCAGCGAAGAAAAAGAAATAAAAGGAATCCAAATTGGAAAAGAAGAGAATATTGGATTTTGAAATTTCATTATTTCATTAACTATGAAATACTGTGTTTATGCCCTAACACAGTAATTCAGAGGAGGGCCTCTGAGAGGCACTGACATTTGAGGCAAGATGTGAATGTTGAGAGAAAAACAATTATTTTGAAGAGTTGATGGAAAGATGTACTTGGGAGAGAGAATAAACAGTGCAGATGCCAGAAGGAGTTATTCTGTGTTCAAAGAGCCAAAAGAAGGCATCATCCAAGCAGAGTAATGTAAGATAGCCTCTTACCCCACAAGCACTAAATAAGAAACACAGACATTTACCCAAGTTATCTCCAAACAGAGGCCCAGTTGTGATCACACAGACTCCAGAAGATGGTCTATACATTGTTTTGTATTCCTACATAATGTCCAGAGATATACCTAACTAGCCCTGGAAGTAGTAAAGCAATAGCCATAGAAATGTCCCAGGTCCAGTAGTCACTGGCTGTGTCTACCCCTTGTTAATCCTGCTCCCTTATCTTTGTCATCCCTTCTTTCTCCACACTCACTGTGCTCAAGCTTCCTTCCCCAGTTAAACTCAGCTCTCAGCAAAGAACCCAGAAAACTCTTTCAGACTAAAATAGAAGCAAATGGTTACCCTCAATCCATAATCCAGAATGAGAATATTCACAGTTTGACAAAACTTAATCTCCAGCCTGTCTCAAAGAAAATTCTTACACTGAGATTTACGTGTGGGAGTTGGGACTAATGTCTAGCTAATACAGCTACGTTGAGGCCACCCATATCCCAGCCTGATGAAAAACTTTATAGTCAGTCAAGACTTCATATTATTTGAGACTAAATTAAGCCAGGTATCTACCTTCTAAACCAGTAAAACCTAAGTATGCAAACCTTAAATAAGCTTCATGTGCTTTTCTTCCCAAAATGAAGCTTCAGAGAAGGTGACCTGTTAGAACTTCTCTGGGGTCAATTAAGTGTGCTTGGTTCTAACTCTTTGACATAATTCACAGCAAGATCTTTTTTGACCCACCTCATAGAGTAATGGAAATAAAAACAAAAATAAGCAAATGGGACCTAATGAAACTTAAAAGCTTTTGCACAGCAAAGGAAACCATAAACAAGGCGAAAAGACAACCCTCAGAATGGGAGAAAATATTTGCAAATGAATCAACGGACAAAGGATTAATCTCCAAAATATATAAATAGCTCATGCAGCTCAATATTAAAAAAACAAACAACCCAATCAGAAAATGGGCAGAAGACCTAAATAGACATCTCTCCAAAGAAGACTTACAGATGGCCAAGAGGCCCATGAAAAGCTGCTCAACATCACTAATTATTAGAGAAATGCAAATCAAAACTACAATAAGGTATCACCTCACACCAGTTAGAATGGGCATCATCAGAAAATCTACAAACAACAAATGCTGGAGAGGATGTGGAGAAAAGGGAACCCTCTTGCACTGTTGGTGGGAATGTAAATTGATACAGCCACTATGGAGAACAGTATGGAGGTTCCTTAAAAAAACTAAAAATAGAATTACCATATGGCCCAGCAATCCCACTACTGGGCATATACCCAGAGAAAACCATGATTCAAAAAGACACATGCACCCCAATGTTCATTGCAGCACTATTTACAATAGCCAGGTCATGGAAGCAGCCTAAATGCCCATCAACAGACGAATGGATAAAGAAGATGTGGTACATATATACAAAGGAATATTACTCAGCCAAAGGAACAAAATTGGGTCATTTGTAGAGACGTGATGGACCTAGATACTGGCATACAGAGTGAAATAAGTCAGAAAGAAAAAAACGAATATCGTATATTAATGCATATATGTGGAATCTAGAAAAATGGTACAGATGAACCAGTTTGCAAGGCAGAAATAGAGACACAGACATAGAGAACAAACTTATGGGCACCAAGGGGGAAAAGCGGGGGTGGGGAATGAATAGGGAGACAGGGATTGACATATATACACTCATATGTATAAAATAGATAACTAATAAGAACCTGCTGTATAAAAAAAAAAAATTTAAAAAAAAGTGTGCTTGGTTCTAGGCTGGTTAGCAGTGCCTCTGACAGCGAGAGTAGAGCAGGTGACCCAGACAGCCAGGCAAGTGACAAGTGGCTTTTCACAGCTGACCTTGGAAACACAGAGCCAAAGTGTAATCACATTTACTGCTATATTGAAAAAAAATCATCTCCACAATTAAATTTACTAGCCATTAAGTAGTTATTGCTCTGTTTGTACTAAAGTGGTCGAGTTGCATTTCTTGCTTTACTGGACTTTTTTATTTCCTCTAATGGCTAAGGATGCTTTCCTTGGCATAGAATTTGTATCTCTAACAGCATGCCCTGTTGGTTGTTTAAAAAGCTCTAAAAAGAAAGGAGACAAAGAAATCAAAGCTGGGAAGCAGCATGGCAGTGGTGCTGCAGGTCCCAGCCTGAAGGCCAAGGATTTTAGGGAGCTGCAGAGTTATTTCAGGGAGCCCAGAATCCATCCTCTGTGCACCAAGCATTATCACAGCCTGTTTAAATATCTTGCACACATGTCTGACCTACATATAATAAATAAAACTTTAACTTCAAAGTGGTTTTGCATTCATAGTGGCTTTTTATCATTTATTATAATATAGTAGTGTGTGATATTTTTTATTTGAAAAAGAAACCTTCATTCTTGAAACCATAGACAATCACATCATTATCTATACAATTTAACATCATATAAAGCTAACACAAGAATAGCCTTCAATAAAGTAGCTTATTAGGAGTATGACTCGTTTCAGAACTATGGTCATGTCATAATGCAGAGTTGTCAACCCTTCAGGACTTTAGTTGAAGTGATGGTGGCTTTTGTAGGCACAAACTAGAGAGTAACTAAATTTTGGACTTATCAGAGTCTACAGATTTTCTTGAGAGAAATGGTTATGTATAAAGAATGTTCTCCCAAAATAGAAACTTCAGTAGGTAGGACATGAGCAGAAAATGTCAACCTGTTCACGCCTCTAAATAAAAAAGAGGACATGGCCTTAGTCATTATTCACAACCTGGAGTTGCCAGGAACCCCGGTTCAACAGGAAATGTTCACTGGTTGTCATGTAAGGGAAATACAGCTCCCAGTTTGCACATATGCCTGAGACTCAATTCTGCCAGGGGACCAGTATATTCTAGACAGGAACCAAAAGACCATGTCTGCCACCAGCTGCAACCTCCAAGGGGAAAAACCAGATCATAATTTTTCCAGCCCTGGGACCAAGAATGTTGGTCTGGGTGCAGGGAAGTTGTAGTGACTTCATATTTTATGACATGAACTGTTGCCTCATTTTCTTCATGCCTGGAGGAAAGAAAGTTGACATTGGTTGAGGCATGCAGTAGACAAAGCAAACTCAAACTGTCTGTCTATAAATAGTTCAAGACAACCTGGCTATCATGCCATAATACTCCTGGGCTGTAACTTCCTTCAAGATAAGAATTATGTCCCGACCACTCAACATGGTGCCTGGACTATAGCAAAAATTCAATAAATATTTGTGGAATAAATTACTGAATTTCTAAATAAGACACTCAAAGCTGAGTTGGGTCTCTGAGTTGCCCCTTTTCCTGTTACACTGAGAGATTATTGTTTTCTCTTTCTTTGAACTGAGTATACAACGTAGGAAAGCTAGGTAGTTTCCTCAAGCAGTATCACAATTCTAAGAGGCTGATTCCTTTATCACCACAGAAACTGGTTTTGCTGTTGTCCTATTTTCCAAATATGTAGATTCAAGCGGTAGGCTGAAAGAGACTTGCCCGAACCTAGATTTTGATGCCAGAAGTTTCTTGACGCATCAAGAACTCTGAAAAGCCTGACGTTATTAGGTACATTTCACTATTTAAATATCTGACTTTAATTCCCTTCCCTGAAACCAGAAATGAAAAGGGTGGTGCCTGAGAGTTAGAGCTGGGAAGCTCTCTCAGTGCCCTCGATTATAACCACAATGAAACCGAATACACCAAGCCTTACTCTCTGCCCAATGTGTATCTGCTCATAGTTCAATCCCGGCCCTCTAGTCTGTAATTATTTGTTTATGTGTTTGTCTCCCCTAAGAGATCATGAGATCCTTGAGGACAACGACCTCATGTTATTAGTGTCTGTAACTCCTCAGCCCAGCACAGGGACGGGTGTTGGCTCAGTGCTGCACCAATATTTGCTGGATGTTACTGAATTCACTTTTTGTCTTCATTCGTGCTTCCTTTAGTGAAATCTCTGATAAAACTCTTGTCACTTTTGTGCTTTTGAGACCAGCTCTGTATCTCACCATCTCACCTGCCCTTATTCTTTCTCTTCTTTCATTCCTTGTACTGTATAGAGTCCATAACATCACCAAATGGCAGGACTGACACCCCCAGAGATCGGATTAAGACAGGCAACGAGCAACAATCCTAGAGTCATCCCTTACTGTGACCCAGCCGCAAGCCTAGACCCACTCTCATTCATTAAAACATAAACTTTGAGCTGAAACAACCACCTTCAAGGTAGCCCTTCCTTTGCTGAATCTTTTGCCAAAAAAAAGTCAGACCTGAATAAGATTTTTTTAATATAAATTATTTGAGACTTGATAGCAAACAACCTTCCTGTCTTTCTTCCAACCATGCGTCATCGTCATCATCATCATCATCACCATCATTTATTAAGTGTTTAGTACATACCACATGCTGTTGTAAGTCCCTTGTTGTTAATTAGCAGCCCTAGTATACACATACTTGTATACATTTATGTACATATATACATTATCTTATATGCATATATTATTTTTATCTTCATTTTTCAGATAAGAAAACTACCCAGTGCCCCACAGCTAGTAAATATTACAAACAGAATAGAAACCAAACAAAATGAATACAAATCTGCCTTCCTTACCTTCCACACCTAAACTGGCGGTTCTTACTTTTAATCTTCCCTGTATCAGTGTTAGCTTTCAAATATGAGATTCTCATAGAGTGAATCTGAGAAAAGGACACGGACATGGAAAATTGCCGTCTGAAAATAATCATTATAGGTTTACTTATCCGTTCATCAACATGTATTGAACAACTACTATATGTTAGGTACTATTTCAGATGATGGAGACTGAAAAAACAAAAGTTCCTTTTTGAGATGACTCAGACCTTATCTTCAAATTAGAACTTAAGCTTCCCAACTTGCATACTATGTAATTGTGAACCAATCACGTAGCCTCTGTCTGTGCTGCAGTTTCTTCATCTTTTAGTCAAGGATGATAATACTACTTTATAGGTTGGTCTAAGGATCAAATTGAAATCATGAGACCAAATTGTTGCAGTGGCTGATATGGCCCTAGGTGATCTCACCTCAACCACTCTCTTCTTCATGCTGTTTGGCTGCGATGGTGCTGACAGATTCCCCTTCCCCCCACATATACCCAGAGAACTCTCTCAGCTCTTTCAAGTTTTGTTCAAATATCACCTTTGAAGGAAGTCAATGATTATCAGAAAATTCCACCTGCCCTTTCCCTCACTCTGACATCCCTGATCCCACTTGCCATAAACCTACTTTTTTCTCTGTAACATTTATCACCTTTTAACATGTCATGTAATTTAATGATTTATTATGTTTATAGCTCATCTATTCCTTATCTATTCTTTTCCTTTGCATAGGGACAGAAACTTTTGTCTACTTTATTCACTGACATATCCCAAGTACCTGGAAAAGGTCCTAGTTCACGATAGGTACTCAATAAATAGAGATTAAGTGAATGAATGTGTATAAGTTTGCACAGTGCTTGGCATATATAGTTCAAAAAACTGTTATAATGTGTCCTCTTTCTTCAGGAAGCTCACAGTATGATTAAAAATACTCAATCTGAAGACATTTCAAAAAAAACCTTCTTTTTTTTTTTTTTTTTTGGTTGCAAAGTTTTCTCTCCTTAACAAAGCTCTTTTCAGTATGACTGGCATTTACATTTTTCTCGCACACAGCATGTACCTTTCCTGCATGACAGATTTTCTGGAGATTGATTCTGCTCATGCTGGGCTTTTTGCCAGTTCTTCCATATGCTGGGCAGTGACTAGGTAGGAGAAGCTAGCCACTCTGCGATCTGGTTCTTCTGAGAATATCCTTGACCATCCCACAAAGTGATCATTAGACAGTTACATTTCTTGGAATCCTACCATGTGCCTTGCTCTGTTCTCAGGATTCTGGGGATTGAAAAAGGATCAGAGGGGTAAGAAAAAATGTAGGACGTGGCCAGTAGCTTCAAGGAGTGCCCAATACATGACTCTTTCAAATATAGTTTAATAGAACAGAATGCTTGTGTTCAAATCATGGCTCTACCATTCACTAGTCATGTGTGACCTTGCACAAATGACTTAACTTCTTTCAGTCCTGAATTCCTTGCCTGAAGAAAAAAAAAAATAGGTGATGATAATACTACTTCATAGGATTGTTGAGAGGTAAAAATGATGCTTAGGAAAATAGGAGATAAAAATGCTCAGAGTTGTGCTTGGTACATTGTAGATACTGCTTTATAAACCTTCACTTTTATATTAAGCACCACCTGACAAAACAAAGGCATATGAAATAAGAGTAAATAACCATCAAGGGTTAAATGAGCATGAGTGGCATTGGAGTCAGAGGATTCATGATGGCTGCAGTAATCCAAGAGAGCTTTTCTTCATTCCTTTATTCATTTGCTAAACATATAGTGAGAGAATCTACTGCTTCACTTTGAGGAGTTCTAAATCTGGTGGAGGAGATGGGGCAACAAACACAATGTATTGTGAAATATGTGATGGGAGCAGTACTGAGAAAGGTCACTCTGATGACAGTGTGATATATAACATATGTTGTGCTGGTGAGTCAACACAAGAAGACCAGTCTGGAATTTTTAAATGTATTTCCAGGTGAGATGCTATGAGAGTTTGAAGAAAGGATACTGACAGTAGGAGAGGACAAAAGCAAGAACTATTTAACGGGTTGCTACTACTGGACACATTTAATCTATCAGTATCATTTTACATGGAGTTGACACCTTCTCCTCTTTAAAACACTTTCTTCTCTTGGATTCCAAGACATCACACTCTCATGTTTTTCTTCCCACTTCCCTGGTAGCTCCTTCTCAGTAGCCTTAGCTTGTTTGTTTTCTTCCTGTCCTCTTAACCTTGGGTTTCCCAGGACTTAGCATTAGGACTTCATCTTTTTTTCTAGCTACACTCATCCCCTTGCTGAATCTTGGTATTCCTACCATGAATTCCCATGGCAACACATTTCACCTATATGTTGACACTTTAAATTCTTATCTCTAGATCAGATCTCTGCCTTGAACTCCAGATTTGTATGTACAGTTGTCTTCTCTGCATTTCCACTTGGCTATCTAACAGACATCTCTAACCTAACATGCCCCGAAACAAGCTCCTAACCTTCTACCCTATACCTGCTCTACCCATGGTTTTCCTCATCTCAGTTCATCACAACTCTATTCCTTGAGTTGCTCAAATATAAACTTCAGAGTGATGGGAGTGATCTCGACTCCTTCCTTTCTCTCAGTTCTGTTGGTTCTACCTTCAAACTATCCCAGAAAACGACTTCCCTCCAATTCCATAGCTGTTCTACCAGTCCAAGCCACCATCCTCTCTCATCTTAATATCTGTAGCAACCTCCTAAATGCTATCCCTGTTTCCACTCTTGACCACGTGCGGTGCAGTGTCCACACAGTAGTCAGTCTTGATGCTTTCAAGACGTGAGTTAGATAATAACACTCCTGGGCTCACAAGATTCACAAGGCTCCTAGCTCGTTCAAAGTCCAAGTCAAAAAGAACTTACAATAGCTAAAAAACCCCTAAGCAATACAGTCTCCATCATCTCCTTGTTCACATCTTCCAAGTCCCTCCACCTCAGCCTTGCTGGTCTCCTTGCAGTTCTTGGAATACTGCAGTCACACTTCCACCCGAGGGTTCTGTTCCAGCTCTTCTCTCTACATGAATCTTCCCTTAAACATCCCCATGGCTTCTTCCCTCAACTATAAATCTTTGCCCAAATGTCATGTTTCTAATAAGAACTTTTCTTACCCTACTATTTAAAATTAAAATTCCCACCTCTTCCACTTACTACCCCTTCCCTGCCAAATTTTTCTCCATAGCCCATATCACCTTCAAACATTTTATATAATTTGTTTTTGAAACTGTTTGCTTTTCCCTGTAAGAAGGTAAACTACAAGACATCAGGAATTTTGTCTGTTTTGTTCAGTGGACATCTCCAGTACCTAGAAGATTGTTTGATATGTAATAGACACTCAATACAGTAAATAGTTTCTGAATGAACAGCTGAATTGGTAATTCACTGAATGGGAAGAGTAAAGATTGGAGATAAAGATGAATCTAATATAATAGTGCTACTTTTATTGAGTAGAGGCCGTGAAATCCACTTAAGTCTGGAAGTTGATAAGCTTGGAGCATTTTTTATTTGAGGTTTCTTTGAACTAGCTAAATAGAGATGTCTAGGTTGGTAGTAAGAAGTAGGAGCCAGGAAAGGGGCTGGAGAGACACAGACATCCCAATGATGTAGAAAAATGCAAGTATCCACAGTCAGAATAAGAAGGAAGAAACCTGGTTATAGAACGCTTAGAGAGGAGCAGAGAAAGAGAAACACGATAGCTGTCTTCTGCTACCACTCTGCCTACAGTGCCTAATGTAGTGCAATGAAAGTACTGTGCAGTATTGGCAGTCACCGTTCAGATGTGTTCACTGTCCATGAATGGAGTAACAAGGACTGTTTACTCTCGTTGCCACAATCTTGGCTCTCTGTGCCCCGATGCTGAACAGAAATACGGAGACAGGGCTTCCCTGGTGGCGCAGTGGTTGAGAGTCTGCCTGCTAATGCAGGGGACACGGGTTCGAGCCCTGGTCTGGGAAGATCCCACATGCCGCGGAGCAACTAGGCCCGTGAACCACAACTACTGAGCCTGCGCGTCTGGAGCCTGTGCCCCGCAACAAGAGAGGCCGCGATAGTGAGAGGCCCGCGCACCGCGATGAAGAGTGGCCCCCGCTCGCCACAACTAGAGAAAGCCCTCGCACAGAAACGAAGACCCAACACAGCCAAAAATAAATTAAAAAAAAAAAAAAAGAAAGAAAGAAATACGGAGACAGAGTTATGAAGGAGAAAGAAAGAGTGGCTTTATTTATTTGCCAGGAAGAGGGGAACACATTAGGCTAGTGCCTCAAGAACTGTGCCCCCTTCACTGGGGAATAGGAAGAGGTTATATAGTCAGGGGTAGTGGTCAGAGGTATGTGATAAGGATCAAGGCAGTAACAGTCTTGCATTCTTCTTTCTTCTGCAGAGTTTCAAAAGGGTGGGGTTGCTGACAAGATTAGGGTGTGTGCAGGGTCTCCTAATTTTGATGAGCTTTTCTGGTCCCTTTAATCTTGCCTCAGGTGGTTTTGTGGCTGCTTCTCCCTTGATTAGCAACCCTTTGGATCTGCCCTTCAGAACTTAGGGAAGGTCATGGAGTCTGGAGTCTTTCCTACAAGAAATGGGGGACAAAAGGCCTCCGTGCCCAGGAACCCCATGGGGCTCTGCTTGGCATCACTCTCTAACTTAAAAAAAAAAAAAAAAAAACACAGACAAAATTTATGAATCAACAGTTTAGACATTGAACAGCAGATTGAGCAGGACATTAATCCCTGACAGAGGGGAAACCAAGTAGGTGAACCCTATGATAACTTACTGCCTCGAGATGATAAACTTACTTATCATCTTACTGATGAGACGCTTACTGCCTGGAGAGAGTTTCCAGCTGTAATGCAGGGAAGGTATACTCAACAGAGTTCAGCAGTCTCCCTGAGTTGAGAAGACAGAGTTCAGAATTCAGAGAGGCCACAGTGGAAAGAATTTGCAATGCAGGGAGTGGAGAGGGCTACAGAGAGACCTCTGGAGATCTGCAAATGTACCCCTCAAAACTTCAGCTGAGTAGTAATCATCACTTGCATTTGAGGAAAATACTCCAGGCCAGGAGAAAAAAAGCCACCAACAGTATCAGGCAGAACAATCTAAGGAGGTCACACATGGCTGGGCATACTTCCTGTTCCTATCAGCCAGGAGAAAAAAAATTATCATATGACACATCAAGCAGAGCCCTCAGAAGAGTATTTCCGCAGTAAAGGGAAAAATTGCTAAATTAAAGGAATGAGAGAGAAAACGTGTCTCTAGGGCTGTGCAGATTTTCTCAGGGAGAGAGAACGTCAAGTGTTCAGCAATGACACTGTTGCAGTAAAACCGAGAAGGCTTCAGTTTAAGAGAATGCCACGGTTCTGGCTGTTAAGACATAACTGTTGATTTCACTGAGAGTAAACTTAGTAGGCATTGGATAGGCAGAGAGAAGAATGGTCAGTGGGGAGGAAATATGGAGCATTCATAGGACAGTAAGGAAGCAATTGTAAGAGTGTGATAATAAACTGGTTTATAATCCTAGATCAAATTAATGAGGGCCAAGGAGAATACATTCTGGGGAAAGACAAGACAGGCAAAAATGTGATAAATTCCACATAATCCATAGGGGAGAGTCACAAACTACTATTTGGTTCCTGATTTCAAGCCTGCAAACTAATCACAGGTGTAATTAAAAATTGGACTGATATTTTGTAAATCACCCGAGGGTAAAAACAAACAAAACATAGAAATCAAAGGAAACTTTAAGGAAGCATTTAAAGCCTAAAACTAGGTGACAACCAAACCCCAGTTATGACAATACAGTTCAATGAGCATATCTAATTTATTAAAGGAAAGACATACTTTTTTCCCAAAAGAAGGAAAATTGCAGAGTGTTGCAAATTTTGTATTAAAAAAGCAATTGCCCAAAAGGAGAGTGGAATTTTCTCTTTTGCAGATATCTCTGCATAGATCCTATAGATGATACTGTTTTGCTCCTTTTTGCCTAAAGGCAGAGCAACAGATTAAATGACTTTCAAAAGGTCCTTCCATCTGTGATTGCAACAAAACATAACATAAGCAATTAAAATCAAACATATCAACTCTTCTGGAGTAGACTATTATACTTCTAACTGAAATAAATCTGAGAAAGAATATCCATTGAAAGATTGATTGTACTGGAGAAAACATCCATCACATGTAAAGACAAGAAGACATACATCTGAAATAAACACCAGATGAATTATGATAGCAAAAAAATGGAAAATCAGCTACAATAATAAATAATATTGCAGCATTGCATGCCAACTGTTTGCACACTTTAGAGCAAATTTGTTGAGAAAAATAAATTACTCTAAAACATATTATCAACTGCCAATTCTTTGATAGAAAAGAAATAAACTTGCTGTGGTGTGACTACATACACGTTAATGGACAAATAAAAACATCTAGTTATCATTGTGTATCTTCATGGAGGCAAGAGGAATGGTACAAGAATTTTCATATTGAAGACCTGTCTCATCTCAGAATGTGCAGCAATGTAAAAGGAAAATCAAAATACCTAGGAAGAAGAAATGAAATAGTTAATACATTTTTGTTGGGAGAGTATCACAGAAAGAAACAATTAGAATCCTGAACTAGCAAGTACCAAGATCATGATCAATCCCATTTGTCCTCAAGTCCGTGGGAATATAGGTTGAGTGTAGATGTTATATGTCTTTAGGTTGAGATTTTGGCCCCAAACCTCTGTGGAAACCCTAGCATCTATGAATCACAGATTTGTTCCAGACAATAAGGAATTATTTATATGCCATCTTGAACGGGCTAATGGTGTTTTTCCCCAGGAGATATACTTGCAAATAATTGTATAACACTTTAACCGAAAGCATTTTGGCCTGGATTAAATATACAAGGCAGACGTTGTTATAACTGCCACTTCACTTATGCAAAAACTGAGTTTCCCAGAAACTAGAGAGTTGCTTTTATAACTTAGGACATTAATGGCAGTGCTGGAGTTTGAGCCCCCATCTGCCAACTCCAAGTGGAGAGAATTCATAGTGTCCTCAGAAGCAATCCACATTAATAAAAGATTTTATTCTGTCCTTATACATCAAGAAGATTTGTGTGCAGTTGCTATTGATCCAGAGCAGACGAGGCAGGTCAAATGTAATATCAGTAGATGCCAGAGGAATAAGTTAGGACCACCTGTGTGAAGAACAGTGTGAGCAGGGGCATGTGTCCAGGAATCTGTTCTCAAATCAATAGGGGAGCAGAGGTGTATGTGCACGGCAATCAGAAAACCAAAGTTCCCATCTAAAGGTAGATAGGTGGCTAAAGATATGTCTTGAGTGAAGACAGGAAGCTACCCAGAGTCCAGGAGAGCTAGTCCAAGGATAACTAGGTTTCCCATATTAAGTTAAAGGACCTATTGCCACCCATTAGATGAGGAAACTGAGGTACATTGGGATTCAGTGATCTAACTCTGGTCAAACAGGAAATAGGACTCAATCCTTCTGAGTCTTCATCCCAACAGCCTAAAAGTGAACAAAACAAAAAAGCAAGGCTTATAGATAGATGACTTTAAAATCAAATCATTCAGCCTTCTGAATGGGGACTGACAGAAAAAGGGAGGCAGAAAGAAGGTAAGAGTTTTAGTCCACAACTTGGTAATTTAAAATCTAAAAAATATGGCGATTTGGTGATTTTGTTGAATTTGTGCTCAGTTCTTCCTAATGAGCTTGAACATAATTAGCCAGAGGTTTCCTCTCTTTGGTTTCCTGTGTGGGTAAAAGACTAAGGAAGAATTGACACAAAGGGTGAGATTGGTCCAAAGGGGACAGTGTTTGCTCAGCCAGATGACAGACCAGAGTGTGAGCTGATTACCTTTCCCCATGGTTTTTAGAGGAGAAAAAAATATATATAGCAGAAAATGCTATTGCCCAAGTGGGGATAATTATAACCGAGAGGAAGGGAGCCAGACTGAGGAAACAAAATTAAGCTAAGTAGAATGCAGGCTGACCACCAAGGGAAACGGCAAAGCATAGAAGACAGGTTGAGAAACTGTCTTCCAAGGGAAATCAGAGGAACCCCATTGCCTGCGTAATTAAACACAGATATGGTACTATAGGGAACATACCTGAGGTGATGGAGGAAGAGAAAAGCCCATCCGAGGATCCTGGGCTTTCCCATGGAAAATCATGAACAAGGAAAAAGCCCTGCCTCAGCACAGGTTTTTTATGGAGAAAAAATAATCCAGCTCCCTACTGATGTTCCTCTGCATCTAAAATGCCTTTCAAAGTCTCCTTCTCATTCCCTCCAATGGTACCCACATGTTTCAAACATCAATTTTTCAGTGCTTTGTTGTGAATATTTGAATTTAACAAATGTCTCCCACTGTGTCGACATTCGTGTATTTTCAGACTCTTCTCAATGATAATCATTCACACAGTAATAACAAATCACTGGACATAGCCTAAAGAACTTTACCATGATTTGCATTGTAAACTGCAGTGGTCAAGGGAACAAGCTATGGAGTCGGAATTGGGTTCTAACCTCTCATTACATTTGATCTTGACCAAGTCAGTTAACCTTGCTGAGGTTTAGTTTTATCATCTGTAAAATGGGTATAAAAATACCTCTCCCTTAAGATTATTGTGGAGAATAAATCAGATGATAAAATTTTTTTAAGTTAACACAGTGCCTGGACAAGATATGCCACAGTGCCTCTTTGTAAATGTTATTGATAGTAATGATAATTATGAAAATGAAAGGTATAGCCCCAGATAGCAAGGGTTACAGAGAGGCCTGATAGAAAATACAAAGCATGCATTTTACCTCTTAGTTCTAGGTGTTAGAAAGTGCTCAATGACTGTTGACGTATGTCATTTAAGCATATGATAATAAAGGGTAATTATGGAAGAGTGATGACATTCAGGCATTTTTTTTATCCAGGGTCGTTTTAAGAAAGATGTGGAGAGAAGAGATTACGAAATACACCTTTCTTATATTTTTGTAAGATAGAGAGCTTTCTTTTCCCAATGAAAATCCTGGCCAAAGTCTGTAACATAAATAAACATAAAGAATTTGTTCACACTTTATTGCTGAGGTAATCTTGGCTCTTTGTGATAGAAAGAGCAAGAGGTTTGGAAAATGGGAGTTTGAGTCCCAGGACCACCATTTCCTCCTCAGTTTTAGTAAGAGCTTCTCTGAGACTTCATCATCCTCATCACAAAAGAGAAATAATTATCTTCTCTCTGACTACTTCACGGGGTTGTTACAAGAATTAATAATGTATGTGGAGGTGCTTTGTAACATAATGTCAAAATACTACCTTACCACATTATTATCTCCCAGGGAAGTAAAGTTAAACTTTAGAAAGAAAACAGAAAATAAGTTCCAATATGGTGGGCACTACATGAGAATAGTGGTCTGGTATTCAGCCATTTATGATGGTAACCCAGGATTTCCTTCCATTTATGAAGCTATGCAAGCCACACCCCATTCAACCTATTTTATTTAAAAAAAAAAATTGTACTTCCATGGAAAACTATGCATTGTCTAGAGGACACCCCTCCAGATTACCTGTTTCTACACTTGCCTTGTCTTTGAGCTGTTTGACAACTGTATAAATTATAAGTAACTGATAGCAATGCAAGATAATTCTTATCTATAGACAGGGAAATTCTGTTCTGCTCAGTAGGGATTCAATTGTCTTCCCTCCCACCCTGATAAAAAATTAGTTTGCCACCATTCAAATACTCATGTCAATATTCTTGATCTATAGATATGTCTTTTTTCAAATTTTCTTTTGCATCAGTTATCATATATGCCTGGTTACCTCAGGGGTTAAACAAAATCTTTAACATGTGTTCATCTTTATGTCTGTATGAGAATAATAAATTTACTCTTTTTTGGAAATTATGTTTAAACAGTTTGTTCATTCATCATTTATCCCACAAACATTTGCTGGGTAGCTATTCTGTGGTCAGCTCTGGTCAGAGACTTAAGCCTAAAGGAGTTAAAGAGCTCATCAGAGCACTTAGCACACTGCAGCATTATTGTAAATTCAGGAACCTGCTTCCCCCACCCCTTCATCCAGCACACAATAAACACTTGATAAATATGTACTGAATGAATTTTAAGTGTCTTTCCCCAAAGACGCACAGTCTAGTCATTTCTGCTCTTGTAAAGGCCTTCCAGCTTCTAGAACCTAAACAGTGCTAGGCATGTTGAAGACATTTGATAAATGTTTGTTGAATGAATGAGCGTATAGTCTGCTTTCAAGAGACTCACAGCCTTCTGAGTTTTCTGGTCATATGAAGGTCCACCATCTAGGCTTGCCCAATGCCCACACTTAGTAGATGTGCAAGCAATGTCTACTGACTGACTTCTAAGGCATGGCAAATGTAAAAACTCAACCTAAGTATTAGATCCTCCTCAACTAAATCACCTCCCTATAAGTAAAGCAATCATTAATCTTTAATATCAGTTCTTAATTAGATTTCCAAAGCAAAAAAAGTCATTTTTCTTGTTATTTGAGTTAACTTTTTTCTTAGTCTAGAGAGTTAAATTTCTATCATTATTTTCAGGAGTTGATGTCATCCATATTCCTTTGGTAACATTTATTCCATTATCATCAACTACAAACCTTGTGTTCATTTTTATCAAACAAGTTCTAACACAGTCTCTGTCACATTACCAACAAGAACACCAACATGACCATCAGATTTCTTTCTTAAAATGGGAAATAAGAGTTAATGCTACAAGTTTCCTAAGCTCTTTGCAGAGTGAGAAAAACCTATGTTTGGCAAAGATAATTTAGTCGATAGAATTAGGTATAAATCTTATCCAAAAAAATAGAAAGGAAGAAACTACATGCTTAGAATGAAGTACAAATCATTGTCTCCAAAAGGGACCTGGCATAAACCTTGAAGAGACTTATTAATAATGCCCACATCTGCCCTGAAACCTTCTCAACACCCGTGCGGAAGAATATTCTTCACTGACCGTGCTATAAACATAGCCGGTGGGAGAGGGAGTTTTATGGTCTCTGAATGACAGTGTGGATCACTGCAAAGGTTGTTCCTGAAACCAGAGGGAATTAAATTAGCTGCTCCAAGAGTTCTCAGAAGGTCGAAATGTGCTATTGTGCCCATATTTTGCGTGACGATTGATGTAGTCAGTCTGGTATTTTCAGCAATAGGTGAAAAAATGGTCGAATTGGCTATTTAAACTAGACAATTTGAAGACGTCCACAACAACTGGCACAGGATATACAAACTCAACATCAGATCATGCCTTTCAGAGGTCATAGTCTTGTGAGGGGAATGAGCCTTGAACGTAAATAACTAGATAGGTAATCCCATGTGGGAAGCGCTAAGTAAAATAAGAGAGGAAGAAATTTAATATATGGCTAAAGAAAGAGAGATTACAATCCACGGTGGGTTTTTTTTTTTTGCATTTTTTTAAATTAATTAATTTATTTATTATTATTTTGGCTGTGCTGGGTCTTCGTTTCTGTGCGAGGGCTTTCTCTAGTTGCGGTGAGCGGGGGCCACTCTTCATCGCGGTGCACAGGCCTCTCACTGTCGCGGCCTCTCTTGTCGCAGAGCACAAGCTCCAGATGCGCAGGCTCAGTAGTTGTGGCTCACGGGCCCAGTTGCTCCGCGGCATGTGGGATCTTCCCAGACCAGGGCTCGAACCTGTGTCCCCTGCATTAGCAGGCAGATTCTCAACCACTGCGCCACCAGGGAAGCCCCACGGTGGTTTTAAAAGGCTTTCTGTGGGAGGGGAATTTGAGCTGGGCCACGAAGGATGAGTAGACTTTGGCTATGTGGACATGAAAGGCTGAGCATTCCAGGAATAGGGAACAGCATTAGCACACATGGAAGACCTGAAACAACACATAGGTGGAAGAGAAAGAAGCTCTCTAAGCTCTTTAGGTGAAGGTCCTCTGCGCACAGCACACACCCACCTTGCTTTGATGGCTTGCTCCTCGGCAGGACCGTCTCCTTGGTGATAATCACTGCAACACTTCCATGTGTGGAGACCGCGCTGATGAACTTGAGCACAAGCACCCAGATATGGGAAGGTGTAGAGCACGGACTTGAAAGAGCAGAGGACTCAGTTTTTCTGGAAGAGCAATGGTTTTCAAACTATAAATCCATGGAAGCTTTTGCTTAAACAAAATCTTCTATGGGATCCCAGTAAGCACAATAGAACTGCTCTGTTTGAAAGAAAGATGGGGGTCCAGGGGCCCACCTACTTAGCTTTCTCTCCTTGAAGGCAGGCCCCCAGAAGGGGCCAAGGGTGGATGATGTTCTATTGCTTTCTGGAATACGGTCTATAGAAAACACTGCTCTGAAGCAAAGGGTGTACAATAAATAGCGTTTCAGGGACTAAGGGGTTCATGTCAGATGGAGAAGGGTCTGGAATTCCAGCTTACCTGTTTGACCTTTATTCTGTAAGGAATAAGGAGTCACTGAAATTTGTTCGATAGGAGGTAATGAAACCTGAGTGAGGGAAGACAATAGGAATGGAATGATGGAAAGACTACACCATTCAGAAAAGACTCAGCAGGACTTAGCAAGTGACTGGTGTGAAGGGCAAAGAAAAGGGAGTCTACAAAATCAGATAGGATTTCAAGCTGAGTGACTGAAGTCATTAGAGAAAGACAGTGATGGGCAGAGGCTTGAGAGGAAATAGGAAGAGTTCAGTTTAGGATACACTGCATAGGCTGGGCACAGAAGTAAAGGTGGCCAACCGAGAACCGGATGCATGACACTGGACCTTAGTATCTGTGGTCAGAGCTTCCAGTGGTGAATTCAGCTCAAAGAGCACAGAGGCTACTATTCTTGGTATGTACAAGGATCCATCCATAAAATGCAACTGCTATATGGACAAAATGTTGGAGTGTAGGACCCTCATACAGAAAATATACTGATAGAAGGAACTTATGTAAGAGTTTTCTCTTTTCCATGTCCCTCTTTTTTTGGCTGATGAGCATCCTCAGACTTCACCCTATTTCTTCATACATTCCTTCTTTCATTTATTCGCCTGTAATTAATTAATTACCAGTTGGGTGCTTGGCATAGTGCTGGATCCTGTGTACAATAAAAAAACGTGTGACCCCTGGAGGCAGCCTGAGCAGTGAAAAAAAGCATAGATCTGGATGTCAGATCAACCTGGACTTGAGTGCTAGCTCCATCCCTAAACAGCTGTAACAACTCGGCCAAGTTAGTGTAACTTTCTGTAAAGGGGAATTTGAATCTAGACCTCAAGGAGAGGCCAGGCCAGAGGTACAAACCATGAAACAGAACCAGATAGTTTAAGGAATGTAGAGGCAGAGAAGAGACAAAGGCAAAGGATCAAGCCCTGAGGCCTAAATATGCTAGCTCCCTATGCTCTGTTAGTGACTACGGTTGAACAGATAAAGAATAGTGGTTATTAATACCAGGGTTAGAGCCAGATAGACCCAGGTGCAAATTCCACCTTGGCCCATTTCTACTAGTAGATGATAAGCAAAGTATATAAAATATCTCTGCACCTCCTGAATTTCCTTATCTCTACAGTGGGTATAATGTTATTAACTCACAGGGTTATCATTGGGATTGAATAAAACAACATACCCAAAGCATGGGAAATAGAAAGCACTTAATAAATGAGAATTCGCCTTTTGGGGTGCTGCTTCCTGGCTTAGAGGCAAGGAGAATCTCTTGCCCTCATCTTTGGGTCTAGCCCAGGCAGGCAGGACTTTTGCATCTGGAGGAACCCCCAGAAGGCTCTGTGAGGCTGGGGAATTTTCAGGTGTTATTGGATCCAACACAGCAGCACTGGAACTGAAAGGTCACTAGAAGATGGGCTGGATTCCCAGAAGGGATCTTACATGCTCTACCCCCTAGGTGGAAGGCCCACCACTGTGGCTCTGACTTTCATGCCCTGGGGGGGGCAGCACCTGGTGGGAACCCTGTTTTCCCCAGTCCCACCCTCTAGCAGCCCTGCCATTTGTAAACAAAGGGAAATGGTACTTTCAGACATCTTTTTTTTCTTGCTCAGTGTGGAGACTAGCTCATTACTCTATCCTCTTCTTCTTTCCAGATCTTAATTCTGGAAAATCAGTCTGTTATAAGATGTCTGTTCTTACAGCAACTAAAACAAGATGGTGTATATTTCCACTTCATGGAGTCCCAGGCAGCACTTTTTTTTTTTTTCTGTAATCTGCCTTACACAAGATTTGGTGTCTGGATGATCACACCTGTATTGTCTGAGTTAGAAAGTCCAAGGGATAAAATCCAAATTTCCAAGTCCTTAATTATCTTTTTTTTTTTAGATATAAATTTATTTATTTATTTAGGCTGTGTTGGGTCTTCGCTTCTGTGCGAGGGCTTTCTCCAGTTGCGGCGAGTGGGGGCCACTCTTCATCGCGGCGCGCGGGCCTCTCACTGTCGCGGCCTCTCCCGTTGCGGAGCACAGGCTCCAGACGCGCAGGCTCAGTAGTTGTGGCTCACGGGCTTAGTTGCTCCACGGCACGTGGGATCTTCCCAGGCCAGGGCTCGAACCCGTGTCCCCTGCATTGGCAGGCAGACTCTCAACCACTGCGCCACCAGGGAAGCCCAGTCCTTAATTATCTTGACCAGATCTATCAGAACAACCGGAGGAAAGTTTGTCTCAAATAAAACGGGTGAACTATTTCTTCTCAAATCAGTGATTGTAGCCTCTTAACAGAGCCCAAGAGTTGATCTAAGGAAACTTTTATCCAAACGTGTAACTTCAACTGAGTTACATCTGTGTCACCCCCAGCCTGTGTTTACAGAGGCTGAGAGGCCCACCCACCACCTTCCAGATGGATGTTTTAAGAGAAAGTTTCTAGACATAATGGAGTCAGCTCACCTAATAAGGTATAAATTCGGCCCTCCTGCTGAAACATCGTCTTAAATGATGACTTTCTCTGCTGAGCATGGAATGGTTTCCAGAGCTTTCTTCTGACGTTGGAGTGATATTCTCAGGCCAGCCCCGAGTCAGGCTCCACTCCTCAGCGCTGTTGTCCAGCATGCGGCAGACATGGTGAGAGAGCACGCTTCTGGCTCAGTCCTAGAGGAACAATCCATTCCAAGATGCTGTTGAGTACTTACACCATGGTTCAAAGATCCTGGGTGGACCCAGCACGTCACTTGCATGTCCATTTGAGCTCTCCTGTTCCTCAGAGATGTGGCCAGTCTGTGGGAAAGCCCTACCTGCATCCTTCAAAAAGTGTTCAGCCTAAGCTTTTGTTTCCTTGTCTACCATCTTTGCTCTATATGAATCTAGTAACATTATGGAAGGTTCGGGGTTGTCATAAGAAAGGAATTACATCACAATTGCACAGCCTTCTATAATCTCAGTAGCTCTCTCTTCTGCTTTCCTAACCTCATGCTCTGATACTTTCTAGCCCACACAGCCACTGGAATGTGAATTTCAGTCCTTCATTTTCCACTGCCTCTCTCTTAGTGGGGAGCCTACCAGGCCAGTTTGTCTTCCTCTGGTTTCTCTGGAATTCCGTGGTATAAATTTCCCTCTACTTACTCCTGCAAGTTGGGTTAATGTCGTTAAGGATTGGATGCTTGGGCTTTATTCTTAAGACTTTCTGACTCAGTCTTCCCAAAAGTGCCCTGAGGGCAGTTTCAGGGAATAACAGGAAGCCCAAATATATTGGCTTCTAGGTTTCCCCCATCAACCAAATGTCTCTATTTGTCAGAGACCTTCCAGTAATGGAAGCAGAAGTGAGAGATTGAGACCTCTAACAAGGAAATATCAGTGGAACCAATTAAAAAATATGCTGAATATGTCACTACTTCTTTATGAACACCATGAAACCTAAAAACTGAAGGTTGATAATTTCCTTTCATAAGAGGCAAAGGAAGATGCCTTCTTGCCTCAAAGGCCTTGCGTGAGAACACTGGTGAGAAAAATATTCAGAAGAATAAATGAGTTTTCACCAGTGAGTGAGCACTTTACCACCGATGTGATGATAAAAAGCAAAAATTTCTCCACAGTAAATATAAGGCATTATGAAACCACACTGATTTTGCCTTATAACTTCCCCTTACTTCTTCCTTCTTCACGATAAATAACCATTTATTAGTTTCTCATTTCTTCTTTGTGGGGTTTGCTTCACCTGCCGGGCAGCAACTATTTACTGGAGCTTAAAGACAAAGAAAAAGAGAAAAAGTCAAGAAGCTTCCTTCATCTCTTGGTAGCTCTTTAGTAGAGATGTGAAATAACACCTTTAACTGCGCTGAGGAATAGTCATTATCCGCTAGAGATATCTGCTCGATTGGGCTCAGCAGGTCCTAGGAACTTTGAGGGTTTTGCCAAAATAAATTCTGGAAAGATAACACAAGATAAAAGTGAATTTTGCCTTTATTCCATTCACACCGAGAAATGTTCCTCCTCTTTCTAAATCATAGGAACTTGGGAAACGTAAGAAAGGTAGGAAAAGGTGAAATGTTAACCCAGTTTGTGTAGCAGTAGGAAGACAGTGGATGAAAACTACAGGTTCAGAAGCCTTACCCAGAGAGATGGATTTTTTTATTATGATTATGATTATGACTGCGATTGTGATTTGATTCACACTGAAAGGAAGGAAACTTAATTTAGGTAGCTAGTATGCAACTGCAAGCCCTGTTGTCAACTAAAGTGTTTAGACTTTTATCTGACAGGTCAAAATGAGGAATCACTGCCAGCCAGGAATGAAATCATTCCAAACTCCCTATGTCACAACACTTTAAGATTTCACTCCAAGTTGAATTTGTACATTATAAACCAGACCCAAGGTTCAGGAAGAAAGAAAGTAAGTAGTTCTTATACAAGAAGGCAGTCGTAAATGTATAAATCTACAGCTCAGTGGACAGTGGACTATATAATAAATTGTCCCTATCCTCAACCTGACCAAAGTTGATTGGACCATGAGTGGGGAACTGACTCAAGGCAGTAAATTCATTGGCTTGTGATTAACAAGATTACTCCTCTTTGTTGTTGTCGTTTGAATGAAGAGACATAGATGGAACTTATGAAAAGGTAAGGGGCATTATTATGTTCATCAAAAAGCACCTGATTTTCATTTGTATAGAGAAGGCTGTTTGCCTAGAAAATGTTTAGAAACTACTGTGTCAACAGGAAATGAGAAACCATTGTTACAGCCCTATTTCCTTTTTTGCTGACTACATGAAATTGGATAGGTCATCTGGACCTAATTTACTAAGCCTGGAAAAAATAAGGTTTCTAAAAAATCATAGGTGTGAAGATGGTATTTTGCCATTATAGTAAAGGACATAGAAGAATAAGTGAGCTGTGAAACTTCTGTGAATTCAGATATGCCAGATATGAAGTAGAAGAGGGTCTGGAGAATGATTAGGGAATGAGGCATCAATTTCCATGAAGGCTCAAGTTAAAATGGAGGAAAAATTCCTGTATTCGTCAGAGTTCGTATGACTATATGTCCAGATTTGCCTAGGACATGCCCAGTTTATGCCTCGTTTCCTAGCTTTGTTATTCGCTACCAGCTTTCATTCTCAGAAATGTTCCAATCTGGATGATAAGTTATATGATCACATTAACTATGGTCACAAGGTAAAGGCTCACAGATTTAAGGTATAGTGGATAAATGCTGGAGTTTGGTTAACTAAAATTTATTTCCTGGTGGTATGGCCAAAATGGCAGAGTATGAAGACCCTGAACTCACCTCCTCCCATAGACACACCAAAATTACGACTATTTACAGAGTAACTATTGAGGAGAAAGACCAGAATCTAGCAGAAGGGATCTTCTACAACTAAAGATATAAAGAAGGAACCAAAACGAGACAGGTAGGAGAGGCAGAGACATGATGGGTTGTGACCCATACCCCCAGGTGGGGGACCCCCAAACTGGTAGGTAATTATAATTGCAGAGAGAGGCCCTTCCTAAGGAATGAGGGATCTGAGCTCCACATCAGGCTCCCTAGCCGTGGGGTCCTGCATGGGGAAGACAAGCACCAAGAATGCTTGGCTTTGAAGGCCAGTGGGGCTTCCTTTCTGGAGATCCAGAGGTCTGTGGGAAAAGAGACTCCAGTTTTAAAGGGCGCCCTTAAAATCTCATGCGCTCCGGGACCCAGGACAGAAGGGGTCATTTGCAAGGAGCCTGGGTCAGACCCAGCTGCTGATCTTGGTGAGCCTCCCAGAGAGGCAGGAGGCAACTGGAACTCATCCTGGGGACATAGACCTTGGCGGCAGCCATTTGGGGGAGCACATCTACCATGAGGACAATGGGGCTGGCAAGCAACATGTCAGAATTCTCCCTCCAGCTCATTAGCACCAGGACTCAGACCCGCCCACCAGCCTGTCAACACCAGTACTGGAATGCCTCAGGCCAAGCAACTAGCCAGGTGGGGACATAGCCACAGCCAACAGCAGGCAGGCTACTTGAAGACCCCCTGAGCCCATAGCCACCCCAGCACATGGCCCACTAGCGGGCCCAGGACCCAGCCCCAAACACTAGTGTACAGGCAGTAACCCTGGGACACTGAGGGCCCTGCAGCCAGAGACCCCAGCACCTGGATCCACCCACCAGTGAGCAGGCATGAGCCCCAAGACCCCCTGGGCCCCAGCCCTGCCCTCCAGTGGGAGGACACCAGCCCCAGGACCACTGCAGCCCTGCAGCCTGCTGTGTCGGGACCCAGCCCACCCACCAGCTGGCCAGCACTTGCTCTGGGACCCCTGGGACCCCTGGGCCCTGCCTCCACCCACTAGCAATGTGAAACCAGCCCTGGGAACCCCCAGGCCCAGCCCCTCCCACAAGCAGGTCAGTACCAACTCAGAGACACTTTGGACCCCTCAGCCAGTGGGAGGGGAGTAGGGGGAGGATAGAAATAGGTCAGGGAGGTTAAGAGGTACAAACTTCTCATTGCAAATATATGTCACTGGTATGAAATGTACAATGTGGGGAATATAGTCAATAGCTATGTGAAATCTTTGTACGGTGACATGGAGTAACTAGACTTACAGTGATCAGTTTGAAATGCATAGAAATATCTACTCACTATGTTGTGTCACATGAACTAACATAGTGTTGTAGGTCAATTATACTTCAAAAACAAACAAACGAACTCCCGGAAAAAGAGATCAGAATTATGGTTACCAGAGGCAGGAGAGGGCCATGGGAGGAAGGGGGAATTTGATGGAGTCAGTCAAAAGGTGCAAACGTCCAGTTATAAGATAAGTAATACTAGGGATGTAATGTACAACACGAGAAATATAATTAACACTACTGTTTGTTATACATGAAAATTGTTAAGAAAGTAAAGCCTAAGCATTCTCATCACCATGGGGGTGTGGAGGGGAGGCTCCTGTACCCGTTTAAAAACTGCTATTTTGTTTGCTGAAGGCCTGTGGGGCTGTGAGTACAAGCCCCGGTTAAAAAGGAAATGACAGGCCCCAAATGGAGTCCCTTGTGTTAGGCCTCATGGCGGCAGACCAGGGCTTAACAGTAACCTAATTACTTCCCCAGGAATGTGACTTTTAACCAGACAACCTGGAATTTCCTGGTCAGCACTAAGAAATATGCTGATAGACCCCCTCCATTCCCCTTAGGAGGGTGAACTTGCCTAAAACAATGCATTCTTTGCTAATAATTTCCTTTTTTATGCTTCCTCCCTGCCTTTACAAATCTTTCCTTTTCTGCAGCTCAATGGAGCTTCTTTCTATTAGTAGATGGGATGCTTCCCAATCTGTGAATCATTTAATAGAACCAATTAGATCTTCATATTTACTCAGTTGAATTTTCATTATTTAGCAGATTTGTTGGCAGTGGTAGGGCCGAAGAAGACTTCCTATGGCTTCAGGGACAAAGAGACACACTGGTACCTGCAAAGCCCTTTTTGAATTCACTGTCTTTCTCACCATTTCCAAGGGCCGTGGGTAAGCTCTCTCTTGGTTCTGAGCTCCACTGTCTTTGCATCAAGCCCCTGATCTAAACTGGCTTTCCAGTCCGGGGCTTAACGGGCCAGCTTGAGTGGCAGGCACTGTTCCACCTGAACTCGAGTCCCTAGCCCTCGGTTCTGTCCACAGTCCCCCAGTTGTTTGGAATCGCTTTCCCCAGTTCCCGTCCACAGTCCCCATTTACTGGAGTCTGTTGGTTTAGTCTACCCTGTGAATTGCTGGTGGTGTGCATGGCCTTGTCTTGGCCAGTCTGCACTAACATCTTTTGCCATCGTTTAGTGAACTGCCAGTTCGCTAACGTGCACATTTATTTGTTTTGTTTTATGTAAATAGAGGCTATTGTCAACAGAGATCTTATAAGCCAAAAAGCTGCAAAAATTGGTGGGCAAAACCGAGCATTGAAAGGCAGTTAGATCGTCTACCACCTAAATCTGAGACTCTTGTGTTAGGATAAATTGGTCACAGAATGGGTTAGATTGACACTAGGTCACCTGCCAACCTCAAGAAAATTTCCATGCAATGATGTAAACTGTAAAACATGCACAATTCCTATCCCAGTGGAACATCCCTTTTAGGTATTCAGTTCCAAGAAACTCAAAGGCTGAGCCAATGGGATCCTTAAATTCTAAAGGGTCAAGTGTGCCACCTTCCAGTGTAACTGCTTATTTTATGTCTAAAAACTATGGTCTCAGAAGCTTGTAAATATCTACAAAAATGGCAAAATCTTCCTAAGAGCAACATAGAATTACAATAGCCATTATGAAAAACGTTCCAATTAGACAAGATCGTTCATTTAAGAAGGGTTCCCAAATTAAACAAATCGAACGGGATACCTATTTTAATTGGTATGCAGAAGCCTCCAAAAGGCTTCAAGATTCCAAAATAGCTTCATTAAAAGACTCATAACGGAAAGCTAATGAAAATTTAAAAACACAAGAGGTACCTAAAACAAAAGACCATAGGAATGACGAGACTCCTGCTGCCCCCGTCTCTCCTTCTTTACCTGAGTACTCAGGACGTTTTACTAATTCTCTGAACTCCCTTTCCACTCTAAAGAGACTATTAAACAGTTACCTTTAAAAATAAAACTGCCCAAGGTTACAGGCAATTCTTCTCAGATATCTTTCACTCCTTGATCAAAGACAGAACTAAGAGCCATAGTTAAAGAATTTCCTAAACCCAGCGATGATCCCCAAAAGTTTTTCCAAAAGTTTAGAACCGTTACTGGGGCCTATGACCCAGGGCTGCCAGATCTTTGCTGTGCATATGATGGTAGGACCTGGTGAAGCCCAAAAATGGACGCAGGAAGCAGAATAGCGTCATCCAAAGGATGATACTCAAGACCTTCAATCTCCAACATGGTTCTCTAATAACCAGAAAAAGCTTGCAAAATAGCAACTGATCAGCAAGATCTTTTTTGACGCACCTCCTAGAGTAATGGAAATAAAAACAAAAATAAACAAATGGGACCTAATGAAACTTAAAAGCTTTTGCACAGCAAAGGAAACTATAAACAAAACGAAACGACAATCCTCAGAATGGGAGAAAATATTTGCAAACAAATCAACGGACAAAGGATTAATCCCCAAAATATATAAACAGTTCATGCAGCTCAATATTAAAGAAACAAACAACCCAATCAAAAATGGGCAGAAGACCTAAATAGACATTTCTCCAAAGAAGACATACAGATGGCCAAGAGGCACATGAAAAGCTGCTCAACACCACTAATTATTAGAGAAATGCAAGTCAAAACTACAGTGAGGTATCGCCTCACACTGGTTACAATGGGCATCATCAGAAAACCTACAAACAACAAATGATGGAGAGGATGTGGAGAAAAGGGAAACCTCATGCACTGTTGGTGGGAATGTAAATCGATACAGCCACCATGGAGAACAGTATGGAGGTTCCTTAAAAAACTGAAAATAGAATTACCATATGACCCAGCAATCCCACTCCTGGGCATATACCCAGAGAAAACCATAATTCAAAAAGACACATGCACCCCAGTATTCATTGCAGCACTATTTACAATAACCAGGTCATGGAAGCAACCTAAATGCCCATCGACAGATGAATGGATAAAGATGTGGTACATATGTACAAAGGAATATTACTCAGCCATAAAAAGGAATGAAATTGGGTCATTTGTAGAGAAATGGAAGGACCTAGAGACTGTCATACAGAGTGAAGTAAGTCAGAAAGAGAAAAACAAAATATCGTATATTAACGCATGTATGTGGAATCTAAAAAATGGTACAGATGAAACAGTTTGCAAGGCAAAAATAGAGACACAGATGTAGAGAACAAACGTATTGACACCAAGTGGGGACAGTGGGGGTGGTGGTGGGATGAATTGTGAGATTGGGATTGACATATATACACTAATATGTATAAAATAGATAACTAATAAGAACCTGCTGTATAAAAAATAAATAAAATTAAATTTAAAAAAATAGCAACTGATCTTTTAAAAACCATTCGTAGGGCTTCCCTGGTGGTGCAGTGGTTAAGAATCCACCTGCCAATGCAGGGGACACGGGTGCAAGCCCTGGTCCGGGAAGATCCCACATGCTGCAGAGCAACTAAGCCCGTGTGCCACAACTACTGAGCCTGCGTTCCAGAGCCCACGAGCCACAACTACTGAGCCCATGCACTGCATCTACGGAAGCCCACGTGCTCTAGAGCCCATGCTCTGCAACAAGAGAAGCCACCGCAATGAGAAGCCCAAGCACCACAACGAAGAGTAGCCCCCGCTCGCCACAACCAGAGAAAGCCTGCGCACAGCAACAAAGACGCAACACAGCCAAAAATAATAAATAAAAATAAATAAATAAATTTTGTAAAATAAATAAATAAAAATAAAAAACACTCTTAGAGTCTTCCTAAGACTCACACTGCTCACACTGTTTGGTCTATTATTAAAACATGCAAACAAAAGAAAGAAGAATCCTTGGCAGATTTTTTTTTTCTTTGTAAACTGCACTACTGTCATCCTATAATTCTTTTTTTTTTTTTTTAACATCTTTACTGGAGTATAATTGCTTTACAATGATGTGTTAGTTTCTGCTTTATAACAAAGTGAATCAGCTATACGTATACATATACCCCCATATCTCTTCCCTCTTGTGTCTCCCTCCTTCCCACTCTCCCTATCCCACCCCTCTAGGTGGTCACAAAGCACTGAGCTGATCTCCCTGTGCTATGCGGCTGCTTCCCACTAGCTATCGATTTTACATTTGGTAGTGTATATATGTCCGTGCCACTCTCTCACTTTGTCCCAGCTTACCCTTCCCCCTCCCCATATCCTCAAGTCCATTCTCTAGTAGGTCTGCATCTTTATTCCCGTCCTGCCCCTAAGTTCTTCATGACCTTTTTTTTTTTTTCCCTTAGAGTCCATATATATGTGTTAGCATACTGTATTTGTTTTTCTCTTTCTGACTTACTTCACTCTGTATGACAGACTCTAGGTCCATCCACCTCACTACAAATAACTCAATTTCATTTCTTTTTATGGTTGAGTAATATCCCATTGTATATGTGTGCCACATCTTCTTTATCCATTCATCTGTTGATGGACACTTAGGTTGCTTCCATGTCCTGGCTATTGTAAATAGAGCTGTAATGAACATTGTGGTACATGACTCTTTTTGAGTTATGGTTTTCTCAGGGTATATGCCCAGTATTGGGATTGCTGGGTCATATGGTAGTTCTATATTTAGTTTTTTAAGGAACCTCCATACTGTTCTCCATAGTGGTTGTATCAATTTACATTCCCACCAACAGTTCAAGAGGGTTCCCTTTTCTTCACACCATATCCAGCATTTGTTGTTTGTAGATTTTTTGATGATGGCCATTCTGACCGGTGTGAGATAATATTTCGTAGTTTTGATTTACATTTCTCTAATGATTAATGATGTTGAGCATTCTTTCATGTGTTTGTTGGCAATCTGTATACCTTCTTTTGAGAAATGTCTGTTTCGGTCTTCTGCCCATTTTTTGATTGGGTTGTTTGTTTTTTGGATACTGAGCTGCATGAGCTGCTTGAAAATTTTGGAGATTAATCCTTTGTCAGTTGCTTCATTTGCAAATATTTTCTCCCATTCTGAGGGTTGTCTTTCCGTCTTGTTTATGGTTTCCTTTGTTGTGCAAAAGCTTTTAAGTTTCATTAGGTCTGATTTGTTTATTTTTGTTTTTATTTCCATTTCTCTAGGGTGTGGGTCAAAAAGGATCTTGCTGTGATTTATGTCATAGAGTGGTCTGCCTATGTTTTCCTCTAAGAGTTTTATAGTGTCTGGCCTTACATTTAGGTCTTTAATCCATTTTGAGTTTATTTTTGTGTATGGTGTTAGGGAGTGTTCCAATTTCATTCTTTTACATGTAGCTGTCCAGGGCTTCCCTGGTGGCGCAGTGGTTGAGAATCTGCCTGCCAATGCAGGGGACACGTGTTTGAGCCCGGGTCTGGGAAGATCCCACATGCCGTGGAGCAACTAGGCCCGTGAGCCACAACTACTGAGCCTGCGCGTCTGGAGCATGTGCTCCACAACAAGAGAGGCCACGATAGTGAGAGGCCCGCGTACCACGATGAAGAGTGGCCCCCGCCTGCCGCAACTAGAGAAAGCCCTCGCACAGAAACGAAGACCCAACACAGCCAAAAATAAATAAATAAATACAGGTAGCTGTCCAGTTTTCCCAGCACCACTTACTGAAGAGGCTGTCTTTTCTCCACTGTATATGCTTGCCTCCTTTATCAAAAGTAAGGTGACCATATGTGCGTGGGTTTATCTCTGGACTTTCTATCCTGTTCCATTGACCTATATTTCTGTTTTTGTGCCAGTACCATACTCTCTTGATTACTGTAGCTTTGTAGTATAGTCTGAAGTCTGGGAGCCTGATTCCTCCAGCTCCATTTTTCTTTCTCAAGATTGCTTTGGCTATTCGGGGTCTTTTGTATTTCCATACAAGTTGTGAAATTTTTTGTTCTAGTTCTGTGAAAAATGCCAGTGGTAGTTTGATAGGGATTGCATTGAATCTGTGGATTGCTTTGGGTAGTAGAGTCATTTTCACAATGTTGATTCTTCCAATCCAAGAACATGGTATATCTCTCCATCTATTTGTATCATCTTTAATTTCTTTCATCAGTGTCTTATAGTTTTCTTCATACAGGTCTTTTGTCTCCTTAGGTAGGTTTATTCCTAGGTATTTTATTCTTTTTATTGCAATGGTAAATGGGAGTGTTTCCTTAATTTCACTTTCGGATTTTTCATCATTTGTGTATAGGAATGCAAGAGATTTCTGTGCATTAATTTTGCATCCTGCTACTTTACCAAATTCATTGATTAGCTCTAGTAGTTTTCTGGTAGCATCTTTAGGATTCTCTATGTATAGTATCGTGTCATCTGCAAACAGTGATAGCTTTACTTCGTCCTTTCTGATTTGGATTCCTTTTTATTTCTTTTTCTTCTCTGATTGTTGTGGCTAAAGCTTCCAAAACTGTGTTGAATAATAGTGGTGAGAGTGGACAACCTTGTCTTGTTCCTGATCTTAGTGGAAATGGTTTCAGTTTTTCACCATTGAGAACAATGTTGGCTGGGTGTTTGTCATATATGGCCTTTATTATGTTGAGGTAAGTTCCCTCTATGACTACTTTCTGGAGGGTTTTTATCATAAATTGATGTTGAATTTTGTCAAAAGCTTTTTCTGCATCTATTGAGATGATCATATGGTTTTTATTCTTCAATTTATTAATATGGTGTATCACATTGATTGATTTGCATATATTGAAGAATCCTTGCATTCCTGGGATAAACCCCACTTGATCATGGTGTATGATCCTTTTAATGTGCTGTTGGATTCTGTTTGCTAGTATTTTGTTGAGGATTTTTGCATCGGTGTTCATCAGTGATATTGGCCTGTAGTTTTCTCTCTTTGTAACATCTTTGTCTGGTTTTGGTATCAGGGTAATGGTGGCCTCGTAGAATGAGTTTGGGAGTGTTCCTCCCTCTGCTATATTTTGGAAGAGTTTGAGAAGGATAGGTGTTAGCTCTTCTCTAAATGTCTGATAGAATTCGCCTGTGAAGCCATCTGGTCCTGGGCTTTTGTTTGTTGGAAGATTTTTAATCACAGTTTCAATTTCACTGCTTGTGATTGGTCTGTTTATATTTTCTATTTCTTCCTGGTTCAGTCTCGGCAGGTTGTGCATTTCTAAGAATCTGTCCGTTTCTTCCAGGTTATCCATTTTATTGGCATAGAGTTGCTTGTAGTAATCTCTCATGATCCTTTGTGTTTCTGCAGTGTCAGTTGTTACTTCTCCTTTTTCGTTTCTAATTCTATTTATTTGAGTCTTCTCCCTTTTTTCTTGATGAGTCTGGCTAATGGTTTATCAATTTTGTTTATCTTTTCAAAGAACCAGCTTTTAGTGTTATTGATCTTTGCTATTGTTCCCTTCATTTCTTTTTCATTTATTTCTGATCTGATCTTTATGATTTCCTTCCTTCTGCTAACTTTGGGGTTTTTTTGTTCTCCTTTGTCTAATTGTTTTTGGTGTTAAGTTAGGTTGTTTATTTGAGATGTTTCTTGTTTCTTGTGGTAGGATTGTATTGCTATAAAGTTCCGTCTTAGAACTGCTTTTGCTGCATCCCATAGGTTTTGGGTCATCGTGTTTTCATTGTCATTTTTTTCTAAGTATTTTTTGATTTCCTCTTTGATTTCTTCAGTGATCTCTTGGTTATTAAGTAGTGTATTGTTTAGCCTCCATGTGTTTGTATTTTTTACAGATTTTTTCCTGTAATTGATATGTAGTCTCATAGCATTGTGGTTGGAAAAGATACTTGATACCATGGCAGATTTTAGAGCCCATTTGGAACTGCTTTTCCTATGGTATTCTGGGTTCCATACAATAAATGAGTTCACCCAAGCTGCTCTAGCTGCCCTATTTGTAAATGAATTATATCCCTTGATATTAATGGGTTGTTAAAAAGGCAGAAAATAGGATGAGAGGCCACCAGCCTGACTGAACTCATGACCATAGCTGAGCAATTTGATACAGCCACTATGGAGAACAGTATGGAGGTTCCTTGAAAAAGGACTTTGGATCAAGATCATAAACAAAGGTTCATCAAACTCATGACCTTATAGCTGCAACAGCTACAAGGCTAGAGACCTTAAATAATATCTGGGCCTCCCACATTGTACACCCTTAGGGGTCCGTCATCAAAAACTGACCCAGAGTTCAATATCTCAATTGTAATCAATTATGGCACTGGAGAAAAAAATTGTCCTCATAAGTCCTATACAAATTCCTCAATATCCACTCAAATGCCCCCAAGGAAAAGCCCCATTATGGGCCCCTCCCAGGACTGATGGAGCTCCAAGGGGCCCTCCAGCAAACTACTACCAGTAATACCCTTAAACAGCCAAGGAGAAACTAAAATTAAAATTAATGGAAAAATCCTGCCAAATTCTGGTAGATACCAGGGCTATCCTTTCTACTTTAAACCTCACTCTCATAGATCAACAGATCCCTCAGAGTGAAAAAAAGTTTTCCATAGTGAAGGTATCTAATAAATTTCAGAGACTATTTCTATCTCAGCCATACAAAGGACTCCGGGACCTTTTACTGAAAAGCATTCTTTTTTGCTATGTGATGCAGCCCTAGTCAATCTGTTAGGTAGAGATCTCCTTTGTAAATTAAAAAGGCTAATACATTTTGCTTCTAATAGAGACCTCACCTTAGAATTTGCTGAATAACCTGAACCTGATCTTTTATGTTCTCTACAATCTTTACTTGCTGTAGAAGAGAAAGAATTTCAACAAATATCCTCTAATTTAACTGAGGTGTTTGAAAATCCACGGGCTACTTCTAATACTGACATTGGGAGAATAAAAAGTACAGAGCCTATAAAAATTCTGATAGATAAGACTAAACCTCTTCCTAAATTGCCTCAATAGCCATTAAAATCTGAGGCCTATAAGGCCTCACATCAATAGTAAAAGACCTATTCGCCCAGGGGCTAATCATTCCCTGTACCAGTTTCCCTAACACACTGATTTCGCCAGTCTGGAGGCCTTATGGGAGGGGATGGTGATTTGTCCAGGTCTTAAGAGCCATTAACAAGATAGTTATTCCCCATTTCCCAGTTATTCCAAACATGATCACTCTTTTGTTACAAGTTCCACCTGACTCAAAATCGTTTACTATATAAATCTTTTTTCAGCCTTTTTTCAGCATTCCTGTAAACCCCATCAGCCAATATCTATTTGCCTTTACTTGGGACAATTAGCAATGTAGCTGGACAGTCATGCCTCAAGGGTTTACTGAGGCCCCTTCTTATTTCTTCCAAGTGCTCTATCAAGATCTAAGCACCTGCCAGTTCCCCAGGAAACCAACCCGTTTACAATATGTAGATGATCTCTTGCTGTGCTCAGTTACCAAGGAAGTGTCCATAAAAGATTTCATTTACTTGCTGCAACAGCTGAAGAGGGACATAAAGTATCTAAAGAGAAATTACAATAATCTTTGGACACTGTTCATTACCTAGGGCCTAATCTAAGGGCTGAAGGAATCCAGCTATCTCCAAAAAGGATTAAGCTAATCTAAGAATTTTCTAGCCCCAAACTAAATGACAGCTTCAGCTTCGTGGATTGCTAGGCTAAGCTAGACTGGTTGTTGCAGACTATGGGTTTCTAATTTTTCCTCTATTGGCTTCCCCAGTCTATGAACTTAAAAAAATTTCAGTCCCTGAACCTCTTCCGTGGGAAGATAAACATGAGTAGGCCTTTATAAGACTAAATCAAGAACCCCAAGAGCCACCTGCCCTAGGGCTACCTAACTATTCAAAACCTTTCACCTTATTTATACATGAAAAAGATAACCAAGCCCTGAGAGTACTCACACAAGAACATGGCAATAAACATGGGCCTAGCACCTATTAGAGCATACAGCTTGATTCAGTCGCTCATGCCCATCCCAACTGCCTTAAGACTAAAGCCACAGCTGCAAAAGTAGTAGAAGCCTCTGAAATTTCACCTTAGGGTATGGCATTCATCTATAAACTCCACATGCTGTCCAAAGTCTTCTTTACTCTGAATTAACTCAAGATTTCTTTGGGATCAGAGTAACCTGCTCTGAGTACTTTCTGCTTTCACCACCTAATCTACATCCTAAACATGGCAACGTTCTTAATCCATCCACATCACTACCTCTGCCTGACAAAGGTGAGCCCTCTGACTGTGAGGTCATAATGTCCCATTTCATGACACCTGTCCTGATTATGAGACATCCTTCTAACTAATGCTGATCTAGTTTTGTTTGTTGATGGGTCATATTATAAAAATGAGAAAAGGAATTTCCAAGCTGGTTATACCATTACTACTTGAAAGGAAGAATCTCGCACAAGCTAAATCAACCCAACAAACAGAGCTCTACACCCTTATCAGAGCATGCCAGTTATCAAAAGGGCAAACAGTTAATGTTAATATTTATACTGAGAGCTGATACACCTTTGGAGTCGTCCATGATTTTAGGATGTTGTGGAAACAAAGGGGTTTTCTTATATCCACAGAGACCCCAATCAAAAGTGGGCAACAAGTAAATGATCTTCTTATTGATATTCTCTTACCTTCTGAAATTGTGGTCATAAAATTGAGTCTCACACTAAAAGACTGAACCCAAATATCAGGGACAAGCCCTAGCTGATTTTCATGCAAAGGGAGCAGCAACAGACTCTGTAAAGGTTATGGCACATGTGGATAAAGTCCATTCTGCTTCTACAAAAAATGACCCCTCATTGCCAGCCTTTTGTATCTTGATGTCATTGTAACATGGCAACCGTCTGCTCTTGAATCAGAGAAATTAAAATGGGAAAACAATGGTTTTAAATTCAATGAACAGTTGGGGCTATGGGAAACCCAAGACAGCTGCTTGGTTCTTCCCTGCTCCCTGGTAAACACCATTTGTTTGGTTTTTACGTTCCTTCATCCATCATGGTGCATGTAAAATGATTCAGATTATAAATAAACACTGGTGGGAAGACTTCTTTAAAACTGCAAAAATAGTTTACCATCAACGTCTGACTTGTTAGGTCCATAATCCTGGAAAATTATTTTTGTTCCTTGAGGGCTCAATACTCCTCCCTCTGGATCCTTTGAACACCTGCAGCTGGACTTCATTCAGTTGCCAAATAGTGTGGGTTATCAATATGTTCTTGTTATAGTATGTACGTTTTCTGGGTGAGTTGAAGGCTTCCCCTACTGCAAGGCTGATGCCTGTACTGTGGCAAAGAACCTATTAGAAAGGACCTACCAGGAGGCATTCATGACTCAAGATTCACTTCCTTTGGCAGGGCCATACTTCCCTGGTCAGGAGTAAATGAGAATATGATCAGAAACATCTCCTTAACTCTTGAAGATATTGCAGATTTCATTGCTAAGATAATATCTGCCCAAAAAAGAGCCTTAGACTCTCTGGTCAAAGTTGTCCTTGATAATAGGGTAGCCCTTGATTATTTTTTAGCTGAGCAAGGAGCTGTCTGTGCTGTGGCCAACACCACCTGCTGCACCAGGATTAACACTTCTAGAGAAGCTGAAACTCAGTTACATTAGATCACTGAGGTAGGCACTTGGCTTAAGAAAGGTGACCCTTCCACAAGGTCTTTCTTTGACTTATTTGATTTTGATTAGTTTGGGTCTTAGGGACCATGGCTCTGAAGTGCACTCCAAACATTGGCAATTATCCTGCTTATAATAATCATAATAATCTCCCTGGTGCACTGTGTTCTCTCAAAGGCTTTAAATGCATGTTTGCAGTTGCTAAATACCAAGCAAATGATCTCTCTAAGACCGAAATTTCTGAAAAGGAGTAAAGAGGATAAATGACTTAACATTTGTGAACCTGAAGTCGTGGCCTGTGACTATCACAGAGATTAAACAATAACAACAACAAAAAGTCATGACCTGCAAATACAACAAAAAGGATCAACCAAATTTCACAAAAGCTGCAAGAACTACAGAGCAGCAGCTGAGAGTGCCGCTAATGCCTAAAATTTTATCACATCTCTCAGTTAAGCTGAGGGTCTGATCAAAAGGGGGGAATTGTTAAAAAGGAAACAACAGGCCCAAAACGGAGTCACTTGTGTTAGGCCTCATGGCAGCAGACCAAGACTTAATACCTAATCTAATTACTTCCCCAAAAATGTAAACTTTAACTAGCCAACCTGGAATTTCCTGGTCAGCACTGGGAAATCTGCTGAGAGTCCCTTTCCATTCCCATGGAGAAGGTGAAATTGCCTAAAACAATGCATTCTTTGCTAATAATCTCCTTTTTTTTTTGGCTCTCTCTCTCCCTCTCTGCTTTTGAAAACCTTTCCTTTTCTGCAGCTCGATGGAGCGCCTTTCTAGTGCTAGATGGGATGCTTCCCAATTCATTAATCATTTAATAAAACAAATTAGATCTTCAAATTTACTCAGTTGAATTTTTGTTATTTAACACCCCATTGGCTGTCAGAGCTAGGTGATCTGGGGACTCATCCCTCGGATGGCAGCTGTAAAAGGTGGGGTGCTAGGTGTGTGGGGAAGTTCCTTCCAGGGAGATGCTGGTGACAGGTATATTGCAGCAAGCCAGAGGGAGAAGGCAAAGTAAGTGCCCACCGGCTCTTTCCAGCTGGATCCAGGTAGGATCACAGCCAGCACCTAGATGCATGTTAATCAGATGACCGATCCTCAGCAGCTTGTAAAGTATGCAGTCAAACCTCTTCCTGGGAAAGACTAGGACATGGCTGTTTTTGCCTGCTCCCTCTGCATTGAGCCCTAGGAGATAGCCACAGTGAGTGCTATCTTTGTTTGCTAGAGTCCTGGGGGGCTTATGAATGTGAGCCCCATTGGCTTTCAGCTAGGTGATTTGGGGGACCATCCCTCAGGTGGCAGCCTTAGAAGTTGGGGCACTAGATGTACGGTTTGCTCCTCAGAGAAGCTGGGAGCTGGGGGTTCCCTCCTGATGGTACGATACTATGCTCAGAGTGGGTTTTATGGTGAGAGTGTGCCCACCTGTTTAAATGTGGGTATTTTCTCAGTCACCCAGAGTGTTGAAGTAACTCAACTAGTTTCTGGATGTCTCAGAGGGAATTGCTTCATGTGTAGCTGTATACTTGGTGCATCCATGGGAGGAGTGAAATTCAGGAGCCTCCTATGTTGCCATCCTTGTCTGGAATCCCCAAACTTTTCTTAGAAAATGTAAAGTTCTTCAGTATTTCTATCCTCCTCCCAAATTACAAGAACATCAGTATACTTTTACATTCCTAGTCTATTTTTGCTTAGAATTTTATAATTTCTTTTAATGTAAAAAAAAAGTTTAAGTAGTTAACACTTTTATGGTCATTAGTTAAATTTTATCAGTATCTGTGTCATGATATTATCCTCTTCCTTCTCTTTGGTGACATTTATCCTTTAATAGTTCTTTACATGAGGGTTTGTGGGTTTGATTTTTGTATGCCTAAAAATGTCTTCATTTTCACTCCCTCTATAATGATAATTTAACTGGGTATAAAATTCCAGGCTAAGAATAAATTTCAGCAGTTGGACAATATTACTTTATTTTCTTCCCACATCTGTTCTTCCTTATCTGAAATCTACCCTTTATCTAATTGCTATTTCTTTGAAGGCAATCTTTCTTTTCCCTCTGATAGTTTTTAGTATAATCTTTACCCTTGACATTTTTAATTTCACTACTGTGACTAGAAATTGATGTATTTTTACTAATTCTGCTAGATATTCAGTGTGTTTTATAATCTGAGAATAAATATTTTCCTTCTTCCGATATTCTCCACCATTCACATGTAGGGTTGCTGTGAGTTACTTTTTAGTATTTTCACTTTGTTTTTATAGTCCCTTTCCCTCATGATAACCTCTCCAGGTCTAATAGTTTTATGGTAGGTTCTATCAGTACACCAGGGTCCTAGGCTTAAACAAGATCTTATAATGGTAGATCAGGATTCCTACCCAAAATGATATTGTAGAGATCTCTAGGCTGCTTATTTCAGTCACTAGACTATATTAGAAAGCAGTGCTGTTAAAGAAGTCTGCTAGGTCATGAAATAAAAACAGCATAACACATTCATAGCATGATTCAAGGTGATTTTCTCACCTTCAAAAGCATCCCCAGTTTTCATGTTACTCTGCATTGTTCAGATGTACAGAGATTATATTCCATACATGCACATGGATCTCCAGTGTTTTATTTTAATGTATAAATTTAAAATATTAGGTTTTAAGTTAAACGTGTTAGACTGGAAAACATTAGTTAACATTCCAGGGATAAAGAAGCAGCAACAGCCTCTCATCTTTCACTTCAATAAAAGTAAAGATGTTGTCCACCCCAGATGAATGGCTCATCCTGGTGAAGCAAGAGCAGACAATATCACCAATATTAACAAAAGCATTAAGTTTAGGACATCATTGTTCTGAACCTGTCATTGGTTATGACAAAAACTTCATATGCAAAAATTATTTTAATATAGAAGTTGGAGGTTAATATAGCTAATAGATTTATGCTATTGTCATCTGGATCAATTGGACATTATTAGAAAATTTTTGGATAATAATTTTTTTATATTTACTTCTTCCTCATAAGCTGGTGATTTGTTCATGTTAATGTAATGATAAAAATGAATATGTTTAACCTGCTCAATATATCCTATTTTTTCTTTATCTCTTAAATGTAAATCAGTCTTGATAAAAGCATTTTTAATTCTTCAAGTGTATCTGACACTTCTTGAATACCACTAAAACTCCTCTCAGCTTCAGCTCACATTCCAGCCACTTCTGCAAACACCTGGTTTTTTATCACTGGAGAACTCTTCCCTCTCCCCTCCCCCCCAAACTCACCCCACCCTACTCCCTTCTTCATCATATCACAATCCAGAAGCAGGGGATTTAACATTATGTGGGCCATCCTTGACCAATGGAGAGAGGAGCTCATGGATAAATGTTTCTCCTTTCTCCCCTCAGGTGGATGGTTCTTAGAAATATTTTCTCCCACAGGGTTAAGCAACCAATCGCCCATCACAGTGGGCATTGTATTAGCTTCCTTGTACTGGCTTTCCTTCTCTGTTCATTCCTTTTCTCCCTCACTTTTGCTTCTAGGATCCTATTCCCATATAAACCCCCTGTATTCAAGCTTTTTACTCAGGCTCTGTTTTCATGGAAACTTACCCTAAAATAAAGATACTTTTTAAAAAAATTTATTTATTTATTTTTGGCTGTGTTGGGTCTTCGTTTCTGTGCGAGGGCTTTCTCTAGTTGCGGCGAGCGGGGGCCACTCTTCATCGCGGTGCGCGGGCCTCTCACTATCGTGGCCCCTCTTGTTGTGGAGCACAGGCTCCAGACGCGCAGGCTCAGTAATTGTGGCTCACGGGCCCAGTTGCTCCGCGGCATGTGGGATCTTTCCAGACCAGGGCTCGAACCCGTGTCCCCTTCATTGGCAGGCAGATTCTCAACCACTGCGCCACCAGGGAAGCGGAAGATACTTTTGAAGAACCTAACCGTTGAGTACACGGATAGACAGTCCATTGCAAAGCTATCACCTATTTAATGAGTCCATTCTTTCCAATTACAAAGTTAATTTATGTCCACTTTCCCACTGGAAATAAGAGTCTCAACATTTCTCTTCTTATGTCTTTCTGCACAGTATTGGACATTAAATGCTTGACATTAAATTCTTTAAATATAATTGAATGAATCTGCCTTAAATCAAGGAACCTGTACATTCTGCTAGTCTCAAGTATCCACCAGATAAAATACCCAGAAAGGTTTTTCAAGAGAAAACAAAGGTCTATTGATGAATTTACTAGACTAGTGGATTCCATAAGTATTTGAAAACATGAAATAGGGGCCATCTCTGCCTTCACTGAGCTTATATTATGGTAGAGGAAACAGATAATAGATTCATATACATACATACATATACATGTATGATATATTAAATTCAGTATACTTACATGATATACAAAACAGTTTTATTCTATAGAAAATGAATATAGGAATAATGTGGTTCTTAGATTTCCCACACCCCTCCCCCCAAAAAGATCTTATCTGTATAATTTTTGGATATATTACTTAATTTCTCTGAGTCTCAGTGTTCTGAAATGGAAATGTTAAATGGAAAGTTATAACTACCTTGAAAACTTTCTGTGAAGATTCAGAAAGACAATATGTGAAATGTGTTTGACATTTAATATATGGTACCTCCTACTATTGCTCTTTGTTATATAGTTTTCATCATTATCATTAATAATAAATTTCATTTGCTACCATTAATGTAAGGTGACCATGATCATTAATTCAACAAATGTTTGAGTACCGACCCAGTGACAGGCACTGTGATAACTAATACAACACAAGCAAGAAAACAACAGTGGTAAAAAGAGATGAAGTTAGGTTGGTGAGAGAGAGAAGTGGAGAGGGCTAGATGGACTCTGAATAGGCTTCGGACGTAAAGGTAAAGAGGAAGCAGCAGTCCTAATAACGTGTTCACAGCACAGGTGGGCTCGTGGGTGCTCCAAGGCCTTGGGTACACAGTACGGGAGAACTCACAATTCTAATCTGAGGTCATGATTTCCAGAGCCTGGCATTTGTGAAAGAGCAGCATTTCCATCACTCCTGGGATGCATGACAATGACACCATTGTTGCTTCACTGGCTTCTCTTCTTCAGCAAGCCTTGAGTTGAAACTCACTCAAGCAGAGCTATTTAGCTGCCTTTCCTCTCTGTTCTATTGTCTGTATTTTGTCATCATGTCTATTCAATTAAGATTAATATCTGTACCAAGAGAATCTGACTTCTCACCAAGCCCCAAAGAGAAATCACTCACTGAGAACCAAAGTACTGTGGCTCCATTATGTTCTGAGGGCAAACAGCAGCTGAATGATGAATTGCGTACTCTATTTTGTTGTTGTTGTAGTTAAATATATTTCAAATGATAGGTAAGATGAAGGACTTCCCTGGTGGTCCAGTGGTAAAGAGTCCTCCTTACAATGCAGGGGATGCCGGTTCCATCTCTGGTCGGGGAACTAAGATCCCACATGCTGCGGGACAACTAAGCCCTCGTGCCACAACTACTGAGCTCACGCACCTCAACTAGAGAGTCTGCGTGCCACAAACTACAGAGCCCATGGGCCCTGGAGCCTGTGCGCCACAACTAGAGAGAGAAAACCCGCACGTCACAACTAGAAAGAAGCCCGTGCACTGCAACGAAGAGCCTGCATGCCACAACGAAGATCCCGTGTGCCGCAACGGAGACCCAATGCAGCCAAAAATAAATAAATAATAAGTAAATAAATCTTTAAAAAAAAAAAAAAGAAGATGAGACTCATCAGAAACACATCAGTAACCAATACAAACAAGACTACTCCTTTCATTAATGGATGGATAGTCCTTACATTCTTTTTCATTTTATTTTATTCACAGTTATTGTCTCTAAGAACAAGAAAGATTTACTCTTATTTAGGCTCATTTGAATTAACAAGATTTATTTCCTCCTTATAAATTGTGTTGAATTAATCCTTTTGGACAGCACTGAGGACCAAATATTGGATGAGCTACTTAATCATGAGCCCTGTCAGAGCCCAAGACTTACTAATGGAAAATTGTGCAAACAGTGAGGATGCTGACAGACAGATGAGCTGTCTGGACACTTGAGAAATGCCCTCCTGGGGGTGTGTTTCAAACCTTTGCACACACATCAAGAGATACAAAAAGTCTGGGCTTTGTCATTATAAACTAGGATAGCATATTCATAGTTACCAAACCAGGTTTGGGGAGTCCTGGATCTTACACAATTTGGAGGGCCATTCTGAAGAAAAAGAGTTTTAAAAATATAAATAAGAAATGGGGTACAAAATTCAAACTGAAAAAAAGAAATTCCAATAAATTGCAAATCTTAAAAAGCTGACAAATATCACAAACATCACCAAATCCAGAAAAATAACGTTTACTATGACTGACTGATCCATTTCTATTATACTTTCTTTATACATGTTTTTGCTGCTTACTCTTTGATTGCCTCGTTATATGACAATGTTGTAGTAGTATTCTTTGTAGAAGGAAATAGAAAGAGTACTTTTCCTAGCATGGTTAACCAAATATTGTTTTGTATTATTAATGGTTTTGAGTAGGCATCAGTGAGAACTGAATCCTCTGTTTACAATGTTACATGTCTGATGCTGGGAAGAACATTCCACAGCTAAGCTTCCAGCTCCTTTCAGTAAGCCTGGCCCACATACTTCCAGGGCCAGGCATAGTAGGACACACTCACAGTGTGATGTGATGTCTAGCCCTGCATTTTGATGTCACAATGCCTGGAAGAGTAAGTGTTAGGACTATTCTAGAAGCCATTACTATGCCAGGATATTTATCAATAATGGAACTATTCGTGGAAGTGGCCATTTTTCATGAAACAGCTAGTAGCATCCCTCAGAATACTCATGACAAATGCTGGTCTACATCCTCATATGGCAACATTATTATTAGCCTCTTGTTCTTTCCTGAGTATATATGCATTTGAATTCAGAACCTTTAAATTCTTTTTTTTTTAACATCTTTATTGGAGTATAATTGCTTTACAATGGTGTGTTAGTTTCTGCTTTATAACAAAGTGAATCAGTTATACATATACATATGTTCCCATATCTCTTCCCTCTTTCATCTCCCTCCCACCCTCCCTATCCCACCCCTCTAGGTGGTCACAAAGCACCGAGCTGATCTCCCTGTGCTATGCGGCTGCTTCCCACTAGCTATCTATTTTACATTTGGTAGTGTATATATGTCCATGCCACTCTCTCACCCTGTCACATCTTACCCCTCCCCCTCCCCATATCCTCAAGTCCATTCTCTAGTAGGTCTGTGTCTTTATTCCCGTCTTGCCACTAGGTTCTTCATGACCTTTTTTTTTTTTTCCTTAGATTCCATATATATGTGTTAGCATACTGTATTTGTTTTTCTCTTTCTGACTTACTTCACTCTGTATGACAGACTCTAACTCCATCCACCTCACTACAAATACCTCCATTTCGTTTCTTTTTATGGCTGAGTAATATTCCGTTGTATATATGTGCCACATCTTCTTTATCCATTCATCTGATGATGGACACTTAGGTTGCTTCCATGTCCTGGCTATTGTAAATAGAGCTGCTATGAACATTTTGGTACATGACTCTTTATGAATTATGGTTTTCTCAGGGCATATGCCAAGTAGTGGGATTGCTGGGTCGTATGGTAGTTCTATTTTTGGTTTTTTAAGGAACCTCCATACTGTTCTCCATAGTGGCTATATCAATTTACATTCCCACCAACAGTGCAAGAGTGTTCCCTTTTCTTCACACCCTCTCCAGCATTTATTGTTTCTAGATTTTTTGATGATGGCCATTCTGACCGGTGTGAGATGATATCTCATTGTAGTTTTGATTTGCATTTCTCTAATGATTAATGATGTTGAGCATTCTTTCATGTGTCTGTTGGCAATCTGTATATCTTCTTTGGAGAAATGTCTATTTAGGTCTTCTGCCCATTTTTGGATTGGGTTGTTGGTTTTTTTGTTATTGAGCTGCATGAGCTGCTTGTAAATCTTGGAGATTAATCCTTTGTCAGTTGCTTCATTTGCAAATATTTTCTCCCATTCTGAGGGTTGTCTTTTGGTCTTGTTTATGGTTTCCTTTGCTGTGCAAAAGCTTTTAAGTTTCATTAGGTCCCATTTGTTTATTTGTGTTTTTATTTACATTTCTCTAGGTGTTGGGTCAAAAGGATCTTGCTGTGATTTATGTCACAGAGTGTTCTGCCTATGTTTTCCTCTAAGAGTTTGATAGTGTCTGGCCTTATATTTAGGTCTTTAATCCATTTTGAGTTTATTTTTGTGTATGGTGTTAGGGAGTGTTCTAATTTCATACTTTTACATGTACCTGTCCAGTTTTCCCAGCACCACTTATTGAAGAGGCTGTCTTTTCTCCATTGTATATTCTTGCCTCCTTTATCAAAGATAAGGTGACCATATGTGCGTGGGTTTATCTCTGGGCTTTCTATCCTTTTCCATTGATCTATGTTTCTGTTTTTGTGCCAGTACCAAACTGTCTTGATTACTGTAGCTTTGTAAAAAAGTCTGAAGTCAGGGAGCCTGATTCCTCCAGCTCCATTTTTCGTTCTCAAGATTGCTTTGGCTATTCGGGGTCTTTTGTGTTTCCATACAAATTGTGAAATTTTTTGTTCTAGTTCTGTGAAAAATGCCATTGGTAGTTTGATAGGGATTGCATTGAATCTGTGGATTGCTTTGGGTAGTAGAGTCATTTTCACAATGTTGATTCTTCCAATCCAAGAACATGGTATATCTCTCCATCTATTTGTATCATCTTTAATTTCTTTCATCAGTGTCTTATAATTTTCTGCATACAGGTCTTTTGTCTCCTTAGGTAGGTTTATTCCTAGATATTTTATTCTTTTTGTTGCATTGGTAAACGGGAGTGTTTTCTTAATTTCACTTTCAGATTTTTCATCATTAGTGTATAGGAATGCAAGAGATTTCTGTGCATTAATTTTGTATCCTGCTACTTTACCAAATTCATTGATTAGCTCTAGTAGTTTTCTGGTAGCATCTTTAGGATTCTCTATGTATAGTATCATGTCATCTGCAAACAGTGACAGCTTTACTTCTTCTTTTCCAATTTGGATTCTTTTTATTTCTTTTTCTTCTCTGATTGCTGTGGCTAACACTTCCAAAACTATGTTGAATAATAGTGGTGAGAGTGGGCAACCTTGTCTTGTTCCTGATCTTAGTGGAAATGGTTTCAGTTTTTCACCATTGAGGGCAATGTTGGCTGTGGGTTTGTCATATATGACCTTTATTATGTTGAGGAAAGTTCCCTCTATGCCTACTTTCTGCAGGGCTTTTTTTTTTTTTTTTTTTATCTGCAGGGCTTTTATCATAAATAGGTGTTGAATTTTGTCGAAAGCTTTCTCTGCATCTATTGAGATGATCATATGGTTTTTCTCCTTCAATTTGTTAATATGATGTTTCACGTTGATTGATTTGCGTATATTGAAGAATCCTTGCATTCCTGGAATAAACACCACTTGATCATGGTGTATGATCCTTTTAATGTGCTGTTGGATTCTGTTTGCTAGCAGTTTGTTGAGGATTTTTGTATCTATGCAGAACCTTTAAATTCTTTATTGATATTTTTGGCCTCCTCTGTATTTCTCCAAATCCTTTCTAAGTCAGGAAACCCAGGAATGAACACAGATCCCTCTTAAGCATTGCGTTCCTGCTGCTTTTAATGGAAGGACTACCCTCTGCTTCTACATGCATATCAGAGGACACATTTCTGCCAAATATAGCAGATATAATCATCAAAAGGATATATAGAAAGTGTTTTTATTAAAAAGCACACTCAAAATTTAAAAAGGTAAAAGAGAAATAAAAATATGGTTCTTAAAGCTAATGTACAGTTTGCCTACAAACTTGGCTGATGAAAATTCTTGAATGATTAATCATAAATTAGGGATTCTGCATTTTAATTTTGGTATGAGATCTCGGAGTTTTAAGGAAAACATAGTTGAAACCACTATTCTTCAAACTATCTGATAATTACATGACGTACTTTTCTTCCTTTTACCAAATTTTTAAAATTAATTTATTTTATTTTATTTGTTTTATTTTTGGCTGCACTGGGTCTTCATTGCTGCACGCAGGCTTTTCTGGTTGCGGCAAGCAGGGGCTACTCTTTGTTGCAGTACGCAGGCTTCTCATTGCAGTGGCTTCTCTTGTTGTGGAGCACAGGCTCTAGACACATGGGCTTCAGTAGTTGTGGCACACGGGCTCAGTAGTTGTGGCTCATGAGCTCTAGAGCGCAGGCTCAGTAGTTGTGGTGCACGGGCTCTAGGCACGTGGGCTTCAGTAGTTGTGGCACACGGGCTCAGTAGTTGTGGCTCACAGGCTTTAGAGCACAGGCTCAGTAGTTGTGGTGCACGGGCTTAGTTGCTCCACAGCATGTGTGATCTTCCTGGACCAGGGCTCGAACCCATGTCCCCTGCATTGGCAGGTGGATTCTTAACCACTGCGCCACCAGGGAAGCCCCCTTTTATCAAATTTTTTGATGGTTTTATAACTGTAAACAGTGCTAGATTTGGAAGAAGGGACAAATTTAACACACAGAATTTCTTAATGTCATTTCTTCTCCTAACAAGCTTAGTAAGAAATGAAAAGAAGAAAGAATAGACATTTCTTACTCGTGTGCTTCCTCCAAGCAAAGCAGGCAAAGAGTTGTAACAGATTCCATGCGTTACTGAGCACTCCATTACCCCATTTTGCTAAGAATCAAATCAAAAAGGACATCTGTGCTCAATAATTCCTCTTTCTTCCGTACTGGCAAACTGCCCCCAGCAGTGGAAGAATTCTGCAGTGCCATAAAGAAACCCTCTGGATTCAAACAGACCATTACATGAAGGTCAGGTCTATATACTACCAAAAATATTGATAATTAATGCAAATAAAAGAAAAAAACATCAAACAAGTAACAATTGATCTTCTATTAATCAAAACGGTCGGGAAGTCTCCATTAGATTGGATTTTCCAGTTAAGTAAAGGGTAAGCATGGCACTCTTGTTATGGGACCTGTTGTATGAGACCCTGCTATGGGCCCATGTTTCTCAATGATTTTTGTTTTTTTAAATTAATTTATTTATTTTTGGCTGTGTTGGGTCTTCGTTTATGTGCGAGGGCTTTCTCTAGTTGCGCCAAGCGGGGGCCACTCTTCATCGTGGTGTGCGGGCCTCTCACTATTGCGGCCTCTCTTGTTGCGGGGCACAGGCTCCAGACGCGCAGGCTCAGTAGTTGTGGCTCACGGGCCCAGTTGCTCCGCGGCATGTGGGATCTTCCCAGACCAGGGCTCGAACCCGTGTCCCCTGCATTGGCAGGCAGATTCTCAACCACTGTGCCACCAGGGAAGCCCTTTCAATGTTTTTTAAACTATACTCTTTCTTGCTGAACATAAAAATCTCTCCCCCCTTCCCTGCTTGTGTCCAGAGGCCTTGCTCTTGTCTTCCTAAAGAAATCACTGAGAGACAGGAGAAAGTTTATTTTTTATATAAAAGACCTTTCCTTCAGCTTTCCTGATGTAGTTTACATTACAAAAATAATGGCTTTTTGTGGTGTCTCTATTTTAAAATCTGTGTATTATTAAACATGTATTTTCATACACCCTCTGAGTATGAAATGTTCTCCTGGGGGAAGAAGTGTCTCTGCCCCCTCACTACCCACAAGTGACAAACGCTTTTCTAAGACTAATAATTCCAATTTTCTGCTTTAGTAAATAGGATGGAGAGAATATTATTGAATTACCATTTAGCGCTTAGGATCTAATAGTGCCTCAGGATCTGGATGATAAACTTGAATCTTTACTCTGTAGCACTATAGCTACAGATTTACAAGATAGGCAAGCTTGACTGGAAGGTGTACTGCAAAGCCAGAAAACACTGCAAGGTGCCCCTCCCCCCCCCTTTTTTTTTAAGTCTCAATTACCATGATCATGGTTCCAAATTGAAACTTGAAAATATTTAGGCTACACAATGCAATTCATCTTTGGAGTTTTCTTTCCCCAAAGCATCTTCTATCATTTATAAAGAAAGAAGCTAATCCCATTTTTATCCATTGGCTTGGAACCCTCCTGTGTTTGCAGATATGTGATGATTTTCTCATGTTGGTGTTTGCTCAGGCTCTGGATATTAACTGCCATAATTCTTCTCACATGCTCCTGGCAATTAATCCCTCATGCCATATGCATAGTTTAGTGCCCTTTTACTGCATGACCTCCATTCTCACATCTCCCCAGGCTAATACCGTGCTAACACCTGGATTCTGCCTTCCAATTTTAAGGATATTGAACTCAGGAAACAAAAATAGAACAGGCTTGAAGTGTCTCATTTTCATTCCACCTTTTCTAGGTCCCTTGAGTTTCACCTTGAAATTAATTAAGAGAGGACAGTAAGGTGAAATTGCACCATTTCATCTGGGTGGTACCCTGCTTCCCTTTTTAGTTGACTCCTGAAATGTCAAGATTTCAGACATATTTAAACAGTAATTGAAGGATCATAGCTTGTTACAGAGTCCCTTGGTCATCCATAGATGTATCCCCCTCCTTAATTTTTTTGCTCATGAGTGTATGAAACTATTTTTATGGTGTAAAATTGCCAAAGGGGGAAATAGATTCTAAAACATGTTCATGAGATGAGGAAGTATGGTTGACTCTGGGTGGATAATAGAAGAGAAGTTTTGGACAGCTGATCCTGTATCCCACAAAAAGGCTTTATATCATTACTGTACAAGGGACCATAGTGAATACAATCCCTGTGCCTGCAGAGAGATTAGGAAACTAAGAAGGTGCTTCCATGGCTGCCCACAGAGGAGAAGGGCAGCAATTGGATACACTTGCAGGTGAGAGCACACGGGGTGAACAGCGAGATGAGGTTAAAGATACTCATCTCTTTGCTCCAGTGTCATGGACCTCAGCTTGGACACCAAGTTTCTATTATCAGTTTAAAGCTGATATTAAAAAATATATAATAGGTGCAATAGAGTCCAACAAGTTCATTCAGGCCTGTCACTAGGGGGGAGTATTGCAGCTGGTAAGACTGGAAACAGTATAAGTAAAGAAACTAACAAATGTAAATGATGTATGAGTATGCACCATTGAAAACCAAGAGAGAATCTAGCAACAATCAGACCAGGTGTGACTTCTAAACAGGAAGTTGTGACCAGGTGTGACTTCTAAACCGAGAGTGTTTCCTGAAAGTTTTCTTTTTAGCCCTTCACACACACAACATGCCTGTTTCAGACCCTCCAAGCAAGGGTGTGCAAGCCAATTTGCAGAGCACTATGGGTACTCTCCCAACAAGACAATAAGACGTGGGTCAAAACATAACTTCACTGCACACATTTACTGAGGGACCGCCATGCATCAGGCACTGTGCCAGACATGAGAGAAGAAGAGCACAGACTCTTAGACAAGCAACGACCACATCCTGTGTTGAATGAAGCTACAGGAGCCCAGAGGTGAGGAGAATAAACTCATTCTAGAAGAGCCAGGGACAGCTTCACAGAGGTGATGTCTTTGTGCTGGATTTTGAGCATATCACACAAGGTTCTTAGTTGCAAACAACAGGAAGTGCATTTGATTATTTTTAGCAGCAAATACTTTATCAGAGGAGAGCTCACAGATCTTCTGAGGGACTATGTAGCCAGGAATAACACTCCAAATCTCATCATGGTAATGTTCTAGCAGAGAGACCACTGCTGCCACCACTGGTCATAGACCCAGTCACCTGGCCACAGGAGTTGGTTGACCACCACCTCTGGAATTAGATGACTTGCCATCTCCTTAGAAGCTCAGTATCTGATTCCAGGTCTGGTGTAAGTGCATTTGACTGGTGGATCCTGGGTTGCATGCAAGAGAGATTGGAAAAGCTAATTTTTTAAATTTGAGACATAGGAAGAGAGAATGCCTCAAGAATAGGAAGAGTAATTGAGTTTCTGGGCACCTAGAAAGAATGAAAAAGTTTCTCTTCAGAAGTTCAAAAAGACACTCAGAAGATGAAGCAAGGAGGAATGGCATGTGCAGAGGCACTGGGAATGAAAGAGCATGGCTTAGAGCAAAACTGAGAGGTCATTCCAGATTTTCAATCTCATTTTAGGAGAGGAATTCAAAAAGGAGCAGCTCAGTTGCATATTCTCAAGAGAAGAGACTTTGTTATTACTTTAGTTACTACTATAATAGTACTCTGTTTCCCAAATGACAGACTCATCACATCATAGATGTTTTGAAGATACAGCAGATGCCACTAGTCAAAGCCTGGTGCTCCAGCATTGGCACCCGAGATTACTGGACCAGCCACTGAGCCCTCTGCCTCATCTGAGGGCCTGACATATTTGCATCTATTAAAGCTGAGGCTTTTTAAATTATTAAGGATGTTTCCATATTAAGGATATTCAGTTGCTCAATTGAAGCTTGTCTGGATGTATTTCCTATTAGAATATTTAAAAATTAATTGCACGATGAGGGATGAAGATGGCAGAGTCAAAGAATCCTGAGCTCATCTTTTCCATGGACATACCGAAACTACAACTGTGTACGTATACAACAACTCTTTCTGAGAATAAGCTGAAGACTAGCATAACAGCTCTTCTGCAACTAAAGATATTTTTTAAAAAAACACACATCAAGATAGGTTGGAGGAGCAGAGATGTGGTCTAGTCAGGATCCACACCCTGGGGGTGATGACCCACAAGTGGGAGAGGATATCACAACTGCAGAAGCCCTCCCTAACGAGAGAGGGGTTTGAGCCCCACATTGTGTGTCTAAGCCCTGAGGACCTGCACTGAGATGTTGAGCCCCTATAATGTCTGGCTTTGAGAACCAGCAGGGTTTATGTCCAGGTGAGCTGGAGGTCTGTGGGAAAATGAGACTTTGCTCTTAAAGGGCATGCACATAAACTCACATACCCCAAGTCCCAGTGCAGAGGCATCAATGTGAAAAGTGCCTGGGCTATATATAAAGGAGATTCATTGACTAATTTTATGGTAAGTGCTGAAGGGGCAGGAATCAGTTGGAGCTTACTCTGGGGACAGAAGTGCTGGCGGGTGCCACTTTTTTTTTTAGTCTCCTTCTACCTATCTGGTCCCACTGGCAGACACCATTTCTGACATTTGCCATCTACCTTGCTAACACCACTCACCCCACCCCCACATTCCCCTGGGGAGCCACCCACCCAACCCACTGGCCCTGGCTGGAGCCTCTCCAAAGCAGTTCCTGCTTTGCCACACCAGCAGGATGCCTCACCAGGTACTGGCACCCCTCCAAAGCAGCTCCTGCTGCTCCACACCAGCCCAGCAGCCTCGGCTAGGACCAGCACACTCACAGCTGCCACAGCTAGACTTTGAGTCCAGCTGTGCTGGGGGCCGGCCCCACCAGGAGTGTGCCTGCAGGAACTGTGGCATCACCACAACAGGAGGGCACATGCAGCTCACACAGGGAACACCACTGGAATGTCTGGCTCTTGTCCCAGGGGGACTACTCTTCTGGGCCCCACAAGAAATCTACTTACTACCAGTTCTGCAAGACTGGGAGACATAGCTGGTCTACCTGATACTAGAAACAAACACAAAGAGTTAGGCAAAATGAGGAGATGGAGGAATATCTTCCAAATGAAAGAGCAAGACAAAACCTCAGAAAAAGAACTAAATAAAACAGAGATAAATAATCTACCTGATAAAGAGTTCAATAAAGTATTGGTCATAAAAATGCTCACCAACCTCAGGAGAAGAATGGATGAGCATAGTGAGAACTTCAGCAAAGAGAAAGAAAATATTAAAAAGAACCAATTAGAACTGAAGAATACAATAAATGGAATTTCAAATACACTAGATGGAATCAAGAACAGATTAGATGATACAGAAGAACAGATCAATGATCTGGAAGAAAAGATAGTGGAAATTATCCAATCTGAACAGAAAAAAAATTTTTTTTAATGAAGATAATTTAAGGGATCTCTGTGACAACATCAAGCATACCAACATTCACATTATGGGGGTCTCAGAAGGAGAAGACAGAGAAAAAGGAACAGAAAATGTATTTGAAGAAATAATGGCTGAAAACATCCCTAACCAGGTGAAGGAAACAGACATCCAAGTCCAGGAAGCATAGAGAGTCCCAAACAAAATGAACCCAAAGAGGCCCACACCAAGACACATTATAATTAAAACATCAAAAGTTAAAAATAAAGAGAGAATCTTAAAGACAGAAAGAAAAAAACAATTAGTTACCTACAAGAGAGCCCCCATAAGACTATCAGCTGATTTTTCAACAGAAATTTCACAGGCCAGAAGGGAGTGGTATGATATATTCAAAGTGCTGAAAGGAAAAAACTTACAACCAAGAATATTCTACCTGACAAGTTTATCATTCAGAATTGAAGGAGAGATAAAGAGTTTCACAGGCAAAGGAGTTTATCACCAGTAAACTGGCCATACAAGAAATGAAAAAGGGACATCTTTAAGCAGTAAAGGAAAGGCCATAAGTAGAATTAAGAAAATATATGAAAAGAAAAATCTCACTGGTAAAAGCAAACATATAGTAAAGGTAGTAGATCAATCACTTATAGAACTAGAATGAAGGTTAAAAGACAAAAGTAATATAATAAACTAAAATACAGTAGTTTGTTAAAGTATACATAAAATAAAAAGATGTAAATTATGATATCAAAAATGTAAAATGTGACAGGGGAGTAAAAATTTAGTGTTTTTAGAATGCATTCAAACTTAAGTGACCATCAATTTAAAATAGACTGCTGTATAGATAGCTTGTTACACATGAAACTCATAGGACTCAAAAACAAAAGCCTACAATAGATATCCAAATAATGAAGAGAAAGGAATCCAGACATAACACTAAAGAAAGTTATCATATCACAAAGGAAGAGAGCAAGAGAAAAGGAAAGAAACAGAGAGGAACAACCAGAAAACAATTAACAAATGGCAATTAGTGTGCACCTATCAGTAACTCCCAGTAAACAAAAATCCAGGACCAGACAGCTTCACTGGTGAATTCTACCAAACATTTAAAGAAGACTTAATACCTATTATTCTCAAACTATTTCAAAAAATTAAAGAGGAAGAAAAATTCCAAACTCATTCTATGAGGTCAACATTACACTGATACCAAAACCAGACAAAGACACTACATAAAATGAAAATTAAAGGCCAATATCCCTGATGAATATAGATGTCAAAATTCTAAAAAAAAATTAACAAACTGAATTGAACAGTACATTAAAAGGATCATACACCATGATCAAGTGGGATTTATTCCAGGAATTCATGTGTGGTTCAATATCCACAAATCAATCAATGTGATACACCACATTAACAAAATGATCAAAATCATATAATCATTCTAATAGATGCAGAAAAATATTTTGAACTTTGTTGACAAAATTCAACACCTATTTATGATAAAACATCTCAACAAAGTGTGTATGGGGGGATGTACCTCAACATAACAAAGACCATATATGACAAAGCCACAGTTAACATCATACTCAACAATAAAAAGCTGAAAGCATTCCCTCTAAGATCAGGAAAAAGATGAGAATGCCCACTCTCGCCACTTTTATTTAACATAGTATTGGAAATCCTAATGACAGCAAAAGAAATAAGATAAGTGACTTAAGAGGATGTGAGATATATATATATATATTATGTATATATACTATACACACACACACACACACACACACACACACACAAAGGAATATTACTCAGCCATAAAAAAGAATGAAATATTGCCATTTGCAGCAACATGGATGGACCTAGAGAATATTATACTTAGTGAAGGAAGTCAGACAAAGAAAAATACTATATGATATCACTTATATGTGGAATCTAAAAATAATACAAATGAATTTACATACAAAACAGAAACAGATTTACAGACATAGAAAACAAACTTATGGTTACCAAAGGGGAGCAGGAGGTAGAGAGGGACAGATTAGGAGTATGGAATTAACAGATAAAAACTACTATACATAAAATAGATAAGCAGTGAGAATTTACTGTATAGCACAGGGAATTATATTCAATATCTTGTAAAAAACTATAATGGAATATAATCTGAAAAAAAATAAGTGAACCACTTTGCTATACACCTGAAACTAACACAATATTGTAAATCAACTATACTTCAATTTAAAAAAAGAAATAAATGGCATACAAATTGGAAAGGAAGACATAAAACTGTCACTATTTGTAGATGACATAGTACTATATGTAGGAAACCCTAAAGACTCCACCAAAAACTTTTAGAGCTAATAAAAGAATTCAGTAAAGTTGCAGGATACAAAATTCATATACCTAAATCTGTTGCATTTCTATACACTCATAACAAACTCTCAAAAAGAGAAGTTAAGAAAACAATCCCATTTACAACTGTGTCAAAAAGAGTTAAATGGTTAGGAATAAATTTAACCAAGGAAGTGAAAGACCTGTACTCTGAAAATTATAAGACATTGATGAAAGAAATTAAAGATGACACAAATAAATGGAAAGACACACTGTGCTCATGGATTGGAAAAATTAATGTTTTTAAAATGACCATACTACTCAAAGCAGTCTACAGATTCAATATAATCCCTGTTAAAATAGGAATAGCACTTTTCACAGAAGTGGGACAAATAATCCTAAAATTTGTATGTAACCACAAAAGACCCTGAAGAGCCAAAATAATCTGGAGAAAGAAGAACAAAACTGGAGGTATCACACTACTTGACTTCAAACTATACTACAAAACTACAGTAATCAAAACAATATGGTGCTGTCACAAAAACAGACATGTAGATCAATGGAAGAGAACAGAGAATCTGGAAATTAATCCATACACATATGGTCAATTAAACCATGACAAAGGAGGCCAGAATATACAACGGGGAAAAGACATTCTCTTCAATAAATGGTGGTAGGAAAACTGGACAACTACACACAAAAGAATGAATCTGAAACATTATCTTACACCATATACAAAAAGTAAATGCAAATGGATGAAAGACTTGAATGTAAGACCCGAAACTCATAGAAGGAAAACTAGACAGCTCTTTAACATCAGTCTTAGTGATATATTTTTGGATATATCTCCTCAGGCAAGGGCAACAAAAGCAAAAATAAACAAATGAGACTACATCAGACTAAAAAGCTTTTGCACAGCAAAGGAAACTATCAACAACAACAACAAAAAACCAAAAAGGCAACCTACTGAATAGGAGAAGATATATGCAAATTATATATTCAGTGAGTGGTTAATATCCAGAATATCCAAAGAACTCATACAACTTAATTTTTTTTTAAATCCTATTTAAAAATAGGCAGAAGACTGAACAGACATTTTTCTAAAGAAGACATACAGATGGCCAACAGGCACATGAAAAAGTGCTCAACATCACTAATCATCAGGGAAATGCAAATCAAAACCACAATGAGACATCATCTCACACCTGTCAGAATGGCTGTTATCAAAAAGACAACAAATAGCAAGTGTTGACAAGGATGTGGAGAAAAGGGAACCCTTGTTCACTGTTGGTGGGAATATAAATTGGTATAGCCAGTATGGAAAACAGTATGGAGGTTCCTTGAAAAATTAAAAATAGATTTACCATGTCATCCAGCAATTCCACTTCTGGATACATATCCAAAGGGAATGAAATCAGTATCTCAAAGAGATATCTGCCCTCCCATGTTCATTGCAGCATGATTCATGGTAGCCAAGATACAAGGAAACAGCCTAAGTGTCCATTGACAAATGAGTGGATAAAGATATACATAGAGTTTTCGGGTTTTCCCTAAGATGGTATGGAAAAACCCAAACGAACTTTTTGGCCAACCTATATATATATCTCATGTCTTCTTAATCCATTCATTTGTGTATGTGTGTGTGTGTGTGTATATATATATATATATATATATATATATATATATATATATATATATATACATTTGTGTATATATATACATACATACACACACACACACACACACACGTACAATGTAATATTATTCATCCATTAAAAATAAGGAAATCTTACCACTTACAACAAAATTAATAAACCTGGAGATCATTATGCTAATTGAAATAAGCCAGACACAGAAAGACACATATGATCTCACTTGTATGTGGAATCTAAGAAAGTCAAACTCATAGGAGCAGCAAGTACAACGGTAGTTGCTAGGGGCTAGGGACTAGGGGAGGAGGAGATGGTGAGTTGCTATTCAATGAGTATAAAGTTTCAGTTACACGAGATGAATAACTTCTAGAGATCTGCTGTACAAGCTTTTGCCTATAGTTAATAATACTGTATTGTATGCTTGAAATTTGCTAAGAGAGAAGGCCGTAAGTGTTCTCACCATGCACAAAAAATTTGGTAACTATATGAGGTGATGAACATGTTAATTAGCTTGATTATCAAAATATCACATTGTATACCTTAAACATATATATATATTTTTTTTAATTTGCAATTACACCTCATTAAACCTGAGAAAAAGAAAAAGGAAAAAATTAATTGCATATAATTCCCTGCTGTGTGAGCACAGGTTTTTGATAGCTAAGACAGCAGCCAATAATGTGCATTATACATCCACCTGTATATAACACAGGCACAGCAGAAGCATGCTGAATGCAGATACTTTATCATCATAAGCAACTCTTTCTTTCCAGTAGCTGTCAGAGTGGTTTGCATTTACATTCACACATCTGTCCATCTGCCAATCAGGAAATAAATGGAGGAGGAAATGAGGGGAGAAAATCTGTTCCAATTGGCTTGTCTTTCTCACTGAGACTGCAAAGCTAACTTGGACAGAATTCTTTTAATACTTTAATGACCAGCAAGTCAAAAACTTCATACATTTTCAAACTTTCGTAACAACCCTGAATAGACACAGGCAACACCTTAGGGATCAGTATAACTTATTAATTAATCTTCATGCTCTTGTCTGGTTTCTAACATTTTAGAGCCATCTTGTAGAATCAGCTCAAGTTACAGAACCTGCTACGTCAATAAGTTATTTCCCATAACACTAGAGGCACTACTAAATCACTCTTTATAATTTCTTGAAGATTTCATATTCAGTTACCCAGTGCAACAGAAATGTCTTATTTTACTGGCCCAGGCATTTCCATCCTGTATTACTGCAGATGAATTTCTTTCTGAGAATTTTTCAAGCTCTCCATTTTAAGTGCCTTGTTTAAAAAACTCCCAAAAGTAAACAAACTGTTCTTGTTCAGTTTGTGATTAAGAGCTACCTGAGCACGCCCTCTGTTAGCTATCTCTCTTCTACCTCCATCTTTCTTTCTTATCATCATAGTGATCAACTTTCAATTGGTCCACCAGAGACAACTAGAAATCTAGGGAAGAAAGTTCATTGTCCTCTTACCTCAGTGTCTAATGTTGGCTCTATGATGTTCTGCTGCTGTTTCCTGATAGGTCTGTAAGGAGCAGTCTCAGGGAGATTAATTTTTAATAGTTGAACTACTTGAATAAAACCAAGAAAGATGTGGGATTATAGAAAGACAAATTATACTCCAACAAAACTAAACTATGATACAGCTCTGACAAGTCAGTCTACAGACTTTTTACAAAGAATTCTGTTGAGACCACACTTGGTCAGACTTCAGGGCAAAGTGGAGGGTCATTTAAAAGAAAATGTTAAAAAAAAAGATTTATTATATATTCACCAGTAGACATAATTTTGTATTTGAAAAGAAGGAAATATGATTTGCAATGAAACCACCTCAGCTTACCCTGCCCTACAATGATACCCACTTGTTCACAATTAGAGATAGCAAATTTTATAGGACAATTTGTAGCTTATAAGGGGTTTCACAGCAATCCTCACATGATCCTTATATCTATTAAGTAAGGTATTCTTAGGTCCATTTCCTTGACTAGGAAGCTGAGCTCAGCATTATTTCCCTAAGATCACATAGGTAATTAATGAGGCAGTCAGACCTTTAACCTTGTCTTCTCACTTTTGATTTATTTCCAGTGCCCCTCAGACTGATGTTTATCATTATTTGTTTTATAAAAATTAAGCACCTGACTGTGCCAGTCGTTCAAGAATAGTCCAAGACCTTACCAGGTCCCCCTCTGTTGGCCCCTCCAAGTTTGAGGAGAAGGATGTCAACTGTCCCATCACACTCCAAATATGAAACAGATCAAAAAAGGACATATTTTCACATTTATTACCTTTTTGGCCACCTTGCCTATGGAGGGTGCTCAGCAAGAATACTTTTCCAACCAAGCTGCACAATTTACAAAGGAAACACCCTGCTTATCACCGCCCCAAGTCTTTCCCTTATACCAACTCTTCCTCCTCCACCTTTCCATCAAATGCTGTTTTAGTTGCCTTTATTTTACAAAGATTTTCTTCATTTCCTGCTTGCTATGGTCTAGTGATGGAGCTTTAGCAAAGTCAAGAGAAGAAGTCTATTCTCACTCCACACAATGAGAAAGCCACAAAACCTTTCACCTGCTTTCGAAGTAATTAAAGCCAGAGTCTACCACAACTCCAGAGAAAGACTTAAATCTCCATCCACCATCCATCCTGTGCTAGCAGCTTTCTCCATTTGCAACATAATATATTCAAAGAATACATAAATACCCCAGACCTTGTCTAATTCCTGATTTATGTCTTACTTAACACAGAGTCTCTAAGCGACCTAAAATTACTTATATTATCCCTGGCCTCTTAAACTACCACTCCCTGCCTTGGCTACATATGCAAGATCTGAATAAAACAGTGTCCGCCCTCATGAGACTTACACTTAAAATAGAACTCATGATGAAGACAAGTTTTGTGTGACTGTTCTGAGTCTACACAATGCCTAATACTGTGGACTACATTTATAAGGCACTAAATTAGCATTTATTAAATTATAATTATAAAAAGAGGCATGCACATTCTGATAAAATGCTTATTTTAATCACTGCATCAAGAGAAAAATAAGATAACTGGTATATGAGCATGAGGAGAACTGATGACAATATCTAAAGTACAGCCAGGTACCAGCAATGTCTCAAATGTCTCTCATTATTGTGTTGCCTCATTTATACTTAAAGAGCAGTTTCTACACATGAGACAAAGAGTCACTAAACGCATTGGGCTAGTGAGCCTTTTTTTTTTTTTTATCTTGAGTCTGGTGCCTTAGACCACTTGGCCATCCTGACAGCCCTAGTGAGCCATTTTTGAAACAGCTTTCAACAAGTTTTTCTATGTTTCTTTCAGAAATTCGGTTTATTTTTTGTTTCAGCCACTTTCTTTTGGTTTTTAGTTGTTGAATCCACCTGACATTTATAAGTTTTTTCATTCAATGAACCAAAATTTCTTTCTAAAAAGTTTTGAACTAGTTTTCAAGTGGGCTAGTTGCTGTCCTCAGTGTTCCATATTTTTCCATTACTCTTTATCAAAATTGCCACATAAGTTTCACCTTATGTGATTCAAACACCAAATGATCTCATGGGTTAGTTCTATCATTTCCAAGTCATAGATGGAGAAGCTGAGGCTCATGGCCCCTAAATGGCTTCGTAGATGACTTCAAGAAGGGCACTTATTGAACATGATAACCAGATGTAGAAAGATGCTGAACAGAGCAGGTAAACAGTCCAGGTGTTGGCAACAGCCATTGAAGCCTAAATGGAAGTGCAGAGCTGAGAGAGGACCCGGATGGCCCAGGATCTTTAATTCGGGGAAAATTCTCCTTTGCCATCATCCTGGAGCCCTTTCCTTGAATGATATGTTTAGAAGGATGAACTTACCTCGGGTGAATTATAGTAGGCTTGTAAAATTTTATAAAGGAAATACAGAAAATACTCCTTTTTAATACTTTTCTTCCGCTGACTTTTTACTCTATAATACTTCTTTTCCATTGACTCTGACCCAAGTTTAAAAATCACCCCATTATACATAGACTCAATACACAGTGTGTTAGTATTTTGCTTCTTGCCACTAACACGCTATGTACCTTTGCTGAGAAGCGTCTACAAAGTGGAGATAATAACACCTACTCCATATGGTTGTTGTGAGAACTAAACAAGGTGATGTGTGAAGGCACCTAGTTCGTGTCCCACACAAAAAAAGTGTAGTTTGGGGCTGACGTCAGTGAAATTGGCTGGTCTTACCCATTCTTGACATCCTTCCTCCTCCTGACTTTTCATAACCCTGCTAATGTCTTTGACCTCAAGAACTAATGTCACCAGTCCAGCCTAAAAGAGAAAAGGCAGCCAGCAACTGGAGACTTTGTACAGCAACGTTCAATAATCCTGTTTTTAAAGCAGTAACTAGGAATCTAAATTCTACCAGCTATTTTCAAAAATTGAAAAATGTCTTTTAGTTTCCTCCAGAATCATGCTAATGCCCAAAAAACACATTAAAAATTATGTACAGGTAATTGTGTTGGAGTAAATGGCTTAGACTTTTAATACTTCTCGCCTGATGTATCGGCTAAGCCACTGGCACCAAGGGCAAATCTGGGCTTCTTTCTAGGAGCCCATCTGCCCCCTGTGGCTTATTTTAAACTATACTTACTCTAAGACAGGAGATGTTCCTATCACATTAAGTGTTTAGAACAACTCTGTTCTAAACAGAGTTTGGTGCCCCAGTTATTTTGTGTGGGGACTTAACAGCTCAGATAATTTCAGTTTAAGGAATATATGTTGGGAGTTGATGGGAATAGAAGCAATCAGGTAGTGGAAATCAGTCCCAGCAGACCTAAGTTAGGAGGCACTGGTGGTCTGAAAAAGGGGGCACACAAAAGAGCAGAAAAAGGGCCAGATGGGAAGTTTAGTCCAGTGACTAAGAGGCAAGTCAAGGGCTGAGAATTCAGAGGCAGAGAGGCAGGAGGGAGACCAGAAGCAGCAGCAGAAGTGGCAGATGGAGCATTGAAGGTCCTACCACCCAGGACAAGAATGGCCTGAGGTTAGTATTTGAAACATCTGCCCAAAGAAGAGTTCTGGAATCAGAGGACACGGGTTTTAGATGGGGCCCCTGACCAACTAACCAAAGGCCTACTAGGTATGAAATATAAAGGAGAATTTTCAGTTGTCATCTCTCCGATCTTTTTTGTTGTTGTTGTTATTTGACCACATTAACCAAAGAATTAAAAACACTTCTTCATGGCTTCTAGGACACTGAGGTCCCCATTGCTAAGTCCTGGCCTTTCCTTGACAACTCTTTTAGTTGGTCTGCCAGCTCCCAAATATTAGCGTTTCCTTCCACCTACCTCTGGATAATCTCGTTCCCTCCATGTGTTATCCACCACCTATTTAGAAACGCCCTGCATACAGATGAGTCTCCCTCCCTAGATTTCAGCCCTGAATGCCAGCCCCACGTGTCAAGTGTTTAAAGGACAGCGAGTGGACATTTCATTATCTCCAGCCCACACTTCCCCAGAATCAATCAAACAGTCATTTTCTCTCTCCCTCCCTCTTCCTCTCCCCCCTTGCCCTGACCCTCTTCCCTTCCTTTCCCTGTTGACCGTCACACACATACACTTACACACAGCTACAAATACCTACACAAGCAAAAGCTCGATTTAATATAAAACAGTGCTTCTTAAACGTTAATATACATAAAATCATCTGGATATCTTGCTACAATTCAGATTCTGATTTAGTAAACCTGGGGTAGGACCCCAAATTCTGCATTTCTAACATCTCACAGGTTTCAATGATGCTGCTGGTCCCTGGGCCACTCTTAAGAGTCACAAGGGTAACCAGGAGGTAGGTAAACTACGTTAGAGTAGTGCCTCTGTCACTACCTCCCTTCAGACCCTGAGTTAGTCCATTTCCCTGTTTGGGTCCCAGTGTCTTTATCTGTAGAATGAGACAACTAGACCCCACAAATCCTGAGGTTTTTATCCAGTGCTAATAGCATGGGTGGAGAGCTGAAACCTAATAACCTTAGCTAACGAGATGTACCCCATTTCTGTACAGTGAACCCTATGAAAAATTAACCAGGATTTAGTAGCGATGCTAAACTAAACTAAGATTTAGTAATGCTACTAAAGTGTTCAGAACACTATCTGCAATAGATACGGGTCCAGAAAGCACATTCTTAAAGGCATTGGGGCAGGGACAAACTGGCACAGTTAAAACACAGCGCTATTTTGTGAAATAATAGCAGTTTGAAATTACTTCTTTTCCCAGTGGGTCTGTAAATCAAATGATAGCCATCAGAAAGACACTTAGAGAACAATCACTAAATAAATAGTACTGAAACAAAACCCAAAGATGAAGTTATTCTGAGTCTAACTGTTATTCTTATGGCCTGGGAGCAAGGTATTTAGGGATGTTCTGTATTTTTCCCTGGTGGGTAGATAACACACAAGCCCCATATTGGTTTTTATTTTCCTATGATGGTGGAGTATAGAAGAAACAGGAGAAGGCTTGGAATATTAAGATTGGGATTCAAGTATAAATTCAGCCTCTTACCAACTGTATAATCTTGGTCCAATTGCATGAATGTCTGTTTCCTCAGTGGTAAAATGTAGATAGTAATAATGCATACACTGGTATATTGCTTTGGGGATCAAATTAACTAACGGGAACAAAAGCTTAACAAAAGTTATAGAATGTTATAGAAATGCCAGAAGAAGAGAGGGAAGCGGGGGAGAGAGAGAGAAATAGTGGTAGTTATTTTATGTAAATGAGTTGAAAATGGATCACTTCCTATCACTTCCTTCCTAAAAAACTTTCAGTTGCCCCCATTGTCCACCAAAAACCATGCTCTTCAAGGACGCCCACAATCTGGTCTCTGCCTGCATTTCTCGCCCACTTTCTAATACAGTACGATGGCTCTCTGTTGACAAGTGTCTGTAGGGTCTCAATGTTGAGTGAATGAGTGAGTTACTAAATGCTTAAGAGGTTTAAGAAGAAAATAAAACTCCAATTTAGAATTGCCTACCATGTGCCAGATACTATGTATTAGTTGCCTAGTTTTTTTTTATTGTAGTATAATTGCTTTACAATGTTGTGTTAGTTTCTGCTGTACAGTGAAGTGAATCAGCTATATGTATACATATATCCCCTCCCTCTTGGACCTCCCTCCCCCCACCATCCCACCCATCTAGGTCATCACAGAGCACTGAACTGCGCTCCCTGTGCTATATAGCAAGTTCCTACTAGCTACCTGTTTTACACATGGTAGTGTATTTATGTCAAACCTAATCTCCCAATTCATCCCACCTTCCCCTTCCCCCGCTGTGTCCACACGTCTCTTCTCTACGTCTGCGTTTCTATTCCTGCCCTGCAAATAGGTTCATCTGTACCATTTTTCTACGTTCCACATATATGCGTTAATATACGATATTTGTTTTTATCTTTCTGACTTCACTCTGTATGACAGACTCTGGGTCCATCCACATCTCTACAAATGACCCGATTTCATTTCTTTTTATGGCTGAGTAAAATTCCATTATATATATATATATATATATATATATATATATACACACACACACATACATATATGCTTAATTTTTACAACCACCCTGTAGAGATTGAGCTTGGGCCTCATGGCCAATGAGCATCAGAGCTAGGGCATGAACCCCTGAATCATATTACACTTGATGGACCCTTCTGACTGCCTTGGTTCTACCAGCTAAAGATGAAGTGACAGAATCTGCTCCCCAATACTGTTCATTCCCCATTTTTCCACTCTGCGTCTTCCCTTTGGCTTATCAAAACAGGATTTATCAAACTTTTCAAAGATTGGAAATGAAATCTATATATTTTCTTTTTTTTATGCATCAATGAAAACAATACTTCTGTCAGGCTTCTCTGTTGTTTGTTGATGTAATATTTTCTCAAAGAATAACTAAAAGTAGTAACGATTACGTGTATGCCCCTTAGACACCTAGTCAAAGTTTACTATGGATGTAGAATATCATGTGCTTGATCACTAAGGTGCAAGAATGGATTGATAACTACTGTTCGGGCACTGGTTGTACAAGCAAAGAGGAGAGATACTGACTTGTCTGCAGTGATCTCACTTTAATTCACTGAACCCTCCCCACCACCCTGTAAGGTAGTTATTTGTAGGTTTTTAAAGGGGCAGAGGAGTTCTTCTTCAGCTCTCTACAATTCCACAGCACCTAGGACAGTGTCTTATTCGTTGCCTCACAGACAAATGTGCAATGTATGTTTATTGAATCTAATTAATTTTAACACCAACTCAAAAAGAAAAACTTAACCATGGACTTAATGCAGCCTTTCAGCTTTCCTCAGGTAAGGTTTATTAATTGATTCATTTAATCCAGTGGTTCTTAATGGGGCATTTTTCTTTCTCTGTTGTTAACATATGGAGGGAGATCTTTTTCACAACTAGGGATGGGCATTTAGTGGGGAAAACCCAGGGATGTGGTTAAACATCTGCAACATGCAGCCTGGCCTCTAGCAACAAAGAATTATTCAGTCCAAAATGTCAATAGTGCCAAGATGCAGGAACTTTGAATTCACTCAATCAATATGGAGCACATTTCTGAACTTCAGTCTTCTCATATATAAATCTGGAAATTCATAGTATCAAAAAAAAGAAAACCTTTGAGTTGAAAGCCCTATCACCCAATGCTTGAATTCCCTTTTCAGCAACCCTAACAGATGGCCCTAAGCCTCTCCCCAAATGCCTCATCTCCATGGGCCAAAAATGTATACACTCTGGGGAAACCCACCCATTTCTAGAACCATCAATTACAATTTCTAATTGTAGAAACATGGCTATGACTCTGCTTAGCATAAAATCAAATAAACCAGACTCTACTATTGTGGGCTGATAAAAGTACTGTTTAAAAAAATTGCTCATGACTTTTTCCAAATGACTTTTCTTTAACATCCAGTCTCAGTTCACTAACTAAACCCTTTCTTCATCTTAAATGCAATTTTCAATGCAAACTATTCCTGACTAAAAGTTCTTAGAGAATCCTCAGAAATGTCAGTACCCTCAGAAATGTCAGAACACTCAGATTATCAGGGGAAAGCCAGTCTCAAATAAGGAAATTTCTAAATTATGGCATAGTTATAAGATTGCCTCTTTATTACTTTTAAATGCTATTTTAATTCATCCATGCAATAAGCCCTTTTGTATTCCCATGCCAGACTTCAAAAATACAAAGATGGAGTAGGGCAAAACCCCTATGCTTAAGGAATCCATAGTCTATCAGAAGAGGCAAACATGCCACCTCTCGATTGTACACGAGGAAAACACTGAGGAGGAAATCACCAACTCTGCATGGTGGGGTTGGGGGAGAATTTACAAAGAGCAGTTGCTTGAGCTGAGATTTGGAGGACTTGTAACAGTTCCTGGGCAAAACAGGAGAACAGCATATGCGAACACACTGAGTCTGAAGGAGTGGAGAGCATCCTGGGAACTGTATGTACAGAATCCAGTAGGCTGGCACCCAAGGCTTGGGTGATGAGCAAATGCCAAAGCAGGAGATTTTGTGGGCACTCTTATGTGCCTTGCTAGAGAGTATGGACTTTATCATGAGGGCCTGAGAGCCACCAAATGGGAATAGACAAGGTCAAAACTGACTCTTGGAAAGATCACTGGCAAAAGTGAGAGGAACAGATTAGAACTGGAAGAGACTGGCATCCTGGGGTTATGGTGATTTATCTAGATGTCTTAGCACAGAGTAGTCCTTCCTACTACAGTGTTTTGGTGGGGTTGCCTGGCTTAATGAAAACTTAGGGTTTATTTTAAATTGAGCATATCAATTGCTACTATTGTATTAAGTCATAAAAGTCCATGGAGAATAACTTCTGATTTTATAGTGGAACCAACTGAGTCCCAGGGAGGGGAAGCAGCATGCTTGGGTGGCACAGTTGTTAAGGAAGAGCTAGAACAAGTACTCAGGGCTCTAAAAGTCTAGCCCTTTCCACCCTTTCCACTGCTATGAGACTGTTCTTACTTGTTTGTAAAAGGCTGTTTTTATCATGAGAGCAATTTAATGTCTCTTTCTCCTTGTGCTTTTCTCCCCCCATCATTCACCTGACGTTCTATTTACCAAGTTAATTTTCAATGTGTGTGAAGAAAGCCTTTTCTTCTTTTTTTCTTTTTTTCAATTGAGGGATAGTTGTTTTACAATGTTGTGTTAGTTTCTATTGTACGGTGAAGTGGAATTCCCTGTGCTATACAGCAGGTTTTTATTAGTTATATATTTTATACATATTAGTGTATATATGTCAATCCCAATCTCACAATTCATCTGACCCCCTGCCCGCTTTCCCCCTTTGGTGTCCATACATTTGTTCTCTACATCTGTGTCTCTATTCCTGCCCTGCAAATAGGTTTATCTGTACCATTTTTCTAAATTCCACATATATGAGTTAATACACGATATTTGTTTTTCTCTTTCTGACTTACTTCACTCTGTATGACAGTCTCTAGGTCCATCCACGTCTCTACAAATGACCCAATTTCATTCCTTTTTATGGCTGAGTAATATTCCATTGTATATATGTAGCACTTCTTCTTTATCCCTTTGTCTGTTGATGGACATTTAGGTTGCTTCCATCACCTGGCTATTGTAAATAGTGCTGCAATGAACATTGGGGCGCATGTGTTTTTTGAATTACGGTTTTCTCTGGGTATATGCCCAGTAGTGGGATTGCTGGGTCATATGGTAATACTATTTTTAGTTTTTTAAGGAACCTCCATACTGTTCTCCATAGTGGCTATATCAATTTACATTCCCACCAACAGTGCAAGAGAGTTCCCTTTCCTCCACACCCTCTCCAGCATTTGTTGTTTGTAGATTTTCTGATGATGCCCATTCTAACTGGTATGAGGTGATACCTCATTGTAGTTTTGATTTGCATTTCTCTAATAACTAGCGATGTTGAGCAGCTTTTCATGGGCCTCTTGGCCATCTGTATGTCTTCTTTGGAGAGATGTCTATTTAGGTCTTCTGCCCATTTTTCGATTGGGTTGTGTTTTTTTTGATATTGAGCTGCATGAGCTGTTTGTGTATTTTGGAGATTAATCCCTTGTCAGTTGCTTCATTTGCAAATATTTTCTCCCATACTGAGGGTTGTCTTTTCATCTTATTTATAGTTTCCTTTGCTGTGCAAAAGCTTTTAAGCTTCATTAGGTCCCATTTATTTATTTTTGTTTTTATTTCCATTACTCTAGGAGGTGGGCCAAAAAAGACCTTGCTGTGATTTATGTCAAAGAGTGTTCTTCCTATGTTTTCCTCTAAGAGTTTTATAGTGTCTGGTCTTACATTTAGGCCTTTAATACATTTTGAGTTTATGTTTGTGTATGGTGTTAGGGAGTGTTCTAATTTCATTCTTTTACATGTAGCTGTCCAGTTTTCCCAGCACCACTTATTGAAGAGACTGTCTTTTCTCCATTGTGTATCCTTGCCTCCTTTGTCATAGATTAGTTGACCATAGGTGTGTTGGTTTATCTCTGGGCTTTCTATCCTGTTCCATTGATCTGTATTTCTGTTTTTGTGCCAGTACCATATGTCTTGATTACTGTAGGTTTGTAATATAGTCTGAAGTCAAGGAGTCTGATTCCTCCATCTCCATTTTTTTTTTCTCCAGATTGCTTTGGCTATTCAGGGTCTTTTGTGTCTCCATACAAATTTTAAGATTTTTTGTTCTAGTTACGTAAAAAGCATGCCATTGGTAATTTGATAGGGATTGCATTGAATCTGTAGATTGCTTTGGGTAGTATAGTCATTTTCACAATATTGATTCTTCCAATCCAAGAACATGGTATATCTCTCTATCTGTGTCATCTTTGATTTCTTTAATCAGTGTCTTACAGTTTTCTGAGTACAGGTCTTTTACCTCCTTAGGTAGGTTTATTCCTAGGTATTTTATTCTTTTTGTTGCAATGGTGAATGGGATTGTTTCCTTAATTTCTCTTTCAGATTTTTCATTGTTAGTGTATAGGAATGCAAGAGATTTCTGTGCATTAATTTTGTATTTGGCAACTTTCCCAAATTCATTGGTTAGCTCTAGTCGTTTTCTGGTGGTATCTTTAGGATCATCTATGTATAGTATCATGTCATCTGCAAGCATTGACAGTTTTACTTCTTGTCTTCCAATTTGTATTCCTTTTATTTCTTTTTCTTTTCTGATTGCTGTGGCTAGGACTTCCAAAACTATGTTGAATAATAGTGGCGAGAGTGGACATCCTTGTCTTGTTCCGGATCTTAGAGGAAATGCTGTCAGTTTTTCACCATTGAGAATGATGTTCACTGTGGGTTTGTTGTATATGGCCTTTATTATGTTGAGGTAGGTTCCCTGTATGCCCACATTCTGGAGAGTTTTTATCATAAATGGGTGTTGAATTTTGTCAAAAGGTTTTTCTGCATCTATTGAGATGATCATATTGTTTTTATTCTTCAATTTGTTAATATGGTGTATCACATTGATTGATTTGCATATATTGAAGAATCGTTACATCCCTGGGATAAATCCCACTTGATCATGGTGTATGATCCTTTAATGTGTTGTTGGTTTCTGTTTGCTAGTATTTTGTTGAGAATTTTTCCATCTATATTCATCAGTGATATATGAATCTGTAAGATTTCTGTAAAAAGAAAGCCTTTTCAAAGCAAAGGTAAATTTCAGCCTAGCCCTTATCAGCCTGCTGGTTGATTCCCAGTTAACTGAGATGAAATGAATGGGGGTTTATTATTATTGAGCTTTTAAAGCCCTCTGCTTAGATTGGATTACCAAGCACTTGGGAGGAGGAATGTGTTTTAATCCTCCTATGATCTGAAATCAACAGAGGACAGATGACAGACAGCAAACGAGGTATCACAGGACTGTAGGTCTCCAGGCTGGCAGGATGTTTCCCAAACACTTTGCTAACTACTGCGCTGATGCAGGGGGCATGCTCCAGCAAGTAGCATTGTTGGAGTAGGGTCTGAGCCCAAACTTCACACTGGGGTCATCCTTGTATGTGTCTTTGAATTCAATAGCTTTGAGAACTTCAGTGTTAAGTTAGGACAAGATTACTCCTCCAGGGAGGAGCAGGTCCCCACAGGTAGGGACTTTTCTTATAGTGACATCCCAAGCCTCTTTCAAAGTCCACACTAGGTGTCCCCAGAGGAGGAGGAGTTACTTATCTGTAGAATTTGGGAGACAGAGCTTCACCCAGCTCCTTCTTCTCTTTCCTTTTGGCATTTCCCTACCTGCCTTGGGGAAACTTTCATTGCCCCTTCAGGCTGCAGATTTATCTGGACTGGCCCCTGGGGTTGGATTGTGTTTGTTCATGCTACCTGTGACTAGGTAAGTCTATCTAAATCAAGGTAAAATGTTAGTGAGCTGACTGCAAACCTTAGCTACTTTCTCCAACTTTTATAAGAAAGGAGCAGATCTCATAGTCGCCATCTCTGTGACTCCACAGCTGTCTCTTATTTATTCTAAATGTGAGCAAAGAAAAGAAATTTATTTACTAGGTGCCCTTAAGACACTTAAAATTTTAACCACTACAGTGTCTGATACCTACTGCCTTGGATGGTTGGCACTCTGGAATACGTGTCACTGAAAGTCTAGAGTGGGACCAATTTACCCTCCCCCTGAAACAACCAAAAACTGGACAAAACGTATGAAAAGATGGTTTTCAAGATACTGGAAATCAGGCAAATAAGAACAGTGCTCCTTGAGAGATGGGAAATAAATAAGGTAAGGGCTACAATTACCCCACTCTCTTGACAGAGTTCAATGCAGGGAGAAGGAAAACAGACAGAGCCCCCTGGACTCCTCCCAACATCCTAAGTTGAAGAAATGAAGCTGAAAGTCCAGAAAGACCACAGCAATTGGAGAACAGACTACTGGTGAGGAAAGAATAGTGCAGAGAGAGAACTTTGGAGATCTGAAAATGCTTAGATTATTTAGCTAAGTACAGATCAACATATGCATGTGAGGAAACTACCTGAGACTGTGGAAAAATCCACCCAAAAGGATTAGAAGGAACAGTGCCTGACCTTACATGGACAGTTTGGAAAACTTTGTAAATCATGAGGGGTTGAGTAGAATACCCAAAAAGAGTCTGGTAGTGGGGCATAGTGATCTCTAAACTGAGCACTACTTTAGACCCACCTAATAGATCATAAAAGCAGGACCCAAAAGTATCAAACTATTTCCAAGTAACATAACTGCATCCAGAACAAAACTCATGAAAATTTATAGGGATATAAAGATCTCTAGAACCCAGCAAGGTAAAAATCCATGTCTGGCATCTAGGCACACATGCAAAGAAACAGGGAAATATAACCCATAATGAGGAGAAAAATCACTCAACAAAAATCCACCCAGAGCTGACATAAATGTTAAAGTTAGCAGAAAAGGAAATTAAAACAGATATTATAATGGTATTCCATATGTTAAAACGTTAACTAGAGACATGGAAGATATTTTTTAAAGTCCCAAATTGTACTTCTAGAATTAAAAACTAAAATGTATAAAATGAGAAATACACTGGCTGAGATAAATGACCAATTAAACAATGCAGAAGAGAAGACCAGTAACTTGATGACATAGTGATAGAAACTCTCCAAAATGAATCACAGAAAGAGAATGTGTAGGAGGGGAAAGAGAAGGAAGAGGTAGAGAAGGGAAAGGAGGAGGAGGAGAAGGAGAGGAGAGGAAAGCATCGAGAGTCCTAAATCACAAATGAATGGATCCCTCAAATGTTGGAGGGTGCAGATATTTGAAGAATAATAGTCAGAGTTTTTCTTTATTTGATGAAAACTATAAAGCTGTAGAGCCAATAATTTTAATGAATCCCAAGTACAAGAAACATGAAGAAAACTATACCAAGTATAGTATACAAGTTTCATGTAAACAGGAATAAAGACAAGAATGTCAGCAGATTTCTTGTTGGAAACAACACATGTATGAAAAGAGTGCAGCAACATTTTTAAAAGACAAAAGGAAAATACTGTTAACTTAGACTTCTAAAGCCAGAAAAATATCTTTTACAAATGAAGGTAAAATTAAGACTATTTCAGATATACAAAAGCTGCAGGAATTTAACATCAACAGATCTGCATGTCAAGAAATGTTAAAGTAAGTCCTTCAGGCAGAAAGAAAATTATACCAGAGGAATATATGAAGCTACATAAAGGAATGAAGAACACCAGTAAGATCTTTAAAAAGATAATTTATTATTTAAACCAGGGATTAGCAAACGGCAGCCTACAGACCACGGTATGGTCTGAATATCTGTGTCTCCCCCAAAATTCACATGTTGAGATCCTAATGCCCAAAGGTGATGGTATTAGCAGGTGGGGTCTTTGGTAGGTGCTTAGGTCATGAGGGTGGAACCCTCGTGAATGGAATTAGTACACTATAAAAGGGGCTCCAGAAAGATCCATAACCCCTTCTGTCATGTGAAGATACAACCAGAAGTCTATGACCTGGAAAGGACCTCCACCTGACAATGCTGGCACCCTGATCTCAGACTTTCGGACTCCAAAACTGTGAGAAATAAATTTCTGTTGTTTATAAGCTGAGTCTTTGGTATTTTGTTATAGCAGCCCAAATGGACTAAAACAGACCAAATCCTTCTTGCTATTTTGAAAATAAAGTACTGTTGGAACACAGTCATGCTTATTCATTCATGTATTATCTGTGGCTGTTTTGAGCTACAGTGGTAGTGGTAAATTGTAATAGAGACCATATGGCACACAAAGCCTAAAATATTGACTGTCTCTTTATAGAAAAAGTTTTCCAATCCCTGGTTTAAACAAAAGTAGAAAAAATGTAGTATGATGTTTATAACATATAACTTTTATAACATATATAAAAGTGAAATGTGTGCTAAAATAGCACAAAGTTCAGGAGGGAAAAAATGGGAGTATACTGTTGTTAAGATTCTTCACTATATGCAAAATGGTATATTACTTGAAGGGTGTAATAAATTAAAGATGTATGTTATAAATCCTAAAGCAACCACTAAATTAATAAAACAAAGTGTTATAGCTAACAAGCCAACAAAAGATATGAAGCGGAATCATATTCAATTAATCCAAAAGAAGACATGCAAAGAGGAAAAAGGGAAGCAAAGAATAGATGAGACAACAAAGAACAAGAAGGTATATTTATACCAACCATATCAATACTTACATTAAATGTAAATGGTCTAAATACCCCAATTAAAAAGCAGATATGATCATATTGAATAAAAAGCAAGGTTCAACCACATGCTGCCAAGAGAAACACACTTTAAATATGAAGACACTAATAGACTAAAATAAAGGAATTAAAAATGATACACCATGCTAACAACTAATCAAAGGAAAGCTGGAGTGGCAATATTACATCAGACAAAGGAGATTTCAGAATAAAGACTATTATCAAGGTTAAAGAAGGACATTTTATAATGATAAACAGATTAATTCATACCAACAATATAACCCATCATCATTTTAATTTTTTACCAACCTACTCCCCGGAAAGAAGAGGAACAGTGCATAAATTAAGGAATTAAGATAAAATTGTAGATGTCTTTGCTCTAAAATAATACTTTATCTGTGCTTCCTTCTATGTAAAAGCTGGAAAATTCATTCCGTCAATAAATATTGCACCACTCATAATCTACACCAGATACAAATAGGAGGCAATACTTGTTGCATCTCCAGGCCATGAGTCAGTTGTTAAAATATCGCTTATACATTAGTCAAAGGAAGACTAGAGTGAGCTCTCATACTAGAAACTGAGAAGCCAATCATTCTAGGAATTCAGAATTCCATTAGGACCACCACTTTGCCTTGACTGTCCACAAACTTCTGGCTTTTAAAACTGATAGCACTTAGATTTTGATGTGGGACATATTAATCTCAAATATGTTCAACATATTTTTAAAATATGGATATCTAAGTAATACCAAGATAATCATAGTCTATTTGGATAGCAACTTTCTCATCGTGGTAGGAAGGATGAAAAAAATCTTGACTGGTGTTTGTAGAAGGAAGGAAAGTGTATCCCACAGCATCCATGGACCATTCCTGATATGAGGAATATAAGACAGAAAGAGGATTTTCTTTATCTGAACTGATAGGCAAAAAAATCTATCCACAGACTCATCTTTCTTAAACATGAAAAGGACAAATTCTGTATTATCACTATATGATGTATTCAATCACATTTCTGTTTCTGAGAGCAGATGAAAAGTGGGATGCCTGGGATTCTAAATTAATTCCTTTTACTCCTTTTCAAGACACAGCTTCTGTGCTGTAGAAGAGTCTCGCTGCTCCCTTCTCATTTCTTATTTATAAGTCAAACTCCTTGTCCTAATCATCTCCATCTCTTCCCCAAAGTTAAATGGTTTCAAAGAAACTGAAGTTTGGCAATTCTTTTGCAAAGTGCCTACTGCTTTACTTCCTTAAATACTCATCTTTCCTTTGGAATTTAAAAACAAACAAGTAAAGTTATTATATCCAAGGATAACTCCATATACCTACTGCTGTATCTGATTCTGACTGCTAATCCCATATGGTCATTGAAATAGTCAGAACTCTTTGATTGCAAGTGATAGAAATCCAGCCCAAATTAGTTTATGAAAAAAGGGAAAAGTATTACAACTGCAAAAAGGAAAAGGGTGGCAAGCTTCTCTCTCTCTCTCTCTCTGTGTGTGTGTGTGTGTGTGTGTGTGTGTGTGTGTGTTACTCATCTCTGCTTCTCTCTGTGTTTTGGCTTATTCTTCCCTATTATATATAGGACTTTTTTCCTGCAAGCCTGTGAATATAGCCATAAGCAATCCCAGACTTATTTCCTTCCAGCTAATGGCCAGAAAGCAAGAAAGCTTCCTGCCCACCTCCAATTCAAGAGATGCTCAGAAAGAACTCTGATTCCTGTACCCCAAGACTGAGGTGTTATGATTTTCATGACTGATAGCACTTAGATTTTGATGTGGGACATATTAATCTCAAATATGTTCAATATGTTTTTAAAATATAGAAATCTAAGTGATACCAAGATGATGATAATCTGTGTGGATAATGACATTCTCGTGGTGGTAGGAAAGATGAAAAAAAACTTGACTAAAATCACAGAGTTTGGGTGAGGAAGGAGCTATTTAAAATAAGGAAGAGGAAGAAGGATGAGGAGGAAGAGGAGGAAAAGAAGAAGGGGAAGATAAAGAGGGAAGTGGGGAAAAGGTTAGGACACATAAAACTACCCAATGAATAGTTAGAAATCAGGGAACCAGTCTACTACAGTCCTCCATCTTACACTTTAAAGTTGCTTATTCAGCTTACAGACCTTTTAACCTGTCATGAAAGGTAACACTGACGTGTAAGAATCCTGCCATCAAGTAATGGTAGGTCCAAAGGAATAGAGTTAAACTACTAGCAGTTTTGTTTGAACTACAGATTAGAATTTTCTCTCTAACATTTTTTAAGTTAAAATGATGATAGAGATAATAGGTAGATTTATGTTCCAAATAAAATAACCCCTACATAAAACTCTGTGCTCCCTCACTACTCCTCAACTGTTAGAATTCTGAGACTTCTGCTTCCTTTCACTTTATAACTTCAAAGAGGAAAATAGCTTCTCTCATATTTGCCTTTAAGTCTCAAAACTTTGAGGTTTGAACAGTAATTTTTCAATATGTGCTTTCACCTAGAATACAAATCTATAAAATGTTTTCAGAGTAGTGGATATGGGCTTTGTCCCCTGTCTCAGTTGTGGGAGGAATGCTGTCAAGGGATGAGAGGAAAATGTGCTATATATTTGAAAAACACACAAGAAACTCCAACTCAGCAAACATGTTAGATGCTACAATGTTCTAATGAGTCCTTCATCCTCTTAGCCACAGTGAGACCTCCCTTCCCCAGGGAGTATATCCAGTAGATGCTGTCCCAGCTCACCACAAAAACTGAAACAAAATGATGCTCCCCTATTTGAAGACACTCCTAGAAACCTTGGTAATTTCCATAAGTGGTGTCAACAGGAAGGAGCTAAAGACATTTCCTTCAGAAACACCTGTTATCCCTTCCAGCACAGATTATCATAGTAATTTTTATTCTGTATGTAAATATGTGTTTCTTAATGGAAAACTGAAATTTAAAATGTAAAGAAGGCATTTCAAGAGATAACTCCAGCTTTCTTCATTTGACATTATATTGTAAGTGTTTTTCACGCAACTAAATTTTTGAAAACATGGTTGTATTGGTTATATTGACAATTCAGTCATATTATTGGGCCATAATTTACTTAATCACTAGTTAGTATATGTTTCCATGTTTTTCCTATTATAAACAAGACTATTAACTATCTATATCCATAAATCTTTTTCTACAGCATTTATTATAACTTTGAAATTAATCCCCAGAAATGGAATTTCTGGATCAAAGGAGATAAATCATTTTAAAACTCTTGATACATATTGCCAAATTCCTTCTCAGCAAAAATGCATTAATATCCAGTCTTCCTAGCAGAATCTAAGAGTGATCATTTCCTCTCATCTTTTTTTACCAAAAGTATCATCATGTGAACAAAAACAACAAATTTAAGCAAGGTTTCTAAAATAGAAATTTTAAATGGATTCATTGTTCACTCACCAGCTGACTTAATTTGCACTGTGACTAGCTTCCCAGTAGCTGATTCTTCTTTTAAATGAAGTCATTCTTATCGACAACCTAAATGTTTGTTATAAAAGGGACGGTTAAATAAATTATGGTACATCTATACTATGGGATAATACATAAACAATAAAAAAGATTGAGGGATATCCATGTTTCTTTTTCTGTAAACTAGATATGTTACCATACATATATATTACTATATGTTTGAATATATAGAGTGTCTGTGTGTGTATATATATATATAATTAAATGTTCATAAAAATATAAAAGGTCTGAAGAGATAAACACTTAACTACTGTAAACTGTCCGAACATAAAAAAGTGGATTTGATGATGGGGAGTAGGGGCATTCTTGAGATAAAAACGTCAACTTGGATTTTATTACAATGAACACACATATTACTTTTGCAATTATGCCCCATTGAGAATAGATACAACACTTCTTTAGAATTAATAAGTATTTTTACAACTTACTAAGGAAATTTTATTTTACAGATTTAAAATCCATGAAAAAATGTCTAGGGGGAGATGGAAGAGGGTACTAATTTTCTACATCTACCTTTAAGATATTGTAGGATACGCATGGTAAATTTGGAAATAAAAATGTGTCATATGTATAGTTTGGTTTGATCTTAAAGTAATACTACTTGGTATGTCAACATGGGGAGAAGCAAAAAATGTCAAGAGAAAAATATTCTTGCCTAGGAGTATACCCTATCAAGGGAAGGAAGTCAAGAGTCTTCAAGAAATTAGGTTTATTGCTCTCCAACTTTCCCTTTCTCCCCACTGATTCCAAATCTTTAATAACAGTGCAAGCTGAGGATGTGGTACATCTTGGGAATGAAGCCTACATGTGAACAGGCAGGAGCTAATGCCCCACTTTGGGTCCTTAGTGAATGGGAAACCCCCTCAGAAATGCAGACAATATTAGCAGTCTCCTTTCTTTCACTTGTTAATTTTCTATGAGTAACAATGGCTGGGACAAATTAACACATTTTCTTTTGGCTACAAGCCCACTCCGCCAGCCATTTCTGATCCACTATAGTGATTTACGTCATCACAAGAAATAAATGTTAGTGGTGATCATTTCCCCATTCCAAAAACAGAAACCATCCACTGAATGCATGCACATTAACTCTACTGACTTTGACTGTCCCTTTGGTGGGGTACTACCAACCTATCCTCGGAGTTCAAGTGCCCTTTTCCAAGCCCAGGTACATGTAGACACCTGTGTATTCTATTACCTCTCACTCCTAACAAGTCCCAAGGAGAACTCCTTATCTCTCTAAACTTACTCTGCTGCCCATTTCTGATGAAGACTCACCATCCTCTCAATTGCTGTGGATACAAGCTTTGGCATTACCTACTACATATTTCACCCTGATCTCCCATATCCAACATGGGTTATATCTCTCAGCCCCACTCAGATATGCACCTGCTTTTTCTCTCATAAATATTTCTCATAAATATATTTATATTTATATATTTCTGTCTCCTAATACAGGCCCATATTTCCCTCAAGATGCTTTCTAGGGAATCTTTTGCCTCTAAGTCACCCTCTGCCTCCTACAGTTAAAGTGATTCAGCATTTCCTTTGTCAAGAATATGAGTAGATTCTCATTGATTGTAGAGTAAAATTCTGATTCCTCAGCATAATAATCAAGGACCTACACAATGTGCTGCCTTGTCCACTGTTGGGGCCCAGGGCAGGCCAATGGCATATTGGCCAAATATGCCTCAATGGCATGCCTCAGTGGCATATTGATATTTTATGCCTCAGTGGCATATTGATTATTTTGAACTAAACTAACTTAAGAAATGGCCATAAAGCAGAAACTAACACACGATTGTAAAGCAATTATACTCCAATAAAGATGTTAAAAAAAGAAAAGAAAAGAAATGGGCAATACAAGAGGGACACTTGGACTTTCCTGTCTCTCTGAAAGCAGGAAATAAATCTCCCATGTGAAAGGTCTCTTCCCTGTACCAGGAGGTAGAAGGAGATGCTTATCACCAGAGATAGAGAATTCAGGGCTGAGAAACCTGTATAAACAAACCTTGTTACCTCTTTACCACCCAAGCCCAAACTCTGCTTCAATTTCTTATTAATTAAGCACCCAAATCTGAGTTTCTTTGTCCTGTCAATATGTCTCAAATGTATTGTTTCATTGTCTAAAAAGTATAAAAACTGCCTGCTTTGGCCATTTCTTAGGTCCCATTTCTAGAGACCTCCGTGTGCACAAATTAATTTTTTTCCTCCTGTTAATCTGTCTGGTATCAATTTTATTATTAGTCTACCTACAAGAACTCAAGAGGTATAGAGGGGGAAATGTCCCCTTCCCCCAAACCACTATCTTTCCAACATCACTGCCGACTAGATGTACCTCCCTGGCCCACCATCCTGACTGAGCAAATAATTCACACCTCTCTTAACTTCCCCTCAAAGTCCTTCCACCATGACTCAGCTTGGAATGATCCATCTACGTCCTAGTTTCTTAAACTGAGGACCTCTTCTTCCCTGAGGATGTGGGAACAGAGGAGAAACCAGGGTACAACTTAAATTTGATCACAAAGCTATGGGAGTGAAACTTTATTCTTTGAATTTGAATGCAACATTCAAATGAAACTTCAAGGAAATGATAAACCTGTTTCTAACTATCCTCTCCACCCCACTACTAGCAGCGGCAGCCACGCCACAAGTCTGTGGTCACTCCTTTTTGCCCTTAGGAGTCCGCCACTGGAAATTTTTGAGAAGCACTGCTCTAGGTGAAAAGTTTTTCAACCCTTCTTTCTGTTTGACAATTCTTGCCCATTATTAAGAGCCAGCTCCAGAGCCAGCAGCTCTTCTACAAAGCATCCTAAAATCCCTCCAAGTTAAAATAAAACAAAAAACTCCCTTCTTATACTCTCAAGGCATATAATGACTATGATAAACTGGTGCTAGTCTTAGGTGGGTTTGTTAACTCCCAGTTTCTACCTGTCCACAAACCAGTACATCTCAGTAAAAGCCAGGCACAAGATGGCTCAGTGCCCACTAAATGCCAGGATACAGCCTTGCCAAGGTGTAGGAGAATGACATTTCCCAGAATTTGTCAGTGAACCTGTAAAAAGCCTTAGCCTCTGAGATACGAAGATATATATACGCTAAAGTAAAGGAAAACTTACTTTCACTTCTCCTAGAAACATTTCTACATGACGTAAGATTACATCTATAGCTTAACATTTCTCCTATTGACCAAACGTCAAGTGGGTATGTCCCAGGATAGGTACCTAGATTCATTTAGAAGGTACATGGAGAAGAGAGCATTATCTCCCTAGGTTTTTCCATTTCAAGGAGGAATGAACCCCTGACCTTGGGTACCTCTTTGTCACAAGAGGCTAGAGGCAAGGGACTGTCAAACTCCTGGAGGGACTTGATTTGCCTACCAAAGGGCTGTAGTCTCTTCTTTCAGGAGAGATGGGAGATAGCTGCCTTCTTCTCCTTCGTATGAAGAGAAAAATTATTTTCCTCATCCCTCACCTATAGGGTATCCAGCTGCTTGCATTAGAGAGTCGACATGGTTCTCATCACATCATCCCAAGGGCCAAGACTAGGGCAAAGAGGATGCTAGAGCACCTATTCACTATGAGGTGTTTAATAAGCAAAGTGTGTCTCTGACACAGAACACCTCTTGTGCACATTCAGCCTAAAATTAATAAACATGAATATTAAAAACCTAACACAAAGCCTACAAGAATTTAAATGTAGCCGTTACTTGTCTTCATTTGTGTCTTGTGCTCTTGTTGTCATTCTCTCTCCCTTATAGATGCCAGCTCTCAATAGATTCATCTCCCCCCACAATCCTCTCCTCGCTCCGGTCATCCATTTCTCCCTTCTAGAAGCCTCATTCATGTTTACTATTCTGTTTGTTGTCCCGATCATGGCGTCTTGCTGCTCATTAAGTCATCATTATTTTCCAGAAGGTATCTCTTTCCCATGATGACGCAGAACCTTTATAGTGTAGTTATAGAAAGTTGGGATAGGGAGTGAGCTAACCTGGAAGAGCTGTGAAAGAGGCATGAAGTCATAAATTCCCAATCACATCTTCTTGTACTATCTCGTAGCAGTGAAAAACTATATACTTGGTAGTAAATGAGCATGTAGGAGATGCAAGTTAGTGAGCTGTGCCTGCCTAATCCATGCTCATCGTTCTCCTACTTAATATATTCATGGAAATTCTCACACCTACTTAAAATATTCATGAAACTTGCTCATTTCAGTTCCACAGTGGTCACAAAAGTTATTACAAATAGACAAGGTGGGAAAGGTAATCTGAGGCCCGAGTGTGTCTTCCTTCCTCAGTAGTGTTAGCAGCTGGTCAGGGGCAGAGACTGTCTCTAATGAGTTTTGACTTCTCCAAACACCTGATACTATACTTCACACAGAATGAAGTTTTACAAGATTAAATATTTGTTGGATTGAGTCATTTCTACTGGAAAAAAAAAATGAGACTAATAAAGGATGAATTATGAATTAATGTCAATAAAAAATTACTCTTCGCACAAAAGAAAGTTATCACAGTGTTGGTAAGTCTGTGGGGAAATAATTACAAACACAGAGTTAGTGGCCATATAAATTGGTTCATCCTCTTTGGAGAACAATTTGAGACTATTTATCAAAATTTTACTATACCCACCCTTTAACCCCAGTAATTCAACCTCTGAAAATCCATCCTACAAATGAATGTATGCATGTGCAAAAAAATAACGTGCACAGGTGTTTGCTGCATTATTTTTAAAAACAAGAAAAAATAACCTATATGTCTATTAATAGGAAACTAATTAAATAAACAATATTACTTCCATTTATTTGGAATATAATGCAGCCATTACCATGTCATTGACATGGACCAAATGTAGCAGATTTGTATATACTGACATGGAAAGATCTTCAAGATAAAGTGGTACTTGGGGAAAAATTGATTAAGATATAGAACAGTAGGTTTAGTATAATATGTGTATTTTATAGTGTAAAAGTAAACACACACACACACAGAGCCCAGGCACTTCCTGAAAGAATACACAAAAGACAGTTGATAGTAGTGAAGGATCTGGATGACAGAGACCAACATTTCATTTTCCACTCACTGTTTGAATTTTTATTCTTTGTATTGTCTTCTTTATCATAATTAAATACTTACGAACAGAAAAAGAAAGTTATAGAATTGCAAAGGTAGAAGGGGCATTAGCAGTCATTAGCTCAGAAAGGAGGAGTGACAAGTAAGTTGCTCAAGGACACACAGGTATTTGGTGGTAGAACTTCAACTAGGACCAGATCCTCGGACTCCTACTTCAGATCCGTACCCAAGTTTCTCTAACGGTATGCATACTGGCTACTATTTATTGAGAACCTACTTTATGCTGTGTGCAAGGCATTATACTAGGCACTTTATAAAGAGTAGCTTTAATTCCTTTTTAAAAAATTTATTTTATTAAAGTATAGTAGATTTACCATGTTGTGTTAGTTTCTGGTGTACAGCAAAGTGATTCAGTTATATATATATATAATAGTTTGCATCTGCTAATCCCAAACTCCCAATCCATCCCTCCCCCACTGCCCCTCCCCCTTGGCAACCACAAGTCTGTTCTCTATGTCCATGAGTCTGTTTCTGTTTCATAGATAAGTTCATTTGTGTCATATTTTAGGTTCCACATATAAGTGATATCATATGGTATTTTGTCTTTCTCTTTCTGACTTACTTCACTTAGAATGATAATCTCTAGGTCCATCCATGTTACTGCAAGTGGCATTATTTCATTCTTTTTGTGGCTGAGTAGTAGAATTCCATTGAATATAGGTACCACATCTTCTTTATCCATTCATCTGTCAGTGAACATTTAGGTTGTTTCCATGTCTTGGCAATTGTAAGTAGTGCTGCTATGAACATAGGGGTACATGTATCTTTTCGAATTATAGTTTTGCCCGGGTATATGCCCAGGAGTGGGATTGCTGGATTATATGACAACTCTATTTTTAGTTTTTTAAGGAACTTTCATACAACTCAATCAAAAAATGGGCCCAAAACCTAAATAGGCATTTCTTCAAAGAAGACATGCAAATGGCCTTGTTGAAAAAATGCTCAACATTGCTAATTATTAGGGAAATGCAAATCAAAACTGCAATGAGATACCACCTCACACCGGTCAGAATGGCCATCAATAAAAAGTCTTCAAATAACAAATGCTGGAGAGGGTGTAGAGAAAAGGGAACCCTCCTACACTGTTGGTGGGAATGTAAAATGGTACAGGTTTAGTTCTTATAAGAACCCTGCAAAGTAGAGTTTGAAAGTGTCATAAGTGTCATTCACTATTCAGAACCTTTTTACAGCATTGAGCAAATTCCCATGTTAGGGTAAGTGGCCTGGAGTACCAGGTACTTCATACACATCATCTGAGCTTTCTCTTTCACCTTATAAAGGTAGGCTTTATTTCAATTTCATAGATAAGGAAACCAGGCATCTTGGTAATGATTATACGGGTGGTACGAGATGAATCTGGGATTCCAACCCAAGTTTACCCAACTCCTAGATTCCTTTTATTGATACTACTTCTATTCTGCTCCTTAACACTATGAATATGAGGAGAGAACTTGATTTAAAGTTTTGGCTGGCCTCGCCTCCCAGCCACTCCGTAAGGACAGTGAACTCCCTGCGACTAGGGGCCATATATCTTTGTGCCCTCAGCAGGACCCAGCACAAGACTGGTAAAAGGCACGCTTCAGCAAATGTTTGTTAAATGGTATTAAACAAGACTTGTAGTTCTGTGTTAAACAGTAGTTGGTGAGAGTGCAAAAAATCAAATTCCAGACTGCCTGCCTCTAAGGCCTACATGTTTGACCATCACGCCACACTGCTCCAGTGAAGACTCACCCACAGACTGGTGGAAGACTGCTGAACCAAGAAAAATGATCTTATCTCATGCTTCAGTGACAAAATCAAAGCCATCAGACATGGGAGAATTGTTCCAGGACCTTCATCTTCCCACCACTGAATCTCTAAATCCGTGTTCATCTTTTGTCTCATTCCTTCCTGTTACAATGAAGGGCCTGAGGACCTCTCCTTCTCTCTGAGGCCCAGTGCCCCAGACCCCAGCCCCTCCTTTCCCTTCCATTATTCCCTTTCTCTTCTGTATTCCCATCCGGTCCCTCTCTGGTCATGGTCTCTGGGTCATTCCCAGCAGCAAACAAGCATAGTCTACTATTTCCCATCTTAGAAAAATCATTCTTTGCCCCTCCTCCTACCATCACCTTAGCTCTCTGGGCTCTGTTCCCATTCACAGCCATGTTTCACAAGGAAATCGCCTACACACCTAGCTCCACTTCAGCAGGATGGGGGGGACAGTGTTTTATTCCCTCTGACCTTGGAGGGAGGGTCCTGTAACAATCTACCCTCCCACTAGCACTCTATCCAATTATTCCTGTTTTTTAAATTTTATTTATTTTTCATGATAATACATTATAAATTTTATAGTATACTTATCTGTACAGTTTGAATAAATTATAAAACAAATACGTATGTACCTGTACCCATCACCCAGCTTCAAAAACAAATCATTTCTGAATGACAAAACCCATCATGTAGCCCTCCTCAGTCACATCTCCTTCCCCTCCCTGGGGTAACCAGTGTCATTTTTCATGCCTTGCTTTTCTGTATGGTTTTACAACATATTACTGCATCCATATATTGTATAATTTTGCATGTTGTTCAACTTTATATAAACATATTCTTTCATGAAAAAAAAAGTTTTGCTAATTGTTACGATAACTTGTCAGTTAGCTACTACCAGCAAATAAGTAGTATTTTTCCTTTATGTGATGACATCCCACTCAAAAATCATACATTTCATTGCCCAACTGTATCATCTAGCTCTTTCACTACCACACACTGTTTGGTCTGTGATTCCTGCGCCAAAATCTTCTTTCGCAGCATTGCTTGCCAACATTCAAGCCCTGGTTTGCTGCAGAAAAATAAATCCTAAAAACACTTCAGATTCCAAATCCAATTCTGCCTGTCCATAGCTACTTCTCCTCTTTCAGAAGGTATTGCAAAAATCACCAAGTAAAAGGCGTAATGCTACAAACTAATTACCGCACATCTGCCACCGTCTTACCATATTCAGCAACTTACACTTACAATTCATTTATAATTGGGCTCCACATAGTTTCCAGTGATAGTTATTTTAGTTTCAAGACTTAAAATTCAATCCAACAATTATGTTCATCATTAACATTATGAAAATGCATGGCTCCAACTATACATACTAACAAAGAGCCAGTGAGAGCCAAGGTTTCAGCCTCTTGAACCTACATTTTTCTGTTTTCCATGTTTGGGGCTAGAATCATGCTGTATATATAACTTAGCTTTATTTCCATGAAGATATTTAAATGATAAAACTATTTCTACATGGTTAAGTTTATGTTTTGCCTAGGATATATATCTCTTATCCTAAGGAGAGAAATAAATAATGAATTTCTCATGAAAGTTGCATAGTATCTGTAGTTTCTTTAACTGTTTTATTGAGATATAATTAACATACAATAAACAATACATATTTACAGAGTAAAATTTAATACATTTTGTCATATACATATATACCTGTGAAACCATCACCACAGGCAAAATAATAAGCATATTCATTACCCTCAATGAACTCTATACACCTTTGTAATCTTACCACCTACCATTCTCCATTTCTGGCAATCACTGATCTGCTTTCTGTCACTAATATTAGATTAGATTGCATTATTTAGAATTTATATAAATGGAATCACACATTATGTACTCTTTTTTTCACTCAGCTTAATTATTTTGGGATTCATCCATGTTGTGGCATATAAATAATACAAATAATACAAATAAAGCTCTGAATATTTATGTATAAATCTGTATATGGATGTATGCTTTTATTTCTCTTGAGTAGAATGACTGAATTATGGTAGTTCTATGTAGAACTTTTTGTTAAACATTTTACATTACCACCAGCAATGTATGAGAGTCCCAGTTACTCCATACCCCTGCCAACACTTGGTATGGCCAGTCTTTTTAATTTTAACCATTCTAAGAGGTATGTAGTGTTAACTCACTGTAGTTTTAATTTGGCTTTCCCTAAGTACCAACAGCACTGATGATCTTTTCACCTGTTTGTTTATCATCTGTTTATCTTCTTTGGTAAAGTGTCTGTTCAAAGCTTTTACCCATTTTTTGTTGTATCATTTGTTTTATCATTATTGAGTGTTGAATATACTTTACATATTCTGGATAAAAATTATTTATTAGATATATGATTTGCAAATAATCTTTTTTCAGTCTGTGGCTAGTCTTTTCATCCTCTTAACTGTATCTTGCAAAAAGCAAGGCTAGTTTAACTGGGAGAGAGAGAAGAGAGAAATTCTCTACATCATTATAGATCCTACAGTCTTAGAATAATGAGGATATATTATGAACAATTTTTTTTAATTAATTAATTTATTTATTTATTTATGGCTGTGTTGGGTCTTCGTTTCTGTGCGAGGGCTTTCTCTAGTTGTGGCAAGCGGGGGCCACTTTTCATCGCGGTGCGCGGGCCTCTCACTATCGCGGCCTCTCTTGTTGCGGAGCACAGGCTCCAGACGCGCAGGCTCAGTAGTTGTGGCTCACGGGCCCAGTTGCTCCGCGGCATGTGGGATCTTCCCAGACCAAGGCTCGAACCCATGTCCCCTGCACTGGCAGGCAGATTCTCAACCACTGCGCCACCAGGGAAGCCCTATTATGAACAATTGTATGCAAACTAATTTGACTGCTTAGATAAAATGGACAAATTTCTTAAAAACACAACTTGCCAAACTAAAACAAGAAGAAATAGAAAATCTTAATAACTATATTAATATACAAATACTTATACATTTTCAGAAAAAATCCTCTTCCCAAATCATTTTATAAGGCTAGTATAATCCCGATAACAAATCCTTGAGGATATTTTTAAAAATCTCTCATTAATATAGGCACAAAAATTCTAAACAAAATAATGGCAAATGAAATCTAGCAATATACAAAAAGTGTAACATTTCATGACCAAGTGAGACCTATCCTGCAAGTTTGGTACAGCATTCATAAATCAACTGAATTAATACACTAAAACAGAATAAAGGATAAAATATGATAGCAGTAATAAATGCAGAAAAACATTTGACAGAAATCAACACTCATTCATATTAAAAAATATCATTCAGCAAAGAAAAAATAGAGGAATTTTTTAAAAGATTGATTGATTTTTTTCGGCTGCGTTGGGTCTTCGTTGCTGCGCGTGGGCTTTCTCAAGTTGCAGTGAGCGGGGGCTACTCTTCGTTGCATTGCATGGGCTTCTCATTGCAGTGGCTTCTCTTGTTGTGGAGCGTGGGCTTTAGGCGCACAGGCTTCAGTAGTTGCAGCATGCAGGCTCAGTAGTTGTGGCTCACGGGCTCTAGAGCACAGGCTCAGTAGTTGTGGCGCATGGGCTTAATTGCTTCACGGCATGTGGGATCTTCCCGGACGAGGGATCGAACCCATGTCCCCTGCATTGGCAGGTGGATTCTTAACCACTGCACCACCAAGGAAGTCCCATAGAGGAATTTTTTTTCAATTTGATAAAGAGTATCTACAGAAATCCTCCAACACACTTAATGATGAAATGTTAAATGTCATTCCTCTACAATTAGGAATAGGACATGTTGATTCATTTTCAGCATTACTACTCAACATTGTACCAGAGAGTCTAGCCAGTACAATAAGTCAAGGTAAAAAGGTAAAAGGTATGAAGATTAGATTAGCGTAAGTAAAACTGTCTGTCCTTATAACAGGCAATATGTCTTATAAGACATATATAAGACAATCATTGTCTGTTATAAGACAATATGATTGCTTACATAGGAACTCCTACAACTACCCTACCCAAAAACCTACTGCTATCAATAAGAAAATTTAGCAAAGACACAGGATACAAGTTCAATATCCAAAAATCAATTGCACTTATACATAGTAAGAAAAATCATTGAAAAAATGAAAATTAAAAAAGCAATACCACTTACAATAGCATCTAAAAATATAAAATACTTTGTAATATATTTAACAAAAATGTGCAAGATCTCTAAACTATAAAGTATAAAACATTACAGAAAGAAACTAAAGAAGGCAGATAAATTTAGGGAAAATAAATTTTATTCATGAATTGGAAGATTCAATATTATAAAGTTGCCAAGTCTGCCCAAATTCATCTAGTCAGTCTCAGCAGGTATGGCAAGCTGATTCGAAACTTTATTTGAAAATACAAAGGACTTTGAATAGGCAAAACAATTTTGAAAATGGACAAAGATAGAAGAATTATACAACCTGATTTCAAGAATTACTAAAAAGCTACAGTAATCAAGTCAGTGTGGTGTATGTGAAGAGCACACAGGTAGATCAAAGGAAAGAAGACAGACCAAAGATAGACTCCCATATACACAATTAATTTATTTTCAACAAAGCTTCCAAGGTATTTCCATAGGAAAATTACATTCTTTTAGCAAATATCAATATTGCTGGAAAACCTTGATACCAACGTAATACAAATTGATCCTTGACTTTTAGCCCACACAATATGCAAAAATTCATTCAAGGTGGATCACAGACCTAAGCAGAAAGGCTAAGACTATAAAACTGCTAGAGGAAAATGATAGAAAACATCTCCATATCCTTAGTGTAAGGCAAGTTACCTAAGACATAAAACACATCAGCTATGAAAGAAAAAAATTGATAAATTGGATTTCATCCAAATTTAAAACATCTGTTCTTCAAAATACACTATTAAGAAAATGAAAGATAAGCCACAGATTGGAAAAATATCATAATACATATATTTAACAAAAAGTAGAATTCAGGATATGTAAAGAACTCCTATAATTTGTATTTTGAAAGTCAGACAAATTAAATAGTGGGCAAAAGATTCAAGCAGGCATTTTTCAAAAGAAGGTATACAGCTCTCCAAGAAACACATGAAAAGATATTTAACATCATTAGTCATCAGAGAAATGCAAATCAAAACCACAATGAGGTACCACTTTACAGTCACTAGAATAGTTACAATTAAAAAGATCAACAATGCAGGGCTTCCCTGATGGTGCAGTGGTTAAGAATCCGCCTGCCAGTGCAGGGGACATGGGTTCGAGCCCTGGTCCAGGAAGATCCCACATGCAGCAGAGCAACTAAGCCTGTGCTCTAGAGCCCGCGAGCCACAACTACTGAAGCCTGTGCACCTAGAGCCTGTGCTCTGCAACAAGAGAAGCCACCGCAATGAGAAGCCCGCGCACAGTAACGAAGACCCAATGCAGCCAAAAGTAAAATAAATAAATTAAAAAAAAACAAAACGCAAAATGCTGTCAAGGATATGGAGCCACCGTAACTCTCCTAGACTGCTTGCTGGTGGGAATGCAAAAAAGAGGCAACCACTTTAGAAAACAGTTTGGTTAATCATACACTTGCTGTATGACTCAGCATTTTGACTCCTAGGTATTTACTCAAAAGAAATGAAAACGTGTTCACACAAAGTATAAAAATGTTCACAGAAGTTTTTCATAATAGCCCCAAATTAGAAACAATCCAAAAAGCCATCAACACGTAAATGAATTTTAAAAGTATGGTAAATTCATGCAATGGACTCAGTAATAAAACAAAAGCAAAATAACTCCCACGACATCATGAATGAATCTTACAAACATTATGGTGAGTGAAGGAAGCCAGACACAAAAGAGTGGCTACATGATTTCAATTACATGAAATTCTAGAATGGGCAAAACTAAGCTATGTTAATAGAAACCAGAAAATCATTTGAGCAGAAAAAGAGTAGAGGGTGGGGTGATTGAGGGCATGGAGGACTTTCCTAGGTGATAAAAGTGTTCTTGCTTGGGGTGGTGGCTATACCAATGTATTCATTTGTGAAAACTCATTTAACTGAATACTTACGATCTGGGTATATCACCTCATGTAAATCAGACCTCAAAAGTATTTTTTTAAGGGTGCCAATCAATGGGTAGAGAGAAGGACTTCTTAGGCAGGAAGACAGCTTTTGCAAAGGCTCAGAAGGAGAAAAAATTAGTGCTGCAAAGTGGTTTATAAATTACCTGTTGGATGTTTAATGGCCAATTTTAAATCTCTCTAACCTACCTGTGTGTGTTAACTGAATTACACACTCAACAAAAGGCTCTCAGCAGGTTCACCATATGTATATATGGTGTGGTATAGCATAAGAGTTTAGGGGTTGGGCTCTGGAACCATGAAGCCTGGATTCAAATCCCAGTAACATCTCCCCTCTTGTTAAGTAGTTGTGAAAGTCTGGGCAAATATTTGATTTCTCAATGCCTCTATTTTCATATCTCTAAACTGGAGATGATGATAGTACTTCCATTCTAAGCTTGTGGGGATTACATGAGTTAATACATGCAAAACATTTAATGCTCATCATATAATAAATATTAATTAATACTGAGGACAGAGTCTCTGTCTTATTCATCATCACTTCCTGATATGTAATAGAGTCTCAATTGATATTTATTGGTTGGCAATAAAAATAAAAGAAATCTGGTTGTTGGATCTAGAAAACAAAGAAGGGAGATCCAACAACTACCGATGTCTCTTCTGCAGCCCCTGGGCTAGAAAACGATCTGTTTCCAGTTCTGGCATTTTCCCTGCGGATGAAAGCTCCTCAACAACATCCCTAATAGCACACCCGCCGAAGGTGGCCTTCTGTGCAGCTACAGAAGTAGAGCTAATTCATCCTAAGACCCATGCAGAATGTAGAGGAACTAATAATTTTAATCTCAACACCTTTTCTTGCTTACCCAACAACATTTAATAATACTTGGGAATTAAACATTTTTGTGTACAATTCTCATTGACCATGACAAAATTATTTTTTATTCATTTATTCAAAACAATATACTATAAATCACAAATTTAATATGGCCTCTACTTCTTCTTAGGTAATAGAGTCGATCATAAAAAATATTTTCCAAGAAAATCCTGCATGTGTATAAGTTGCTCATCATAAGCCCTCTAATCATTGTGCTACCCTGCCTCTCAGAGCCTGATTCCATTGGAACCAATCCCCTGAATCAGAGTCTCTACCAAAGTCTAAAAATCACTGACCTCGTCAAGCCACCTAAGTCTGCAGGAATAAAAAACTGAGACCCAGAGAGAGGAAGAGTCTTGTCCAAGGCCACACAGGTTATTGTTCATTCAACCAACACAGATGTCAATTAAACGGATGTGTAGTGTGACAACTATATATGCCTCGTAATGGACACACTCTGGAGCTTCATGAAAATAAGAATTGGTCAGAGTCCAAGATGCCAGCCTTCCTCCTTGTGCTCCCTTCCTCCTTCTCACAGTGCCTCAGAGGAAGAGAAGTAGAAAGGGTGCCTCTGAGAGGAAGACCAGGAAGAACTTGGAGTGGGTAAAATTGAAGATAGCTTGATAAGTTCTCTAAGTCAGTTTTATAAGGAGCTGCCTGTGATTTACTAATCCCTGTGTGCCCTGGGATGGCTAGCAGGATTTTCTGTCCTCCCACGGCTCAGTAAACAAAATAGAATTTTATATCCACATAAATGGAATGAAACTTGCCAAATATACAGATGGAATGGAAGGGGATGGGCTGAGTTGGGATGGGATAGGATGGAATGGGGGAGCCCAGGAAGGGATCTGATTACCTTGAATTGAATGAAATCAAATACAATCCCATCTGTGGGGAGTGGGCAGGAATCTATATGGTCATGCATCCACACTCTCACTTTTCCCCTTGTGGCAAGAAATTCTGTGGCAAAAGATGGCATCATACACCATCTTGACCTCTCAGCCTGAAGTAATAACCCACAGGGTCCACTAGTCCCAACCAGAAAGTCCAAGACCTCTGGTATGCCTGAACTAAGATGAAAGAGGGCCCCTGAGATTAGGGAAGGAGAAATGCTGAGACTATTATAATGCCTCACCCACAGGAACACAATTAGAATCAGAAAGGCATCAGATTTTTAGCCTGCTTTCCCCATGCCAAAAAAAAAAGTTTCTGACCACTTTTGAAGGCAACAGTTATGTGGATGAATACAATATTCCTTACTTGAAGAAAACAGACCAATCAGTACTTCACATTGAAGAGAGAAGGTGTGGAAAAATGGGCTCAGGATGGAGTCTGGGACCTGGTCCACTCCCATCTTGAGCTAAGACTGAAGACAGCACCGCTGCCTATATCTCCGCCAGGACCTTCATAAACCTGAAATCTAAGGCTGTGATTCATCATTATCTCAACAAGCACCACACTCACTTCAAAGTTCGCAGGATGTTCTTGCTGCTTCTTTGATGAAGAGAGCAGCTTTGTGCAGGGAAATCATCTCCATCAACACAGAGGCAGACGGGCAGCCCACCAGAGCATAGCATCTGAGTCAAGGCTACTTCAGACAGAAGATCCTTTTGCTTCTGCTGCAGTTCCTTGTGGCTGATGTGTCAGAATATTTCAGACGCTTTGTGATTCAGAATATTCGGGGCAAAATTGTGTGGCAGATACAGGTTTTCACCACCACTCTTCTTTCAACCTCTATGTTCATGGGCCAGCTCACTCCCCATCCTGATCTACCTTCTTTTTTGGGGACTCAGTACACTCTCAGTAAATCTTGTGCCTGCCCTGTTCTCCTTAATTTGCCTCACCACTACGCCCTAGTACATAATATATGGAGAATAAATGTTAATGTCCTTATCCCTCTTCTTCAGATAGCAAAAGAAAATCAGTCCCTGGCTTGTTGTAGCATCACATGATGGAAAACTCTACAATGGAAGAGGATGACTGTTAATGGTTTGACTTTAGGTTGGTGATTTTCTGTGGGAATGAAGCAGGGCAGCAAATCGGGGGATTGGGCTTTTATTCACATCTGCACATTGACAACTTAGAGGCCATCGAGGCCATTCTCTGTAACCTGTCAAATTCTACATTGTCATTCAGTCATTGGACAAAGCTGCTGAATGACACCTTCAATGTAACAGGAACTGTCCTAGTCACTGGGGAGTGAGGTGATTTGGACATCCAGCACACAGAGTGGCACATAGGCGCTATTCCTCACTTCACAGAATCTTTTATGACTATTACATTCACTACTATTATTGTCAGGTCTGCTCATGGCCTTCCCTATTCTTAGGCCAGGGATTATTCTCTGAGGCTGACAACAGTGACCTTTATAACATTGAACATTGTGTTAGGTGAGATAGTTCCTTCCAGATTCAGTGAATCATTTAGAGGATGGTTTTCAGGTCTTCCAGAGAGTCACAGAGAAACCATTTGGAGCATGACTGCAATCCATCAGAATCAAGCTAAGGAGACTTTATTAACACCTATATAGGGCTTTCTCCCCTTGGATTTGCCAACTCCCCTAAGATTTGCAAATTAATCTCTTCTATTGCTTCCCTGACATTTGACTCTAATAGACTGAGAAGCAACAGCATCTTAGAAAATAGAGTCTTGGGCTTCCCTGGTCGCACAGTGGTTGAGAGTATGCCTGCCAATGCAGGGGACACGGGTTCGAGCCCTGGTCTGGGAGGATCCCACATGCCGCGGAGCAACTGGGCCCGTGAGCCACAATTACTGGAGCCTGCGCGTCTGGAGCCTGTGCTCCTCAACAAGAGAGGCCACGATAATGAGAGGCCCGCGCACCGCGATGAAGAGTGGCCCCCACTTGCCACAACTAGAGAAAGCCCTCACACAGAAACGAAGACCCAACACAGCCATAAATAAATAAATAAATAAACAAAACCCAAAGTTTAAAAAAAAAAGAAAAAGAAAATAGAGTCTTTCTTATCAAAGTAAATCAGGTCAAGAAAGTGCAGAGAGCAAAAGAATCCTGAAAGTAATGGGAAAGCATGAGTGCCTTTTATCATCTCTGCCAGTTGTCACCAACCCAATGTCCACCTCCCACACATTAGACTTTTCTTCCAGATGACACAAAGACTCCACCTAGCTTTTTTCAGTTTCTGTTGGGACCTTTAATGGAGATTTCTAGCTCCTGCTGATGCACACCAGAGCTCAGAAATCCTATCCACCTTGCCAACGCCAACAAAGACAACAAGTCAGCTGGTCAATAATTCAGCCTTCAGATGAGGCCCAGCCTGTGGTCCCACCTGCTGCTTTGCTACTAAATACAGCTGGTCCTGAGCAATAGTGGGAAGCAAAACATTGATGCAAGTGATCTACCGTCTTCTATCAAAGTAGACCCCTCAGGTATCCTATCAAACTTTAGGGAAATTAAAGAAAAATGGCTACAGGTCTTTTGACAATCTTGCCATCAGAGATGAGATCTTTGTCCCCTCCCCTTGAATCTAGGCAGGTTTGTGACTTACCTGTAACCAATAGAATGTGATAGAATGGAGACTCTGAGATTTCTGAGGCTGTTCAAAGATGTAATACAGATTCTGCCTTGTTCACTGGGACACTCACTTTTGGATCCCTGGGATTTCATGTAAGATGTGCAACTTTCCTGAGGTTGCCATACTGTTAGAAAGTCTAGGCCACTTGGAGAAGCCACACATATGTGTTCTGGTCAACAGCACAGCTGAGGTCCAAGATGATGGCCAGCATCAACTGCTGGACATGGAAGTGAAGATGCCTTCATATGAGTCCAGTCCCAGCCATACACTCTCCCTGTCATTTAGGGGTGAGACAAGCCATTCCCACTGTACCTTATCTGGAATTTCTGACCCACAGAATCCATGGGCATAATAAAATGGTTGTTTTCAGCTACGGAGTTTTGCATTAATTTGTTAGCAGCAAGAGTAACTGGGACATACAAATGAACTTATTTACGAAACAGAAACAGACTCACAGATTTGGAAAACAAACCTATGATTACCAAAGGGGAAACCTGGGGGGGAGGGATAAATTAGGAGCTTGGGATTAACATATACACTCTACTTTATACAAAATAGATAACCAGTAAGGACCTACTGTATAGTGCAGGGAACTCTACTTCATATTCTGTAATAACCTATATAGGTAAGAATCTGAAAAAGAATGAATATATGTTGATGTATAACTGAATCACTTTACACCTGCAACTAACACAACGTTGTAAATCATCTATACTCCAATAATTTTTTTTTTTTTTAAAAAGGAGTAACTGGGACAAACAGTGTATGTAGGGTTTAAAGTCAAACAGGCTTGCATGTAAGTTCCAGCTCTACCTGCTATGTAGAGTTAGCAAGCTACTCAACCTCCCTGAGCCTGTTTCCAGTCTGTAAAGTAGTGATGATAAAACTCCTAAGGGAGTTTTTGTGAGGAATCAGTGAAAGTATATGGAAACTGTACTCCACCCACGGGTGTGTTCCCACGTTCCCCTGCTACTCTTCCTTCCTCTCAGATCTGACAAACCAATTGGTTCATCAACCGTTGCTGTCAATGGTGCTAATGAAACTAACGTATTATCTTTCATCTGAAATCTAATTCATTTATATAAATAAAAAGCAGCTGAAGGGCATGCTTGCTCAAAAGAGAACTAAAAAGAAAAAGGGTTTTCCTCTTCCTGGCTGACTGACAGGAGGGACTTCAGTCAGTGTTGAGATTTGTATCATTATTCTAATTAGAAGCCAGCTAAAAGCCAGTTTCCTGTGGACGCTACTAGATTGCAGTGCTTCTCAAAGTTCAGTGAACGTAGGAATCAACTGGGGTCTTGTTAAAATGCAGACTTCGATTCAGTGGCTCCTAGGTGAAGCCTGTGATCCTGTATTTCTAACGACCTCCCAGTTTATGTTCTACCAACAGCACTTTGAGCAGCAAAGTCCTAAAAGACCGTATGAAAGGATAGTATTGATTATTCCATAAATAACTCTGCCCCCCACTCTGCAATAATTCATTTTCAACTCCACTCCAATTAGCATGACTTGTGGTTGCCAAATCCAGAACCTGCCTCCTTGCAAGGGCCGCTCCCCTGGCTTCAGGCTAACTAGTCATGGACGTCTTCAGCCATCCTTTGTGAGGGTCCTGCAATGCCCTAACCTTTTCTCCCCAGTCAATTTCTCATGCCATGTTTACGAGAAGCCAGTGAGCAGGGATGATTCCGCCCTTTCACAGTTGGGAGAGAGCGAAGGAGAGCCTACGGTGCAGCACTGGAATCCAGTTCCTCTAACTTCAGGTGCAGTGGTTTCCCCCTCAGCGGTGGCACACCAGGGTAGTGACATCAGCTTACCATGGGGGAGAACACGTCTACCATACCACAACTCACCCAGGTGTTAACAGGGCTATTGGTTGGCAGCTATTTGGGAAGACATATTTAAGTGAGAAAGTATGAGAGATTCATCTCTGCTCTCTTATGTAACCTTAGTTAGTGATACGGGGAAAGAGAAGAAACATATATTGAGCATTTACTATGTACTGAGGGTTCTGCTATGTGCTTTTCCTGCATTATACATTGTAATACTCCTAAGACCTTCCAAGGTAGATGCTATTAACCTTGTTTTGCAGGTGAGGAAATGCAGTCTCAAAAGCATTAAGTGAATTTGCTCAAACTCATGAAGGAAGAAGTGATGGAACAGGCTTCAAGGCAGGTGTGTCTGATTGTAAAGCTGTCCTGTTAGCATCTCTTGTTTCTAGGCATAATGTTTTATTGAAGAAGTGCTATGTCAATCAATGAATTTGTGCAGATTTGATGGAATGGTTGATTTATTGACAGATTAGTTGATATGGCTGGTAGGGGGGTCAATGTATCTTTTGACCACGTCAGCCCACAGTTTCCTAGCTGACTTCCATGGGTTCAAGACTGCTTACAATTGATGGGGCTCAGAGCTCTGGTGAGATGGTCTCACTTGTTGGGTTTGGCTCCTAAATACAGGGATTCTCAGTAAAGGCAGCAAGTTTGTGGGCATTGTAAGCCTTGCAAAGCAAATTAATTTGAGTCTTTTATTCTGAACTTTCCTCAAATTTGAGTCTTGGTATATTCTGACTGAGGCTAAGATTCTCAATCCAGCAAAAGGGAGAGAGAACAACTTTAGCCCAGAATTAAATAGAAAACAAGTCAGGATTTATCAAAGTTAGATGCAAGATGGCAGCTTGCTGTGGGACCTCTCAATGGCAAGGAGAAATGGCGTAAGAGATGGCCTTATTTATGCCCAGATTGGTATGTGGATCTTTCATTTGCTCACTGTCTTAGGTTTCAAGGGACAGATTCAAGCTAGCTTAAGACGAGGAGGGTTGGTTATAAGGAATCGAGAGTACTTCACAGAAGGCAATGACGGGAAAGACCCAAGGCACACAAAAAGACCTTAAGAACTGGAAAATCTATGTGCTGCTAGCCTCTTTGTCCATCCAACTGTTGCTCTCTGGAGACACATGGCCTCTTGTATCTGCTAGAAATTGACTACATTCTTTTTCTTTCTTTCTCTCTCTGGACCATTTTCTCTACAAGCCTCTTCCTTCCTGAAACCTCATAATATCCGTCTGCGTGGAGCTCTACGTTGCCATGATACTGACTCTGTTTGCACCTTGACCTGACATCTCCCTTGCCCATGGCAATCTGACAACATCTGGGTCTCTTTGTTCAAGTTCTGAAGGCAGAATCTGATATTCATTCAGGGTCAGTTCTTACTGAGAGTGTAAGTCACCTCATACAAACATTATTCTATCCTTTCTGGACTCTAGGGTGGCAGGAGGGTTTGGGGAGGCACTTCCAAAGAAAGGAGAATGACCTTAGCAGACCCCCCAAATATATTTACTACATACCTGAGAGGATGAAGGTAGAAATAGCTTAGGTAGAATCTAGCCTAAAACCTCAAAGAATCATAAACAGAACAGAACAAATAAGGTTCCAGTACCCCCTCAAGTATTTCTATTCTATGATTTTTTTTCCTCTCTTGTACAAACCATCTTCATAGGTGAAATATACATCTCACGTACAACGCTCAGACTGGGTTTGAGTGCCAGTGGTGTGTCCCATAAGCTCTATATTTTTATCAGTAAAATGAGGGTCTTTTTCCCTGACTTCCTAGAATAGTGAGAACTTGCTATGTGCCAGGCATTGTGCTCAGCCCAAGAGACATGATCTGTGCCCAAGAAGCCAGTATAATTGCAGGGGAAATAGATTAGTTCAAACAAATAATTATTCTACCACAGAGTTTGCAAAGTGTGGTCAGATGACTCCCCATTTACGGTGGAGCAATGGGACTCCAATATTAGGATACACAAGAATCTCCTGGGGTTTTGCCTTAAATGCATATTCCCAGGCCTCGCCCTAGATGTACTCAGCCAGAAGTTCTGGGGTTGGAACCCAAGAATGTGTATTTTAAGCAAGCCCCCAGGAAATTCCAAAGTGCGATGTTTGAGAACCGCTGCTCTATCTCAGAAGAGTCACAGTTGAGGCCATGCTGTGTCCACAGGGATGGGAGGCTCTCTGCGTAAAGTATCTAGAGAAGGCTTCTCCAAAGGTGACATTTGAGTTGAGTCCCAAATGTGTTTGCCAGGAAGAGAATGGGAATAAGAGAGCTCCAGGCAGAAGGAAAGCAAAAGCCCAGAAGCATGAAAATCTTGACAGGTTTTGAGGGGGCAGAGAATAGATGTTCCATCTAATTGGAACATTAAACTTTTGTAGAAAGAGTGGCAGGATATGAGACCAGAGCCAGACTGGGAAAGGCCAAGTATGCAAGGCTTAAAAATAAAAGGTTCAAGGGGTCCTTTAAGACAGTTTCTCTGTATTTTCCTTTAATATTGTAGGGAAGGAACAATAATTTTCCCTCTACCCTTCTAGGTTCTTGGGGGAGACCGCCTTATAATTAAAGACAGGTTAACAAGAGAAAAACAAAGAGAAGTTTAATAACATGTACACCTCCTGTACGCATGGGAGAGATGCAGGAAAACTGATTAACTCCCAAAATGGTCCAAACCACCACCTTAAGTACCATCTCCAGCTAAAGACAAAAGAAGATTGAGTGGGAGGCAAGTTTGGGGGGTTGTCAGGCAAAGCACAGTAAACAAAGATAAGGTTTTTTTTAATGCAGATTCGAGTCCCTTCCTTCTCCACTGATAAATTTCTAGAGATTCAGTCATTCTTATTTTCTGGGTACAAAGAGGAAGACACCCTTACAAATGGAAATTTCCCTTATAAATGTAAATGTCTCTTATAAGAGGGTAACTTCTTTTTTCAGAGCTTCTCCTGTGTCTGCTGTTTCTTAAAAATAATCAACTGAAAATAATTCTTATGTCAAAGAGGTACATTTTGGGGTGGCAAACTCTGTTCCCCTTTCATATCACTTCTCTGAAATTTACTTTTCCTGCCATTGCCCTGGCCCATGAAAGGCTTCCAGAATCCAAAGGAACTACTCATCCAACACTACTGTTAAAACAATATAGAGACAGAGGGCCTGGAGCTGGTTACAGATGATGTCACTGACAGGAAGGAAAATTGAAATGCATCCCGAGGGACTTCCCTGGTGGCGCAGTGGTTAAGAATCCGCCTGCCAATGCAGGGGCCACAGGTTCGAGCCCTGGTCCAGGAAGATCCCACATGCCGTGAAGCAACTAAGCCTGTGCACCACAGCTACTGAGCCTGCGCTCTAGAGCCCACGAGCCACAACTACTGAAGCCTGTGCACCTAGAGCCCGTGCTCCGCAACAAAGACAAGCCACCACAATGAGAAGCCCGCGCACCACAACACAGAGTAGCTCCTGCTCGCCGCGACTAGAGAAAGCCCGCGTGCAGCAATGAAGACCCAAGGCACACAAAAATAAATAAATTTATTTTAAAAAAGAAAAGAAAAGAAATAAATGCATCCCGAGATCTGTCAGCTCAGGGAAAAAGGAATCCATTCCTCAACCTTCTCTGGAAAGCCTTAGCAGACTGGGATTGCTTTGGCTGTAGTAATTGGAGTAATCGTTCCAAGATCTGCTTTGTTTCCCTGCCAAACTGGAGAGGCTGGGATTCTCCAACAGCTTCCTCCCCAAGCAAGAATATCAATGACCTTGAGCCAAACTTCCCTCCTGCCTGCTGCCCTCCAAGGACCTGGCGTTTTCATTTCAAAGTCTTCCAAATAGCCACATACAGTTAGATTAAGGGCAAAAACCCACACCCAGAGATGTTCTTTCTTTTTTTCTTTTAATGTCAATAGGGACAATTTGCTTTTAAAATAGTCACCTAAGGTATGATTGATAGGAAATTACTACTTGTCATTTCCGGCTCCGTGGGAAATGTCATTCAGTCAAACTTAACTAAGCCTTTTATTTCCCGTACTTGCACCCCCATGAACTGGGGCCTGTCAGCCACTCGTTCCAGAAACAGCAGAGAGCTTGAGTATCCTGCGGTATTTTTCATAGAGCAATTCGTCCAGCCTAACAGATCAAATTTCCAGGTCTCTTTGTTCTCTCTTCATAAAAATATACCCCTCCCAGAGCCGCATGTCCAAGCCTATTTCAGTACCAGTTAGAACAAAGAGGAAGGGCGTAATTTTCTGCCTTTCCTTCTCTTCACCAACTCCATCCACCACCTCCACCCAGCAACACCCCAGGAACCCTAGGCTTCCTAAGAGAATCAAATAACTTTCTGAAGCGCCAACATTTCCTCTCTCACCCTTCCAGCATATAAGATTTTCAGGAGCCTGCTTTTAGGGCCACCAGAGATTTTCATACAGACAGTCTGGGTATGTCCATGATCAAGAGCAAGATCCGGCCTGCCAGGGCTCACATGAAAGGCAAGGACTTTGGAATCAGAATGACCAGGATTTAAATTCTAACTCTCCCAGATACTAGCTATGTCACCTTGACCAGTATTATTTTCCTAATGAAACCTCAATTTTCTCACATATAATATGGAAATGATATTAACATCTGTCCAGTTTTAGAGTGAGAAGTAAATAAAATAATTGTAACAGACACTGTTGGTTGCCATTCTCAATTTTATTATCCCCTGGCACTTTTATTTTCGAGGCTGGAAGAACTTAATACTCATTTTACCTTTCTTCCTTTCAGTGAGGAATGACCAGGTAACAGAGTTCCAGGCAGTGGGATATAAGCAGAAGTCTGAGGGAAGCTTTCTGCTTTCCTAATAAAAGGGATAGATGAAGCTGACTCTTTCCCCCTTTCCTCTACTTCCTGCTTTGAACAAAGATGTGATGTCTGGAGCTGCAGGAGCCATCTTGTGACCAAGAGAATCTGAGTCATCATCCCTGACATCATCAAGACATTGAACCCATGCTAAAGCCATCCATTCCAGATTTCTCATGATGTGTAAAATTCAGCCTCTTTATTTAAGCCACCACAAGTTGAGTTTTCTGTTTATCACCAAATGCATTCTTTTTTTTTTTAATAGATCTTTATTGGAGTATAATTGCTTCACAATACCATGTTAGTTTCTGTTGCACAACAAAGCGAATCAGCCATAAGCATACACATGTCCCCATATGCCCTCCCTCTTGAGCCTCCCTCCCATCGTCCCTATCCCACCCCTCTAGGTCATCGCAAAGCACCGAGCCAATCTCCCTGTGCTATGCTGCTGCTTCCCGCCAACCAACTATTCTACATTTGGTAGTGTATGTATGTCAGTGCTACTCTCACTTTGCCCCTGCTTTGCCCTCCCACCCCATGTCATCAAGTCCATTCTCTATGTCTACCTCTTTATTCCTGCCCTGCAACTACGTTCATCAGTACCTTTTTTTTTTTTTAGATTCCAAATGCATTCTTGATAGGAGTAAGTGATATATATAAAGCAGCTACAGTAGTCACCAGTGTTTGATAAATATTAGTTCTATTCTCTCCTCACTCCCCATATGTCTTCTCCTCAAAATGTAAATTCCTCATCTATATCATTGAGTTATTCACATTTAGGGTAGGATTTGGGCCCAGAATCTGAATCCAGATTGCCTTTCAAGACCTCTGTAATCTGTTTCTTCCTTCCAAGGCCACCTGCACACTGCTGTCAGAATCCCAGTCAATGCCAGTCAAGCCAGTTAGTTATTCCCTACATGAGTCATGCTTGTTCTGCCCCCAGCATTCCACTCTCCATTCCCGCCTTCCCTCATTCTCTTCCCTGTCCTTTCCTTCAGCCTGCTTGAATCTTCTCCATCCTTCAATTCCAGCTGCAGCCCACCATCTCCCTGAGATACCTTTTCTGATATGGCCCAGCCAGGAACAAGAAGAGTCGTGTGGGAAAACATGGTTGCCCATTTGGCAACAGCAATGGGCAGACAGGAGAACGTGGTTAGTCAAGGGAGCCCTTGGAAAAGAGGGATCCAGAGTCTTTAGGTCAATTACAAAAGACAAAGTTCTACAGGATAGTTGCAAAGCAGCTGTCAGGGCTTGACTTCTGCTCCTGTAGTCACGAAAATAAAAGAGCTGGAGAGCCAAGGTCAACCAGAGGCTGCCTACAAGGTGGCAAGAAGAGGCATCCAGGGAGTGCGGGAGAGAAAGACAGGAAGCACAGTGCAGGCAGAAGCCCTGGGGCTCCACAAGGTCCTTGGCCAAAGAAAAGGGGGATTGAATTGCCAAAGCTTTGGAAGACTTCATCCCCACCTGCCACGATCCCTCAGTACAGAAGGGGTGGTGAATTACTGGGTGGTTAGCCAGACAAACAATGAAAGATAACAGGATAGCCCATACTGGCCCTTCAGGTAGAATTCCTGGGGCAGGTCAGAAGCTGCCTACAGACCAGCTGTGCTCATCTTGAGTAAATTGTGACACCTACTGGTTTACAAGGGAGAAAACCCAGACTTCAGGGTTCAGTAAAAAGTTGCCTGGTGCTGACCTAGTGCAAATGACTCCTAGGTTCTTTGCTAATGAGATAGTGTGTGTCCTAGAGCTACTATGGCCACATGCAGATTCAGCTTTCTAGGGCCAGAGTTGTTTCCAAAGTTCTGGAAGAACAGTAGAAGTAACCAGGTGAGCCACTCTGATAGGAAGGTGTCACAGAGGTGGACTGAGCACAGAGAGACTTGATTTTAGATTCTACCATTACTTTTGCCTCTTTGTGGCCTGGGAACATTAAGCAAATCACTTCTTTTGTTTTGTTGTTGTTATTTATCTTTTTAGAGGTATTCATTATCTTTATTCTACCTACCTTACAGTTTTATGTGTAAGAAATCAAAAGAAATGTGCTTATCAAAGCCACAAATGTGTTTTTGTTTTTCAAGTGTTATTTGAGCATCTAGCACATGCTAACTACCATAGTAGATATACACATATACGTACACATACAAAAGGACAATTCATTCAGAAGGAATACTAGGTGAGAGTGTGAACGCTGGAGAGCTGCAAAGTGTTGCATTGCTTTCAGGCTTTGGGTATATGGGCAGGAGTGGACAGAGTGGAGCTGGAGAGAGGAGTTAGGAACCAGATAATGAAGAGCCTTACAGGCCACACTAAGGAATCTGGATTTTATTCAGTACACAATGGGAGTAGCTGACGTATTTCAGAAGGGGTGATATGATCACAGTTGCCTTTTAGTTAGGTCATTCTAGTAGGACAGTCAGATAGCAGCTGGGAGATCAGTGAAGAGGCTTTTGGAAGAGTCCAGACAGGTAATGGTAAAGACCTGATTTAAGGAAATAGAAGAGATGAGAGGCCTGAGTGATTTAAAAATATAATTAGGAAGCACAATCAACAAGACTTATGGACTAATTTAATGAGGGGAGCAAAAAAGAGCAAATGACCCAGAATTTGATTTGGGTGATCAGGTAGATTATTGAGCCATGCACTGATTCAAAGAATAAGTTTCCAACAAGAAAAGGACCAGCAAGGTTCTGTACATTTTTCATCTGTGGTTTCTACGCAGCCATGTTGACCCTGTTTCTTGATATTATGGAACACGTCATTTCCTCATGCACAGGCCACCTGAAGGTTTATACAGTCATCCCAAACCTTTGTTTTTCATTTCCGACCAACTCACGTATTGATCTGGCATTGCCATTGGTTCTCTCCAGCTTCCCAAGGATTTTGTCACATGGTCAAGCTGCCTACCTTCCCTAGCTTTTCCCTGGCCCGCCAACCTCTCCAACAGGGTGACTCAGACCATCAAGCAACCAAGTCTCCAATCAGCAGCTTCATGAGTGGAGCTGGAGCTCAGAGCAGAATCTGTGCCAGAAGTCTACATTTGAGAATAATCAGCACAGAGTTTGTATAAGGGCAGCACTGAGAAGAGTTGAACTCACCCAGGGTAAGAAGACTACGGCAGAGACGAAACTCTGAGGAACAAGAACTATTAAGAGAAGAGCAAGGCAGAGGGAGAAGAGCTGGCAAAGGTCTGAGCAGGTGCCAGAGACATGGGAGGAAAGTCATGAGAAACTCGAGGGAGGAGGGAGTTGAACAAGCTGTGCTCAGAGGCATCAGGCACCACAGAGAAATCAGGACTGAAATCTGAGTTGGAGGGTGAGGGGTTGTGGGTGTCTGGTGGGTTTCTGTGGACTGTGGTGGGAGCAGTAGAAGATGAAGTGAGGAAGTGGAAATGAAGTTTTGTGAAGACAACTCTTTCCAAAAAATTGTGAAAGAGAGAAAGAGAGATGGGGCAGTAGCTAAAGATAGAATGACAGTATCTTGGGTTTTTCTTCTTGAACATTTGTGCATGTACTGAAGCAGCATGTAGTGAAGTGCACATATTGTAGTTCAAGTTCTAGAACCAGTCCCAGCTCCACACGAAAGCTGTGTGACCTTGGGTATATTCCTTAACTTCTCGGGATCCCATTTTACGCATCTGTAAGGCGGAGATAATAACAATACTAACTATGCAAGGTTGTGAGTATTAAATATGTTACAAGATGGCAAGTGCATAGATAGTGCCTGACCCATTGTAAACGATAAATATTAGCTGGTTTCGTTGTTGATATTCCTACTTGATAATAAGAAAGAGCATTAAAAGTAGACACTGAAGATACAGGAAAGATAATGAATTAGTGATGGAGCAAAGTTCCTGTGGAGGCAGAAGGAGATGGAGCAGAGCATGGGGGGGGGCAGCCTTAAACAGGAGGAGGGACCACCCTCCTCGCTTCCACTGGGAGAGTCAGAGGAAAGTACCAGTGGGGCTCAGATTCAGTTGTGTTTGTCTTAGGGAAGCAGGGTACGGAAGGTTGAGGGAGCCTCTATTTCAATCTGTCAGGTACAAAACAAGTTCATCTGCTGAGAATGAAGAAGGAAGTGATGAGATGGGGAGATGGTTGGCACCAGAAGAGTGAGTTGGGAAGGTCTGATCTTCCTGCTACAAAGAGTGGAGAAAGAGCTATGGAAAGTGTAGGGCTGAGGTGTGGATCTGGGGAAGCGTCTGGGATTCTCCCAGAGCACCGACCTGTGAATTTTCTTGGTGCTCTCAACAGCCTGTGGAGAAGTGGAAATGACTATTGGTTGGATTGCTCCATGGTTGAGACTTTGCTAAGAGGCTGCGACAGAAAATTAAAGGGACAAGGACATTCAGATTGGTGAAGTGGTAGACCAGAAATTCCAGGCTGGAAGGCGAAAGCGGAGGATATAAATATAGGAGAGGAAGACCAGTAGGCACACTGAAGTGAGATAATGACAGATGGGGGGAAAGGAGCTGGTGACCAGAGGAGTTGAAAATGGGTGTCATCGATTAAAGAAGACCACAAATTCTTTGCTGTTTCCCCCACTAAGAGGTGGAGTCTAATTTCCCTCCTCTTGGGCATAGTGATTAGTTTAACCAGTAGAATGTGGTATAAGTGATGATCTGGCCGTCACAACATGGGTCATGAGAAGCCTTGTAGCTTCCACCTGGACCTCTTGGAACACCTGCTCTTTGAGTCCTGAGCAACCTTATAAGTCCAGTTATTCTGAGGCCACCATGCTGGGACACCACATGCGGAGGCCACAAGAAGAGGTCCTGGGGCTCCAAGAAGAGAGAGGTGTCTAGCCAGCCCTCTGCCATTCCAGGCCCAGCTGTTTGAATTACGCTGCTGAGGCCTCAGCTGTCATGGAGCAAAGACCAGTTGTCCTTACTGAGCTTTGACCACCTTGCAGATGCAGGAGAAAAACAAATGATTGTTGCTGTTTGGGGTGGTTTATTAAGCAGCACTAAATAACCAGAACAATTAGAGTTAAGCTTTTGGAGGTGGTTCAGTCTAGGCTGAAGACAAGAGCCAGGGAATAGCCATGATGACATACATGGGTGGGAGAAGAAAATAAACGTGAAACTTGCCAGGGTCAAGAAGGCCACACAGGAAAAAGAAACCCTCACTCAGGACACAGAGAACACCAGATCACAGAGGGGGGATGAAAAGAGACTTGTCAGATGTGCAAACCCAATAAGAGAATAGTTTCTTCCTCAGGTACCATAGAAACATCTATTTTTATTTGCACACACTTAATAGGTATCAATCTAACTGTTCATGCAAACTGGTCCCAAGGAACATACTTGGCAAGTATTTAAATTTAGAGTGTATGATGTTGCCCTAGGTGATCATTCTATAAATGTGAAACGATAAATTGCATTTCTTTAAAATGGTGTTCTTAAATACAGATGTCCTATTACTCAACTGATTCCACCACCGCCCCCTCAACTCCCATGTATTGCCACATATAGTCCTGTTTCCCTTGTGATGAAAAATATTCAACAAGTTTGTGTGGAACATCTGCTATGTGACAGGCTCTGTTGTTAGGTATCGGACTTAGATTTGTGTTCGTGAAATAATGTCCATCTTTGGGGACTGTAATGGAGGTGTTTATCAAGCACTGACTATATGCCAGGTCCTCTACTATGCACTCTACAAACCTTATCCCAATCAAACAACAACAACGAGTAAGTTCTATTTCAGGCGGGGCTCAATCAGAGAAACGGAACCACTATAAACATAGAAAAGGATTTGTTATATGCATTTGATCTTACGAAATCATGAGAGCTGGTTGTCTTCACATCTGATGCTGGAGCGTCAAGTCCTAAGGAGAGGTAGTCAGGAAGGGAAGATGAATATAGACTGGGGGAGAGAAAGAATGAACTGAAACCCACAAGAATGGACTGAAATCATGTCAGGTTTTTTGCTTCTGATCTTGTCCTGCAGATGCCAGGGCCTTGTCCTGAAGCTAAACCAGACACACCTGGCCTAGGGGTCAGAGAAGTGAAGGAGGATCTAGCAGAGGGGAGAGTCAGTGCAGGCCTGGTTACTACTTCCCACCAATCAGGTGAGCCAGCAGGTAAGAGACAACGTGTGTGAACTACAAAATGCCTGCTGCTTCACTTGCACTTGGCAAATCTCCCAGTGGAATCTTTGCTGGGGCCCACTCTAACCGGAAACATACAGGAAGGGGAATTCTGGGAAATGTAGTTCTGCCCCACCAAGTTGTAACATTATAAGCCACGACAGATACTATTCAAACAACAACACTGTAGTAGTGAGTAGACACTACCATCATCCAGATTTTAACAAAGGCAGAAACTGAGGCTCTGTTTTCAGAAACTGATTCTCTGAGCATACAGACTTGGACCTGCTTGATGCCAAAGCCTATATGTTGAGCCATCACACAGGAGTTCTTTGCTTCTACTTCAGGAAAGTTCAAAATGCTGGGCAGACAACAAAACACTTCCATCTCTTAAGCTCCCAGTTTGGCCCATAAGTGAGCAAAGGACTCGGGACCTATGAGCTCTTCAGAGGCCTAAATGAGAGGCGTAAGACCTGACAAAGAAAATATATTGGCTGCAAAATACACAAAGAAAACTTAAACACAAACTAATATGCACTTAATTATATGTCAGCACATCTTCGACTCATCTACAACTTACCACTTGAAATTTTGAACAAATTTTATATCATGTAAGATTTAGGTGGATTAATGTGGATTATCTGATATAATCTGAGATGAGAGTTCTAAAACTAAGAGTGCCTAGGGCCTACCAGTTTCCTCTGGACAGAGGAAAATTTGTGGGGCAGTGGTGGAGGGCTGATATTGGAAAACCTATTTTGGAGATCACATTTGGGGCAGACACTGCGGTCCTGTTTTCTTCAGCAATCTGAAGTTGCAGATGTGGTGAAATAAGCAAAAATACTACCTGATAACTCACTCGGGTTTTATATAAAATGAAGCAGAAACGGGCAGCCTTGGACTTGGCACAATGCCCACCTTGCTGATGTATCTGGAGCGTTTTAAACATATCACTGCAGGTGGCTGAATGAGAAAGAAACCAGAAGGACACAGATTAAATTTAGCAGCAGATTGAATTGCGCTCACCAAGGCGTTTGCCACCCTGTCTGTTCCCTCTTCCTCTTAGCTCAGGCTGCAAGATGCCTAATCACAGAAGGCAGCCTTCTAGCAAATTCAGTTAGACAGGGAGAGCCTTGCGGGGGTTAATGAGTATGAGAAATGGAAACAGACATAACTTCTTCACAGAAATAGCCACGAGCATTGGGGGTAAGATTCAGCCCTCCGCCAGACAAAGCTCATCCTTCTCTGGGGGCCAGATATTCCCACAGGTGTGGCAGCTTCAGGTCCCAGGTGTTGGGGAAAGGGGACCAGTTCACTATGAGACAGAAATACACTCTTCCAGTTGGGTTCCTGCCTCTGCAGGACTTCTGCTTCATGAGATTGCACAAGCATTAGTGTTCTGATCTTTATGGATATACGGCACTTGCTCCGAATGCTCAAAATACCCTTACATGGTGGCAATGGATAACTGTCATGGACTGAGCATTTGCCATGCATCAAGAGCTATCCTAAGTCAGTCTATCTTCTGTCTTCACAACGCTTGTTCTTAACCACTATGATAAACTGACCTCATGTAACCTGGGACTGTCACCCCACCACCACTACCACCTGCTAGGTGCCCACTGCTTTCCCAACAAGAGGGCACCCCACTTGAGCTTGACCTCCTGAATTAAGGAGGAAGTTGGTACCTCCCCCTCCTCCCCTCCAGATGCTCACATTCTAAGACATGATGACACACGCATACTCGACCTGTCACAGGGCTGTGCCTGTCTCACCCGTGTTACCTTGTCAAAAATGACCTGTGTCTCTTTCTCTTGAGACCTCAGACAGGGATTACTTGTTAATCTCAAATTTAATTTAATTGAAACATCTATCAAGAGATAGTATTGGTTAAGAGTGTGGTCTTTGTTGCAGTACAGCCTGAGTTTGAATTCCTTCCTTATCATTTATGGTCTCTCATGTATGGTCTTTGGCAGTTACTTAAAATCCCTCTTACCCTCAGTTTTCTCAACTTTAAAATGGATATTATAATAATAGTGCCTCACATAGGCTACTGTGAGGAATAACAAACAGATGTAAAGTACTTCGTGTAGTATGTGCCACATAGTCTGCTCTCAATAAATATTAGCAATGTCTCTTATAATTCGGTGTTAATAAATACGCTAGGCAATGAATAAGACATTATCCCCAACTTTTAGTAGCTCACAGTTCAGTGGAGGAAGCAGATACTAAAATCTGTTAACTATAATACAATATGGTGAGTACTAGAAAAGAAGTCCAGATTTATGATGGTTCAAAACCTTCTTTCTGCCCCCAAACTCCTGAAGTATAAGATGAACTCCCATGAGGAGCAGTGGCTCATTACAGGACAGGCATGGGTGATGCTTACCAGGATGAAGGAAATGGGAGGTCATCCTATGTCCCATTTCCCACTTTCCAATCAGCCCAAACTACCTGAGCAACTCTGATGACATGATATAGATTATAGCCCACTTCCTCTTTCGACAAATGTTTGATAAACACAAACGTGAAAGATCCTGTTTTAGGCACTGCATAGTGTTTGCAATCTAGCCAGAAAGACAACATTGAACAAAAACTTGTAAGTGTGCTGAACATCAGAAAGTAGAGACGTTGGTACCAAGAAGTTTAAAACTTCCTGAAGGACATGAGACCAAGGTTTGAGTAGGAGTTAGTTCAGAAAGGGACTGAGAAACCTTAAAAGCATATTTATCAAAATAAAAGAGGGCTTCCCTGGTGGTGCAGTGTTTGGGAGTCCGCCTGCCAGTGCAGGGGACACGGGTTCGAGCCCTGGTCCGGGAGGATCCCACATGCCGTGGAGCAAGTAGGCCCGTGCTCCACAGCTGCTGAGCCTGTGCTCTGGAGCCCGTGAGCCACAACTACTGAGCCCACGTGCCACAGCTGCTGAGGCCCATGCGCCTAGAGCCTGTGCTCCTCAACGGGAGAGGCCACCGCAATGAGAGGCCCGCGCACCGCAACGGAGAGTGGCCCCCCGCTCGCCGCGGCTGGAGAGGGCCTGCGCACAGCAACGGAGACCCAACGCAGCCAAAAATAAATACATAAATTTATTAAATAAATAAATAAATAAAAATAAAAGAAACCTCACCCCAAATTATAACCCGTACTATCCTTAAAATGCTGATGTATAAACAGGTGCAGAATCCTGTAAGACGCAGATTGGGGATAGAATTCTAGCTCATCCATAATAGTTTGAAAAACTATCTCATGAATGAAACTGACACTAAAATCCTAAGGGATACTATTATAATTTGTAGCCTTAATATGGAAAAGGAAATAGTAAATAGTTATAATATGTAATCGTACAGCTATAAACACAGTTGGGTGTAATGTGAATCATCGATATGAATATAAAAATACATGTAACATATATACACAATATATCTTGGATTTCTTCCTCTCTGCCCCTAGAATTTCTCTTAGGGTTCACAATGACCACTCTTATCTCATGAATTATTAAATCAAAGGCCATTGTATATTCACTCTTGATATAATGAGCCAATAAACTAATTAAATAAAGCTGCCCCCTTGATTTTCCTCCTAGACCTACCAAACCTTCCTGCCCTGAACAGGCCACTGCCATTTCAATTCTAGTCATGTCCTTCTGGCTGTCTCTACTGTCTCCTAAGAAATGTCATCTGGGGAAGTCACATCCTCCCTCACATCTGGGAGATTAATGGACCCATCACAGCCTGGGTCAGAGGCAGCCTGGGAGGAAGCTCTTCATGGGCCCTGAGTTACTTAGAAAGGGAGTGAGGAAGAGTTCAAATAGAAAAGTCTACAAATAAATTTGTATTAGATAAAAGAGGCAGCTGACTATACAAAGGAACAATCTTGATACTGTGAGGACAGAGTGACAAGGTGCCGAAGAAAAGGACAGCACCTCCCCATCCCCACAGACTGGCATTTGGGAAGGTCAAGGCCTTGAGCAGGTATCAGGGCCACATGTCAACAGAAGTAATGGAAGTAATCAAGGCAGTAAGGGTTTTAGAATCAGGCAGACCTGAATTTGAAACCCTGCTTTACCACTCAGTAGCTGTGTATTTTTGTTCAGGTAACCTCTCTGGGGGACTTCCCTGGTGGGCAGTGGTTAAGAATCCTCCTGCCAATGCACGGAACAGAGGTTCGAGCCCTTGTCCGGGAAGATCCCACTTGCCGTGGAGCAACTAAGCCCGTGTGCCACAACTACTGAGCCTGCACTCTAGAGCCCATGAGCCACAACTACTGAGCCCACGTGCCACAAGTACTGAAGCCCACGCGCCTAGAGCCCGTGCTCTGCAACAAGAGAAACCACCACAATGAGAAGCCTGCACACCGCAACGAAGAGTAGCCCCCGCTCATCACAACTAGAGAAAGCGCATGAGCAGCAGCAAAGACCCAATGCAGCCAAAAAATAGATTAATTAATTAATTAATTAATTTTTTTTTAACTCTCTGATTTTATATCTAAAAAGAAGAGAGGAATAATATTTAACTTATAGGGAGGTGGTAGTGAGGATTATAAACAATTTATTCAAGCCAATGGATCTTGAATCAGAAAACTCAACTCAAACTATTTTAAGCTTAAAGAAAATGAATGCACCATCCTACCAGGAAGTCAAGGGAAGAAGAGGCCTAGGGACTCCAGGGACTCAACAACATTGTCAAGACTGTTTTCTTCTGTGTGTTGACCCCATTCACATCTACTGCAGATGGTTTTGCTCCATGCAGCAGGGAGGGGAAAGGAGGAGAAATGGCTGATAATCTACTAGGAGGGAGATAGAGCCTCTTTTGCCCAGGCTCTGTATATGACTTGAGAAGAGGGCTTTGATGGGTCCAGCTTGGGTCCATGCTCAAACCTGTAACAGCCACTGTGGCCAGGGATGTGGGGTATGAAAATAAGCCAAGCCAAGTCTCAAGCACACCCTGAAGGTGGTGGGTGCAATTCCTGGGTTCCAATCAGCACATTCCATGAAGCACTTTAACCTCTTGGTCTTTCCCCATTTGAAAAGTGCAACTATCATCGTACAGAGATGAGAAGAATGTGTTACTGAAATACGATATCTCCCTTGGCACTTCAAACTGCTCCATAAATGTGAAGACATTAATCTGTCATGATTTCCACTGTGAAATAATCACCATCCAGTAACCAAACAGATTGAAAGGTAGATGACTTTTGTCTTGGGCCATTCTTTTATGCATATGTTTTATTATTTCATTCATTTATTGAGCATTTACTATGTGCCAGACCTGGGTTGTGCACTTCATGGGCATTATATTGTTTAGTCTTCACAATAACCTTATGAGGCGCTATTATTAATCCCACTGCATGGTAAGAAAACTGAGGCTCAGGGTGGTTAAGTAACTTGCCTAATACTTCACAGAAGTGGACTTGAATATGGGTCAAGTCAAAGGCCATGCTCTTATCCACCAGGCTACCACTTGGTAGAGGTATGAACAAAACAGAAGAGCGTAGGAAAATAGTGATTAATTTTGTCCAGGGGAAGACTTCAAGGACAAGTTAGGATTTGCCCAGCAGGGAATATGGTAAAGGGCACTCGAGGCAGAGGAAAGACTGTGTGAAAAGACCATATGTGCAACTAATGCTGTTATTCAGTGTTTCGCATCCAAGTTCAGAGTCCCAGTAACTCAAACTATGAGAGGGGGCAGTCTGAATTAGTGAAAGATCTGAACTATGTTCATTTGTAAACAAAACTACATGCAGTTTTATTACATTTAGCATGTTCACAAGCAAAATTCTCAAAAAAAGGAAAAAAATTGTCAAGTGATCTACCTGTTTAATTTTAGTGCAAACTAATTTTGACCCTACTGACATCAGTGGATGGATCCCCAACCTTTCCTGAATTGTCTTATTAGGCATTATACACCCTTTCTCTCTTTGAATTCTCACAGCTACCTTTCCCAGCCTACATCTGTTAATCTGCTTATGAAGACCTACATAAGTCAGCACCCATTTCAGTAATATAAATGACGTTTAATTTTCATTAAATGAGTTTTTAAATCAGAGATGACAATTACTGCCTTTGAAAAACACAGAGAAAAATTTAAATAATGATGGGAAGTAAAAGAGAAAAATTGAATTTCTTCTTTCCCGTGATAAGCTGCTTCTCCCCTATACCTCAGTAAATAGTGCCTCCCATCTACCCAGTGGATCAAGTAGGAAGCTAAGGCAACATCCTACACCCTTCATACCTTCATTCTCTGTCCCTGCCCCTTCATGCAGTCCCAATGCTTTGTGAATTCTGCCTCTTCATAGTTTGGACCCTGCCCCTCCATACCCTTCCCTCTGTCACAGCATCAATTCAGGATTCAGCATCCTTCTCCTCCCTGCTCCTTGTCTTGCTGCTCTCCTCTCCATCCTCTGGAGTGAGCTCTTTAATACACAATGCTGTCAAGTATCTCACATCACTAGCGAGAGTCCAATTGGTCCAAGCAAGGCTAAGCAGAACCTCGCTAGTCCTTTGCTAGAACTGTGACACAGGCTGAAAAATTAAATACCCTCTCACTTCTTCTGCCAGTTGGGGAAGGCTGTATGCAAAAGGTGAGGCTAAGGTCAACGCTCAAAAAGCAGATGAGAAATGGAGAATCCTGGCTATGTCAACTCCTTGGTTCTCATCCCTAATCTGATTTCTTAAAGTTACCACTATAGCTTTGTCAACTGCAGAAGCCAGTAAATTACTCTTTTGCTTAAAGACAAACAAACAAAAAATAATGATGATTGTGTCCATGCCTGGATCCTCACTAAGTCCCCATTATTTTGAGGATGAAGTGCAAGCTTGTAAGCCTGGCAAGCGAAGCCCTTTTTGGCATGCCTTCTTTCTCCCATCTCAGTCTGATCTCACCATGCTCACCTTACCGCACCCAAAGTTTAAAGCTGCATCCATCCTGAGCTGTGTTTTGTTGTTTTTATTGGTGTTGTAGTTATTGTTTTTGTTGTTGATGCACTGACTTCCCCAGACCCTCTTCTAGTGCTAGACCTTTGCACTCCACATAGCCATACTTTTATCTGCTGAGCTAAGCCTTCCAAAGGCACCTTCCTGACCAAACCCTCTTCCCTATGTGTCCTTAGCCTCTAAACTCAGCTCTATCACAGCAAAATAAACACACTATTTTGTAGATCTGTTTACCTTTCTCTCCTCTGTTTGCCTTCTCCTGTTCAATGAAAGCAGAGAAGGACAGTATCCTTCTTCTCCATAACTAACATAGTGCTGGTCCATAAACTGGCCCCCATATGCAGAGGGCAAGGAGAGACAAAAGAAAGAGGCAGACCACTCCAGATGGGTAGGTGGCAGGTTAATAAGCAAGGGAACTTAACATATGAGCCTTGTCTTGGGGGCTGCAAGATGAGTAGATCTCTGCACCTGCCCACCAGAATCTTAAACACTTATACAGGGTCCTTAACGAGGTTCAGTCATTTACACCGTCCAGATGGTCTCAGCAACACATTGCTCTCTCAAGTCTGCATCCTTGGAAGCAGCTCCCACTGTGGGAACATTAGGCAGAAAGTATATTCCAAGACAGGGAAGGGGTGATGAGCCTCTGATTGCTCAGGTCTAGCTCTCAAGTCAGTCAGTGGTCACATCCTCTCGATGACCTCCTCCAACATTCCACTCCTAGTGACTGGCTCTTACATGTTATATGCCCCCCTCTTACTCAGTGTGCCCTGAGCAGTCAGCAGGGGGTTTTACTAGCATGGAGGTGGCTCTCTTGGTGGCTATCTGGTTGTAACATTCGGGGCAAATTCCAGCAATGATGGGGCTTGGTGTTCTCAGCAGCCTAGCACATTGCTCCACGGTGAGAGTGCGGACAGTGCCTGTTTCCAGGGACTGCCATACCTTTATGGTGCTGAGTGTTTCGGCAGGGGTCCCCAGTCTGACATATGGGACAACTGGCCCTACTGGTTGATCATTTAAATGTGTTAAAGCCTGGGACAGTACTTTAGTCCACCTAGCCAAGGTGGTTTTAGTTTTTAGGAATTTAATCTGCTGCTTTAAAATATATATGTGTGTGTATATATATTATGTATGTATGTATATATGTATACGTATACATATTGGGTCAGCCAAAAAGTTCCTTCGGTTTTTAAGAAAAATAAAAGACACATTTTTCATTTTTACCGAGAACTTTATTGAACAACATATTCACCCTTTTGTTCCACTACCTCTGCCATTTTTCAGGCAACTTCATAATTCCATCTTCCCAAAACTTAATTTTTTTGAGCAAAGAACTGTTCCAGGTGCCTTTTACAGTCTTCCAGAGAATTGAAATTTTTTCCATTAAGAGAATTTTGTAAAGACCCAAATAAATGGAAATCTGAAGTCTCAATGTCTGGTGAATACGGTGGATGAATCAGAACTTCCCAGCCAAGCTGAAACAGTTTTTGCCTGGTCATCAAAGAAACATGCGGTCTTGCGTTATCCTGATGGAAGATTATGTGTTTTCTGTTGACTAATTCTGGACTCTTTTTGTCAAGTGCTGCTTAAGTTGGTCTAATTGGGAGCAGTCAAGTTGGTCTAATTGGGAGCAGTACTTGTTGGAATGAATTGTTTCATTTTCTGGAAGGAGCCCATAATAGAGGACTCCCTTCCAATCCCATCATATACACAACATCACCTTCTCTGGATGAAGACCGGCATTTGGTGTAGCTGGTGGTGGTTCATTTCACTTGCCCCACGACGTCTTCCATTCCACATTACTTTACAGTATCCAATTTTCATCGCCCGTCACAATTTGTTTTAAAAACAGAACTTTTTCGTTGCGTCAGTAGAGAATTGCATGAGGAAATATGGTCAAGGAGGTTTTTTTCACTTAATATATGTGGAACTCAAACATTAACGTGATGAATATAACCAAGCTGGTGCAAATGATTTTCAACACTTGATTCGGATATTTTGAGTATGTCGGCTATCTCCCACGTGGTATTGTTCTCAATTAATGTCTCCATTTGATTGCTGTCAACTTCAACTGGCCTACCTGACCATGCATGGGGCATTGTCCGGCAAGAAATCTCCAGCATGTATACAGATTGCCAACAAATACATGAAAGGATGCTCAACATCACTAATCATTAGAGAAATGCAAATCAAAACTGTAATGAGGTATCACCTCACACCAATCAGAATGGCCATCACCAAAGAATCTACAAACGATAAATGCTGGAGACGGTGTGGAGAAAAGGGAACCCTCTTGCACTGTTGGTGGGAATGTAAATTGATACAACCACTATGGAGAACAGTATGGAGGTTCCTTAAAAAAACTAAAAACAGAACTACCATACGACCCAGCAATCCCAGTACTGGGCATATACCCCGAGAAAACCATAATTCAAAAAGGGTCATGTACCACAATGTTCATTGCAGCTCTATTTACAATAGCCAGGACATGGAAGCAACCTAAGTGTCCATCGACAGATGAATGCATAAAGAAGATGCGGTACATATATACAATGGAATATTACTCAGCCATAGAAAGAAACCAAATTGAGTTATCTGTAGTGAGGTGGATGGACCTAGAGACTGTCATACAGAGTGAAGTAAGTCAGAAAGAGAAAAACAAATACCGTATGCTAACACATATATATGGAATCTAAAAAAAAAGGTTCTGAAGAACCTAGGGGCAGGACAGGAATAAAGACACAGACATAGAGAATGGACTTGAGGACACGGGGAGGGGGAAGGGTAAGCTGGGACAAAGTGAGAGAGTGGCATGGACATATATACACTACCAAACGTCACTAGTCACTCTATTTTAAGGGCAATCCACATCCTTGGCAATACGCCACCCCACCCTGGGGCTACAGTGGCCACTCTTTATGTAGCTAATCTCCTGTATCTATTCAAGGGTCAGTTGCTGGGGTTCATACCAAAGCTAGGGTATCAGCTTCCTTATTGCCAGGAGGTATCAGTGCCTTATGAGCTAGGATGTGAAAAACAGTGAGGATTGCCTCAGGCTCTTTGAGGCAAACCCAAATATCTTTCCACATATCCTGACCCGACAAGGGCTTATTCATGATCATCCACCCATAGGCTTCCCATTGTCCAAGCCATAGGGTTAATTCCTTTAGAACAGCCCAACTGTCAGTGCAAAGGGTTAATGGCCAAGGCTCATGAGTGATCCTCAGCCATACCCTCTGAGTTCAGCCCCTGACTGCTGTGGTTCTTTCTTGTTTCCATCCAGATGGTGTCAGTGTTAGGTTGAGTAGCAACTGTAGTCCACGTGGGTGGGTTTCCCCAACTAGACACACCTGTATATCAGGCATCAGCAGGAATTTCCCCCACTCCCTCTCTACAGGCCACAGGGGCTGCCGTAGGTATAGGGACAGGATCACTTGGAGGATCTACATACTCTACAGAGCCTACTAGTACCCACATTTCTAGAGAGAATGGGATGGTGGACAGGGTGCTCCTCTGCTGTAAATAGGCTGGGGGTTTGAGCCATGGCAGAGGTGGGCTGATGGAACATATGCTCAATCCACCCTTTGATAGGAAGGGAAGTTCTTCCTATGATACGCTGTTCCTTCATGAGAGGCTCTCCCTGGAGGAGTGCTGGGTACACTGCTATGTGCTGTTGCTCTATGACCATATATCTGGTTTCTCCCCCCTTTCAGAGTGGGGACCAACCAAAATCCTAGGAGTACTCTCTGTTGTCTTTGTCACAGTGCCCAACCCATACCTTCCGCGTCACAGACACATCTAACTCAAACGGTAGCACAGCGTGGGAGATACCGAGAGCTTTAATCTGCTTCACTAGTGTCTTCGCCTTCTCAAAGGCAGCTTGCTGCCCTGATCCCCAGTCCCGCACATGCCCTTTCTTTACCAGGTGGTATAAGGGACAGAAGCACTGTGCCAGGTAGGGAAAAAAGTCCTCCAAAACCCCCAAATCCCTACAAAGTCTGGCGCCTCTTTCACGGTCTTAAGGGTTGGATAGGCTTGCCCTTGTCAATCATAGCTTTTGGGACCACTCATGTCTTACCGACTAATCAACTCCCAAGGCAGTACATAGTCCTTAAATTTTCTCAGGGTTCAACATCCATCTTCTTCCATGCATATGTTGCAGCAAAGTCTGCAAAATGTCCTGTAGCAGAGGAAAATTTTTACATGTTAACCTTGTATCATCAATATAATAGACCCATTTTACTGATGTGGGGAAGGAGATCTCAGGGTACCATCCCATGACGTATGGTGGGGGCTGTGCAGGTTGCCTTGGGGAAGCACTTGAAATGTTCGTTGTCACCCCTCCCATGTGAAGGCAAATTGAGCTTGTGACTCAGGGGCCAGGGATACACTGAAAAAGGCATTTGCTAAGTCCAGTACAGCATGGTACACTCCTAAGGCCATGGCCAAAGTATCCAAGATGGTGGAGATGTTGGGTACAGCCACATGAATGGGGGAACACCACCCTTTAAATTTTTCAGTAGTTCATGGTCATCTGCCACGAGCCATCTGGTTTTCTTTACCAGCCATACTAGGCTATTGGAAGTACTATGGACGTGGCATGCAATACCCACTTGGTGAAGTTCTCAGATGGTTTTTCCTATTTCTTTATGCCTAACAGGCAATTTATATTGTTTGACAGTTACCACTCTTTGTGGGTGTAGTAGACTTACTGGTTCCCAGTTGGCGTTTCTCCTCAGCGCTGGTTTGATTACTCTAACCCAGAGGTGAAATTAATTCACACATAGAGATTTGCAGAGTTTGACCTTATAGGATATCAATGCCCAATATGTCCTCTGGTATTGGGGAGATAAAAACCTCATATTCTCATAGGGGAAAACATCCAATCTGCAGTGTCATAGGGACCTTTCTGACATTGCTGTTTTCCCTCCATAACCATCAGTGGTGCTGAGGGGGCCAGAAGGCTTCTGAGGGTGACCGTGTATCGATGTATTAGAGTACACTCAGCTCCAGTATCAACCAGAGCTGTCACCTTTTGTTTATTTCTGGGGGACCAGTGAATAGCAAGCTCAACTTGAGGCCTCTGATGGCCTCCCACAGCCTCACCTGGAGGCAGCAGCCTCGTCCTTCGTCCTGTACCCGGGGTGTGAGAGGCACCCACCCCTAACAGGACTGGATCCCCTAGGTCTCTGCTGGAGCAGGTGGGGCATCAGGAGCGGTAGGGACACGTGGGACAGGTCTGAACTGTTGTTCAGGTTTAAAGGCTTTCCACAGGCCAACCAACACAGCATTGGGTTGCAGGCCTGTCTTTTTAGGTGGGGTATCGACAGCAATGAGGTCAAACCACCTGTGCTTCCAAGTTATTTTTACTGGACCCTTTATGGCCTATTGGGATAGCCTTCTGGCTTTTCGAGTTCCCTCTCCATATTGGGTCTTTCCTACAACATGTACCTGTTTGTGGAATTTGTCAGTTTCTCCCAGATCAACAATGGACCACGCAACATCAAAACCATCTTATCCCACAACTGGAATCACAGGGATACCAGGTGCTTGGGGCAAACTGGAGTATTTTGGCTTCCATTCCTGCATGTAACGTGGCCCAATCGAGACCTTCAAAGATGGGGGCAGGGGGGCGGTAAATGGCCTGTCTCATTCCCAGCTTTGTGAGAATTTGTTGTACCTCCTATATAGATTTCCAGGGTCCCACATGCCCAGAGAGACCCCCTCTTGGGTCAAGCCTCCCTGCAGGCTAGAATAATTCCAATATATAAGGGAATGAGTACCTTGAACCCCCCGAGTGCCATGCAGGTGCTGCCAGAAGACAGAGTGTGTGGTATGGTCATTTTCTCTGCCTCCTGCCCTGTCAGAGAAATGTCATTGTCCTCGTATCCCACAGCTGCACTAACTACGCCTGGATATTTTCCCTGGCCTTTTGCTGGAAATCGGCAGCTATATCAATAAACTCAGTGAGAGTATATTCTCTCATCATGAACATTTCCTGAGTCGGGGTCTGCCCACTGGCTGGGGTTGTTGCTGCTGTATTTTTGTTTTCCCTTGTGTTACAGGTCTGATGGCACGGGGCACTTCCTCCATTTCACTGTCAATCACCATAACATCCCCCTCTTCACTCTCCTCACTTTCCCTCTAAGTGTCCCAATCAGGCTTTGTCATAAGTTCTTGGATCGTAATCTGCAGCAGCTTGCACCCTCCTAGCTTTGCAAAATTGCACACAAGGCTCTCCAACTTATCCTGCTCTCCCACCTGTCTGCCAGCCCCAAAGCTAGCAGAGTAGTGGACACTACACGTCCTTCTCTAACCTCAGCTCTTCTTCTGACTTTCTAACTTGGCTTCAGCCTCTAGTTGGCCTGGATTTCTAGCCAAACTAACCACAGTCGAGGCCAGCCCACTGTGCGGCCATTCATCTCCCTTCTTTGCCACAGTGTGCTCTGCACAGTTCCTCAAACAAATGCATTAGAGCAGCTGGCATTTTCGAGGTGTCCCTGTGCTCACACAGTGGTCAACAAGCATATGGGCCACCCCTCTACACGTAGAGGTCAATGGCCAAGCCATGATTCCCCCCCTCAAATGCCTCTTTCCCAAGACCCATTTCTTCAGTCTCCTGGCTGGCTCACCAATTGTTGGTTCATAAAATGGACCCCATACACAGAGAGCAGGGAGAGACCTAAGAAAGAAGCAGATCACTCTAGATTGGTAGATGGCAAGTTTAATAAGCAAGAGAGCTTACATAGGAGGCTTGTCTTAGGCAACTGCAAGATGAGTAGATCTCCACACCCACCCACCAGAATCTTAAACGTTTATACAGAGGCTTTAACAGGGCTCAGTCACGAATACTGTCCAGATGGTCTCAACAACACATTGCTCTCTCAAGCCTGTGTCCTTGAAATGGCTTTGGCTATGGGAACGGTGGTTGGAACATACATTCCAAAAACAGGGGAGGGGGTGAGGAGCCTGCGATTGCCCAGGGCCATCTCTCAGGTCAACCAGCAGTCACATCTTTATGACCTCCTCTGACACACAGCAGGTAGTCAGAAATGTTTGCTGAATGAATAAAAGAATGAATATACTGAGATACTTCAGTTTGGACACCTTGATAATTAAATCATACCATCTTGCTTTAGAAAATCCCCTAACTTGTGTGAGGCAGGAATGTCCACTCCCCTGTCACTGGAGGCTGTAATATGTACATATTCAATTCATAGGTTAGATAGTCTTATGATCGAGCTGATTCTCTTAAAGAGTTTAATATTAGCTTTTAATTACATCCTGCCATGCAACTAGTACTTTATTAAATGTAAGGGAAGAAACGCCTCTGCATATCAACAGAGGTGAATTCAATTCAATAATTCTGTTAAGTATTTTTGTGCTCTAATAGTCAAATTGCTACAGGAGATGTCATTTCCATAGGTTTGTCAACTGGAGAATGCTGAACGGTTACTTGAATACCTTTTAAGGGCTTACTGTTTGCAGAGGGGTTTTTAAATGATTTCCAAAGGCAAGTTAGCTCCTGACACCTTCTCAGAAGTTCTCTGCATTCTTTCATTTCTCTTCCTCAAAGCAATAGTCATGGGGGCTGAGGGCTTTTTTCATGCTGCTTCCCCTCACTTCCCATGCAGCATATACCCACCGCCTCTCCTCCAGTTGAAATGGTAACCTTTCAGAGCTCGTTCCAGAAACCACCTCTTCCATAAAGCCTGCCCAGATTTACCTCGTGTTAGTCTTTACCTATCAAAACATCCTCACTCTGGTGTCCTAAAGCATGACTTTTGGGGTAATTTAGCCCAGCTCATGACCTCTGTGAAATGAATAGATCTTTGTGATTCACCTCCCTGAACTAAGAGCTCTGGACTTGAAGTCTGAGAAACCTGTGTGAGAACCCTAGGTCTGCTGAATACTTGTGTAAGTTACAGCATCTCTCTGGGCCTTAGTTTCTGCACCTGTAAAATGGAAACAATACAGGTGGTAGAGAGGATTCAATGGTCTAATATATGTGAAAGTTCATCACCTCATGACTGGCATGGGGTTCAAACCACTGTTCAAACCACTCCTTACAGCCATGATGTGTGGGATTAAAACAGCTGTCTGATAATCACATGAAGAGGACATCTGATAATCACATTAGATTCTCCTTCGACCAGATTCCTCACCCAGTGGTTCTCAACCAGGCTCTGCATCCAAATCAATGAGCAAACGGTTTTGCAAAATACAGACTCTGGGCCCTGCTGAATCAGAATCTCAAGGTCTGAGCTGTCAAACACAGACAAATATTAATGGCTCATTTGTTCCGTTGATACTGATAAGAAGCCAGTATTGAGAACTTCCAAACAACCCAAAACAGAAGCACCTTTTCCACTGAACAGATGACCAGACAGGAGGAGGCTTCATAACCACAAGTTCCCAGCCCACAGTCATGGAGAAGTGAGCAATTAGGGAAGTAACTGGCTCAAGAGGAGGAAACTCCCCAAACGGCAGGCAGCTGGTGAATCAGCTCATCCAGGTGCGGTGGAAAAAAGAAGGAAAGCTCTTCCCTTTCTGACCGAAAGCAATTACTTCAGCCGGGGCATATCAAAAAGACAAGTGTGTTTGGTGCACACACCCAAGAGGGGGCTCTAGTCCAAGCTCACAGCATCTGGTTGGAAAGGGGGCATCTGAGGTATGGCAGTAAGGCTGGCAGGTCCTTGCTTGCTTCCACTGTAGAGTCCTACTACGTGCCAAGTCTCTTAAACTACCATCTCTCTGAATCTTCTCAACAGCCCTGTCACATAAGCATTGTTGTCCCCATTTTACAGAGGAGGAAACTGAGGCACAGAAAGCTTATATGACTTTGCTAGTATGCAGCAAGCCTGGACTCCAAACTCTGTCCTTAAGAGTTTGGGGATTGTAAGTCATTATTTCAATTCTATGAGCCTCCCTTTCTTCACCTCAGATAATGGAAATTTTACTATTGTGAAGAGTGAGGTAAGGGATTAGGAAGGACACACGGCTATCAGTAAGTGGCAGCCAGTGTTGCTGTTCAGTGTTGCTAAAGGATCCCTCTGAGATCTACCACGTGAGGGAATGTGGCCTGAGGAGTAGGTGCTAGACATTTGCAAAGGAGATTTGAAAGCCAGATTTAACTCTGTAAGATGATGGCCTGGTTGAGATTGACTGGTTACTTACTGACAACTCACTTTATTGTACTTTTCTTTGTCTTTTTTAGTTACTCTTGGAAAGTGATTTAAAATGTGTTCCTAAGTGGAAAAGACCCTCAAATTAGAGAGGAATCAGTTATTTAAGGTCCAAAAGGCAGATACTGTTGTGATGTGATGATACACACATTAAAAACAAAAACAAGAAACACAGTCTCCCAACAGAAATGCAATTCCAGGCATCTGCTCATACTGCAGCCCGCACACCTTCCAGAGTCCTCAATCATGGAGTGCCCCGGAGAACAGAAGGCACCCTTGCCCAGGGTGCCTTCTGCTAAATGCCTGGGCAGCTACCCTGGGCCTCCCTGCTTCCCTTCTCCTTTTGTCCTTCTTGCTTTGCCCAGCTAGTCCTTCAAGAAGGCAAACAATCCATTTGGTTTACTTCACGTTACACAATTTTCCAGTATCCCCAACTCTGGTTTTGCTCTTTAACCGTTTCAAGCCCACTTCTGTGTCTAAAACAGCAAGCAGCACCCTGAATTGAGTTAACACTGTAAGTACTCTGTGTGTGTTTGTAAACTGCGAACAGCTGAACAAATGTTGGTCACGTCATGCATGGGTGCCCTGTGTCTTGTGCTTCTCTGCATCGCCAATGAATGCACCACAGCAACCGCCTGGTAGGTTTTAAATAAACGTTTATTCAGTGAATAAATAAGAAACAATAGAATCTATTGAGGTAAATAAAGGCCTAGGAGAATAAAGGCTCAAATGCAGTCCCTGAGAATTGCTGAAAGCTCTCGTTTACTGAGGACTTCACTGTTCGCCAGCAACTGTGCTAAGGACATTATGCACGGTCACGGAGGCCCCTTGGTGTGAGTGTCATTATTATCAGCTTCATTCTCCAGATGAGGAAATGAAAACAAATAGAGGTTAAGAGATTACCCCAAGCAGAGTTGAGATTGGAATCAAGAGCTCCAGCTCTGGAGCCCACTGCCTTAATCACCATGCCTTGCTGCTCTCTGACGAAAGAGCTCAGCAAACAAATTTCAAACTTGGAAGAAAATGTCAAGATTTATAGAATCAAACACACATATTTTACTGATGGTGAATATGAAACATAAGGCAATTCCAAACTACATCTACAACCCTGAGTGGTGGAACGAGCTTGGGCTTTTATCATCAGACCATAATGGGTTGGAATTCCAACTGTCACTTGAGAGCTGTGTGGCTTTGGGCTTATCACTGAGCCTCTCTGAGCAACAATTTGTTGTCTCAGTGGATGTTCCCTTTGGGATCCTGGGAAAGGGGTCCATCACTGTAAGTCTGTTGCCATACTTAGAGATGTTGTACGTAAACACCCACAAGAGCATCACAAAGTGCTCAATAAATGGTAAATATGTTATTTTTAATATTTTGTTTCATACTTCTGTCTCTATACACTTTTTCCTATTACTTCATGTGCCTGACACATTCCTACTCATCTAAGACAGCAGCTCTAGCCCAAGCCCTCTGGGAACTCTTTCCTGGCCCTCTCTCCAGCTCTCTTTCCTTAGAGGTTTTCATTCCTTCCTTGAAGCCATGAAGGTATCTGGAAGTAGCAGCAAGGCTCAATCAGAGACAGGGCCCATGGCTCTGGGGCCAGGCCAGGAGATTGTAGAAAAAATGCAATAGTTATTGAGCTTCTGCCATGTGCCAGGCATGGTTCCAGGCACTGAGAAAAGAGTGTTGAATTCTGTGTGGTCTCTGTCTTGGTGCAGTTAAATGCTAACATGGAGGAAAAAGACAAAGGAACTCACCCGTTAATGTTCAGGCTGATAAGGGTGAAATCACCATGTGGATCAGAGAAGTCCGAGGCAGAACTCTTGGACTGCACTTTGGAAGACAGGCAAGAGTTTACCATGAAAAGGAAGGCAGGAGGGGCAGAAAGTGCAGATCAATCGGAGTGGCTCCCACAAAGTGTGGGTATGGAAAACCAAGCACCTTTATCCTAAAAGATGTGAGTGTCCCCGAAGGAATAGAAGCAGAAGGGTAACGGGTGAAATTTACTTTCTAGATAAGTGCCAAATCCCTCCTTCCATCGTGGATCATTCTATTTCTTCCCACACGTTCGTTAAGACAACATTCCTCTCAACATCCGCTTTGAGGTTTCTGTTACTTTCAGCCTCTCAGATGTTGATGAGGACTCAGCCTTGCCTTACAGAGCAGAGATTAATGTAGTCCAACCCCTTGTCTTCCTGTCTTCCATTACATGAAGAAATGTGATAAAGTGGTGACGAAAGCTGTGAACAATTTTTTTTTTTTTTTTTTGAGAGAAATACCAAGACACTTGGCAGAACACATTTTATCATCCTGTGTTATAATCAGAGAGAGACAGCCTGGCTCCCTGCCCTCTAGGCCTTTTCTACCACTGTCTCAGTGAGTAGTTTGCAATCAATCAAGGAGATGGTGCTTGAATTCTAGATGGCATGTCTCCGTCTGTCTCCTCGCAACACGAATAAGAAAGACTCTTTGCATGACAGGGCCATTTATTAAGAGCAAGGTTTCAGTACTCCTTTCTGTGATAAAGCAGCCAGAGTCAGCTTTGGGCCTCTTCTGGGATCAAGATATCCTACCTCTTCAAAGCTCAGCCCAATGACTTATATCAACAAAGCTATTGATCTAAGAGAAGAGGAATTCTCCCAAAAGTCCCTCATCTGGATATCATCATTGTTTAACACCTGCTTTCTTCTTTACCTCCTCGACTTGGTATTTGTCTTCCTAGTTCACAGACATTGTTATTTCTGCAGCTAACACTGAATTCATTGGCTAGAATTTAGTAGTATTTCAATCATAATGTCTTATCATTACATATCTCCTTACTATTTACAAAACCCTTTTCACTTTCATTACCTGGTACCCAAACCAAATGGCCTCTCCGTTATTATATTTCTTGATTTTATTTTTTTACTATATTTGACAATCCTAGTAACCTTGAAAATCTCTCCTCTCTTGAAACGTTTTTAAATTCCTGATCTTGGGTCCCAAGTCTATGTCCTACTCACCTATTGGCCAGCCTAGTGTATCAGTCAGCTTTCACTAGGTAATGCTGTGGTAACAATCCTTCTATCTCAGTGACTGATAACAAAAGTTAATTTGTCAGTCACATGTTAGCTGCAGGTTGGCTGTAGCTCTACTCCATATGTCCTCTTCTTTCTCGGACCTAGCCTGAAGGAGAAAACCTATTTTGGACATGCCATTTTTGTGCAGTGGGAAAGGAGCATTGACAGTGGTTTCTTAATGATTCTGCTCATTACAAGTGACTTCTACTCACATTTTATTGGCCAAAGTAAATCACAAAGCTCAGCCTAATATCAGTGGTACACAGAAGTATAATCTTCTTATAGGAAAGGCAGCAAATAAGCGTAAACAGTATTATAACCTACTATACTTGGGATGCTTTGCTGATGTTCACTGCTGAGGAGTCCATGGTGCTCTCCAGAGACAATGTCCCATTTTCCTTCCTGTATGAGTTCTCAACACTCTAAACTGTGTCCTTCTCCATAGGTGCCCCAACTCAGAAGCCCACCCAGTGCTGTGTCTTGGTCTCTTCCTTCCACTGTAGAATCTGGGAGTGATGATCTAAAAATGGAATTAATGATCACCAGCACCTGCAAAGCTAATCATGGCAGAAAGTACCTTACTTATTTTATGAAGAGTTATTGGGTTGGAAGAGCAGGATAAAATTTTTTTAATTTTATAAATTGAGGGATTTAAAAAAAAAATAGTCTTGACTTAATTTTGTAAACTTAAAACAAGAAAACCCTAAGGCCCAGAGAGGTATATTTATTTGCCAGTGCTCATAAGGCTAGAGAATGATAAAGCAAAGACCATAACAGATTTTTTTTTAAATCAAGGCTCTTTCCACCACCCAAAGACATGTAGTCTGATACAGACAAACTTCAGCAAGGGCTTTGCCTTCCTCTTTCATCATACACTGTGAGGAAGATTAGAAACTGTGATCCAGAAGTCTGTACATTCAAGTGAAATTGTACTATGTTGAGAGAGAGTACCCAAAGGGTTCTGATTAATGCATCCATACCATCTTAAAGGCGATCTCTAGGAGTACGCTATAGGGATATTCTCCAGGTCTTATCCTAGCCAACATTTTTATTAATTACTGTGTCAAGAACATAGAGATCACGCTGTGATAGTCATTGGCACTGTTCATTAACTATCTCTAAGCACCTGATAGAATTGCAATTTCTGACCTCCGTGTGGTTGATGAGGTCATGAAACCAATTCCAGCTAATGAGAAAAAGTAATGAGTATTACTTCCAGGCTGGGGCATCTAATTTCTGATGGGAAATCTTCAGAGTCTTTTTCCTTCGCCACGTTGACCAGCAGTATTTGAGGTGGAGGTTCCTCTCAGCCTCGCTCCTGGAGCGAGGAGACATGGAGCAGTCCCAGCCAATTCATCACGGACTATAACATAAGCAAAAGATAAGATTTTGGATCTTATTGGCTACTGGGGATTTAGGACTTGTTTATCCTTCAATATAACTGAGCATATTCTGATTGGCTCTCATATTAGCAAAGTCTATTAATATAAAACAAATCTGAGAGAGATAGCCAATATAACAATTGGCTAATTCAGGGTGGAAAAGCATTGCAGTAGGTTGGGATTAAGGGCTAAATGTATCTAACAAGATAGATTTTAAGAGTACTAATGTAATTTCCTGCGCTTAAGTTTTAGAAATCAATAGAAGTTCATAAAAGGAAAGGTTTGTAGCCTATAAGCTCATAAGGAACCAATATTATACTTGGCTGCCAAAAAAGCCAAACTCATTGGTTGTTTCGATTTATAAAAAAGATAGTGTCTAGAGATCAAGGAAATTAATAGTGCTATATGCCATAGAGAACACATCAAAAGCACCAGGCTTCGATGAATAAAAAGTGTAGCCGATGGAGAATGACTAAGATGCTGAAGGGACTTGAAACTATGCCAGATAAGGAGTTGTTAAAGGATCTGAGATGTGTAACCCAGAGGAGTCTTAGGAGACACATTATCTCTTTCTTTGAAAATCTGGAGAGCTGTATGGAGTGAGAAAGTCATATTCTGTTTTGCATCAAGGCCCGTAACAGGGAATAACAGGGGAAAGCTGTAAGAAAGAAGAAGCAGCTCCAGGGATGTCTCCCCTGACCTTCACAGAAAAGTCTGCCAGCAACTCCCTTAGACCCATAGATAAGCTTGACCTTTGTTGAGACAATGATCACACTGAATTTGTCTATATAAAGATGTCTGAAAATTGTGAGATTCTTCAGGGAAAAGAGAGTACATTAGTTATCCGTATTCCAATGTTCAGGACCCATTCCATATTTATAGGATGGAATTTAATCAGAAGGAATGTTCTAACAAGCAGAATCCCACAGCAGGGAACAAATGCCCGCTTTTGGGGAAATTCATCCAGTAACGTAAGGGCTAGAAGAGAAGACCCTTTAATATTTGTTCCAACTCTGCTTCCACCCTTCTGCGAAATTCAATTAAGTCTTCCCTGGGATCTGGCATAGATTCATACTTAAAGCCCACCACCAACTCACGTGCTTATGGATAATCTGTGCTGCCTTCTTAAGAAAGAAATAGAGAAGCCTGGTGTTCAAAATGGTAGACCATATTGGATGCTTAGTTTCTTTGACTATAGTCCAATATCTAAATTTCATTAGATGAATTTGTAAGTAAATTAGTGCTATCCTTCCTCTCAGACACACATTTGACTTTCAAAGCAGCTTGTGTGTGTGTGTGTAACTTAAATATAAGATCTTGTAGAATTATGCAGCATGTCTGGTATAGAGACCAATATGAAAGCTACATGAGAAAATAAAAGTGCATTCACTTAGTCAAGAAACAGGTATTAAGTATCTACTGGGTACCTCACACTGTACCAGGCTCTGATCATATAAAGATTAGATAGGTCAAGCCCCACTTTCAAGGAACATACAGTGTAGGAGGAATATAGGCAATGATAACACAATATATGAGAAAATGTGCACAAAAATCTGTGTGGAATGAGGTTGATTGTAGTGCATTTGATTGCAATAAAAACTAAGAGAAAAAGCATAAATATCCAGCAATTTTGGACCGTTTTAATATTACATACATTCAAAAGAATACTACATTTTTTATAATTGACTTCTTTGGTAAATAGGTATAAAATAAAAAGAAGGATTTTTTTAAGTTAATAGACTTTATTTCTTAGAACAAACAAGTTCACAGCAAAATCAAAAAGAAAGTACAGAGTTCCCATATACCCCCTCCCTCTACACATGCATGGCCTCTCCCACTATCAACATTCTGAACCAGAGTGTTACATTTGTTACAACAGATGAACCTACACTGACATGCTACTATCACCCAAAGTCCATAGTTTACAGTAGGATTCACGCTTAGTGTTGTACATTCTATGGGTTTTGACAAATGAATAATGACATGTATCCGTCATTATAGTTTCATACAGAATAGTTTCTCTGCCTTAAAAATCTTCTGTGCTCTGCCTAGTAATCCCTCCCTTCCCCCAACTCCTGGCAACCACTGATTTTTTTTATTGTCTCCATAGTTTTGACTTTCCCAGAATGTCATATAGTTGGACGTTTTCAGATTGGCTTCTTTCACTTTGTAATATGCATCTAAGATCTATGTCTTTTCATGGCTTGATAGGTCATTTCTTTTCTTCACTGAAAATATGCCATTGTTTGGGTGTATCACAGTGTATTTATCCATTCACCTACTGAAGGACATCTTGGTTGCTTCCATGTTTTGGCAATTATGAATAAAGCTGCTATAAACATCTATGTGCAGCGATTTTTGTATGGACGTGAGTTTTCAACTCATTTGGAAGTACCAAGGAATATGATTTCTGGGTTGTATGGTAGAACTATGTTTAGTTTTGTTAGAAACTGGCAAACTATCTTCCAAAGTAACTATACCATTTTTCATTTCCACCACCAATGAATAAGAAGTCCCATTGCTCCACATCCTTGCTAGCTATTTGTGGTGTCAGTGATTTGGATTTTAGCCTTTCTAAAAGGTGTGTAATAGTATCTCATTGTTGTTTTAATTTGCAATTCCCCTATCATATGATGTTGAACATCTTTTAATACTCTTATTTGCCATCTGTATATCTTCTTTGGTCAGTTGTCTGTCTATTCAGATATCCTGCCGATTTTTTAATTAGGTTGTTTGTTTCCTTATTGTTGAGTGTTAAAAAGTTGGTTGTATATTTTGGATACAAGTCCATTATCAGATATGTGTTTTGCAAGTATTTTTCCCAGTATATGGCTTATATTTCATTATGTTAAAGTCATTTGCAAAGCAGAAATTTTTTAATTTTAATAAAGTCCAACTTGTCAATTTTTTCTTTAATGATTGTGCTTTGGGGTTCTATCTTAAACCTCATTATCAAACCCAAGGCCACCTAGATTTTCTCCTTTGCTACCTTTTAGGAGTTCTATAGTTTCATTGTTTTAGGTCTATCATCCATTATGAGTAAATTTCTTTAAAGTTGTATGGGCTGTGTCTAGACTCATTGTTTTCCTGTTTGTTTGCTTTTTTCTTTTTATGAAGATGGGCATGACTTCCAAGTTCTTTTACATGTCAGAACTGAAGCCAGAAGTCATATTTTTTAAGGAATAAATGCTTCAAAGTCATACAAAAAATCTGGTCTAAAAGAATAATGACAGGAAAATGTTTCATATAATGTCAAATTTTAAAAAAAGCAATATTACAAAATAGTATGTCCAGAAAGAGATGAACTTTGTTTTTTTAAAAAAAACTCTATTTATAGACATACATGAGAAAAAATTGGTTATCTCAGAGTTGTATGTTAAGTGTTTTGGGGTTTTGCCTGTGATTTTTTTTGCATTTTTTTCAAATGTGTTACAATGAATATCTATGAATTTTATAATTGGAGTAGAGCAATGAATGCTGTTTTGGGAAAGTAAAAGGTAATTTTCAAAAGTGGAAAGTGTCAAATACTGCAGTAAAAGATGTGCCAGATGCCCTGGCGTCATAACAAGGAGCAACTGCTCTGTGCTGAGGGCTGAGTGGTCTCAGGACCACTCTAGTTCAGCCCCAAGACACATCCATCTCATATGCTGCCTCAGATAATGGCACCAAGCACAGAGGACACAGCCTCTTTGAACTTCGTCTCAGTGGTTTGGAAAGCACACTAACATCCCAGTTTCCCTTGGGAACGGAGCATGCATAACGGTACCTAAACCAGGCATCTTTTTTCAGTTAAAAGCCTGAAGGCAAAATACTGCCTGGGTCACTACCTGTTACATAGAGTAGTCGTTTCTTTTATTTTTCCTTATATTGCTTCTTTTATTATGTGAGGGCTGTCTCTTCATTTTATTTCCAAACTCATATTTGGTGTGCAGTCACTTACTGTAATGGGCCTTCCTAAGTCCTCTGTAATGGGCCACAGGATTAAAACAAATAGCAGGAACAAAGGAGGCAACAGTATGCAGACCAATGCAGAGCTGGCCCATCTCAAAAGATGTTGTGGGTAAAAGAAAATGTTCAATTCACAGTGGAATAGAGTAGCAACAGACTCCTAGAATCAAAAAAATATGCTTGGATCAGCCAAATTTTAGCACCTCAAATTGAACCAGCTGGAACTCTATTTCAAATTCAAGATTTGCCTTTTAATGGGAAATCTGCAGAGAGAGAGAGAGAGAGAGAAATATCAAGGAAATAGTTCTATTTTAGCATCATGATTTTAGATTGTAGTGAAGTGACACATAGTAGAAAATAACTCAGGCATGACGGAATAATATCACTTTAATAAAAAGTCCATCTGGGTTTCTGGTTTAAAATGATGGATTGAAGCAATATGTTGATCATTGTTCTCTCCCTCTGTACCCTTCTAAAATGACATTATGGGAATTGAAAAAGTATAAACTACAAGGGCAATGAATGGGAGGGAGACAGGTGTCAACAGATTTTTGGAAAATGGAAAGTGGAAGAAGGCGTTAGTGGACGTGAGAAAGCTGAATGCCAGGTACTGTAGGAAAGGATGTCGGTAAGACGTGGCCCATTCGTGCTGCACAGCTCCAGAGAGGCTGGGTGTGTGGAGGTGCCAGCTCCCACCACAGGGGAGTGTAAAGCAAGGGGGTTAGGGAAAGTCTCCTTAACCAGCAGAATCCCAGGTCCCCACCCTCATTTTTTGAAGCCAGAAAACTCTCTCTCCCACTCAGGCAGGAAACTGGAGGATTATTATGTGAGAAACTGACATGAAGCAATTCCTAATTTGGGGTTAGCAGGCATAGCAGAAGAGGGCTATACTGAAAACAAGGGAATGAAGTGGGAGTCTACATGTTGAAATATGGGATTTCCCATTCTGCTAGTACAACCTGACTCCTGGAGTGATGTTAGCCATGTGTGTTCTTCCCAGGCAAGAGCCTGGTTTCCCGGAAAAATCAAATGGCTCACCGGAAAGGTCTATAGACCTATAGGTGTTTGGGAATCTCCCAACAGAAAGACCTGGTCCCCACCAAATCAGCCCACAGTGAAATTGATACACCAGCTGTCAAACCCCTCCAGAGATAGTTAGGATTTCAGATCACCTGTTACAGTGTCACTTTTAACTGTGAATGAACTAAGGGTCCCAGGTATTTGTGTAAAGTCTTTGATATGAAAGACAGAAACCACAATAAACATTCTTAAAGTAACTCAACTCAGTGGAAACAGAGAAAAATACAGGGAAGAAATTTAGAAAACTACAATTGATATCTTTAGAGAGCCAGGAAAGGAAGAATAGGATGCCATTTTGTAAAACAATGTTTGTAACAGAAACTTTATAGAAAATGAACCTTGCAAATTAAAAGCATAATAGGAGAAATACAAATTCAATAGAATGACTGAAAGAGAAAATAGAGGATAGCTCTGGGACAGTAGACCAAGTGGTGGATTATATGGAAAAAAGTATTAAAATAAAATAAAATGGAGACCAGGTTTGATGATCCTCTGATCAGACAAACCCACTTAAGACACATAAGCAAACATAATCTAGTTTATTTCATTTATGTAAGTGAAACTTATTTCTTGTAAATACTTCTAATAATCATAATCAAAACTTATCCTCCTAAAATGATGTAAGATAATCATTTTTTACCAATCCCCTGTGTCCCCACTGTAATAACCAATCAACGTAAAGGTCAAACGGCATCCTCATTCTGGCTTTAGAAGCCATCCTATAATGTTGTGCCACTGAGCTTCATACCAGTTCCATGTTTGAAGTCTCCCCGTTCACACTTTGTTTCTCGATCAACAAAATTTTCACATCAAGTGAAGCTTTCTAAATTTTCTTTTGGCAAAAGGTAAGGCAATTAGAGGATCAGTGTAGGAGGTCCAACATGTAGTATTTCAGAATCAGGAAAGAAGAAAGGGATAGAAGGGGGTTATATAAGAAGCAATACTAGGAATTTTTCCAAAAGAGAAGGATCTGAGTTTCTGAATTGAGTGTTCCCACTCACTACTTGGAAAAGTTGATAGAAAAAGGCATATATTGTTGTCAAATTTCAGAACTTGGGAGACAAAGACCCTAAGACCTACAGAGAAAAAAAAAAAACAGAAGTGATGTTCTAAAGGCTAGGAATTAGTATTATATTATTTACAGCAACACTGGAAGCCAAAAATCAATGCAGCAAAGCCTTCCCAATTCTGAGGTTTCTAACCCAGTGTCATAACCAGACACACTCTCATTAAAGTGTGAGTATGGAAAAAAGATGCATTTTCCTACATACAACGTTTCAAAAAAAAAACTTTCCTTAATCTCTTTTCTGGGAACTACTAGTTGATGGTCTCCACCAAAGTGAGGAAATAAATCAAAAACTTAAAAAAAAAGAAAAAAAAGAAAAAAAGAGATCCAGGACATAGTATCCACATAATTTATAAATTAGCAAACTGAAGCTCTGAAATGTTGAGACTTGCCCAGATTCAAGAGAAGATCAAAACCAAATCTTAAAAATCTAAAAAGCTCTCTCCACATTTCTTCCCTGCCCCATCACATTTTCAAAGGATCTTTTTGTTTAAAGGAAAATAAATGTGTTCTTTTCCTTGTTTCGATAGAGGAGAAAATATTAGGGGTGGAAATAAATCTCATGTAAGGAATATATTCACCCATGAGCTAGTCAGTGATGAATTTGTGGGTACCAGGGAATCACTCCAGTCTGGCCATGGGAAGATAAATGTTTGCACTTGGCAGGAAAAAAAGGATGATGATGGCAGATAAAGGCCCAAGAGCCTACAGAAGATTTTGTCATTGCCTTCTGTGACACAATATCTGCAAAGATTAATGGAAACTTTTTGCACAGTGATACTTAATCTCTGAGTTTGGGGAGTTAAATTTAAACCCTCAAACTGTGGACAAAATTTCTCATCAAAAATGAGATCTCAGGTCACAGATCCTGGTTCACAGAGAATGTGCTGATGGGAGAAATTTGGACAGCACAACAAGGTATTTGGACAACCACGCCTCAACTTACCCAGCCACTGATTCTGGAAGGACTTTCTCTCAGGAAGGATGGGCCAGTTTAACAACGCCCTGTGCAATATTCTCACCCTGGAAGATAATGCAACCATGAACTGAATGGCTCCAATCTGGGGTTTTGAGTTAGGTGGGCACAATGTTTTCTTCTGCTGGGAAAGGGATACTTTCAGGTATCATCACAACTTTGCTCATTTTCATACAAAAGAAATGTAACACTGCTTGGGAACCGTGAGTCTATCACAAAGTATGGGAGACTCAAAACTCCCATCAAGTTAGCAACAAAGAGCCTTTAAGCACTGGGGGCCCTGCCTCTTTCAAAGTGTCAGCAAACTTACGTTAGAGATGCTGTGCACCCTCTACCTTCACAGTAGAAGTTCACCAAGACTTGCAGGCTGGTCCCTGAGACCTTCCTCAGCTCTTCCCTCCTCCTCACTCAGCATCCATCAAACAGTATATTGCATCAGTATATTGGTTCCCTTCTATTCATTCTCAAGGCTGTAGCCCAGGTTTTTACTTCAGGCTTTTTTGGTGGGGGGAGGGTTACCAACCTCCTGAATAGTTTTCCTCCTTTTAGGTTTTTCTCTTTCTGTTTCTCCTCCCTCTTACCTGAGTCATCCTTCTTTTTGTTTATCTGTGCGTTGTTTGTTTTGGGGGTTTTTTTCATAATTTTTTTTTACTGAAGTATAGTTGCTGTACTGAGTCATCCTTCTAAAGCAGATGCGACCAAGTTGCTTCTCTGCCTCAAATCCATCAAAAGCCTGGAGCCTGAAGCCGAATCTGGCCTTTGTACCCCAACACTGAATTAAATCTCAGACACAGAGTTTTGGGTGAGGTAGGAAAGAATAGCTGTATAATGCTTTGCCAGGCAGAGGGGGCCACAGCGGGGTAATGTCCTCAAAAATGTATGCCCTGACCTGGAGGGGGTAGTAAGGAGTTTTATAGAAATGGTTCAAAGAGGGCGTGATCAGCTCGTGGACATTCTTCTGATTGGATGGTGGTGAGGTAAGTGGGCGTCAGCATCATCGACCTTCTGGTTCCAACCGGTCTGTGGTCTATGTGCCTGTGGCCAGCATACAGTTAACTTCTCCCACCTGGTGGGGTTTCAGTATCCTCAAAACAGCTCAAAGATATTATTGTGTGTGTCCCTTGACAGGGAACCAGGACCCTGCCCCAAGGCTGCACTATTGTTTCTTGACTATTCCTCGCTTGCCTGCATCCCCTCCCTTCCCTGATTAGCAACTGTTTGAACCTGCCCGTTGGAACTCAGGGAAGGTCATGGAGGCTGAATGAAGACTATTTCCTGTAATCAAGAGATGAGGGCCACAGAAAGGCTTTTTGTACCCGGGAGCCCCACAGGATCCAGCTAGGTTTCAAACCCTCTGTTATGAAGAGAGAGAGAGAGAGAGAGAGAGAGAATGCCAAATTGCTTGCCTGCCTTTCACATCCTTCATAATCTGAGCCCAGGCTGCCTGTGTAACCGTCCCCTCCTCTTGCCCTCCTGCACCCTCTCCTCCAAACACGCCCAGGGCCCCCCAGGCCCTGTTGTCCATTCACCACATCGCCACATGCCCCAGATCTTTATTCCTGATGCTCTTTTTGCCAGCTCTGCCTTTTCATTCTCTCCACTCCAGCCCCACCTATCAAAGTCCTCTTCATTTTGATGCTGAAATCTCAGCCTCTGTCTACTGGTGCTGAATTGAATCTCAGAGACAGAGTTTTGGGAGAAGAAGAAAAGAATAGCTTTATTGCTTTGCCAGGCAAACAGGGGCACAGTGGGCTCCTGCCCCAAAACGTTATGTGTCCCAACCCAGGGGAGTCTGGTGACGAGTTTTATGGCAATGGTTCAAGGGTGGGGTTGCTGATAAGATTAGGGTGTGCGTAGGGCCTGCCCTTCTTTAATCTCGTCTCAGATAATCTTCTTGATGAGCTTCTCTTGGGTGGAAAGAGATGAGAAGGACCTTCCTGACAGAACAAAACATAAAGACCCAGACTATGAGAGAGGATGGTGCATGATGGAACCTGCAACTACCGTAGAAGCTCTTTTACGGACTTTTGCTTAACCAAATAGTTGGTTTAGCTGGTGCTCTCCATTTCCTGTAAAATATAATGACTGATGCCCATAACATCCAGAAGCCCACAGCTAGTGGGCTGCTCTCAGTATATCTGCTCACTCTTCATCCTTCAGTTGAGTTGTGTCATACCAAGAATCAGTTTGTCCATACCTAACATCTGTTCATCCCGGTTGTATTTATTATTGTAATTAATTCACTTCATTAAATCCTGTTTAAAATTATGAACTTCCAGTATGAAAAGGAAGAGAGTTGCTGTTTCTATGGAAACTAAGTTAAAGACTTAGGGAAAACTTGAAAAAGGTGTGGGAGAGACAGCTGTAAAAGATGCAGCAAGAAATCATAAAAATCCAGAAGGATGATAAGCTTTGATTGATTTTCGAGTGTCCTTAGGATCTTACTCTACTTTAAAGGAATCAGTACGGGAAATTGTAGACCATGCTGTATAGCTGTGGCTTCTGCAAGAAAGATAACATGTAACTCCAGTCTTGTAGGGCAGAGTTCATCATCCCCACTTTGCAGGTGAGGAAACTGAAGCTCAGACTAGATGATTTTGACCAATCTTTCCAGCTGTAATTGTTCTCTGTAAATGAGCAGTGTGTTCAAGGCGCATTGCTCATCCTTAAAGAACTTTCAAAACTGTCAGCCTATTACAACGCTAGGCACAAAATGTGATTAATAAATAATCATTATTATTATAAAAATTGCTAACGTTTCTTGAGCGCTTGTTAGGTGCCAAAGCGAGTGCTAAAATCTGCATTGCTTTACTGAATCTCACAATAATCCTCTGAGGAAGATGTTATAACCCCCAATTTATAGGTCAGAAAGCTGAGGCTTAGAGAGGTTAATAACCCAAGTGGATCTGTGTCCAAACCCAGGCTCCCCAGCCTCAGGTAATACTGCTCCTTCCCTGACTCCTCCCAACATCTGCCCGAGGATGCCTCTCTTAAGTTATGTGGTGATCATTCTCTGTTCTTTGTTTCTTGCGCCTCCAAAACTCACTCCATATTGGAGTGTCCTGGTGGGTTATAATTAGGCCCTGCAGCTTGCCAATTGGGCCAAAAATGACTTTCATCCTCCCCCCCTCACCTCCAGCATCAAGGGCTTCACCGTCTGCCACACTGCCAGGGAGCCTGAGATCACTCTTGCTTGAGGGCATAAGCCTACAGGAGCCTGCCACAAAGAAACCCTGCTCAGAGAAGATTCAGGCCACATCATTGGCCTCAACAACCCGCGGCCCCTCGGCATCTACCTGCCAGCCTCTGGGAGCTTCATTTACCTCGAAGAAGACAATGAAACATGATCTTCAAGACTCCAGCTCACCAAGTGAGGGCAAAGCATCCAGTCTTGAGGGTGTGGAGAGCCCAGTATCCATCCAGGCTGAGAGTGACATCAAAAAAGTCCTGGCAGAGATGCTTCATCAGCCAGGATGATCATGCCAGGGAGACGCAGAGCAGCAAAAACATGACCTCCATTCTGTTCTCCCCGGGACCCAATCCTGTTACTGGGATGACAAAGTTTAAGACCAGAGGTAGGAATCATGAAATAAAGTCAGAGGCTATGGGATATGGTTGGGAACTTGACCATTATCAAGTCCAAGCCCATTGTCTGCAGATGGTCTAGCTCTCACTTCCTGTTACCTGCTGGACGAGTATCCAATGTTTAGATCTCAGATTAGATGTTGTCAACGTCCTTCAAGAAGCCTTCCCTGACTCTGCACATTAGCATAGGCTCTCCTGATTTGCACGCCCATAGTTCCTACACTCTCCCTAACACTGTTTTATCTTTTTGTCCACATGCTGACCTCTCCTTAGACTTGAAATTAGTCCTGCTCACGAGCTGTAGCCTAGCACCTAGGACAGTGCCAATAAATACCTGTCAAATAATCAGGAAGCAACCTGCTCAGTTCGCCCAGGGGACCTGGGACTTGGGACTTGGTCGGTGAAGTTGAGTCACAGCTTCCGTCTTCCATCCAACCTCAGGGCTCCTGACTCTTCTCCCAGCCCAGCCAAAGTCCTTTCAGGACCCTCTGTCTCCCCAGAGACCCAAGGTGTCCTACGCTGGCAGGCCTTTCCTGGGGTGACAGTCACTTCCCCAGGTCCCTCTCCCTACCCACGTCCTCCCAGAATGCCCTCAGTCCATATCTCACAGCATCATGGAGAGTAGTCCAAAAGAGGAATCCTCAGAAGGTTCAAATAACTGATGACAACAAAAATGCTGCCCTCCAGGAGTGCTTCCAATGGAAACAGAGAAGTTGTGGAAATATATGATGCTTTCATCAATCTCTATGCTCCATTCTCCAGTCTACTGTCTTTCATGACCTCGACAGTTTGAAAGTTATTTTGCAGAATGTCCTTCAGTTCAGGTTTGCCTCTTGTTTCCTCATGGTTGTGTTTAGAACGTACCTTTATTGTCAGAAATACCACAGAAGTGATGTTTCTCCTTCTCAGCAGATCGCAAGAGACATGCAATGTTGGCAGTTACGCAACTTTTTGTACTTATCATGGTGGACATGTTTTCACCAGGGTAGGATGATAGGTGTCACCCTGTGGGGCAGCTCCAAGCACAGCGTGGTGACTGCTCAGAGCAGCTCAATGAGAAGGACTGTGGGCTTTGTCGGTACTGGGTGGGGAAAGGGATCATGATGGCCAGTACTGTCTGGCTTGAGTGCAGATCACTAGAAAGATGTACCATCATCATGAATGCACTTTCCCTGCTTGAGTTCAGTTGGTCTTTTTTTATTATTTTTTTTATTTTATATGGGAGTACAGTTGATAATAATTTTGTCTTAGTTTCAGGTATACAGCAAAGTGATTCAGGTATACATATACATGCATCTATTCTTTTTCAAATTCTTTTCCCATTTAGGTTATTACAGAATATTGAGCAGAGTTCCCTGTGCTATACAGTAGGTCTTTGTTGGTTATCTATTATAAATATAGCAGTGTGTACATGTCAATCCCAAACTCCCAATCTATCCCTCCGCCCTACCATTCCCCCTGGTAACCATAAGTTCTTTCTCTAAGTCTGTGAGTCTGTTTCTGTTTTGTAAATAAGTTCACTTGTGTAATTTTTAAAAAATATTTATTTGTTCATTTATTTATTTATTTATCTTTGGCTGCATAGGGTCTTTGTTGTTGCGTGCAGGCTTTCTCTAGCTGTGGTGAGTGGGGGCTACTCTTCGTGGCAGTGTGAGGGCTTTTCATTGCAGTGACTTCTCTTGTTGCGGAGCACGGGCTCTAGGCACACAGACTTCAGTAGTTGTGGCACGCAGGCTCAGTAGCTGTGGCTCTCAGGCTCTAGAGCACAGGCTCAGTAGTTGTGGCACACAGGCTTAGTTGCTCCGCAACATGTGGGATCTTCCCGGACAAGGGCTGGAACCCGTGTCCCCTGCATTGGCAGGCGGATTCTTAACCACTGCACCACCAGGGAAGCCCCTATCATTTTTTTTTTAGATTCTGCATATAAGCCATATCACATGATATTTGTCTTATTCTGACTTACTTCATTTAATATGATAATCTCCAGGTCCACCCATGTTGCTGCAAATGGCATTATGTCATTCTTTTTAAAACCGAGGTGTAGGCAGGTCAGGAATCTGTATCTACTCTTCACACACTTTACCTGAGGAAGCAAAAGGCAGAGACCCATACTGGGTTGACTGTAGGTGAGTAGAAATCAGTGACAGATTTATGCACTTAACAAAGAGGGTACCCTTGTGCGGGGGAATGTTTTTGAACTTCACATTCACCAAAACCTTTTTTCAAGGGGTGAATTTCATCAACGAGGATAAATAACCTTTCATATCGCTGCTTTGAAAAGGCTTTTAAGGAAATGTATGATTTCAATTAAAATGAGAAAATTTGGGTGAGTTGCTAAGAAACAAGACCCTATCTGTGGCCATAGGAGATTGTGCCAATAACTTCTGGTTATAGATGGGTTTCCTTGGAAACAATTCCTGGAAGTTCTTAAGTATTAACACTGAGCAAGAATAAAGTCATCATAATAGATGAAGATGAGGGCAGTAAAAAAGAACAGCTAATTGAGCAAATTGGCCAACTATAAAGGTAATATGTGCCTGTAAAAAATGATATGCAAATACAGTAACCTCAATATGTTCTCTGTTCTGTTTTATTCTGGTTTTTTTTTTTTCTTAGATAAAAGTAATACACGTTCATGGAAAAATAATTCTAACGATAAGGAAGAGAATGATGTGAAAAATAGAGCTGTCCTTTGCCTCCCTCTACCCTGGGGCTTTTTCCCCTTTTGCCCTGGGGCTCTTCCTCAGAATTAGCCACTAGCTTCTAAGGTGTCCTTTGAGATATTTTCTATGTAGGCACCAGCATGGATATCTATGTCTTTATTTCATACAAATGGAAATTGTATATCTCATTCACAGACTTGTGATTTTTTTTCCTCTCATAAGATGTCTCAGAGATCTTTTCATGTCAGGACACAGAGATCTGCTTCCATCTCCTTGACACCTGTGCTCCAGTCTGGACAATACTGAAAGAAAATGTGCTTAACCCATTCTTTAATATTGAGTTACAGTGTTTTATTGTTTGGCTATTGCAAACAATGTTGCAATAAACATCTTTGCAGACTCAGGAACATTTAGCTTTAGGGTAAATTCCTAAAAATAAAATAGTTAAGTCAAATTTCATATGCATATTTTTAATACTATTGCCAAAAGTACCCTCCAAATATATTACACTAATTTATTCTCCCACCAACAGCACAAAAGGATTCTTGTTTCTGGCCCCACTCCTGTCCCTAAGCAGCAATGGGTATAATGGAACCTAAAGGTCAATGTCAATCCAATAGGAGAAAATGATATCTCACTTTTTATATTTGGCATTTCCTTTATTTTGAATGATATTATTCATCTTTTCAAATGTTTATTGTCCATTGACATTTCCCTGTATATTGATTGTCTGTTTGTGGCCTTTTTCTCACTTTTCTATTTAATTATCTTTTTCTTATTGATACCTAAGACCCTTTGCTTACTGAGAAAATTAGGCCTTTATGCTTCCAAATACTTATTTGCCTTCTCTTTGAACAAAAATATCAGTTCTTCCAGCCTCAGGGAGTTGTTCTAAGCCTCATTTAAGATGATATATAGGAAAGTGTTTTCAATGATGCAAGGTCTTAACTAACGTATATTAGTTTTCTTGATTTTGTTCGTATTATCAAAGCAGGAGAGTCTAATAGAAAAGGCACACACTCTGAAGAATCCAGCTCAAACCCTAGCTTTGCTGAGGTAGACTGAGTGATCAATGGCCCTAATAGCCTTATGACCTTCAGTCCCCTCCCACTCTGACTCTGGCCTTGGCAGTGTGACTTGCACTGTCAGTGCAGCAGTAGCAAATGAAGCAAAGACTTGAAAATGTGTCCCCACATTTTCTGCTTCCTCTGTGGCTTCTCTGCTATTGCTGTGAGATCATGCTCAGTTTACTCTAAGAAGAAAGACATGTGGAATACAGCTGAGTTATTCTCACCCAAGTCTTCAGACATGTGAGAGAGCCCAGCCAAGATCAGCAAAGTCATTCAGCTACCCATAAACTCATGAGCAGTAGTAAGCCACTGATGGGGGTTGGGGGATTTTGTTATGCAGCAATAGCTAACTGATATACTATCTGTGTAATTAAACTTTGAATCTCAGTCTTCAAATTTATAAATTGAGGACCCTTATCAACTTCATAGGGATATTGTGGGAAATAAAATCTCATTCATCCTAATAATAATGACAGCCCAGTTCTTACTAGTGGGGAAGAAACTCAACCACAGGTAGTGTTTGGGAAAGAGCTGCAAGGGCCTTTCAGCAGTTGTTTGTGCAGCCCTATGTTATAAAGCAATTGTTACTCATACATTTACCTTTAAGATCTGCTAAAATTTCCAGGTCTACCAAAGTTGCATAAAAATACATCCTTAAGCAGGTGGCTTAACCTGTCTGGGTTTCCCACAGTCTCCTCCAGCTCCCCACAGCTTTCCTACCTGGCACACTCTCTTAGCTCTTGGCCATATTATGGGTTTGAAAAGGTTTGTCTTTATCTCTTTGTTCAGAGACCTGAGTTCTCCCTGCTCCCCCAACCCACCTTCTCCTTTTATCCCTCAAACTTATATCAGAGTAATAATTCTAAAATGCAGGCTTACTGTTGCAATTGACCACTTAGCCCTCAGAGGCTTGCCCTAGCCTTAAGGAAGACATCCACTCTGCAGTGCGAGGAACCCAAGTCCCACTTATCCTGTATGGCCTCTTCCCTCACCACCTGTGCCAGCTTGCATGTTGTCACACAGCTCCCAAGACATGCTTCTCTGGACTTCAGACACACTGTTTCCTGTGCTCTGCGTTACCCCATCAATCACCAACTCCCCTCCTTGGGTGCCTTATCAATTTCAACCTCTTGAAGCTTTCCCTGACCCAGAATTTCTGAAGCTCAGCACTGTTGACACTTAGGGCCAGATAAGTCTTTGCTATGGGGTGCTTTTCTGCATTTTAGGATGTTTAGGAGCATCCTTCTCTGGCACCCATCCACTAAATTCCAGCATCACCCCCTCCCAACTTCTGACAACAAAAATGTCTCCAGACATTACCAAATATCTCTTGGGGACAAAATCGCCCCTAGATGAAAACCAGTCCTCTAACCCCACTCTTAGCCCCACCCCCCAAAGAAGATTTAATGCTCTCAGCCTTCCTGGACCTAATTCTACTCAAGCAATTATGACACTACGTGGTAAATGTTTGTTACCCGTCTGTCTTTCCCATTAAACTGTGGAATACCTGAGAACAAAAACTGCACCTTTGATCCCTTTATCCCTAAGTCTTTGATCAGTTTCTGGAACAGGGAAAGTGCTCAATGAACATCTGTTAAAGATATAAGATAGAATAGCAATGTAGAAATGAAGAATTGAGTTTCCCAAAACTGGCTTCACGTTACAGTCACCTGAGGATATTTTAAAAATACAAATTCCTAGATATAAGCCCAGACTCCTGAATCAGTATCTCAGGGAATAAAAACCCAGGAATATTTACTGTTTAAACTCTAGGGTGATTCTAATGCAGGTGGTCTACAGGAAGAGATGATCTAGAAGACAAATGGCAGCGACCAAACTTTAATATCTCTCCAGACCACCTGACAATGCTCACCTCCATCACTGAAAAAAAGTAGAGTATTCCTCCATAGAAATCCTTCTGCCTGAAACGGTAAATGGTTGTTTTATGAGTAAAGAAGTTGTCAAAGAAGAACAGAGCTGGAGGTATAATGCTCCCTGATTTCGAACTATACTACAAACCTACAGTCATCAAAACAGTATGGTACTGGCACAAAAACAGACACACAGATCCATGGAACAGAGTAGAGAGCCCAGAAACGAACCCACACTTATATGGGCAATTAATCTACAACAAAGGAGGCAAGAATATACAATGGAGAAAAGACAGCCTCTTCAATAACTGGTGTTGGGAAAACTGGACAGCTACATGTAAAAAAATCAAACTGGACTAGTCTCTCACACCATGCACAAAAATAAATTCAAAATTAATTAAAGACTTAAACATAAGACCTGAAACCATAAAACTTCTAGAAGAAAACATAGGCAGTATACTCTTTGACAATGGCCTTAGTAATATTTTGGGGGAGATATATCTCCTCAGGCAAGGGAAGCAAAAGCAAAAATAAACAAATGGGACTACGTCAAACTAAAAAGCTTTTGCACAGTGAAGGAATCAAAAAAACTAAAAAGCTTTTGCACAGTGAAGGAATCAAAAAAACCAAAAAGCTACCTACTGAATAGAAGATATTTGCAAATAATATCACATGATAAGGGGTTAATATGCAAAATATACAAAGAACTCATACAACTCAACATCAAAAAAACAACCTGGTTTAAAAAATGGGCAGATGATCTGAATAAACATTTTTCCAAGGAGGACATAGAGATGGCCAACAGGTACAGGAGAAGATGCTCAAAATCATTAATCATCAAGGAAATACAAATGAAAACCACAATAAGATATGCACCTCACACCTGTCAGAATGGCTATTATCAAAAAGACAACAAATAACAAGTGTTGGCAAGAATGTGGAGAAAAGGGAACTTTTGTGCACTGTTGGTAGGGATGTAAATTGGTCCAGCCACTACGGAAAACAGTATGGAGATTCCTTGAAAAATTAAAAATAGAACTACCACACGATCCTGCAATTCCACTCCTGGGTATTTATCCAAAGTAAACAAAACACCAATTAGAAAGGATTTATTCACCCTATGTTCACTGCAGCATTCTTTACAATAGCCAAGATATGGAAGCAACCTAAATGTCCATCAATAGATGAATGGATAAAGAAGACGTGAGCTATATATATGGAATATTACTCAGCCATAAAAAAGAATGAAATCTTGCCGTTTTTGACAACAAGACGGACTTAGAGGGTATTGTGCTAAGTGAAATAAGTCAGACAGAGAAAGAAAAATACTGTATGAATTCACTTATATGTAGAATCTAAAAAAAAAAAAAAAGAACAAACGTAACAAAACAAACAGAATTATAGATACAGAGGACAAACAGCTGGTTGCCAGAGGAGAGGGAGGTGGGGGGGAGGAAAGAAATAGGTGAGATTAAGAGGTACAAACTTCCAGTTGCAAAATAAATGAATCATGGGTATGAAATATACAGTGTGGGGAATATAGTCAATAACTATGTAATATCTTTGCATGGTGACATATTGTTCCTAGACTTACCGTGGTGGTGATCATTTTGAAATGTATAAAAATATCTAATCACTATGTTGTGTAACAGGAACTACCATAGTGTTGTTGTAAGTCAATCATACTTCAAAAACAAACAAACAAACTCATAGAAAAAGAGATCAGATTTGTGGTTCCCAGAGGTGGGGTGTGGGGAGAGGGGGAGTTGGATGAAGGTGGTCAAAATGTACAAACTTCCAGTTATAAGATAAATAAGTACTAGGGAAGTAAGGTACAACATGATAAAGATAATAACTGCTGTATGTTATACATGAAAAATGTTAGGAAAGTAAATCCTAAGAGATCTCATCACAAGAAAAAAATTTTTTTAATTTCTTTAATTTGTATCTATATGAGATGAGGGATGTTCACTAAACTTGTGGTCATCATTTCATGATGTATGTAAGTCAAATCATAATGTTGTACACCTTAAACTTATACAGTGCTGGATGTCAATTATATCTCAATAAAACTGGAAGAAAAAAAAATTTTTTTTGTTTCCAAGAAGCTTCCAGAAAAGGCTTGGAAGGCCTCTACATGTAGTCGGGGGGGACCCTTCAGCCAGAATGGCACGTAGAATTTATAAAAATATTCCCTTCTGAGGCAGAACATTTAGTCAGCCTTGGTTTCCTATTCCCACGGCCCACCTGTGGCCAGCGGAGCCCTGCCCCTCAAACTCCATGGACCACAGGTGGCTCCTTCTCAGTAGCCTTTCCTTCCAGCAGAACTCAGAAGAATTTTGTGGTGGAGGATAAAGCATCAGCTCCCTCCTGAAGAAGTAGATGAGGGCCAGGGGCTAAAATGGTGCCATTTGTTTAGAAAGGTATGCAACCATACAAAGCAATGCTTAAAATACATTTAAGACTAATAGAGTTGTGGCTGATGAAAAATCTCTTTGTAAGAGGGTGATGGAGGTCGGGCCCGAAAGAATGACTGATGGCCAGAAATTCATCAGGAGGCAGGGCAGTGGGGGTGGAACTAGATTAGGAAGTTGGCAGGCTTGAAGAGAACATCATCATTCACTCTGCCCTGACAGGCCATGAGCAAGTGTTAATGGAATGGGGCTCTGTCAGCAACCTGAGCAGGCATGAGGTCCTCTCTCTCTGCCACTGCAGGACCCAGCCATCTTGGGCACCTTTAATGGTGTTGTTACATTCTGAAAGCTAGGGCTCCGTCAGAACGCTTTTTAGTCCAGGATGTCTGTATTAGTTTGCTGGGGCTGCCATTACAAAGTACCACAGACTGGATGTTTTCAGCAACAGAAATGCATTGTCTCACAGGTCTGGAGGCTGGAAGTCTGAGATCAAGGTGTCCGCAGGGCTTGTTCCTTCTGACGACTGTTTTCTTCTTGGTTGTAGATGGGCCACCTTCTCCCTACGGCTCTTTACATCATTTTCCTCTGTATGGGTCTGTCTCCAAATTTCTCCTTTTTTATAAGTGAGGCATCCGAATGACCTTATTTTAATTTGATTACCTCTGAAAAGACCCTTTATCAAAATAAAGTCACACTGTGAGGCACTGGGAATTAGAATTGCAACATAAGAATTTCAGGAAGGGGGACATATAGTCAACTCATAACAATTATGTCTCCCTCTATCGACTTATCCTCACTTCTCACCTCCTGAGTGTTCCTGATCGCCCTTCTCTTTTTCTCCCCTCCAGACCCCTCAACTCTATCTGTGTGGTGCCTTGAGGAACCTGGGGAATCTGCCTTATTTCGCCAGAATAACTTATTGTGGTAAATTAGGAAGATCATGTGCTCTTGGAGAAAACAGACCTGGGTTTAAATCTTGGTTCTAAGCTGTAAGAACTGTATGCCTAGGACAAGTTACTTAACCTCTCTGAGCCCCAGTTTCCTCATTTTATGGTAAAGAGGTACCTGGTGAGCCACATCTTTAAACCATTGCCAGTTATTTCTGCATCTGGAAGTGAAAGCCAGGAGTCACTATGGAGCACATTTTGTTCTTGAGGAAGCAATCATTAAAACAGCCTTCTTGAGTTTGCAAATGAAAAGTAGTTAACATCTACTTCCCTGGGAAGAGTGTATGGGACGTTTGTGGCCAAAATCAGGTCCTTCACCTTACCTCAGGGTGTGGTCTCTGAGAAAAAGTGAGCATATTTTCATAGCTCCAGGAAGGATCCTTGGCATAAAAGACTAGAAACTCCACCCCTTCTTTTCAAGTATAAAGCAGGACTTCTCAAACTACCAGCAGTAAACAACTTTTTCTTTTTAGTTTCCAATCCATCACAGGTGCACGGTTTTGCAAAACACAATCAAAATGTATTGTTAAAATATTAAATAAAAAAGACAAAATGCAAGCCACTATTTTTTAGTAGTAGATTCGACATACCTAAAACTAACTCTGTAAAGTTGCTATACAATGTTTCTAGATGCTTACTGTCAATTTCTAAATGTATGTTTTTCAGCCAGTAACAAAAAGTCATTGACAGGTCCCTAGCAAAACACCAAACTTTGACTAACACCAGTTTAAGGTATAAAAGGGGAGTCTTCAGCCTCCATTATGGACAACCCAAGGCAACCATCCATGGGGGGCGGGGGGGTGATTAGGGTTATAATATTAAGAATGTAATACATAGCTTCAGACATTCAAAATAAGTTTTCTCATCCAGAGCAAGAAAATAGACTTGAAAGTCAAACTTCGTCAAGCGAAGAATAGAGTAGCTTAAAATTGTCTCTTTCCACCTTTAAAATATCAAGATACAAGCATGGAATATGAGATCAGTTTTGCTTTATGCCCGGAGTGAGGAGAAGGTAGTCCACCTCTCAGGTAGGTATGGACATTATTATTAATATTTAAAATTGGAGTAATAACTCATTAAAAAGTTAATAACACCTTTCATATGTTTAATGGTTAACAACTCATAAAGGAATTTCACATCTGATGCACATTTATGTCTCACTTTCCCTAAAGTCATATTTTTATTCTTATTTTACAGATAAGGAAACGGAGGCAAGAACAGAACCATCTTTCCCAGACATGGAGGGAAGGTGAGGTATATTCCAAAGAGTCACAAGGGGAGGACTCTTGTCCCGATTACACCTGGGGACAGAGTGAAGGAGTAAATGGTGTAAGGGAGACCTCCCATCTTAGTCAGAAGTCATTGTTGGTCATCACCACCTTCACCATCATCATTAATCATCATCGGCCCTATTACGTACTAGACAAATGGGACAGCAGGAAATAATGCAAGGTTCCTGCCCTCAAGGACCTTACAAACTGTATGTGATTTTAGGCAAGTAGCTGAGCCTCTTTTCTTGACTACAAATTGGGATGATAAAATTGTCTACCTCTGAGTATTTCTGCAGATTTAATGATAAAATGCACATTAAGTATTTAGCACAGTGCAAGGCACACAGTAAATGTCCCTTAACTATTTGCACTTAGTCTTATATGAATTAGCCAAATATACATCTGTATGCTGATTAGAATGACTAACAAGTCATTGTCTATACACATGCCTTCCTGTCTTTGAAATGCTTATATTTTCATGTATATTAGAAAACATCACTAAATAAAGTAAGAATTCTATCTACTGCAAGAAAGAATAACCAGACATGGACCCAAAAGGAGGCTCTAGAGAAACAGCAAGAACATATCCCTGGAGCATCTTAATAGTATGTCTTTCCACCACCCACTTTCAGCAAGTTTAGCGCAAGCTGTTTTCCACTCTGTGTTTGCAGTGACAAGTTTTGCTGGAAGCAAGAGCTAGCTGCTCCCTACTTGTTCCCACCGTGGATCCTGGGACAGGCTGTGGGGGAGGAATTGCTAGGGAATGGTGAGAGAATCTGTGTCTCAGGGAGAAGCCAATGCAAAAGCCAAGCAGACAGACACCTCGGCTGCATGTGCAGCAAAAAAGCAGAAATTGTGGGAAGCTGAAATCAGAGGAGCCACAGGGACTTTCCAGGAGCCTGGACACCATGCCAGGCAGCCAGGAGGCCGCTGCTGGGACAGCTCCACTGGCAGCAGAGCAGAACAGGCTCTCCTGGCCAGAGCCCTTGGTCAGGAGTCCCTGTGTGAATTTTCTCCCAGCCCCTAGCCCAGGCTCCTATCACGTTACACATGGTCCCCTTCCTTCCATTGTAGCAATCTTCGCAGCCAGGGGCATGACAACTTCCTGTAAGTGGCTAAGCCCCTCAGGTGATTCCAATCCTTTCCAGGCTTCCCACCACTGCCCTTACAAAGAATCATTTGCAACATCTCCTTGGTGTGAACTGTCAAATTGTCCTTCACGGGGAGGGGGGGACAGACAAGGCATCTTGGCCCTGAGCAGTCAGGGGGAAGGATGCAGGTGCTGGGTGTGTACAGAGGAGAAGAGTCTTCTCCAGTGGGCTTGATCCCATCCCTACTTCCATTCTTAAGGCAGAGAAAGTGTGACTCCCCTTGGACACATCCTCAAGTATCCCCCCTTGTTGTTTTGTTCTCCAAGGTTGCCTTGGTTTCATGGTAACATAATCCCACCTATTGAAGTCGGTTTGTCCAGCCATCAGGAGATGAAGAATTATGGAGAGGAAAGACTTCTTTCTGAGCATCAGAAAACCTGGGTTCAAGGTCTGGCTCTGGGGCTAATTTGCTGTGTGTCTTTCAGCTAGTCCTATTCACTCTCTGGGCTCAAGGAGGGTTGAATAGGGGGGCTCTATGGTCATCTAGTCTGGCCCTGCCACAGAATTAGACTTGGGGTGTGCATGTGTGTGTGTGTGTGTGTGTGTGTGTGTGTGTGTGTTATTGTAGTAAGAACATTTAACAAATGTTTAAGTGTACAATACTATAGGCACAATATATGTGGTTTTTGACAGTCCGCACATCCATTCCACCTTAGAGACCAGTGGTCCTGTCAGAGCCGGGGCTAACACACTTGCTGCTGCAGATGCCCACTTGTGCCCCGCTGGAATCCTCACAGACTCCCAACCCGCCGGGAAACAGGTCAGTGATGAGCTGGATGGGGAGCCTGAATCTGGGTGGTCCTTCTTGCACCACTAGGTGTCACTGTCCTACCTTAAACACCCCTCCTTAAAGTTCCAGTCTGATTTATTGGAAACTCTCCCACAGTTTTTTGGTTCTTGGCATTTGGATCCAGTTTGCATCTATCTTTCTGGACACTTCCCCCCAAAGACTCAACACAACGACTTACAGGTGTCTGCACACCTTACCTCCCTGCCTGCCGGGTTTTTGGACTTGACCAGTGACATGGAATATGAGGGGCACATCTGCCCAAGCTAATGGGTCCAGCCCCTTTATTCATTCAATCATGAATTTAATGAGCACATGCTATGTGCCAGGTCCTGTGCTGGGAGCTGAAGACTCAGAGAAGAAAGGCACCTCCTCCTCCAGAGCTCACAGTAGACATGGCAGTGTTACTATAACCTGATGAGAAAATGTTGAAATGAAGGACCCCATGCCATGAGCACAGAGCAGAAGGGGCCCTCAGGCCTGCCTTGCTTAGGTAGGGAAGCTTCATAAGGTTTGTCACAGCATTTAGGCTGACACTTGAAATCGGCACAGGTCTTGTGCAAACCGTTGGGACAGACCATGCCAGCCTGATGGAATGGCATCGGCAAATAGGCCAGTTCCATTAAGCTTAAAGAGAGCTTTTCCTATAAGGACTAAACGATACTGAAATCAATTTGGACCCAATTACCTTGCATGGGAGAAAGACCAGGCTCCTGCCCCATTCTTCGTTTACATACAATCACAACAGTCTGAATTACCCTTGAGAGCAGGCATGTGGCTTTTCATTTTTCTGACCACAGTGGAGGTGAACAGTAAATCTTAATGGATGAATGAATGAACGATTCACTTTACCAGCTAAGTTAAGCTACTACAAAGGCCGTTAGATTTTGAAGAGTTCTTTTTCCTGCATTAGCTCAGCCTCTTTCTCTGGGTGACTGATTCTGCAGGCTGGTCAGGCTCAGACAATTGGCTGTACTTTTTTACATCGAGAGTCTCTCCACTCCTTCAGGAACATTCCCTGGGGCAGGTGGCATAAGGAACTAATAATACAATGAAAACTTGGAAGCATGTGTGCTCACCCAAGTTGGGTCAAAAAGCAGAGAGTGACTTGTATCTGTTAATCCCATACGAACGAACACATAAACACCACTATATATAAAATAGACAAACAACAAGGACCTACCATAGAGCACAGGGAACTATATTCAGTACCTTGTAATAACCTATAATGGAAAAGAATCTGAAACTAACACAATATTGTAAATCAGCTATAGTTAAATTTTTTCAAAAAAGAGAGTGAGGTCCTCTCTGTGCTAATCTCACAATCTAGACCCCTTGGCCTTGAGCAAAAGAAGTGAAATAGCTCAACAACTCGCTCTCTGAGGTGGTTTTTCACTCCCAGAACTCCCAAGTGTTTGTTTCTGCCAAAACTCATTAGGAGCTTTGACACCTGGAAGAGTTCACACTAGATGGAAGGTGGGGGGGGGCGGTGGGTGGGTGGAATGAGCAAGATGTGGAAGGAGAAAGGGGCACAGGAATGATCCTGGCTCCGACCGGGCCGCTGTGAAGGTAGGCGGTGCAGAGCACGGTTGAGGGGTTGGGAGGGAAGAGGGCAAAGTAGGCAGAAATAAACTCTGAGTCTGTTTCTGCCAAAATCCTTCCACAGAGAGCCCTCTTTCCACACTCCTTGGCCCGGTATTCATGGCCACCATGGCCTGGCCCTGACCTCCATTTTCAAACTTTGCTCCTTTCCATTCCTCACCCACACACCAGCAGGATGGGCCACCCACCCTCACCAGAAGGGCCCATTGGTAGCCAGCTGCCCCTCAAGCTCAGCTCCTGGGGTCTCCCCATAGATACACTTCGTCCCACATCTACCCCTCTGGATAGACCATGCTCTCTCTTACCATATTATTTTCCCCCTTTGGCAAGTTTTTGTTTAACCTATTTAACCTTCAGTGTCACTCCTCTTTGAAAGTCTTCCCTGATCACCCCCTGGTTGAACTTTAGGACACTCGTCTTGCACACCTTGTACCTGCTGTTATCATAGCTCTTTTTACCGTGCTAAGAAATTATTAGTTTGTGTGTCTCTGAACTCTTGAGCATCTTACTGACAGGTGTCATGTCTCTCATTGCTACAGCACCAGCTCCAGCATAAAGCTTAACACATAACAGGTATTTAATTAACATTTAACCATAAAGTACTCAAAGGCAGAGACTTGATGCTATTCACCCTCGTGTCTCTAATCTCTAGACCATTGCTTGGCATGGAGAAAGACTGCAACACGTACGTGTTTGTTGAGCTAATGCACCTGTAAGCTGGGAGGGTTGGACATCCACATTAAAAAAGTTATTACGGTTGGGTGACCAACTCATCCCAAGGCAAATACTGGAAGTCCCAAATCCCAGGAAATTCTTCAGTCCTGGGCGAAGACCAAGATAGCTTGTTACCCTACACTACAGCCACAACCCACTGCCAGGATGAACCAGTAGCAGCTCAGTACATAAATTCATGATATTTAATCATTCATTTATTTGTCCAATCAACAAATATGTCCTGTATATATACACAAATAACTAGATACTGAAAAAGTAGTAATTTACAAACATGTGGGTACATGTTCTTGCTTTGCTCAGTTCATTACTTGGAGAGGCAAAGCTAACAAAAACCAGAGTCTATGCTTCAATTGGTCAGCCTTAGCTGAATGAATAAAACTATCCCTCTAACTTGGCAGAAGATGATAAAGGATTTCATTGAAAGGACCAATCATGGTTTGTGTTGGAGGCCAGGGACCTGGTCCTAGTGAAAACAGTGGTGCCCTGGGCAATTGGTTTATCTATAAAAGAGGGACTAATAATGGTACTGGTGCCTCTCTGTAGACTTTTTGTGGAGAGCAAAAGAAACCAAGGCTTTACGAGTTGAAAAGTAAGCAGCAAATATTAGCATCGTCAGCTTCACCAGCCTGTCAGTTAATCATAAAGTTGGTAACTTTATTACAAACTCCTGACAGCGGGTAAGTTCTGCTGCCAGTTTGATTACAGGAAGTCAACGTTTTCCAAAATCCTACTTCCCAGATATTTGTGGGGAATTCCAAGAAATGATACTCTTATCTCAGAACCAATGAGTTTGGTCACTCCATGCAGCAGCCAGCACTGCCCCAGGTCCTAACAGCTCCACAGAGGATCTGTGCCAGCTCTGAATCTGTGTCCCAAATGCCACTGCTGGTATGGGACAAGCCACTGCCCCTTGAAGCCAGGAGGAAATAGCTCTTTTTGTGTTTTGTGCAGATGGCAGGGAGGGTTCCCACAGCAAGAATGCTCGAGCCCAAAACGTTATAATCACTAGGGACCCAATGCTTGCCTCTGAGGATTTATACAAGTCAACAGAGTGGATGGAATAAGTGCTGACATTAGCTAGCTCCATGCATTCTTCTTTCTGGCATTTCTTGGGATCTGTTCACTATGTCATTTCTTCTCTTAAGGTAGTTGTTCTCAAATGGGGGCAATTTTACACCCCCTCCCCAGGGTACAGGCCATGTCTAGAGATATTTTTGGTTGTCAAACTAGGAATGAGGGCTGCTAATGGAATTAAGTGGGTAGAGGCAAGGTATGCTGCAACGCATCCTGTGGTGCATAGAAAAAGCCCTCCACATCAAAGAATTATCCACCCAAATTGTCAATAGCACTGATGTCGAGAAACTCTGTCTTTGGGTGATTTTTTTCTCAGGAATCCTGTTAGTCTCCCTTCTGACTTGGCCTCCATGGAATCTATTGCTTCTCAGGCATGTTTCTTTATGTCTACACTCTAAGGTGGATAGGACTTAAATCTTAGTCCGGGTCCCTGGTACTCCTGGAAATTAGCAGTGAAACATGGTTGTGTATCTAGGCTTTCTCAGAACTATTCAACTCGTGGCATATAAGCTCTAATCCCTGCCCACTTATGTTATTATATCGAAAGTAAGTTGCAGATCCTTCCATTCAAAAAAATATTTGGTGAGCACCTACTATGTACTAGGCATGGTATCAGACACTAGATATGCAACAATTAATCAACCAGACATTGCCCCTGCCTTCATGGAGAATACGGTATGGCTGAATTACAAATTCTAACACATGCCATGAGGAAAAGCAGAGGGCACTATAAGGGCATAGGATGGGAAGGACAGCTTTTAGGTTGGCAAGGCGGAGAACATCTCCCTAAAGAGGTAATGTTTGGATCGAGGCCTGAGGGAGGCAAAGAAGTGAGTCCAGTGAAGAGAGGTGGGGAAAAGAATAAGCACAGGGGGCTCTTGAGTGGGGAAGAGATTGAGCCATCAAGGAGCAGAACAAAGAATATATGGCTGAGTGTGCTGTGATCTAATTTGTACTTTTCCAAGGTTGCTGCAGCTGCCACGTGGGTGATGGGTTGAGGGTCACCAGTGGAAGTGAGAGACCCACGGGAAGGCAAATGCCGTGGTCTGGGAGGTGGATGGGGGTGGCCTGGGCCACAGGATGACAGTGAGGACAGAGCCAGAGGTCTGAGGCAGTGGGAGTCTATATCCAGGAATGGGCAGTGGCTGGACACACAGGAGACAAGCTATCACTGCGTGAACAGCTTCAGAGGGTGGCGGTTCATCGGAAATCAGCCCTCCCCTGTCCTGCTCAGCAGTTCTACTGGGAAGGAGCCACACACATCAGGGGCTGGTATCTTTTCCTACATTGCACTTGGCTTTTTTGCTGTTTCTTCAATTGGTTGAAATATTGAGTGGTTTTTATTTATTTATTTGTGGCTGTGGGGATGGAGGGAGGGTGATAATAAATGACTTGTCATAAAACCCAATTTCCTATGCTTTCAAGAGCCATTCCTCATCCTCTCGGCTTGATGCCATTTCTTTCTGGAGTCAGGCTGACCAAGAGCAGCCCACAGCCAGGGGCTTGGCATCTTCTCCCTGGAAAACCTTACTGTTGGCCCGGGCAAGGCTTCCTGGGAGTTAGACGTCCTTAACCTCAAGTCAAACCCCAACGCGACAACTAGTTGGGCAACAGACAAGGTCACTCCTTCTAGGGAGATCCTGGCAGGCAGGCCCACTCTAAGAGGGTAGCCGGCACCAAAGTGCCCGAACTCAGCTCCTCTGCCTTCGTTGCCATGGGCGGTGACCGTCATCTCTGCAGAGGACTCTGTCCAACGTGTCAGGACCACTGCCATCCAGACCAGAAGGAGTCAGCAGGCCTGGGCCTTGATTTGGGGGACTGGAGAGATTGTGCCTACAGCAGGGATGACCTGCTTGGGAATAGCTAAGCCCCAAGGGCAGAGTGCAGAGGACACCAGCAACACAGCTGTGTTCAGGTAAGTGCCAGGAGCCCACTATAGGGGAAGTCCAGGTGGGAGGTTTTAGTGAGCACCTACCACTAGTAAGGCCTGAAAGATGATAAAAACCATAGTTCCTGCCTTCAGGGAGCTGGCACTTGGTTCAGGAAGCACACAAATAGGTTAATAATACTAACATGATGAGTCTTATGATGGAAGTGAACACATAGCATTATGGGGGTGGGAGGAGAGAAAGGAAGAAGCTCCTAACTCTGCCAGGAGAATCAAGGGAGACTTTCAGGAGGAGGTGATAATTCTCTGGTGGTTCCAGACAGCCCACTGGAACCACCAGGGTTTAATTAACTGAACTTAGAAAAACAAACAGAAACACCACCACACATTTTTAAGGGTATACCTGGTCCATTATTCATTTAAAAAGAACAACCAAGTGAAATTAATTTCCCGCATGGATTTTTTTTACCCTATAAAATTACTCTGAAGGGTGAGTTTTCAAATAGAAAAATTCTCCTTTAAAAGTAGATTGCTTTACACTTGGCATTTAAATCCAAGTGCCAGAAGTATCTATGCTGTACAGGAAACCCATCGTCCTTCAGGTGTACTTAAGAAGATTTCTGGGAACAGGAGCTTTGTTGGGGGGAGATAACAGATAAAATGTGGGGTGGGTCACACGTGCCCAGCCCTGGTCTCCTACCAGGGACACACTTCCAGGATGAATGAATAGGGGTGGGGTGGGTGATGGGGAGGCACTAGTAACCTCCATTTGATGCCTATGGCCCAGGCTGCAGAAACAGGATAAACTTCCGTAGCCCTGATCAAAGACTCCTTGTTAGAAAGAAGAAAATTCTGGGATTATTTTTTCTGAAAGCTAACTTTCAATGAAAATTTGTATCACACTTCATCCTGTTTGTCCTAGAGAGAAACCATGATGCAAGTTGACAGTGACAAATAAGAATTAATACTCCACTTCCATCCTCTTCCCTCCTCTCAGTTTTTAGAAAGGGAACCGGTAAGTCAACTTATAGATCTTCACTGGGCACTCACTGTGTGAGGCCCTGAAACTCCACAAGGCCAGGGAGTGTGAGGGGCAAGTGGTGGCGGGAGTTGGGGAAGAGGAGGGAAACATATTAATTTATAAGAACATAACATTTTGCCATTTACAAAGCCTCTTCACTTATATCACCTGATGTAAATCTCTCCAATAACTCGCTGAGGTTGTAGGATCAAAGCAGATCACCAATTTACTAAAGAACTGAGAGGAGATTCAAATAAATTCATATTTGAGCTATGAAATCAACAGAAATTGTTGTGACATTGAAATGCTATTGTAATAAAAAAGAACATTCAGATAACAAACAAATGTAGTTAATCTTGAAAAAGAAGAGATAAACTCCAAATAGAAGCAATAAATAGGTTCTTGCATTATTTGATAATCTAGTTAATGAAGAGGAGGGAATCATATAAATGCATTGAAACATTTTTGCTGGTTGACACATTGACAAGGACAAACTGGTTAAATAATACTCTCATTTCACAGAGTTTAATATAAGTACTATACAAGAACACTTAAATACAACTTATATACACATATCTTTATAAACTTGATAGACGTTCTCCCAAATTGACAACTCTTAAAAATTTATACAATATAGGTGGAACTAAAGAAACCTCTTAGTACTCTTAGCAATGAAATAAAAATTTTGATCAACATGCAAAAGGAAAGAATACAGTATCTTTCTATTCTCTCTATAGACAAAGATATTAGAAAATCATTGTTCTATAGAAAGGTAATCAGACAGTAATTAGCCAAAAAGGTAAGCAAAAAGAGTATTATTGAAGTATGCCATGTAGTTAAATAATAATAAATATTAGTTTTCTAAATTATATAATGTTTATGGTATTTTTTACTTTTTTAAAAATAAATTTATTTATTTTAATTAATTTATTTTTGGTTGCATTGGGTCTTCGTTGCTGAGCATAGGCTTTAGAGCGGGGGCTACGCTTCACTGCGGTGCGCGGGCTTCTCACTGTGGTGGCTTCTCTTGTTGCGGAGCATGGGCTCTAGGCACACGGGCTTCAGTAGTTGTGGCACGCAGGCTCAGTAGTTGTGGCTTGCAAGCTCTAGAGAGCAGGCTCAGTAGTTGTGGTGCACGGGCTTAGTTGCTCCGCAGAAGCCCTTTACTTTTTATGGTTTATGGTGATTTCTTTCCTCATAGTAAATATAAGTTTTTAAACTAATTTTGTATTCACAATTTTGTGTTCTTTTTCTTAAACGTGGCCCCCAAACTGTATAAGTTTTAGCCTCCACAAAACCTGGACCTTCCCCTGATTTATGCCCATTTTGCAGGTGAGAAAACAAACTCAGGCAAAGTCTTACCCTTACCCAGGGTCACGCTGTTAGAAAGTGACAGAGCCAGACATAGAGCCAGCTCTTTTCCTTCACGATGTTGTCTCTGCCCTCAAAGAGCCTGAATGCATTATATAAATCCCCACACATTTCCTTTGCAGAGGCAGAAAGAAAGTAAGGTAGAACATTTAGGCAACCCAGACGACTCGCTCAAGTTTCTAAAGAGAGATTCAATGTGGCCTATAGCGCACATCCCATCTCCCTTCAGAACCTGTGTTTGGACAGAATTCAATTTACAGTCAGCACCAACATCACAATTCTAGGCTAAAGGAACCGCAGAATCAAGTACGCCCATGGGAAGCAAAGACAGGTCACATCAAATGCATTCAGGGGCTTCAGGCTAACTAATTCTTCCTGAGCCCCTACTGTTTGCCAGCTACTCACACCTGCATTTGTCTTTATCTACATGAACAATTTTTTTAAGGATGAGAGAATAGAAACTCAGAGTAACATGGCCAATATCACAGATCCAGTAAAAAAACAGACACAAGCTGCAAAGGCAGATCTGCCCCAAAGCCCATCTCCAGTTCTCCAGGAGGTTGTGGAATTCAGAAAAATAATCACCTACTTATGCCTGAAGGCAAAACCAGAGAATCATTAGTGAAAAGCAGAGAGATGGGTAAGTAGTAAACATCCTTCCCATTCTCTCTGGTTCTCATTTAAAGTCTGGGGCTAACCTGACAGCAGCCGTGGCATTCAAAGGGTTCCAGGAGCCAAACAGAACTATGAGAGGTCTTTACCAGGAACCATCCCACACCCAGAACCCAGTGGGATAATCTGAGTTGTAGCTAAGGGTAAGACAAGCATCAGTATTTGAAAGGGAGTACTATGGATTAAATCCACATACAGAGCAAGAGAGCTTGCACTAAGATGAGAAATAGGTTGGAAAGCAGGTTGGAAAGAAATATCAAAAGTTTCAGAAAACAGACTGTGAAACAGTCACAGCCAATAGATTTCTGTTGATTTTTTTTGTAATCAACATATTAAATATCATGCTTCCATAAATAATGGGAAGGAAAAAAAATGCTTTGCTTTACAATAAATATTGGCTATCCATCGTCCTCAGGCTGATCATGTGGGGCATCAGTGAGAGTGTTATACATGGGCTTTAGCTGAGTAGGATCCAGTAAACATACACACAAGGAGGGTCACCTCCAGATAAGGTCATGCAATCCCTTATCTCCAGAGAATGCCAAGGCAAGAATCATGGAATTTGATGCTCAGTTCATAATAAAAATTGACTGCAAGTTCATGGTTGTTTTTAATTTTGTTTTGTCTAGCTCTTAGCCACGTTTCTATGGTCTTATGAATAATGAAAATCCCACTGGACATCCTGGTCATAACAACCATGGCCTGGATTGAACCTAACGCAAGAGTTAGAGGTGGTAGGGAGACAACTGACTGTGACTTCCAAGTGCTTTCATTGATATGTGGCCCCTGGAATTCAGACAAGCAGGCCTACAGGGAGGCTTTATTCTGTAGGGGAACTAGAGAGAGGCCTGGAGCCTTTCCAAGCCTGGAGGAACTTGGCTGGATCCAGAGGAGCATGAAAGGCCCAGCCCCAAGGCAGCCTGGGGACCTTGGAAGCCAAGGTCAGGAAAGGAACGGCTTGTCCCCCTGACAGAGATAAGTAGGGCCTGGGGGGCTGTTTCATTTACATGGTGTTTTCCAACCTTTACGCACAAATTCAGAGTGAACTCTGCTTCTCACCATCAGCAGCCTTGTTGGGCAAAAGGCCTGATCCTTGGCCTGATAGCCCCGAGCCCTCCTGGAGGAAAGAAGAAAATACCAGGTATCCTGGAGGCATCTGAGGTTGAAAAGGAAGAGCACTGCCTATAGAATCCAAACTCCTGGCTACGTACAATAACACAATAAATTAACCCACTGCACACTCAAATCTTATGCCTTTGCCTTTTGCATATTCCTCGCTTTACCTCAAGAAAACAATACAAATTTTCGGTACTTTTTTTTCCAATTCATGATAAGTACTACTGATAGGATTACCACAAAACACAGCAATGAAACTGACAACCATGAAAACTCTACAGGCTACAATTTGTTATAGGCAAAAACTAACTGAAGAATCATGTATTATTGGGCATGCTGTAAAATGCAAAAAGAAAAAAAGAATGACCAGAGGGGAAAAAAAATCCGTTTTGAAGAAATAATCAAGAACAACAAAAAATAAAACTGTCAAAAGGTAAAACTGCACTCAATAAAACTAGCAAAAGAATCAAATCTTCTTGCTAATTTCACATCTAAAAAATTTTATCCGGGAAAATTGAATTTAATAATTATAAGGGCCAAAGAGGGACAAAAGTGGAAGCAACAATAATGAATGAATTTTTTCAAGAGCAAAACAAATGACAATAACAAAAACTAATGGCTACTTCAAAGTTTATTATAAAATATACACAGGAAGAATTAATCCAGATCAACATTAGTAAAATAAAAGTAAAACTGGAACTGGTTCAACTGCAGTGTATAAAAAATTAATCAAGGAAATAAATTGGATTATTGCAGAGTCCTCCAAAAGAAAAATGGTTTTTCAATAGACATTCGCCATGAAGGCATAATCCTGATTTAGATATATATATATTTTTTAATGTGGAGTTAAATATGCTCAAGGTCAAAACAGCCAGATCATATCCCCATGGAGTCCACGTAAGAGTCAATACAACAGGAACAAAATGTCCCATACTCAACTCCTAGGATTGAGTCTTGGCTCTGAAACACAGGGCTTTGATTCTGGTAAGCCACGTGACTTTGGGAAAGTTACTAAATGTCTCTAAGCCTCAATTTCCTCATCTGTAAAGTGGACATGTTAATTCTATAAGACTGTTCTTCCTAGTGTTACTACTGGACATCCAAGCAAAACCATGAGAAACCTTGCACACATCTTTCTTCTGAGAACCTCCTTACCCCTAGGTTTTCATGCTTTGTGTCATATAACCTCAGGCTCTAAGCATGACCTCCTGAACTTAAGAATGAGTACCTGACCCAAAGATAACTATGTGTAGATTGGCCAGCAGCCTGGTTCAAAAGCATTGCTCAACAAAAATAATTTATACTCAACAGTTACTGGCTAATCCAATCCATAAAGTCCACTCTTGGAGAATTTTCACATCAGATGTGCAAAAAAAGTGAGCAGAGAGTAGGACCAGCAGAAGCAGAGAGAGGCAAAGAGAAGACAAAGGGCAGAAGCCATGTGGTAGCATGACTCATGAATAAGTAAAAGCCCTGAGTAAGCTAAAAACTCTGTGAGTTCATTACTGTAGGAATTATTATAGGTACAAGGTTTTCATTGTATAAGTCTTTCTAGGTGTAGGGTCAGTTTGAAAGTTTTCATATCAAATTTTTTAATCATTTAAACTCCCATTAACCAGCAAACAATATATCCATATTTCTTATATCTTGAAAAAATCCAATCAGTATAGAATTACTGTCAAATTAAGTGAAGCAGCCCATGTAGAACAGAGAGTCCAATGGCTGAGGAGGAAAAAAAAAAACGGGGTCTCCAGATATAGTGGTTAAAATCTTGTTATGTTTCAGGATTTTAGCCCACTTCAAATTCTTTAACTTCAGCCCTGTACAATTCAGAGAAATCCTGGGTCAACTCTATGTAAATGATATAGACAAAATGGAATTCCTGTACTTCTAGGATACATTCAAAAAGAGAACCTTCTCAAGTACTGCATCTTTGGCTTCTTGCCTGGTGTCAGCCCAGGGAGACTTCTTTTTTTCTTTTAACTTTTATTTATTTATTTATTTATTTTGGCTGCACCGGGTCTTAGTTGTGGCATGAGGGATCTTCGTTGTGGCATGCAGACTCTTAGTTGCGGCATACATGCAGGATCTAGTTCCCCGACCAGGGATCGAACCCAGGCCCCCTGCATTGGGAGCGCAGAGTCTTACCCACTGGACCACCAGGGAAGTCCCCCAGGGAGACTCTTTAAGGCCAACCTACCTGATGCATACTCTATCCCCAGACTCAGCCCTGAATAATTCCATGAGTAGCTCTTGACATCACTAACTTTATTGCTCCTTTTCCTACACAGTGCACACCTGCTCATTGCCTCCTTCAGTTTGACACAATCAGCTACTCTTTCCACCTTGACCTTGCCTCCTCTCAAGGCCAAGTTCATTTCTCTACCTAGGTTGAGCTCCTCAAGACAGCCCTTCCAATACCTAAGGCATAGGTAACCCTGCCACCGGTTTCATCATGTCATCCAACAACAAAGCTCATATACTTTCAAAATGCCTTCTTCCTATCTGTCTTTTACCCCTGGCCATCTACTATCCAGCCTAGCTAGTATCAGGACTTTCAAGTCATCCCTCTGTTGTCTCACCCCCTTTCAGCTGACAGTTTGCTTCCATTTTGCAATATATTTGCCTAGACTTTACAAAAATCAATGAGTTCAGGATAACAAGTACAATAGCCTCAGGTGGCCTCCCAAAAATTGATACCATGTTTTTGTTGACCTAGTTATTGCATTTCACTGTTACCAGAAATCAACTGATTAGGCAATTTTCAAAGTATTTTTCATCTATTTATTTCATTTTCACTAAGTAGAATGACCCTGTAAAACTCAATTGTTTATTTCCAAAAGTAGGCTTAATGCCTGGCAATCTTAATACTTACATAATTTCCAAGAATGCTGGATCCACATTCTCTTTGAAGTCAATAATGCAAGCCACTAATTTTCCACCACTACCATTCCAATTGGGCCAAAAGATTTAGAATAATTTAGCATCCAAACAGGATATATATTCAGCATGGAAAGAACAAAGAGATTATCATTAAGTCTTTGATTAAATCACATCTTCTATTCTAGACCTCAGTTCAGTTTCATCACCAGTAAGAAGAGCATTTTTTTTAACTTTTATCTATCCTCTAGAAGTCTGAGAGTCCTTTGGGTTAGGGATTGTATTTCACTTTTCTCTGCATCCCCAATGCAAAACACAGTTCTGTCAAATAAAAACATTAGATTAATCTTGAATGAATGAATATCCATGATCTATGAAATTGTGACTTCCACGGAAATATCCAAAACCCCTGACATCATTAACAGTTCTGTAGGGCAGTAACAGCCAACGATTTATGATGAAAAAAGAGCCCCAGGCACATTAAAAGCCTGTCCCAAGTTATGATATTCAGTTCTAGGCCAGGATCCCAGAGGGACAAAATGGAAAGTATGTCAGACTCTGCTTTAATTCAATGCAGCACTTGAATCTGTGCTCTCTTGGGCAAACCACTGGACATGAAGAAACCACAAATATGAAGATCAGAGAGGCCTGAATGTGAATTGGATTCCATCAGTCCCTTTCAAAGTTTTGGTTTTAAGAAACAGAACTTCCCTGAGCAACGTTAAGCAAAAGGTGAGTTTTTTGGATGAAGAGAAATATCAACATGAATTCACAGGCAGGAAGTGCTGACAGGTCCCCGGAAGACTTGGTACCAGGAACTGAACCCACACCCTCCAAACCAGGCCACAGACCCACCCATCATTGAGACCCCTCTCTTTGGGGCCATCCCCTCTTCCCTCTGCACATCTCTCTACAGAGCAATTTTCCTTTTCCACTCGTAAACAGGCTAAACATGGCTGCCCAGATTCTGTTTTCTTCTGAGTGCCCATCACGGCACACTTCTCCTCTGAGTGAGGATAAAGGAAGATGGATTACCTTTTTTTTTTTTGAATCAACATACAGTTTATTATTTTTTTATGGTAACAGATTTTTTTCAAATTGAGCTTTTAAAAAGTACATTTAACTACAAAAGTAAGATTAAATAGGTACTAATAAAATATATTTGCCCTGAAATGGTTAAGAATATACAATGTTGATGCCCACATCAACAGTACATTACACGCATTACTTAAAGGTCATTTTCTTTTCAGTAATAATGTCGATAAAACCACAATATTTATTGCTTATATCAAGTGCAGGTTAAAATCCAGATGGCCTCCAAAAACAAATCTTTCTGATAAAGGACTTCTCAGTCTGGTCAGGTGAAATATTACACTTAACATGTATGAATACAGCTGAAAATATACCAGTTCTTAAGAAGTTTTCAAGTCTTGATTTGAGGGAGTGGGTACAGTGTGAGCAGCGCCCTGGGGTGCTGGCGGGACTGGACACCCCACTTCTCTGTGGGTATCTAGTCAACCGCACCTTCTGGGGTCTGAGGAATTTGCTAACAGACGAAAACCCCCGTGATTCACACAACACTGTCAGCTACCAGTGCCGAAACTTGTGGGGCAAGATTAATTATTTATAGGGCATGTTGCTGAGAAAAGTGTCCAGCCAACAAAAGCACCAACCAAAATGACTGACACAAACCCCATCTTAGTGAGAATAGGTTGCCAATAAAACCGCCTTTTCCTTTTCTCGTTCGGTCTCGTTCAGCCTCTGCTTCATCTGCTACACCTTCTGAGCTGTGCCCTTTCCTGTCCCCTAGAAGGCGCTTGCGCAGAGCACTCTCGCTGTTTTCCTCCAGAGTATCTTGCATTTTAGAGGACCGTCCTGTATACCTGTCACCTGTCAGTTTTTCTTCTTCTAGGCCTATCCAGTTGCCATTGTATTTTTCACTCATTATTTTGGATGGTGACTGATCAAAAACAGGACATAACGTCTTCGTTAGAAAGTTCTTTCTACCGCTTCTGTACACTTGAATCTCCCTTTAGAAACTTTGCTCCTTCTCTTATAGTCACGTATGAAAATCTGAGTTGATCTGGTGTCTGAATCAGCCCCATTCAGCATTTTCTCATACTCAGTAACAGTTGTTTAATGTTAATATTGACTCCTTTTTCCATCAGAACAAGACAAGTGTCCACCAGAGAAAAGGTGCCTGACTGCCCGATGCCGGCACTACGGCGGATCACGGCAGGCCCGTGTTCAGGATTCAAGGAGCCAGATTCTCGCACTTTAAATAAGAAATTGAGAAATGAAGCTGGTGATGCAGGGTCTCCAAAATCTGGCCAGGTAGTATAATGAAAGTGAGATACTGTTCTGTAATTTATTATTATTTTTTTTAATTTATTTTTTTATACAGCAGGCTCTTATTAGTCATCAATTTTATACACATCAGTGTATACATGTCAATCCCAATCTCCCAATTCATCACACCATCACCACCATCCCCCGCTGCTTTCCCCCCTTGGTGTCCATATGTTTGTTCTCTACGTCTGTGTCTCAATTTCTGCCCTGCAAACCGGTTCATCTGTGCCATTTCTCTAGGTTCCACATACATGCGTTAATATACGATATTTGTTTTTCTCTTTCTGACTTACTTCACTCTGTATGACAGTCTCTAGATCCATCCACGTCTCAACAAATGACCCAATTTCGTTCCTTTTTATAGTTGAGTAATATTCCATTGTATATATGTACCACAACTTCTTTATCCATTCGTCTGTCGATTGGCATTTAGGTTGCTTCCATGACCTGGCTATTGTAAATAGTGCTGCAATGAACATTGGGGTGCATGTGTCTTTTTGAATTGTGGTTTTCTTTGGGCATATGCCCAGTAGTGGTATTGCTGGGTCATATGGTAATTCTATTTTCAGTTTTTTAAGGAACCTCCATACTGTTCTCCATAGTGGCTGTATCAATTTACATTCCCACCAACAGTGCAAGAGGGTTCCCTTTCCTCCACACCCTCTCCAGCATTTGCTGTTTATAGATTTTCTGATGATGCCCATTCTAACTGGGGTGAGGTGATACCTCATTGTAGTTTTGATTTGCATTTCTCTAATAATTAATGATGCTGAGCAGCTTTTCATGTGCTTCTTGGCCATCTGTGTGTCTTCTTTGGAGAAATGTCTATTCAGGTCTTCTGCCCATTTTTGGAATGGGTTGTTTGTCTTTTTAATATTGAGCTGCATGAGCTGTTTATATATTTTGGAGATTAATCCTTTGTCCATTGATTTGTTTGCAAATATTTTCTCCCATTCTGAGGGTTGTCTTTTTCTCTTGTTTATGGTTTCCTTTGCTGTGCAAAAGATTTTAAGTTTCACTAGGTCCCATGTGTTTATTTTTGTTTTTATTTCCATGACTCCAGGAGGTGGATCAAAAAAGATCTTGCTGTGATTTATGTCAAAGAGTGTTCTTCCTAAGTTTCCCTCTAAGAGTTTTATAGTGTCCGGTCTTACATTAAGGTCTCTAATCCATTTTGAGTTTATTTTTGTGTGTGGTGTTAGGGAGTGTTCTAATTTCATTCTTTTACATGTAGCTGTCCAGTTTTCCCAGCACCACTTACTGAAGAGACTGCCTTTTCTCCATTGTATATCCTTGCCTCCTTTGTCATAGATTAGTTGACCATAGATGCGTGGGTTTATCTCTGGGCTTTCTATCTTGTTCCATTGATCTATGTTTCTGTTTTTGTGCCAGTACCACATTGTCTTGATTACTGTAGCTTTGTACTGTAGTCTGAAGTCAGGGAGTCTGATTCCTCCATCTCCATTTTTTCCCTCAAGACTTCTTTGGCTATTCGGTGTCTTTTGTGTCTCCATACAAATTTTAAGATTTTTTATTCTAATTCTGTGAAAAATGCCATTGGTAATTTGAGAGGGATTGCACTGAATTTGTAGATTGCTTTGGGGAGGATAGTCATTTTCACAATATTGATTCTTCCAATCCAAGAACATGGTATAACTCTCCATCTGTTGGTATCATCTTTAATTTCTTTCATCAGTGTCTTATAGTTTTCTGCATACAGGTCTTTTGTCTCCCTCGGTAGGTTTATTCCTAGGTATTTTATTCTTTTTGTTGAAATGGTAAATGGGAGTGTTTCCGTAATTTCTTTTTCAGATTTTTCATCATTAGTGTATAGGAATGCAAGAGATTTCTGTGCGTTAATTTTGTATCCTGCAAATTACCAAATTCTATGATTAGCTCTAGTAGTTTTCTGGTGGCATTTTTAGGATTCTCTATGTATAGTATCATGTCATCTGCAAACAGTGACAGTTTTACTTCTTCTTTTCCAATTTGTATTCCTTTTATTTCTTTTTCTTCTCTGGTTGCCGTGGCTAGGACTTCCAAAACTATGTTGAATAATAGTGGTGAGAGTGGACATCCTTGTCTCGTTCCTGATCTTAGAGGAAATGCTTTCAGTTTTTCACCATTGAGAATGATGTTTGCTGTGGGTTTGCCATATATGGCCTTTATTATGTTGAGGTAGGTTCCCTCTATGCCCACTTTCTGGAGAGTTTTTATCATAAATGGGTGTTGAATTTTGTCAAAAGCTTTTTCTGCATCTATTGAGATGATCATATGGTTTTTATTCTTCAATTTGTTAATATGGTGTATCACATTGATTGATTTGTGTATATTGAAGAATCCTTGCATCCCTGGGATAACTCCCATTTGATCATGGTGTATGATCCTTTTAATGTGTTTTTGGATTCTCTTTGTTAGTATTTTGTTGAGGATTTTTACATCTATATTCATCAGTGATATTAGTCTGTAATTTTCTGTTCTTGTAATATCTTTGTCTGGTTTTGGTATCAGGGTGATGGTGGCCTCATAGAATGAGTTTGGGAGTGTTCCTTCCTCTGAAATTTTTTGGAAGAGTTTGAGAAAGATGGGTGTTAGCTCTTCTCTAAATGTTTGATAGAATTCACCTGTGAAGCCATCTGGTCCTGGACTTTTGTTTGTTGGAAGATTTTAAATCACAGTTTCAATTTCATTACTCGTGATTGGTCTGTTCATATTTTCTATTTCTTCCTGGTTCAGTCTTGGAAGGTTATAACTTTCTAAGAATTTGTCCATTTCTTCCAGGTTGTCCATTTTATTGGCTGGGAGTTGCTTGTAGTAGTCTCTTATGATGCTTTGTATTTGTGTGGTGTCTGTTGTAACTTCTCCTTTTTCATTTTTAATTTTATTGATTTGAGTCCTCTCCCTCTTTTTCTTGATGACTCTGGCTAATGGTTTATCAATTTTGTTTATCTTCTCAAAGAACCAGCTTTTAGTTTTATTGATCTTTGCTATTGTTTTCTTTGTTTCTATTTCATTTATTTCTGCTCTGATCTTTATGATTTCCTTCCTTCTGCTAATTTTGGGTTTTGTTTGTTCTTCTTTCTCTAGTTCCTTTAGGTGTAAGGTTAGATTGTTTATTTGAGATTTTTCTTGTTTCCTGAAGTAGGCTTGTATAGCTATAAACTTCCCTCTTAAGAAATGCTTTTGCTGCATTCCATAGGTTTTGGATCATCATGTTTTCATTGTCATTTGTCTCTAGGTATTTTTTGGTTTCCTCTTTGATTTCTTCAGTGATCTCTTGGTTATTTAGTAACGTATTTTTTAGCCTCCATGTGTTTGTGGTTTTCACGTTTTTTCCCCTGTAGTTCATTTCTAATCTCGAATAGTGTTGTGGTCAGAAAAGATGCTTGATATGATTTCAATTTTCTTAAGTTTACTGAAGCTTGAGGTGTGACCCAAGATGTGATCTATCCTGGAGAATGTTTCATGCGCACTTGAGAAGAAAGTGTAATCTGCTGTTTTTGGATGGAATGTCCTATAAATATCAATTAAATCTACCTGGTCTATTGTGTCATTTAAAGCTTCTGTTTCCTTATTTATTTTCATTTTGGATGATCTGTCCATTGGTGTAAGTGAGGTGTTAAAGTCCTCCACTATTTTTGTGTTACTGTCAATTTCCTCTTTTATAGCTGTTAGCAGTTGCCTTATGTATTGAGGTGCTCCTATGTTGGGTGCATATATATTTATAATTGTTATATCTTCTTCTTGGATTGATCCCTTGATCATTATGTAGTGTCCTTCCTTGTCTCTTGTAACATTCTTTATTTTAAAGTCTATTTTATCTGATATGAGTATTGCTACTCCAGCTTTCTTTTGATTTCCATTTGCAGGGAATATCTTTTTCCATCCCCTCACTTTCCATCTGTATATGTCCCTAGGTCTGAAGTGGGTCTCTTGTAGACAGCATATATATGGGTCTTGTTTTTGTATCCATTCAGCAAGCCTGTGTCTTTTGGTTGGAGCATTTAATCCATTCACGTTTAAGGTAATTATCAATATGTATGTTCCTGTGACCATTTTCTTAATTGTTTTGGGTTTGTTTTTGTAGGTCCTTTTCTTCTCTTGTGTTTCCCACTTAGAGAAGTTCCTTTAGCATTTGTTGTAGATCTGGTTTGGTGGTGCTGAATTCTCTTAGCTTTTGCTTGTCTGTAAAGCTTTTGATTTCTCCATCGAATCTGAATGAGATCCTTGCTGGGTAGTGTAATCTTGGTTGTAGCTTCTTCCCTTTCATCACTTTAAGTGTATCATGCCACTCCCTTCTGGCTTGTAGAGTTCCTGCTGAGAAATCAGCTGTTAACCTTGGGAGCTGTTAACCTTGGGAGTTCCCTTGTATGTTATTTGTCTTTTTTCCTTGCTGCTTTCAATAATTTTTCTTTGTCTTTAATTTTTGCCAACTTGATTACTATGTGTCTTGGCGTGTTTCTCCTTGGGTTTATCCTGTATGGGACTCTCTGCACTTCCTGGACTTGGGTGGGTGTTTCCTTTCCCATGTTAGGGAAGTTTTCGACTATAATCTCTTCAAATATTTTCTCGGGTCCTTTCTCTCTCTCTTCTCCTTCTGGGACCCCTATAATGCGAATGTTGTTGCGTTTAATGTTGTCCCAGAGGTCTCTTAGGCTGCCTTCATTTCTTTTCATTCTTTTCTCTTTATTCTGTTCTGCAGCAGTGAATTCCACCATTCTGTCTTCCAGGTCACTTATCCGTTCTTCTGCCTCAGTTATTCTGCTATTGATTCCTTCTAGTGTAGTTTTCATTTCAGTTATTAAATTGTTCATCTCTGTTTGTTTGTTCTTTAATTCTTCTAGGTCTTTGTTAATCATTTCTTGCATCTTCTCAATCTTTGCCTCCATTCTTTTTCCGAGGTCCTGGATCATCTTCACTATCATTATTCTGAATTCTCTTTCTGGAAGGTTGCCTATCTCCACTTCATTTAGTTGTTTTTCTGGGGTTTTATCTTGTTCCTTCATCTGGTACATAGCCCTCTGCCTTTTCATCTTGTCTATCTTTTTGTGAATGTGGCTTTTGTTCCACAGCCTGCAGGAGTGCAGTTCTTTTTGCTTCTGAGATACTGTTCTGGCTTCACCACTATTGGTAGTTCCTAACTGCAGCAGACGGACTGTGTAATAGGACTTCACGTCTTCTGACAGGAACTTCACACTGAGTCCCGTTTCCTCAAGTAGCATCTCTCCTTCGCCTTTTGTTGGCCAGTACTGTGCACATTTAAGTGATTCTTTCTCCACAATTTGGTTTAGTATGACAACTGCTTTGGTCTTTTGCTGCCAAACCATGAGCCAGAAGTGACAACCTGTATTAGGAAGTGGATACTCTGTTAAGGTGTAACTCCTCTGCCCCTCTTCTATGTCAACTGAGCTGGCATTAATAAATCATTTTCAGCATTTTGCTGTTTAACATGACTGTGATCGTATGGGCTTACATCTCTGTATATGTGTCGATTTCTGTTTTCTGGAACCTTGACCACTCTGAGGATAGTCATGGGACTCACTGCGAATTTCTGCGCTCCTTCCAGGAAGCTCTGAGGGGATGCTTGGGCTGCCGCGCTCTGGCCGCCCAGCCACGGCCCGGCCACCCTCCCCAGAAGATGGATCCCTGTTTCAGCCTTTGCATCAACAGGGGAACACCATGGCCTTGGAATTAAAGGAGCCATTGGCTTTACATACTTATGCAGGGGAAAGAGGATAGACTTGTTTTAAGTAAATTAAAACACATTCAGAGAGGAACTGAGCCTACAGTAGCTGCAAATAAATAAGGAAGAAAATAAAATGGCATTCCTTAAAATTCACAGTGGGGTGAAGGAAAATATTTGACTCATAGGTTTTAGATTTACAACTTTAGGATTGGATGATGTACCCAAGCACACTTCTTACTTTTTCTCAAGCCAGACTGCGATGAGGTAGAGAGAATGAGAGGTGAAGAAGTAAAGAAAGTGAGACAACTTGCTCTCTCAAGAACTTGAAACTAGGTACAAGGACTATGAGATGCAAGCTTAAAGCAGAGTGGGGTGAAGTTGGTGTGTGTGTGTGTGTGTGTTTGTAAGAAAGATAAGATTTGCACCTCTCTGTGAACTGAAAGATAAGATACCAAAGAAAAGGAGAATTCAGAAGCAAGATGCTGGAGAAGGGAGTGGTGCCAGGAGCACAGATGAGGGAAGACACTTCTTCCCCCCAGATGATGGAGCCCCTACCAGCTTTTCCAGCTCCTCTCCCAACACGGCCCCAACATGTCCTGCATTCTAGGCCCTCTCTCACTCTGTCTATGATCATGTCACGCTATCTCATGCCTTCATGGTCTTGTACACATTGTTTCCTCCACCTGGAGTGCTGGTCACCCAATTGTCTCCTATTGAACTCTCACTCGCCCTCTCAGACACGACTCACAGATCACTTTCTCTGGGGAACTTTCCTGATTCTTCCATTCAAGAAAAGTAAATGCTTCTCCTCTGGTGTTCAAAGACTTGTAAGATACACATTTATCGGTGTTATTATTCCTTCTAACCCCCCACCAGAGTGGAAGTACCTCAAGGGGGAAGGCCTATGCCCAATTCATACTGACTGAACATTCAAGAGATTTTGAATGAATGAATGAATGAATGAGGAAAGGAAAATCACTGTGTGCTTTAAGAGCTTTGAGATGGAGAAGAAAAGTACAGCCTCTTGCTGGGCTGAGAAGGATGGGACAGGGTGAAGCTTGAAGAGAAAACAAAACTGTCGGGACAGTCTCTGATGGGAATTTACTGGAAAGTCAGAGATGATGGAAGGATTTGGAAGCAGAGTGACAGCCTAGCCAAAGTTTGCATGCCAGTGGCATCAACTAATAAATAGAAATCCACAAAATTGAAGTTGGTGACCTTCCTGTAAAGGAAAAAGCAACTCTCCCACACTCAATAGCTTTATCTGAGAAATAAATTAAGAGTGATCAAGTCAGATTTGTGAGACCACAGGGACAGAGTGTCTCAGACAGCTGGGGCTTTCTAAAAGGCATAAAAATACCAACATTCTGTCAAGGTCCATGATCAAAGCCTTGCCAGACTCAACTCATGAAGAAGAAAATCCACTTAATAGTATTAAGAAAATCTTTGACTTCTAATCTGTTGCTGTGCAAAAATTTGAATTTTGCTCACCAAGAATTAAGTATCAATTAGAATGTTTTTTAAAATCTGTATGGTAAACATGATTTAGCAATAGTAACTGATTTGTGTGGCTAGTAGGAAATCATCAGATATAAATCTAATAGAAACTTGAGTGCACTTTCCCTTTACTGGAACTCTGCAATACCAGAACATCATGGAATGTTAGACCTCAGAGGAACCCTGAAGAACATCTAAGCCAATAACCCCATCTTCTCAGAGGCCAGGGAGGAAAAGTGACGTTTCAGGCCTCTCATCTCATTAGTGGTGGAACTCAGCTGGAAACACAACTTTTCTCATCTTTCCATCAAATGATCTTCCCTCTGCACCATGTCATGAAAATAAAGTTAAATTATGTTCAATTAAAGAATTATTCAGTATGGTTTGCTGTCCAAAAGAATTAGCTTAAATAATGTTTTCATGCCAAAAATGGTAACCCCTCAGATAGCCAGAAAATACTATTGTTTTCTGGAACCCTTCGTTTCCTTGGAGCTTCAGAAAGTCTTGGTTTTACTGAACAAACACTACGTGCTCTAAGAGTTTGGAAGAGAAAAGATTGTGACTGATGTAGGCAATGGTAGGTAGAGAATGGAAAAGAGAAAACTTGACCAGAAAGCCTGGAAAAATGGACTGAATCCATGGAGTCAGGAGAAAGAATCGCATCCCTGACCAAGATAAAAGAAAATATCACAATGAAAGATTCAAGGGAAACTGATTGATTGCCAAGTTTGGATGGGAATTAATTTGTTTAGAACAGTGTTTCTCAGAGCGTATTCTACAGAACACTGGTTCCCTAATATACTCTATAAAAACATAGTAATAATAGAGGAGAAATTCTGTGTTCTCGTGATTGAGAGATGCTATTCACCCTCTCGAAGAGCCCCAGGGCACATTAGGTTATTAAAGGTGCCAAGTGTTCCTACAGTCAAGTTTCTTTATTTTTTTTTTGGTACGATACTTTAAAAATTCAAAAGCCATTCTTAGTTTAAGGGCCGTACAGAAAGATGCCACCACTCGATATTTAGCTCTTTGCAGACCCCTGCCATTGAGGCCTCTTTCGTGCTTTTTTTTACATAATGCTTGTTAATATCCTATGACCCCTAGTTCTGCTGGAGACATTTGAGAAAATACAGTTTAGAGAATTGACTCTCGAATATTGAACATAATGATCAACTGGAGAGCATGTTTCGTGCAGCTCCCTGGGGCTGGAATCTGCATTTTCATCAAGCCCTCTAGGTTGATTCGGCTACGGGTGGTCCAAGAATCACACATTGAAGGGAACGCTGACAGTAAAGGAAAAACTAGGGTGATGATGACCTTGGGGTTGAAGGTCAAGAGGTGGCCACAGACAATGAGGGAAAACTGAGCTAGACCTCAGTTATCCCAGAGAACATTTCAAAGCTTATCTAGGGGGAAAATGCCATCCCCCTGAAATAATCAATGGAAGATTTTCCTGAGAGGAGGAACAGCTATAGCCCTACTACCCAAGGTTCCCTGTGCCCTTGGGGATGTCTCACTAAGCATCTTCTGCCACCACCACTGGAGACTGGTGGGGTGGGTGAGAGGGGCTTCCCCCCTTTCCTAAATTTGTTGTGGTACAGCTGAGCAAGGAGAGGCATTCTTTCAGGGCTTCAGTAAATCTTCTGGAAAACAAAAGAAGAAAGAGAGCAATATGTATGTGAATAAACTAGCTCTCAAGGCTTCACTCAGCTCAGTAATAGGCTTTCTTCTCTGGAGCTTGTAGGCTTCACCCTGTAGAAGCTTCTAGCTTGTTTTTATAGTGTGGGTGATTTCAGAGGTGTGCCGGAGTCGGCTCAGCTGTGCGTATCTCTTCCCACCTCCCTGTTCAGTGAGTGCCTTCATTTTGGTAGCTTGAAATCGGCCATGGTGGGAGTATTTACACCACAGAAATCAGCAAAAGTCAGGGCATTGTTTATTTATCTATTTTTCAGAGCTAGTTGTTAAACAGTTATCAACACATCACTGCTTCAAACTCACCATCCAGAATGCATCATAGCTCCATGGGTAAAAGTGCAAGCTATATGTTCACACAGACCTTGTACTGAATCCCAAGACCATCTCCTTAACTAGTTATAAAACTCTTACTCTGGGGGAGGAGAGAAGATGGCGGAAGAGTAAGACGCGGAGATCACCTTCCTTCCCACAGATACAGTAGAAATACATCTACACGTGGAACTGCTCCTACAGAACACCCACTGAACGCTGGCAGAAAACGTCCGACCTCCAAAAAGGCAAGAAACTCCCCCCGTACTTGGGTAGGGCAAAAGAGAAAAAAGAAATAACAGAGACAAAAGAATAGGGACGGCACCTGCGCCAGTGGGAGGGAGCTGTGAAGGAGGAAAGATTTCCACGCACTAGGAAGCCCCTTCGCGGGCAGAGACTGCGGGTGGCAGAAGGGGGAAGCTTCGGAGCCACGGAGGAGAGCGCAGCCACAGGGGTGCGGAGGGCAAAGCGGAGAGGCTCCCGCACGGAGGAGCGGTGCCGACCAGCACTCACCAGCCCGAGAGGCTTGTCTGCTCCCCCGCCGGGGCGGGCGGGGGCTGGGAGCTGAGGCTCGGGCTTCAGTCGGATCGCAGGGAGAGGACTGGGATTGGCGGCGTGAACACAGCCTGAAGGGGTTAGCGCACCACAGCTAGCCGGGAGGGAGTCCGAGAAAAAGTCTGCAGCTGCCGAAGAGGCAAGAGACTTTTTCTTCCCTCTTTGTTTCCTGGTGCGCGAGGAGAGGGGATTCAGAGCGCCGCCTAAACGAACTTCAGAGACGGGCGCGAGCCGCAGCTAACAGCGCGGATCCCACAGAAACAGGGGCGCAGAGGAAAAAGCGGAGAGACTCCCGCACAGAGGCTCGGCGCCGAGCAGCGCTCACCAGCCCGAGAGGCTTGTCTGCTCACCCGCCGGGGCGGGCGGGGCTGGGAGCTGAGGCTCGGGCTTCGGTCGGATCTCGGATCGCAGGGAGAGGACTGGGGTTGGCGGCGTGAACACAGCCTGAAGGGTTTAGCGCACCACAGCTGGCTGGGAGGGAGACCGGGAAAAAGTCTGCAGCTGCCGAAGAGGCAAGAGGCTTTTTCTTGCCTCTTTGTTTCGCTGCGCGCAAGGAGAGGGGATTCAGAGCGCCGCCTAAACGAACTCCAGAGAAAGGCGCGAGCCGCGGCGATCAGCGCGGACCCCAGAGACAGGCGTGAGACGCTGGGGCTGCTGCTGCCGCCTCCAAAAAGCCTGTGTGTGAGCACAGGTCACTCTCCACACCGCCCCTCCCGGGAGCCGGTGCAGCCCGCCACTGCCAGGGTCCCGTGATCCCCGGACAAATTCCCCGGGAGAACGCACTGCGCGCCTCAGGCTGGTGCAACGTCACGCCGGCCTCTGACGCCGCAGGCTCGCCCCGCCTCCTCCGTACCCCTCCCTCCCCGCGGCCTGAGTGAGCCAGCGCCCCCGAAGCAGCTGCTCCTTTAACCCCGTTCTGTCTGGGCGGGGAATAGACGCCCTCAGGTGACCTACACGCAGAGGCGGGTCCAAATCCAAAGCTGAACCCCAGGAGCTGTGTGAACAGGGAAGAGAAGGGGAAATCTCTCCCAGCAGCCTCAGAAGTAGCGGATTAAAACTCCACAAACAACTTGATGTGCCTGCATCTGCTGAATACCTGAATAGACAACGAATCATCCCAAATTCAGGAGGTGGACTTTGGGAGCAGGATATATTAATTTTTCCCCTGTTCCTTTTTTTTTTGTGTGTGAGTGTATATGTATATGCTTCTGGGTGAGATTTTGTCTGTATAGCTTTGCTTTACAATAGCTTTATTTTGCTTCACTATATTATAGCCTCTTTCTTTCTTTCTTTCTTTCTTTCTTTCTTTCTTTCTTTCTTTCTTTCTTTCTTTCTTTCCTCCCTCCCTCCCTCCCTCCCTCCCTCCCTCCTTTCTTTCTTTCTTTCTTTCTTTCTTTCTTTCTTTCTTTCTTTCTTTCTTTCTTTCTTTCTTTCTTTCTTTCTTTCTTTCTTTCTATTTTTTCTCCCTTTTACTCTGAGCCGTGTGGACGAAAGGCTCTTGGTGCTCCAGCCAGGCATCAGGGCCGTGCCTATGAGGTGGGAGAGCCAACTTCAGGACACTGGTCCACAAGAGACCTCCCAGCTCCACGTAATACCAAACGGTAAAAATCTCTCAGAGATCTCCATCTCAACATCAAGACCCAGCATCACTCAATGACCAGCAAGCTACAGTGCTGAACACCCTATGCCAAACAACTAGCAAGACAGGAACACAGCCCCATCCATTAGCAGAGAGGCTGCCTAAGATCATAATAAGGCCACAGACACCCCCAAAATACACCACCAGACGTGGATGTGCCCACCAGAAAGACAAGATCCAGCCTCATCCACCAGAGCTCAGGCACTAGTTCCCTACACCAGGAAGCCTACACAACCCACTGAACCAAACTTAGCCACTGGGGACAGATACCAAAAACAACGGGAACTACAAACCTGCAGTCTGTGAAAAGGAGACCCCAAACACAGTAAGATAAGCAAAATGAGACGACAAAAAAACACACAGCAGATGAAGGAGCAGGGTCAAAGCACACTAGACTTAACAAATGAAGAGGAAATAGGTAGTCTACCTGAAAAAGAATTCAGAATAATGATAGTAAGGATGATCCAAAATCTTGGCAATAGAATAGACAAAATGCAAGAAACATTTAACAAGGACGTAGAAGAACTAAAGAGGAACCAAGCAATGATGAAAAACACAATAAATGAAATTAAAAATACTCTAGATGGGATCAATAGCAGAATAACTGAGGCAGAAGAAAGGATAAGTGACCTGGAAGATAAAATGGTGGAAATAACTACTACAGAGCAGGATAAAGAAAAAAGAATGAAAAGAACTGAGGACAGTCTCAGAGACCTCTGGGACAACATTAAATGCACCAACATTCGAATTATAGGGGTCCCAGAAGAAGAAGAGAAAAAGAAAGGGACTGAGAAAATATTTGAAGAGATTATAGTTGAAAACTTCCCTAATATGGGAAAGGAAATAGTTAATCAAGTCCTGGAAGCACAGAGAGTCCCATACAGGATAAACCCAAGGAGAAACACGCCAAGACACATATTAATCAAACTGTCAAAAATTAAATATAAGGAAAACATATTAAAGGCAGCAAGGGAAAAAAAACAAATAACACACAAGGGAATCCCCATAAGGTTAACATCTGATCTTTCAGCAGAAACTCTGCAAGCCAGAAGGGAGTGGCAGGATATACTTAAAGTGATGAAGGAGAAAAACCTACAACCAAGATTACTCTACCCAGCAAGGATCTCATTCAGATTCGATGGAGAAATTAAAACCTTTACAGACAAGCAAAAGCTGAGAGAGTTCAGCACCACCAAACCAGCTTTACAACAAATGCTAAAGGAACTTCTCTAGGCAAGAAACACAAGAGAAGGAAAACACCTACAATAACAAACCCAAAACATTTAAGAAAATGGGAATAGGAACATACATATCGATAATTACCTTGAATGTAAATGGATTAAATGCTCCCACCAAAAGACACAGGCTGGCTGAATGGATACAAAAACAAAACCCATATATATGCTGTCTACAAGAGACCCACTTCAGACCTAGAGACACATACAGACTGAAAGTGAGGGGATGGAAAAAGATATTCCATGCAAATGGAAATCAAAAGAAAGCTGGAGTAGCAATTCTCATATCAGACAAAATAGACTTTAAAATAAAGACTATTACAAGAGACAAAGAAGGACACTATATAATGATCAAGGGATTGATCCAAGAGGAAGCTATAACAATTGTAAATATTTATGCACCCAACATAGGAGCACCTCAATACATAAGGCAAATACTAACAGCCATAAAAGGGGAAATCGACAGCAACACAATCATAGTAGGGGACTTTAACACCCCACTTTCACCAATGGACAGATCATCCAAAATGAAAATAAATAAGGAAACACAAGCTTTAAATGATACATTAAACAAGATGGACTTAATTGATATTTATAGGACATTCTACCCAAAAACAACAGAATACACATTTTTCTCAAGTGCTCATGGAACATTCTCCAGGATAGATCATATCTTGGGTCACAAATCAAGCCTTGGTAAATTTAAGAAAATTGAAATTGTATCAAGTATCTTTTCCGACCACAACGCTATGAGACTAGATATCAATTACAGGAAAAGATCTGTAAAAAATACAAACACATGGAGGCTACACAATACACTACTTAATAACGAAGTGATCACTGAAGTAATCAAAGGGGAAATCAAAAAATACCTAGAAACAAACGACAATGGAGATACGACGACCCAAAACCTATGGGACGCAGCAAAAGCAGTGCTAAGAGGGAAGTTTATAGCAATACAAGCCTACCTCAAGAAACAGGAAACATCTCGAATAAACAACCTAACCTTGCACCTGAAGCAATTAGAGAAAGAAGAACAAAAAAACCCCAAAGCCAGCAGAAGGAAAGAAATTATAAAGATCAGGTCAGAAATAAATGAAAAAGAAATGAAGGAAACAATAGCAAAAATCAATGAAACTAAAAGCTGGTTCTTTGAGAAGATAAACAAAATTGATAAACCATTAGCCAGACTCATCAAGAGAAAAAGGGAGAAGACTCAAATCAATAGAATTAGAAATGAAAAAGGAGAAGTAACCACTGACACTGCAGAAATACAAAAGATCATGAGAGATTACTACAAGCAACTCTATGCCAATAAAATGGACAACCTGGAAGAAATGGACAGATTCTTAGAAATGCACAAACTGCCGAGACTGAACCAGGAAGAAATAGAAAATATGAACAGACCAATCACAAGCACTGAAATTGAAACTGTGATTAAAAACCTTCCAACAAACAAAAGCCCAGGACCAGATGGCTTCACAGGTGAATTCTATCAAACATTTAGAGACGAGCTAACACCTATCCTTCTCAAACTCTTCCAAAATATTGCAGAGGGAGGAACACTCCCAAACTCATTCTACGAGGCCACCATCACCCTGATACCAAAACCAGACAAAGATGTCACAAAGAAAGAAAACTACAGGCCAATATCACTGATGAACATAGATGCAAAAATCCTCAACAAAATACTAGCAAACAGAATCCAACAGCACATTAAAAGGATCATACACCATGATCAAGTGGGGTTTATCCCAGGAATGCAAGGATTCTTCAATATACGCAAATCAATCAATGTGATACACCATATTAACAAATTGAAGGAGAAAAACCATATGATCATCTCAATAGATGCAGAGAAAGCTTTCGACAAAATTCAACATCCATTTATGATAAAAGCCCTGCAGAAAGCAGGCATAGAGGGAACTTTCCTCAACATAATAAAGGCCATATATGACAAACCCACAGCCAACATTGTCCTCAATGGTGAAAAACTGAAACCATTTCCACTAAGATCAGGAACAAGACAAGGTTGCCCACTCTCACCACTATTATTCAACATAGTTTTGGAAGTGCTAGCCACAGCAATCAGAGAAGACAAAGAAATAAAAGGAATCCAAATCGGAAAAGAAGAAGTAAAGCTGTCACTATTTGCAGATGACATGATACTATACATAGAGAATCCTAAAGATGCTACCAGAAAACTCCTAGAGCTAATCAATGAATTTGGTAAAGTAGCAGGATACAAAATAAATGCACAGAAATCTCTTGCATTTCTATACACTAATGACGAAAAATCTGAAAGTGAAATTAAGAAAACACTCCCATTTACCATTGCAACAAAAAGAATAAAATATCTAGGAATAAACCTACCTAAGGAGACAAAAGACCTGTATGCAGAAAATTATAAGACACTGATGAAAGAAATTAAAGATGATACAAATAGATGGAGAGATATACCATGTTCCTGGATTGGAAGAATCAACATTGTGAAAATGACTCTACTACCCAAAGCAATCTACAGATTCAATGCAGTCCCTATCAAACTACCACTGGCATTTTTCACAGAACTAGAACAAAAAATTTCACAATTTGTATGGAAACACAAAAGACCCCGAATAGCCAAAGCAATCTTGAGAACGAAAAATGGAGCTGGGGGAATCAGGCTCCCTGACTTCAGACTATATTACAAAGCTTCAGTAATCAAGACAGTTTGGTACTGGCACAAAAACAGAAATATAGATCAATGGAACAGGATAGAAAGCCCAGAGATAAACCCACACACATATGGTCACCTTATCTTTGATAAAGGTGGCAAGAATATACAGTGGAGAAAAGACAGCCTCTTCAATAAGTGGTGCTGGGAAAATTGGACAGGTACATGTAAAAGTATGAAATTAGAACACTCCCTGACACCATGCACAAAAATAAACTCAAAATGGATTAAAGACCTAAGTGTAAGGGCAGACACTATCAAACTCTTAGAGGAAAACATAGGCAGAACACTCTATGACATACATCACAGCAAGATTCTTTTTGACCCAGCTCCCAGAGAAATGGAAATAAGAACACAAATAAACAAATGGGACCTAATGAAACTTAAAAGCTTTTGCACAGCAAAGGAAACCATAAACAAGACCAAAAGACAACCCTCAGAATGGGAGAAAATATTTGCAAATGAAGCAACTGACAAAGGATTAATCTCCAAGATTTACAAGCAGCTCATGCAGCTCAATAACAAAAAAACCAACAACCCAATCCAAAAATGGGCAGAAGACCTAAATAGACATTTCTCCAAAGAAGATATACAGATGGCCTACAGACACATGAAAGAATGCTCAACATCATTAATCATTAGAGAAATGCAAATCAAAACTACAATGAGATATCATCTCACACCGGTCAGAATGGCCATCATCAAAAAATCTAGAAACAATAAATGCTGGAGAGGGTGTGGAGGAAAGGGAACACTCTTGCACTGTTGGTGGGAATGTAAATTGATACAGCCACTATGGAGAACAGTATGGAGGTTCCTGAAAAAACTACAAATAGAACTACCATACGACCCAGCAATCCCAATACTGGGCATATACCCTGAGAAAACCATAGGTCAAAAAGAGTCATGTACCAAAATGTTCATTGCAGCTCTATTTACAATAGCCAGGACATGGAAGCAACCTAAATGTCCATCGACAGATGAATGGATAAAGAAGATGTGGCACATATATACAATGGAATATTACTCAGCCATAAAAAGAAATGAAATGGAGGTATTTGTAATGAGGTGGATGGAGTTAGAGTCTGTCATACAGAGTGAAGTAAGTCAGAAAGAGAAAAACAAATACAGTATGCTAACACATATATACGGAATCTAAGGAAAAAAAAAAAAAAAAAAAGGCCATGAAGAACCTAGTGGCAAGACGGGAATAAAGACACAGACCTACTAGAGAATGGACTTGAGGATATGGGGAGGGGGTGGGGTGAGATGTGACAGGGTAAGAGAGTGTCATGGACATATATACACTACCAAATGTAAAATAGATAACTAGTGGGAAGCAGCCGCATAGCACAGGGAGATCAGCTCGGTGCTTTTTGACCACCTAGAGGGGTGGGATGGGGAGGGTGGGAGGGAGGGAGATGCAAGAGGGAAGAGAAATGGGAACATATTGTATATGTATAACTGATTCACTTTGTTATAAAGCAGAAGCTAACACACCATTGTAAGGCAATTATACTTCAATAAAGATGTTTTAAAAAAAAAAAAAAAAAAAAAAAAAAAAAAACTCTTACTCTCTCAGAGTCTCAGTCTCCCCTTCTGTAAAACTGGAGATAATCACTCCTTCCATTTTAGGGCTGGGATTCCTATATAAAGAAATTTAGCCCAATACCTGACACATGGTAAGTTACCACAGGTGAGTCTAGACATCTTAAGGCCTTAAAAGTAGAACCAAGAGACGCCCTGAGAAAAACAGGAGTTCTCCATCCCTCCTACCTAATGCTTTCCAAGGTTCACTTTCCTGTCTGAGAACCCTGCCTCTTCCACTGGTGATCGACAGTGAGAATATTTTCAGAGAGCTCTCACTTTACATGCAGGATTTTTTTCTATAGATTAAATTGACTACTTTTATCAGGATACAACCCAATAAAGCCCCGCTACCACAAGAGATGCACATATACAGCAGCAGGTGGTGTATGTTTTATTACAGCACCTCCAAACCAATAATTATGCCTCGTCTAGAGCACTTGCTACTTTCTTCCCCACAAGCAGACCTCAAGGACAGACACTGTGTCTGGGTCCCCTTTATATATACTGAACACAGATTTCTTGAATGACTGAGACAGCAATTAGCAAGAGAAAATGTAAAATTTTTATGAATCTTAATGTAGATTTTACTTTCCTGCCTCAGTAAGTAAGAGCAGTCTGAAAGCAGTCAAGCCATCCCCAGGTGTCTGAGGATTCTATGAGGCCTCCAGACCCTCATTACCAACATCAGTTCTCCCCACCTGGAACTGTAGCTGGAGAAGAAGAAAGCTGCCCTAAAGCCATATTAGTCACGGGGCAGCTCAGAGATGCTGATTGTTTAGACTAAATCCCTAAGATCCAGTTGTTTTCTTGTTATCTGCCTCTCCTAAGGACTGAGACGATTCACAGTGAGGTACAGTTCCACAATCCAGGTTGATTAAGGTCTCAAAACCCAGATCTCACTCGTCCGGTGAAAGCAGAGCTGCGGGACCTGAAAGTTCCCTCCCTTCTGCCCCTTCCAGTCTCTCTTCAAGAGCCCAGCTGTCTTCCACAATTCTCCAAACATTTCTCTTACTTCTGTTCTAAAGGACAGTCCTTTTTTTCCAAAGGACTTTAATTGATTTAGACCAGAAATTAGTATGCAACACACAGACCCAGATATGTGAGCAGGGAGGAAGATCAACGTGTCACCTATTTCATTCGCTGTAATTTAATTACCAGCAGAAATTCTTTGCAGCTGTGTGTTCCCCATAGCCGTTGATGTTCAGAGTGTGAGGACAACTTCATTTGGAAGAGGTTTCCAAGAAGAGCTTCTGCAAAACTCGGGCTTGGAAAATTCAGGCGTCTGCAGGAAATAGCTTCCAAGGTAAGAATAGCTCACTCCTTAACATCCTTTATTCAGGAAATGTCTGTCACAGGTCTACTATGTACATATTGCACGGCGTCAGGTACTGGAGTCCGGGACAGGAAGCCCCTGGTCCACAAGGGAGCTTACATACCAGTGAGGGATCAACACTGAAACGCTGCCTACACTAAACAAAGAATTGATGATACGTGATGGTAAATATCATGAAAGGGAAGAGCTACCAGAGGAGATGGTAGAGCTCTGCAGGTGTTAGGGGTGGTTCTCTGAGGAACAGACACTAAAGACAAGATTTAAAAGATGAGAGGTGGGCCTGGCATAGCATAGAGAATATTTTAAAATGAAGGACTAGGAGGGGCAAAACAGCCCAAGGTGGAAAAGAGCAAACCGACAAACCAAAACATCAAGGTGGCTGAAGCGTATTGAGGGAGACGGGGGCTCCCGTGCGATGGTCAAGGCAAGGAGTTTGGCTATTTCCTTAAGAGCAATGGGAAACCATGAAAGCGTTTCCGGAGAGTGAGTGGCATCCTCAGCTTTGCATTTTTTTTTTATATAAATTTATTTATTTTATTTATTTATTTTTGGCTGCGTTGGGTCTTCGTTGCTGTGCGCAGGCTTTTCTCTAGTTGCAGCAAGCAGGGGCTACTCTTCGTTGTGGTGTGCAGGCTTCTCATTGGGTGGCTTCTCTTGTTGTGGAGCACGAGTTCTAGGCGTGCCGGCTTCAGTAGTTGTGGCACACGGGCTCAGTAGTTGTGGCTCGCGGGCTTAGTTGCTCCGCGGCATGTGGGATCTTCCCGGACCAGGGCTCGAACCCGTGTCCCCTGCATTGGCAGGCAGATTCTCAACCACTGCGCCACCAGGGAAGCCCTGTATTTTTTTAAGGATTATTCTGGCTGTTGTGCGCTGAGTGGGCTGGAGGGAGGCGAGAGAGGTTCTGGGAGCCTGGTTAGGATCACTGCTGGGATCCAGGAGAGTAATCTAAATGGCCTTCCTCCCAAGCACCAGGGTGGTGGAGATACAGCCACGCAGGAAACGTCTGTTCCACTAGAGCTTCTAGAACTACTCAGGGGAGGCGGTGCCCTGTCCCTCGGAGCAGACTCACCGGGCTCATCCACAGAGATTTCCAGCTTGCAAGATTCCGAGTCCACAGAGCCCCCCTGGCGGGGCCTGGTGACCAGCTGCATACCGTCCCACATCATTCCTACTGGGCCAAATACTCATTGAGCTGCACTGCCCAGCCACCTGAATGCAGCTGTTGCCTTTGGCTGAGTGAAGACACCAGGCAGAGGAAGGAGAGAAACAGACAGAGACCTAGTCCTGAGTCAGACACGATGAGGGCGAGCCGGTTAGTAGCCCTGTGACCTTGCACAGCTGCTTTGCTTTCCCTCTTGTGCCCCAGTTTCTATACCTTACTGCAAAATGGGGCTAATCTAGCCCCTGGGGTTTCCTGAGGGTTCCTAGGAAGTAAATGGGTTCATACGTGCAAAGATTCTTTAGCACAGAAGCTGCCCCTGAGAAGCCCTCAATTTGGACCCAAGTTTGAATCGCACCTCGGCCACTTAGCCTCTGTGACTCGGGCAGGTTAACAAAGTTCTCTGGGTCTCAGCTTCCTCAGCTGTGAAAATGGGTATGTAAAAGCTACCTGGAAAGGTGGTGGTGGAGATTAAATGAGCGAGGGCTACTCAGTTTTATTTCTGCCTCTGTGTCCGCACAGGGAGGGGCACCAGGAGCTGGGAAGGCGGGAGGTGGAGGGAATGGAAATGAGACAACTTTGAGCGCAGACCTAGGACTTCAGAGGCAGCCGGGTAACGCCCTCATTCCACACCCACCTCTCTGCATAAAGAGGCTGAAAATTATTCAGAGTGAAGTGGAATCTGCCAGGTATCCCTGGGGAGAGACTCTAACTAGCATTTAAGGGGATGCTGGAAACGGATATGCTGATGAGGTAAAGCCCTTCAGCTTGGACCCGCTCAGCCCTAAAACCGTGCATCCTGCTCCAACAAGGGAAGCAGAGGAAACCTCCCCAAGTTGCTTTCCTGTTTTGCAGTTGAGGCGGGCGGTTTGTGTTTATTCTGCCAGCTCCAGATCATCAGCGTAAAGACAGCTTGCTCGGGGTAGTGCGCTATTTTTTTAAATACATTTATTCATTTATTTGTATTTATTTTTGGCTGCACTGGGTCTTCGTTGCTGCGCGCAGGCTTTCTCTAGTTGGGGTGAGCGGGGACTACTCTCTGTTGCGGTGCACGGGCTTCTCATTGTGATGGCTTCTCTCGTTGCAGAACACAGGCTCTAGGCACGCAAGCTTCAGTAGTTGCAGCATACAGGCTCAGTAGTTGTGGCTCGCGGGCTTAGTTGCTCCGTGGCATGTGGGATCTTCCAAGACCAGGGCTCAAACCCGTGTCCCCTGCATTGGCAGGTGGATTCTTAACCACTGCGCCACCAGGGAAGCCCCAGGGGTGGTGCGCTTTTATTCCCTTATTCCACACAGTCACGAACACCCACTTGGTGCCAGGCACCTTGCCACGGAGCAGTGAGGCTTGGTGTGTGCCTCGAGGACCTCACAGTCAGTGCGGGCAAGGGCAGTAGCATCAAACGGCACAATAAGGGCTACCATGGGGGCCAGGACACGGAGCTGCGGCGGCCCAGTTAGAGAGACTTCATCAGGGAAGGGGGTATCTGAGCTGTGTTTTGTACTGAGTAGAAGAAATGAAAACAAAGTGGGCACCCTGAGCTGGGCACTGCTCAAGCATCATCTCTGAGTTGGGAAGAAAGGCAATGCAGGTGGAGGAAAGAAACCGTGTGGGCAAAGGCAGGGAGGTGGGGGAGGGGATCTCAACCCCTGAACTGAGCCACCAAATACCCCCAAGAAAAGGCCTGACCAATCAGAATGGAAGGAGAGTTGCCAGAGAATTCTTTGTACCAAGGCAGTTCAGAGATGAAATAAATCTAAAGAGCAGCAGAGCTAGTGAAGTCCATAGACTAACTGGTCATTCTCTCAAATGAGAGGAAACTGGGGGATCAGAGAGGTAAGGACACAAGCCCAGTGTCACACAGCAGTGAACTCACAGCCAGGACTGGAAGCCAGGTTTCCTCTTTGCCACCCAGGCGTGGATTCCTTTCTCTGCACTAAAGCAAGGGTCCCTGGGGGCCAGCGATGCTCATTCTGGACAACAAACTGGGAGTTCTACTAACACAGTGTACTAATAGCCCTGGGCCAAGAACACCCTGTAGCCCTCTTGCTCATATATCAAGGGCTGGGAGAGGGAGGAAGGAGAGGAGGCAAACCCAGACTCACCAGGACCCAACCTACCAATCAAAGGAAAACAGAGGCTTACACAATACCTGGTATTGGAAACAATCTAAACTTCCGACATTAGGAGAATGATTAAACAATAATGAATTTACTCAATTGACTGTTCCTCAGCTATTAAGATTTTACAAATATAGTAATATTAAAATACCTTAATACTAAAAAAAAAGATATAAAGTAATAATAATATATTAATACTATCTAAAAGAAAAAAGCAGAAAACAATAACTGAAAAGGCAAACTAAAAATGTTGGCAAATGATTATTTTGGTAAGTAAGGATTTTGCTAAATTAAAATGAGCTCAAAGTAATTTTTAAAATTTTAATTATGTAGTTTTTTCAAATTGTCTTTAATCAGCATGTTATGCCTTTATAATACTAAGGTATACACAACATATATCCGTGAATATCTGTCTATATAGACATATGTAAATGATATTTCTCACTTCTGTTGGAAATTCCAGGCTAGCCATGTTTAAGGTCAGTTAACAGGCAATTCATGTACATCTGCTTATGTGCCCAGAATTGTGCTACATTGTGGAAGATAGAAAAAAATTAGAAGATACAGACTTGTGCTCTAAGTCTTAGAGGAATTTGACTAGTACAAGTGCAGACTCTGGTGTATAACAGGTCCTCATTAACCATTCATTGAATGAATGAGTGAGTGAGTGAGTACAAGTCCATGAGGGCTCTATGTAGAGAGAGAGAGTCTGTGATCAGCTCAGCCGCATCCTCACCCCATCCACTCAGGGGAAAATCCTGGAACTGCTTTTCCCAGAGTCCCTTTCAGTTCTGGGCTCTGGGTCCGTTCTGCCAAAGAGAGGCTCTTGAGGGGCTTTGGAAGACTGAGGACGAGAAGTCATTATGTCCCAGGGGCAGCTGTTTGCAGGCTGCTGTTGTGGGCATTTGGCAGATGTTTGTGGGTATCACCCTGAGAACCACCCTTTTTGGTACCACAAGCTGTTGAATCACCAATCACAGCTCCCAGCCCTTCTGGGCAGTACCCTGGGAATTCCTCCCCTTGGGGTAGCAGCTGAGACCTCTGCACTTCAGGATTTCCTGAAAATGGAAATCTCCACATTCCAATGGCCGTGGAAATCTCTAATTCCCTGTATTAAACCTCTTTCTACTTGAAATACCTGGAGTGACTTCTGTTCCGCCCAAACCATGACTAATATGGGCGATATAATGAAATACTGCAGGACTGAGTGGGTCCTGGTGTTTTACGAGTTACACAAATGCTGGCAAAGCTGAGTCATGGGATCCAGTCTAAGCTAGAAGAAACAGCTAGACATGTGAATTACATGTGTGTGGATGAATGACTCTCCTTCCTTCTTGCTTCATTCTGGCATCCCTTCAATCCTTCCCTCATTCATTCAGTTTCTTTCTGTAAAGCTTCTGCTTTTACCATCAGGAGAGATGAGAAAAGCATGTCATCAGCTTTTTTCTAACAGCTGCTAATAAATATTGATTTTTTTTTCCCAGGAGGATCTCATTTGGGTAATTAACAGTTTGGTTTCCTGGCAGTGGTGGCCAAACCCCCCACATAAGCCAAAGGTAGTCTTTACCAAGTCACTGAGACATCGCAAGCCCAGGCCACTCATTTTCTGGGACTGCTTCTGGGTGAATTCAGCCCCTACATCCTCAGGGGCCATGGAAGAGTGGCACAGAGCTCACTCCAGTCTGGCAGATGCACTCAATGCCAAGGACAGGTTTGGCCATCTCATTCATATTCATTATCCATCCACTCAGTACACATGTGCAGACACTGGTGGTGGATGATGGAGACACAATGGCAGCAAGACATGGTCCCCATCCTGGAGGAACTCACATAATCCAGGACAGCAACCAATGCTAAAATGGCAATCATAGAAGGGTGCATCATTTAGAATCAAATAGTGTTTTCAAACTAAGTGCTGTTACAAAAATAAAAATGAAAACCAAGAGACTAAAGATTGAGTGCTGAGTGGAAGTAATTTTATTCCCAGTCAGGGAACATCCGGCAGACAGTTCAGGTTCTGGAGGATGAGGTTTGGAAAGAAGGAAATAGAGTTTGTCTTTTAAGTCCAAAAAGTGGCAACTCTCCCTTTTTCACTCAGGGAAATAAAGCCTCTGAATGCCATTGACTGGCTGGTGACATCTAGGCTGAGCCCTCAGGTGCACGTAAATGCCAAGATGGCTGCAGAGGTCTCTGCTGTGGACAGAATGCGCCTGCCCTGGGAGTGTGGCTTCCAGTGGCCTCTGCCCCTTACCTTGGATTGTCTAATTTGGGATTATGGCTCCCAGCTGTCATTTTAGCAGAAGTCAGGTCTGCACCGCCGGCAGCAGACTGGATGGTGTGTCAGGGCTCATTAATAAGATGACCATATACTTTATCATCTCAACAGAGCGCTGGTTAGAGTGAAAGAGTGACTGTTAACAATTACAACAGGACAATACAACAGCCGTAACTGGGATGGCCCCAAGGAGGGTGGTCAGTACCTAAAGCAGAAGCACAGGGGAAAGGCTGTGTGTTGAGCCTGTGTAACACTCTACCAGCTGTTCATTAGCGCTTTCTTTCATTCATTTCAATCCTCACAATGACTTATGAAGTAGATGTTACTAATCCTCGTTTTATAAATAAAGACGCAAGGCTGAGATAATTGAGGAACTTGCCTAAGTTGAAGGGTTAGTAAGAGGTGGAGGCATAATCTGAACCCAGGTCTGTCTGACTCTAATATCCATTCTCATCACAGCCATAATTACAAGCTTCAGAAATGGTGGCATTTGCCCTAGAAGGCCCTCAGTCTTCAGGCCAATGATACAGGTTTTCATTAACAATTGTGACGTGGGTCCCTTACTGCTGTGTGCCATTACTTTGTACAAATTCAACCACTGATTCAATTCAGTTCGGTTGAACACACATTTGAGCTGGACTTGGCACTGTGGATACACAGCTGAAGAGGTTATTCCGGCCCTGAAGGATCTCACAGAACATGGGGAAGACAGACAAGAAAAACAATAAGTACTGAACTGTATAAGTGCCGCCAGGATGGAATATGTGTAAGTGCCGGGATAAGTGTACGACAGAGTCTCAAGGTCTCATAGAATCACCACAAGCCTCTCATCTATCTCATCCAACAGAGACATGCCAGAAGCCTTCCCAAAGGAGGTGTCAACTGAGAATAAAGGATGGGTAAGAATTGGCTAGAAAAAGAATCAGGACTAAAGCCTGGGGAATATCACATGGACAGGAACAGGGATGTGAAAGAGCCTTTAAGGACACAGAGACACCACAAATGATTCTGTTTGGCTGGAGGGAAGAGGGCCTCGCCCTGCCCAGCGGATGCCACCCGAGACTCACCTGTGCCAGCCTTTGTATCCCAACCAAAGGAAATGGTCAGTAGCAGGCACGTGACCCAAGGAGGACCAACAATAATCTCCTGGGGACTTTTCTTCCACATCTATTTTTTAATTTATTTTTATGTCATTTATTTATTTCTTTTTGGCCCTGCTGCACAGCTTGCGGGATTTTAGTTCCCAACCAGGGATTGAACCTGGGCCACAGCAGTGAAAGTGCAGAGTCCTAACCGCTGGACTGCCAGGGAATTCCCCCACATCTATTTTTTTTTAATCTTCATTCATCTGAGGTTTGTGAGAGTGGAGGCTGCCAGGGCCAGCTCGCCACTACATGGAGAAGACTTGTCCGGGGCGAGAGCCAAGATGCAGCAGACACTGACAGAGAGAGACAAAACTAGAGACAGAGAGGAGCATCCAGAGGACCCAGTTTGAAACTGGCTCCAGCCACGCCCGAAATTCAGAATTTATGTATCTTGGCCTTTCCAGTTATACGAAGCAATAATTTTGTTTTCTTGCTTAAATTCTATGTTTTCTTTTTCTTTCTGTTTTTTTCGGTTCTAATACAGTGAATCTGAGATACCTCTGGGCCATCCAAGTGGGGATGTCCAAAATGTGTCTACAGCTCAGGAGACAAGTCAGGAAGCATCAGTGAATTTGGAAATATCACCATGGGAGTTGAAACCTCAGGAGGGAACGTCATTGTCGATGGGGGTACACGAGTGAAAAGGCAGCTGACTGATGTCCGAGCCCTGGAGAGAACAGAGAGAGGAACCCAGCCAATAAGACTGAGAAGGAACCATCGGAGAGGGAGAGGGAAAACTAGGAGGGAGTTGATACCAGAAGCTGAAGGAGGACAGCATAAAGGAGAGGGACTGCTCATAGGGCCAAATGTCACAGAAAAGTGAGAAGGATACCCCCTCATAGGAAAACTGGAAACACACACCCTGCCCAGGGCTGTGAGGGAGAGTAAGGTAATTGCTATAAGAGGGGTCAACGTGTAATTGAAGGTCGAAGGGCAGACTCTACAACCATTTCCATTTTCATCTTATCTCACACGTTGCCGGTCCCTCCCTTGAGTGCCTCTTCTCTTGGTTTCCGTGCTGACTTCTCTCCTTCCTCTCCCCTGGCTTCTTGTCCTACCTTCTCCGAGTTTATTGGTGAATCTTCATTCTCTAGGCAGCCTCTTAAATCCTAGTGTTTCTCAAGGATCTGGCACTCGCTTCTCTTCCTGCTACACTCTCTTCTCAGGCATGCCATTCATTTACCAGCCCTGTGACAGCCCGTGACTATTAAACCCCTGGTACAATCCCAGCATCCCCAAACCCACTTCTACAGCCTGGGAGCTGCTAAAGCCATGCTGGCCAGGGGGACTTCGTCCCTGAAGAGACCTCAGATATGTCCATGAAGGATTATGACTAGAGATCTCCCCTGAGAGGGGAGTCAGGCACCACCAGGGCCACCACCTACAGATAAGCATGTTGAGCACTGCACAAAGAGGCCCAGTTGAAACCCAGCTGGGCTGAAATCCAGCCTGTGCTCCACTCTCCAAGCCACTCTCTGGGCCAGAGCTGTGTCTCCTGGGAGAAGGGCTGTCATTTCCTCATTAGCACTGCCTACTTGCCAAAGCCACACCCCAGCAAAGCTCCTACCGCCCAGACGGGTGCCTTTTCTAGTTAATACAAAGATGGATTTTGGACCAACTGAGGCTCAGGGGACCCAGGAAACAATGAGTAAGGGGGATCTTTCCAGAGAGCAGAACAGGAGGCTGGCAGACGAGATAACCAAGGAATTTACTCCTTTGAGATGGTAGGGAGTCTTCAGAAGTCCTGTCCGGAGGACTGGTCGTTGCGTCAGGCCGGTGACTGTGCCATGTTTCCATTCTCTCCTTTTCCAACAGTGTGTATAGCGGTTCTCCTGGTCCTACTCTGCCACTGCATCCTGAGCATGTCAGGGGGGGGCAGAGATGACATGGCCCTGGAGCGTTTAGACCACTGGACAATAAGGACATCCAAATGTGAGGGCACACACTGCCCATCATTTAGAGAGCCCAGCTTTCAAGTTGGTCAAGACTTTGGGGTTGTCTCCCTCGAGAAGGGGGTGTATTCTTTGTAAAAGGACAAGGGTATTTTTGGTTGTCAAATGGTGTGCTGAGGCCAGGTGCAAGTTGCTAGCTAAAAGGTTACATTTCTCAGCCTCCTGTACTTACATGAGGCCATTTGATTAAATTTTAGCCAATAATGTGTAAATAGAAGTTGCTGGGTATGACGAGCTTAAAAAGAAGATAGACAGTTGCTGGTGTAGGCACTGTTTTCTTTTTTTAAACCTTCCACTCTTTCTCCTTCTTCCTGCCTGGAATGCAAAGCTGATGGCTGGTGCTCTAGCAGCTATAGCTGACTATGAGGCAATTCCAAGATGGAGACTATACACTAAAATGGTGAAGCAGAAAGACAGAAGGGTTCCTTGGCCCCTAAAAGATACCATGGAACCAACACACCAGTTCTTAATGTTAAGTACAATCAACTATTATCTTGTTTAAGCAGCTGTTTTTTTCTGGTTTTTGATTCTAGTTACTGAATGTAATTCCTAACAAATACTCTATAAATATGCAGAAATTCCCAAAGTTATTTCTCTATAGTTGAGATCTCTCCCATTAACTCCAAAGCTGGCCTCTAGCTGGATGTGCCAGCTGTCTTGAACTCAACATTTTCAAAATCAGGGACTTCTCTGGTGGTCCAGCGGGTAAGGCTCCACGTTCCCAATGCAGAGAGCCCAGGTTCGATCCCTGGTCGGGGAACTAGATCCTCATGCATGCCACAAGTAAGAGTCCGCATGGCACAACTGAGAAGTCCACATGCCACAACTAAGAAGTCCGCATGCTGCAACTAAAAAGATCCTGCATGCTGCAACTAAGACCAGCACAGCCAAAATAAACAAATAAATAAATATTTTTTTTAATTAACAAAAAAATCATAATCAAATTCATTATCACTACGTCTAAGCCCATCCCCTTTGAGTCCATTCTCCAACTTGTGGTGTGTGGGGTTGATAACTGAAGAGCTGACAAGCAATGGGCACTGGGCCTCAGGAAGAGGGCCAGGTGCCAGGACCGCTGCCTGAGAGAGTTCAGAGAGGATGGCCTCGCAGCCACACACCGGGACCCTTCCTGGGCTAAAACCCCACTGGGGAGTCACTGCAGGTCAACTTGCTCCAGACCAAGGATCTAAGGGAAGTCAATACCCGTTGTGGGCAGAGGAGACAGGAGCGGCCTCTCAGGAGGCCCCAGGTGATTTTTATGAGAGTGGATAAAGCACAGGCCAGGTATTACTGTTGGAAATGTCTAGCAATATTTTGTCAAGAATTGACCCTGGGGGAAAACATTGGGAGAAACTCTTAATCATGTCACATAGGTGGCAGCCAGGAAATGGCATGTTCTCAGGTTTTGTTGGGCCCGAGTGAGAGTGAGGGCATGTGTGCAGCGTGTGTGTGAATGTGTGGTATGCTGTCTGTGCTCCGGATGCGTGAGGTTTGTGCAGCGTGCACAGTGTAACCATGTACACGCAGGTACCCGCTATGTGTGAAGGGTTAGGGTTTGGAGGGAGGTGGTGAGCAGAAGAGTGAGGGAGGCTGGTGTGCCTTCCCCTTAAGGGAGCATCTAGGACCGTGAGAGTTTACCAGCTATCTCGCACCTTCCTGTCTACACACCCCTGTGGGCCCTACAGAAGCTTATGAGGTAAGGGTTAACATCGCTCCTGTTTTTCAAGTGAGGAGACTTAGGCGCAGAGAGGCAGAATACCCAAAAAAGGAATTTCTTTCACGAAGCTGTCAACACACCAGGCTTTGCACGTGAGAGCTGTGTGGACGCAGGAACTCAGAGGGAGAGGAGACGATACCTGTTATGAAGATGTTAGCGTCCACTTGTCCGTCAGAGGCTCTCGCATCCCAGTTACGCACTTCTCCATTCATTTATTCATTTGTTCTCTGTTTGCTCAGTCTCAAACTCAAATTCAGGCCCTCCTGCACATCAGGCCCACTCACCTGGCCGCGTGTGGGAGAGACAAGGTGAGAGGCCTGGGCGCCCAGAAGTGGCACGTAAAGGACAAAATGGCACTAGTGGGAAGTGAGCGGAGGAAAGGGGATAAAGGAGGAGAGAGTGGGCAGAACTGAATTAAATTCTGAATACCTTTCAAGCTTTCTTTTCTTTACATTCAGAGTCTACCTGATTGAATTCCAGGACCCTGGACTTTATGTTCCAAATGTCTTCTAAAATTAGCACGCACAGCCCTGCACCTGTGCAGCGTCCTCTGAAGTTACCAAGGGCACCACCCCTGCCCTTCTCAGCTGCCTGCTTCCTGAGGTTCTCCCAGCCGGGAGGGAGCGGGAGTTACCAGGCCGGGTTCTGACTCAGCTCTGTTGAGAGAGAGCTGGGTGGCTCTGGACAAGTGACTCGCTCTCTGGGTCTCCATTTATCCCAAGTGAAGCTAGCAGGAAAGTGAAGCTGGGATCTGGGGGGAAAGCGCAAGTACTCATGTGACACAGTGTCAAGTTCTGTACAGAGGACATTGTTGGTGACAGGGCAGGGCCTGTGAGCTTCTGACCCCATAACCGCTGTTCCTTGTCCTTTTTATTTTATTTTATTTTATTTTATTTTTATTTATTTATTTATTTACGGCTGTGCTGTGTTGGGTCTTCGTTTCTGTGCGAGGGCTTTCTCTAGTTGCGGCAAGCAGGCGCCACTCTTCATCGCGGTGCACGGGCCTCTCACTGTCGCGGCCTCTGTTGTTGCGGAGCACAGGCTCCAGACGCTCAGGCTCAGTAGTTGTGGCTCACGGGCCTAGTTGCTCCGTGGCATGTGGGATCTTCCCAGACCAGGGCTCGAACCCGTGTCCCCTGCATTGGCAGGCAGACTCTCAACCACTGCGCCACCAGGGAAGCCCCATGTCCTTTTGACTTTCCAAGTGCTTTCTCGTCTAGTTTGTTAGATCCGTAGGTCTTCCCTTCAAGACCATCCTGTTCTGAGCAAAGTGAAGTTTTAGAGAGGTTTTTAGGTTTGCCAGAGGCCTCAGAATAAGTCAGTGTAGAAACTAGAAATCAGACCCAGGATCCCCAGCCAGGGATCCAATCATTTCTTGCTTCCTTCTTTCCATATGTATTGTGTACCTTCTGGGTACCAGGTGCACAGCAATAACCTGGAGCCGGTGCCTGCCGGCAGGGAGGTGCAGTGCCGTGGGAAAGAGAGGCAAGGCCACAAAGTGTCAGTGATAAGGTGGGCCAACCAGCCAGCTGCGGGGATGCAGAAGAGGGTCCCTCCACCTCGGCCTGCCGGGGCACTGGGAGTCACTCTGTGCTTGCCCGAGTGTGCATCACAGTGGGAGGAGTGAGGCTTGGCACTCCGCCCTGCCAAGATGCTGGCCCCAGGGGGGTCCCTCACTCCAGCCTCCCCGGCTCCAGCTTCCCCATCGCCCCCAGACGTCCAGGTGAGCCCCAACCTCCATTCCCTCCAGGAACCTTTGCTTGCAGGCCCAGCAGGCCTCTCCACACCCCTAGGCCCTGCAGGGATCGGGGTCAGGTGTTAGGTTGAGAAGGTGCACACTTGCTTCCCTTTTAGTCTCAGCTACTGGAAAGGGCCACTTGGATTTCTGGGAGAATTTTATCCCCTTCCCTCCATGTCATTCAAGAGTTTTCTTTATCATTTCATTTTTAACAAAATGTGTAGGTTACTCAAATCTGCTCCCAACGTCAAAGCTGTCGAAACATCTTTTGGATTCTGTTGTGGTGAATGTCAGGAGGTGAAAGCGTCCTCTCGACAGCTGGCCCCAGAGTTCCTCTTTGGGAGGGGACTACTTTCGTTTTGAGAAAATACTTTGACAAGCACCTCGGGGTAGAGGGTGAGACTGACAGCAACTCAGCCACAAAGCCACTGGGAAAAGTGGCCTCTGGGAAAAAGAGCTTTGCTCTGCTCTGGAGAGGGAGGGGGATGACGCAGAGGGAAAGAGGCTGGAAGGAGGGAAGCAGGGGAGAGAATTAAGAGTAAGCCCAGGGTGGGCATGGAAGCAGTCAGCAGAGGTTGGTAAAAAAACTTTCAGTTATAAGATGAATAAGGTGTGAGTATCTAATGTATAACATGGTGACTAAAACTGGTAACACTGTATTGTGTAAGTGAAATTTGCTAGGAAAGTGGAACCTAAAGGAGGTGAATATGTGAGGTGATATATGTGTTAATTAACTCGACGGGGGGAAATCCTTTCACGGTGTAGACATATATTAAATCATCCTGTTGTACACTTGAAATATCTTACAATTTTATTTGTCAACTATACCTCAATAAAGCTGAAAAAATTTTTAATTAAAAAAATTTTTTAAAAGAGTAGACAGTAAAGTTCCCCCAGAACAGGGCGGAGTCCAGACCCTGACCCCAGAGATCGTTTCCTGCCGGGAAATTGTTAAGAACAGGGATGCCCAGTGCAGAACTTGAAAGCGTTCGTTGCTGTGGTGTAAACCCGTCCATCTCCTCCCGAAACTTCAGCAAATTCTATCACATTCATGAACACTTTAAATGAGATTTTTAAAAATTGAAATATACTTGACCTACAATATTATGTTAGTGTCAGGTGTACTACATAGTGATTTGACATTTGCATACATTATGAAATGATCACCATGATAAGTCTGGTAACCATCTGTCTCCATACAGAGTTATTACAATATTATTGACCAAATTCCTTATGCTGTATTTTACATCCCTGTGAATTATTTTATAACTGGAGGTTTGTACCTCTTAGTCCACTTCTCCTATTTCACCCCCCCAAACCCCCTCCCCTCTGGCAACCACTCGTTTGTTCTCCATATCTGTGAGTCTGTTTTCATTTTGTTTTGTTTTTTAGATTCCACTTATAAGTGGAGTCATATGGTATTTGTCTTTCTCTGTCTGACTTATTTCACTTAGCATAATACCCTTCTACCATCCAGGTCCATCCATGTTGTTGCAAATGGCAAGATTTCATTCTTTTTTATGGCTGAGTAATATTCCATTGTGTGTGTGTGTGTGTGTGTGTGTGTGTGTGTGTGTGTGTTCATATCTTTTTTATCCATTCATCTATAGATGGACACTTAGGTTATTTCCATGTCTAGGCTGTTGTAAATAATGCTGCTATGAAAATAGGAGTGCATATGTCTTTTTGAATTTGTGGGTTTTTTTCTTAAGGTAAATACCCAGAGGTAGGATTGCTGGATCATATGGTAATTCTATTTTTAATTTTTTTTTTAATAACTTTATTTATTTATTTATTTATTTATTTATTTATTTATTTATTTATTTATTTATTTATTTTTGGCTGTGTTGGGTTTTCGTTTCTGTGCGAGGGCTTTCTCTAGTTGTGGCGAGCGGGGGGCACTCTTCACTGCGGTGCGCAAGCCTCTCACTGTCGCGGCCTCTCCCGTTGCGGAGCACAGGCTCCAGACGCGCAGGCTCAGCAGCTGTGGCGCACGGGCTTAGTTGCTCCACGGCATGTGGGATCTTCCCAGACCAGGGCTTGAACCCGTGTCCCCTGCATTGGCAGGCGGATTCTCAACCACTGCGCCACCAGGGAAGCCCCCTATTTTTAATTTTTTGAGGAACGTCCATACTGTTTTCCATAGTGGCGGCACCAATATACAAGCCTACCAATGGTGCACAAGGGTTCCCTTTCTCCACGTGGATTTTAAGAGCCTGAAGAAGGGGCGGAGTTGCTTTTCCGGATCAGTGTCATGGAGACGGAAGTATTCGTGAGAAGGTGAGCAGCCCTCACTCCCTGGGAACTTGCAACATTCTTCCGGACAACTCTGGACTTCTGCAAAAGAACTGTAGTTTGAAGAGGCCCAAGTTGACGTGTGAATTCAAATAAACAGCAAGCAATTAATTCAACAAACGACGGAGGGTGTTGGACCAAGAATCTAACTTGATATAACCACGTGTGTGAGGAGCATCAATTCTCTGTGCTTCGCAAGGTGGCTTTTCTCAAGCTTGTCTCACTCCTCTCATACCACCTCTGGAAGGCAGTTTAGGCAGAGAGGCTGGTGCTCCTTTTATGGGTGCAGAAGAGATGCCCCCTTGCCAGGCCCTTTCAGGCTGCAACCCTCAGCCTGGCAGGAGACAATGATCCTCCTGCAAGGCTCACCAGGATTAGGAACCAGACAGCTTGCTGGGCTCTGGAACTTAGGAAACCTGGAAGATGAGCCTTATGAGAGGGCACGCGGGGAGGGATGATTTGTGTGAAGTTCTAAAAACTGCTTTGCTCTGCTTGGAGTTTGGAAAGAAACCACAAGTCTAGCACTTCTGCGGTTTCCCAGCATGCGTTTTGGCGGAGAGTTCGCGGGCTCAAACATCTCCAATGAACAGTGGGCGCTGATGCCGGCTCCCAGCTCTCCCCTGGGCTGCTGAGAGCCCCCGCGCTCCTGGTGCAAGACAAAACTCGGGGGCTCCGCCTCTTCCCACGTCTCAGGAGGCCCCAGGTTCTGCTCCGGCTCTCCTCTCCCCAGGCTGCCCCGCTGGCCTGGGCACCGGGGCCCTGGGTGGGATCTAGTGGGCGGGGCTCGTGCTTGCGCTCAGGGCTCACCCGGGGAGCCGGCTGCTTGTTCTTAGAAAGTCCCGGAGCTTCTCTCCGTCGGGAAGGCCCGCCTGCCTCAAGGGCCAGGACCTGTGAGCTGATGCGGCTATTTTCATGCTCTAAGCCTTGGGGTCCTCTCTCAGATCCTCTCTGACCTGTGAGTTCTCTTTAGTGGGGGAGAAGGTATCTTAAGCTACTGGGGGAGGAGTAACTTCCTAGCTGCGATCCAGGCACCAAACGGCTCCCTGTACCCCACTTCTCTCCAGGGCCTTGCTACCTCCCCACCCGAAACCAAGGGCAGAAGCCTTCGTGGCTCGGCTCCCTATGTGAGACACAATTCCGCCAGAGCTGGAGGAGCGGGGAGGGAGGGCTGAAGCACCTACGTCCTGTGTCCTGCCGGCCACATAAACACCTCAAAGGCATCCTCTCTTCTAGAAACTTGCACCGATGAGGTTGATACAATACGTCTAATAAATACATGGATGTGAGGCTTCTAACCGTCGCCTCTTTGTGCTTGAAGATCAAACAGGCAAACTGAACCACGCTATTTCCATGAGCTCATGTGCGCTTAGGGTAAGAAATGAGAGCTAATAGCACCCAGCAGCCTCTGACTGGGAGTACACAGTCCAGACAGCGTGTGCCTGGAGCGTGGTTCCCGCTGACAGTTGAGGCGCAAGACCTGGGTGCCCATAGAGCCCAGGACGGGTGGAGCCCCTGCGGGGAGATGACCCTGAGCCACGCTGCGGAAGCCAGAGGACACACGTGGCCTTGCTGGCCCCAGAGGCGCCCAGGCCACCTGCCTGAGCACATCAGGGAGTCCTCTGTGCATGGGACTTCCCCCAACTCTCCCCCCAACGTACTATGACACCCATTTCTTGCAAGTCACCTGTTACTCGGGGGAAAATCCAGTCAGTGGCTGGTCACAGATACCGGCGCCAGGCAGATGTGTGGCGTTTCTGAGGGTGGGATTGGGGGCAGGGGGGCAGGACAGTGGGAGGCTGCTGGACGACACATTTTCCCAAGCCTGGGCCTCTCCGTCTTTACCACCGAAGGGCCGACTCCGTGGCAGGGAGCGGACAGTTCATCGGGTCCACCGGGCTGAGACTCGACCTCGCCTAGCGCTGCCTGCCAGCCCTCCTGACAGCCAGACAGGCTGCTGGGAGAGGGACCTCACCCAAAGTAAACACAAAGAAAGGCTTTTGCGGAGAGCAGTGTGGAGCCCAACTCGGGTGGAGACTCGCGGAGGCCCCGTGGGAACGGATGTCGACTAGTGGCTTGGAGACCGGGGGTCTCGGTTTGTGGCCCATGGATCCCGCCCGCGGGCTTCCCGAGGCCGGCTGCGGGTCACCGAGGGGAGCCGGAGCCCTTGCTCAGCACTGGCACCATCACTCGTGGAGCGCGGGTGCCACCCGGTGGCAAGATCTGGCGTGACCGGTGTGACCAGCGACCAGAGAACCCGGGAACCAGACTCTGAGACGGGGGTCACCAAGGTCACCACTACAGTGACTGTAATAATGGCAGCACCTTTTCCACACCCCACATCTTTTCTGCCATCCTGTACTCTGTCCCCTCTGGGCTTTGGGGAGATCGGTCCTTCCGTCGTCACAACTGTATTAATTACAAAAGGGGTAACATCTACATCAAAATAACAAGAATCTCCACTATAGGCACACACTTTCTGCCATGCACTGAGCTAGACACAAGGGGTTAAAAGTTACCAAGCTGTGGTCCTTTCCTTCAAGGGACTTTGATGCTCAGATATTTACAATTAACCAAAATACAAGACAGAGGGTGACAAAAATATTCAGCTGTGGGAGCAGAGATGAGGTGACAACTTGCTGAACACCAAAATTGAGCTTAAAATTGAGGCATTAGTGAGGCTGTGAAATATGGATAAGAATTCAGCAGGTGACAAAGGGAAGGACATTCCAAGCAGAGGGACTGGCCAGGCAAAGGCAAAGACCAGTGAAAACACACAGTAGGTCCAGGAAACAGCAACTGTAGAATTTTGTGAGAGGGGGCAATGCAGGAAAAGATAAAACTTAAAGGACAACATGGGGATGAGTCGAGGTGTGCCTTGTAAGCTAGGTGCTGGGTTTGAACTTTTCTCCTGGGGGCTAAAACAAACCAGTGAAGGGTTTGAAGCAAGGAAATAACTAGGTTGATTTTTTAAAGATCTATTGAAGAGACAAGTATGCAGGGAGGCTGACTAGGGAAAATGGTTGCAGCACCAGTGACAAGACAATTCATTCAACAGCCAATAGACATTGACAGGCCTGGATGTGCCAGGCGCTGTGCATACAAAAAAGCCCTTCCCTCTTGGAGCTTAGGTTCTGGAGCACGACGAGGGAGGGGTAGGAGGGATGGAGAGAAGGAGACAGACGCAAGGTATTGCAGAATTTGAATCTCCAGGACTTGATGATCAGTGGGTTAGGAAGAGGGAAAATTTAGAGATTGAGCCTAGGTGACAGGGAGAAGAGTAAGGCCCCTCAAGGCTGCGACAGAGGAGGAAGGGCAGGTTTGAGGGGGAAGGAAATGAGTCTGCTTTTGGATGTGATCAGTAAACGGAACAAGTAGCTATGAAGCAAAAACTCCACAAAATCAACGTGACTTTACATTACATTACATTGCAATGACCCACCTCCCCAGTCCCATGAAAAGTCAGACTAGGTTTCCTAGGAAATTCTCCTGCCATTAGAGGTTAAAATTGTATTGACTATTGGGACTTCCCTGGCAGTCCAGTGGTTAAAACTCTGTGCTTCCGACGCAGCGGGCACTTGTTCCATTCCTGGTCGGACAGATCCCACATGCCGTGTAGCGCGGCCAAAAGGAAAAAAAGAAAAAAAGAAAAGAAAAGAAAAATAAGTAAAATAAATAAATAAAATAAAATTGTATTCAATATTGATTGTCAAGATACAAATCTCCACAAACAGATTCATTCAATGTTTGCTGAACCAGCCTATGGAAAGTAATTGCTAATGCTTATTAAGTGTTTAATGTGAAAGAAGCATCTTTCCCAGGGCTTCCTCCAGTTACCTTCTTTAACGCTCACAACTCTCTGTGGGCTCTGCACTGGGCTCAGGTCACACAGCTAGCAAGGGCAGGGCCAGCCAGTATCTGCAGGAAGGCCACAAAGCCCTTCAGGGGAGTCTTCTACCTTCTCCCCGGGTGAGGGCTGCACGCAATAGACACGATTTGGCCTGGAGTCACGTCTGGCCGCTTTCCCATGTGGTCAGTCTGTTTGAAGCTTAATTAGAAGAGGCTTCAGACCCTTCGTGTTTGGTCGCAGTTTAGGGAGGTAAGATATCAAAAAGCTAGGAAAAGCAGACGTAGGAGAAATAAAGAGACAGCCCTCTGGTAGCATTACAGGGAAAAGAGGGGTACTATTGCTCTTCCTCTTTGGGGATGATGAAAAAAATGTGGACTTCAGTGGTGGTGTGAAGGCACGAAGCTCTGACTTCTGGAGGATCAGACTCTCACATGTGCCCGCCAGCGGCTCTGGCAGCACCAGGTCGTGGGGAACCACCTACACGGTTCTCCAATTAGAAGGCAGCCAGTAGCGTAAAGAAGCCCATGCATGCCAAGTTCTGGTTCTGGGCCCTCCTGGGCTTGTACAATTGTCCAGGATGAATGACTCTGCAATCCTATTTTAGACATGGGGGAATTTAATTTCTTATTTTTGGCAGTTCTAACTTCCCACTATTCTTATTCCAGCTGTCGTATTGAAAAGATTGTTTAATCACCATAAAAGCATTCAAAACAATACTGAAAAAAAAAATCTGAGGGAAACCTTTATGATAATAGTAATAATAATATATCCCTAAAATAGTCCCCAGAAAATTTAAATCCATCTGCAATTGATATGGATTATTTCACCAGTATGGGGAATAAATATGGTCATATTACCTATGTTTTTTCTTTTTTTAAAATTTTTATTTTATTTTTTGAATGGATAAAGAAGATGTGGTACATATATACAATGGAGTATTACTCAGCCATAAATAAGAAGGAAATAATGCCATCTGCAGCAACATGGATGGACTGAGAAATTGTCATACTGAGTGAAGTAAGTCAGACAGAGAAAGACAAATATCATATGCTATCACTCACGTGTGGAATCTAAAAAAATGGTACAAATGAACTTATTTACAAAACAGAAATAGAGTCACAGATATAGAAAACAATCTTATGGTTATCACAGGGGTAAGGGGAGGAGGAATAAATTGGCAGATTAGGATTGCCAATGTTTTTTCAATTGATTTCTCTCCTGCTATGTTTCAGAAACTCTTATGCACTAGAGATACATCAGTGGATGAAACAAAGATTTCCATCGTTGTGGGGCTTACTCTCTGACAGGGGGAGATAGTGAAGCAACAGATTTAATAAATAAGTAAATAATTTAGCATGCTGAATGGTGTTAGTGTTAAGGATTTTTTTTAAAAAGTAGAGGTGGTTATATGGGTCTGAGATGCGAAGGTGGGGTAGGCCTCATGGAGAACACGACATTTAAGCAAAGCCTTGAAGAAGGTGACTCTGGCCTTCACAAAGCCACAGAAGTCCTAGAACATCTTCCAGGACAACATGTGTCCAATACCTTACATTTACACCACTTAGATGGTCTTCTCCAGTGGTGCTTCTTAGAACAAATTTTTACTGCAAAATGACCTGCTGAGTACTTACACCAAAAAGTAGCAGCAGTTTCTCTCACTATAAATGTTAAATTCAGCTCCCAGAATTTATACAGCTAGGGTTATAATCCGAGTAACAGCTTCACAGAATACCAAGGCTGGTGGTAAATCTGTGGGTCTCAGATCACTTGGAGACGTGACCTTAGTGTTTATTAGATTTATCTATGTGAAGTTCCCAGGAGGACACATGGCACCCAGAGAAGGCTTAGCAAGTTTTAACGAATGTTACCCCCTATTTTGCTATATCTCATACAACCACTCCTTTGGGTTCAGGCACATGGCTTTAAGAAATCTCATATGGCCCCAAGAAAAGCCTACATTTAGGACCACTGAGATGACCGTAGGCCTACAGTCCCCAGTAACTATAAGAATTACTCTTTCAAGATTGAGAAAAATCCCTTAGCACCCAGTATTGTGTATAGACAGTAGGCACACAATAAATGTTTCCATAAATAATACATGTTCTGCTTCCAGTAATGGTGGAATAGATAATTCTTTCTTCCTGTTCTTTGGCTTGCATAATCTCTATTGATCTATCTTGAAGTTCAGTAATTCTTTCTTCTGCCTATTGTTGAGTTTCTCCAGTGAATTTTTAATATATAGGTTATTGTTCAACTCTACAATTCCCATTTGGTTCTTTGTAAAAAGTCTATCTCTTCATGATATTCTCTATTTGATGCAACATTGTCATCATACCTTCCTTTTTAAAAAATTTTTTTTGGCCGTGTTGGGTCTTCGCTGCTGCGCGCGGGCTTTCTCTAGTTGCGGTGCACGGGCTTCTCATTGCGGTGGTTTCTCTTGTTGTGGCTCAAGGACTCCAGGCGCGCAGGCTCAGTAGTTGTGGTATACAGGCTTAGCTGCTCCGCGGCATGTGGGATCTTTCCGGACCGGGGATCGAACCCGTGTCCCCTGCATTGGCAGGCGGATTCTTAACCACTGTGCCACCAGGGAAGTCCCTTTTATTTCTTTTAAGCAAGCTTTCCTTTACTGTGAAAATATTTATAATGGCTACTTTGAAGTATTTTCCTCCTAAATCTGACATCTGATCACTATCACAGTTTCTGTTGCCTGTTTTTGCTTTTGTCCTTCCAGTATATGGGTCATACTTACCTGTGGGTTTTTTTTGTTTTCGTTTTTTTTCCGCCTAATTAATTTTGATTCCAAACTGGACATTTTCTCCAGGGCTTGTTGTTCTTATTTGCTTAGCGACTGGCTGAATTATTTTAGTGAAATCTATTTCTCCCCCACAGTATTAAGCCTCTGATGTCGTTTCTCAGGGAGGTGTAGCTTTGAGTACGCCCCGTGACCCTGGGATGACAGTGGTACTGATAGATCTCCCTTCCATCTTTCCCTGACTCTGGCGTTGGAGTGGAGGCAATGGCAAGCTTCTCTTGGAACAACACTTGCACTTTAGGAGGTAAGTGCTCAGTGGGGGTGGGGAGTAGCAGTAACCTGAGGTCCTCTTGGCTTGCCCTTCATAGCATGGGGAAAAGGCAATCAGGGAACCAGTGCTCTCAGCATGCTGCACCCAAGGTAGAACCCTCCTTCCATGAGTGGGGGCTGGATAAAAGAGACCTCCCACCTCTAAACTGCATTTGCCTGGGATTTAGCCTCAGCAACAGGTAGCAGGGGCAGGATGAGAACTGATGAAGTCCTGATACTCCTGGAAGAAAGTCTTCTGGCTGGGAGCTGGGGAGAGAGGGAGCTCTGTGTTCCTGTCTTCAGCAGTCCAGAGTGGAGTCTCCAACCTTGCTGGGCTGGGAGGGGAGAGGGTAGGAGCAGTCTTGGTTCAAATACCGTAGACTTCCTTACTGAAAGATTCACCTTCTTTACTCCAAGTAAAACTCACCTTTTTTGTTGACGTTTCATAGCTTTTCTTTAAGAAATATTTCTTAATTTGCTGTTTTTCCTTAGGATGATTTCCAGAGGTTTTAAATGGTTGAGCTTTTAAAAATCATTTTCATATTTCACTGGAAAGCAGGTCAGCAAAGGTGCTAATACTCTCATGCCAGAAATCAATCTCCCTATTGAGTTTCAAGAGTTCTTTATGTATTGTAGATAAAGCCCTTTATCGGATATGTATTTTGCAAGTATTTTCTACCAGTATGTGGGTTACCTTTTCGTTCTCTTAAACGTGTCTTTTGAAAGGCCAAAGTTTCATATTTTTAAAAATATTTATTTTATTTGGCTGCTTTGGGTCTTAGTTGAGGCATGCAGGATCTTTCATTGCGGCTCATGGGTTCTTCGTTGCGGTGTGCAGGCTTCAGAGTGCGCAGGCTTTGTTGCCCTGCGGCATGTGGGATCTTAACTCCCCAACCAGGGATCAAACCCGTGTCCCCTGCATTGGAAGGCAGATCCTTAACCACTGGACCACCAGAGAAGTCCCAGTTTCATATTTTGATGAACTCCAATTTATCAAATTTGTCTTTTATGGACTGTACCTTTGGTGCCTTGTCTAAGAAATATTTGCCTAACCTAAGGTCACAAAGATTTTCTACTTTTTCTTCTAGAAGTTTTATAGTTTTAGGTTTCATATTTAGGTCTATGATACATTTTGGCTTAAAATTTTATATAGTTGACCCTTGAACAACACTGGTTTGAACTGCACAGGTCCACTTATACATGGATTTTTTTTCAGTAAATACATTCTATAGTACTACATGATCGGTGGCTGGTTGACTCTGTAAATGCAGAACCATGACTATGGAGGGCTGACTATAAAATTACACACAGATTTTCAACAGCATAGAGGGTCAGCACACCTAACCCCTGCATTGTTCAAGGATCAACTGTGTATGGTCTGACTTAATTTTTGTAATAAGGGTCAAAGATATTTTTGGGGTTTTATGGGGTTTTTTGTTCGTTTTTTGCATATGACTAATCAATTGTTCCAGCACATTTGTTGAAAAGATTATCCTTTCTCTACTGAATTCCCATGGCATCTTCGCCAAAAATCAGTTAACCAAATATGTCTAGACTGATTTCTGAACACTGTATTATGTTTGATTGATCTAATGGCCTATCTTCATAATAATACTAGAATATCTTGCTTATGGTAGCTTTATAATGTTTTAAAATTAGATAGTGTAAGCCCCCTAATTTTGTCCTGTTTCAAAGTAGTTTTGGCCATTTTGTATCTTTTGCATTTTAATATACATTTTAGAATTGGCTCGCAAAATTCTAATGCTTTTTTTTTTTTGAGACTTCATTGGATTTTCTACATAGATAAGCATGCTATCTGCCATAAAAGACAGTATTACTTCATTGTTTTCCAATTTAGATGGTTTTCTTTCTTTTTCATATCTTGTTGCAATGGCTAGAAGCTCCTGTACAATGCTGAATAGAAGTGGTAAGAGCAGACATTCATGCCTTGTTAATATTAGAGGGGAAATGTTGAGTCATTCACAATTAAGTATGATGCTAGCTGTGTTATAGATGTTCTTTATTAGAAAATTCCCTTCTACTCCTAGTTTGGAGAAATTCCCTCCTATTCCCAGTTTGCTGAGAGTAATGAAAAATGGATGGTTAGCTATTGTCAAATGCTTTTCCTGGTTCAATTGAGGTGATCATATTTTTTTTTCTTTTTTAGTGAGTTAACATGATGCATTAACATTGATTGATATTCCGTTGTTAAACCAACCTTGAATTCCTGGGATAAACCCCACGTGGTCATGATGTGTCATCCTTTTTTATGTATTATGTTCACTTTGCTAATATTTTCTTTAAAATTTTTTGTCTCTACGTTCAGGAGGCATGTTGGACTTTAGTTTTCTTTTCTCATAATTTCTTTGCCTGGTTTTGGTATCAGGAAAATACTGACCTCATTCAATTAGATGGGAAGTTTCCCCTCCTCTTTAACTTTCTGAAAGTGTGTACAGAATTGGTGTTATGTCTTCTTTAGATGTTTGGTGGATCTCACCAGTGAACCCAGCCGGTCCTAGAGTTTTGTTTGTGGGAAGGCTTTTAACTAAAACTTCCATTTCTTTAATAAATACAGTGCTATTCAGATTATCTAGTTCTTCTTGCATGAGCTTTGTTAATTTGTATCTTTTGAAGAATTTGTCCATTTCATCTAAATTGTCAAAGTTATTGGAATAAAGTTGTTTATAATAGTCAGTGATTACACTTTTCATTTCTGAAGTATCTACAGCGATATCTCTCTCTTATTCCTGATAGTCCTGTGTTGCTTTTTTTTTTTTTTTTTTTTTTCCATTCTGTTTGGCTAGATGTTTACCAATTTTATTGATCTTTCTCAAAGAACCAGCTTTTGGTTTTATTTTCTCGTTTTAAAATTTTTATTTCATTGATTTCTGACATTATCCTTATTACTTCCTCTTTCCTGCTCACTCTGGATTTAATTTGCTTTTTTCTGGTTTCTTAAGGTGGAAGGTAAAATCATTGATTTGAGAATTTTCTTCTATTTTAATATAGGCAACTATTGTTATAAATTTTCCTCTAGGATTGATTGTCTAATCTGTATCTAATACATTTTAATGTATTGTGTTTTCATTTTCATTCAGGCCAATATATTTCTAATCTATTATTACTTTTTTTAATTAGAAGCATGTTGTTTAGTTTCCAGATATTTGGGGATTTTCCAGATATCTGTTATTGATTTCTAATTTTCTTCTTCTTTTGCCAGAGAACATACTTTTGTATGGTTTGAACCCTTATATATATTATGACTTGCTTTACATCCCAGAATATGGTCTCCATTGGAAATGCTCTGAATGCACATGAAAACAATGTGTGTAGTGCTGTTGTTGGGTGGAGTGCTCTATCAAGGTCAATTGAGTCAAGATGGTTGATAGTGGTTTTTCAAGTCTTCTAAATACTGATTTTCTGTCTACATGTTTTAACAATTATTGAAGGTGTTGAAATATCCAACTGTATTTGTGAGTTGGTTATTTCTCAGTGTAGTTCTATCAGCCTTTTCCTCACATATTTAGAAGTTGTTATGCATATATTTAGGATTGTAATTTCCTCTTGTTGAACTGACCTCTTTATCATTATAGACAACCGTCTTAATCCTTAATCCTGGTAATATTCTCAAGCTGTCAAGCAAAATCTACTTTATTTACTACTGCTATAGTACACCTGCTTTCTTTAACTTATTGTTATTGTATCTTTCTCTATACTTTAAGCCGAGTGTCTTTATACCTTAAGTCGGTTTTGAGAAAATAGCATACAGTTGGGCCTTGCCTGCTTTTATTCAACGTGACAATCTCTGCCTTTTTATTGGGTGTTTGGGCCATTTACAATCAATGTGATTATTGATATGGTTGAGCTTCCATCTGTTATCTTGCTATTTGTCTTCTTCTTGTTCCCTTGTCCCTCCTTTTTCTTCCTCCTTTTGGATAAACTGAATACTTAACTAGCGATTCCATTGTGTTTTGTTGTTGCATTATTAGCTAGAACACTTTTGGGGGGTGAGGAGAATTACCTTAGGGCTTATATTATACATCTTTAACTTATCAGAGTTTTCCTTCAAGTAATATTATACCACTTCATGTATAGCGTGAGAATGTTACCATACCATACTTCCACTTTCCCTTTCCTAAACCTTGTGTAATTGTTGTATGTTTTATTTTGAAATGTGTTATAAACTCCACAATAAATGGGTACTATTACTGTCTTCAGCAATTATCTTTTAAATAGATTTAGTAACCAAAAAAAGAGAGCTTTAGTATTTAGCCACATTTTTACCGTGTTTTCACTCAGTATTATTTTATATCTGTTTGAAAGACTTTTAAAAACATTTCTTGTAATACAGGTCTACTGGTGATGTATTTATTTGGCCTTTGGATGTTTGAGAGAGTCTTTTTACTTTGCCTTTGTTGTTTGAAACGACGTTTTCACTGCACGTAGAATTCTAGGTTGACAGGTTTTATTCTATCTTGTTCCTTTTACTATATGAAAGATGTTGCTCCACCGTCTTCTGGCTCCCGTGGTTTTCAATGAGACGTTTCCTGTCATTTTTATCTGAGCTCCTCTGTATATGACATGTCCTTTTCCCCCATCTGGATGTGCTAAGGTTTTTTTTTTTTTTTAGACCACTGGCTTAAAGCAATTTGATTCAGATGTGCCTCGGTGTGATCCTTTTCATGTTTCTTGTCCTTGGAGTTCATGGAACTTCTTGGACCTGTGGGTTGGTAATTTTCATCAAATTTGAAGAACTGTTGGCCCCTGTCTCCAAATCACCTGAATGTGGCAATACAAAAGAAAATAGTTTTTTTCTTTTCCCCTTCCACCCTCACACCCATCTCTTCTCCCTTGAGGACTCCAATTGTACGTATATCAGACTGCTTGAAGTTGATTCATAGCTCACTAAAGCTCTGTCCACTTTTTTTCCAGTCGTATTTCACTCCAAATAATTTGAGAGAGTTTCTCCTGCCATGTTTTCAAGTTTTCAAATCTTTTCTTTTGCTGTCTAATCTACTGTTAATCTCACCTAGTGTGGGGTTTTGTTTGTTTTTTTTTAATCTCAGACATTGCATATTTTTCTCTCTTCTATTTTCTGGTCCTTTTTATACCTTCTATAGCTCTAATTAACATGCTCAATCTTGCCTCTACTTCGGGACCACTACCTTCTTGATACATGGCGTACAGTTACAATGTCCTTTTGTACAAGTAATATTTCTATAATTTGTGTCATTTCTGGATCTCTTTTTTCTCCTTCACTTACGGGTTTTATAAGTTTTGGCTTTTTGCATGCCTGACAATTCTTTTTTATTGGATGCCAAACATTTTGAGTTTTACCTTGTTGCATATGCAAAATATTTGTATCCCTATATTCTTGTACTTTGTTCTAGGAGACAGTTACACAGAAACTGTTTTAGAAACCGGAAACTTTGGAGTTTTTAGTCCAGGGTTAATTTTGCTCTCCTACTGAAGTAATACTTTTCTGACTTTCCTATCTAGTGCCTTTGAGAATTACAAAGTTTTCCACTCCGGCGAGCAAGAACACAAACTATTAACCGCTTTGTGTGAACTTCAGTGATTATTCCCTCCGCTCCTTTCAGGTGGTTCTTTCTCCAGCCTCAGTAGCTTCGTCCCACGCAAACAGAAGTACTCAGCTTAAGTCTCAAGGGGACCCTCTCTATATCTTTATGCCTTCTTTCTGTGCAGCTCGCTCCTCTCTTGTACTCTACCCTATGAGCTTCAACCACTTTGGCCTCTTTGGACTCCCAGGTCTGTTTCCTCAGCTCAGGGAGACCTCTGGGCTCTGCTGTGGTGCTCTCTCCCTGAGCTGCAATCTGGAATCTCTCTCCAAGCATCAGCTAGTGCCATCACAGGACTCAATTCATTTGTTTTCCTTCTCTCAGGGATCACTGCCCTGCACTGCTTAATGTCGTGTCTGAAAACTGCTGTTTTATATACATTATCAGGTCTTTCAGTTTTTTTGAGTGAGATAATATTTCCAGTTTCTGTTCTGAAAGTAAATGTCAAAACCATTTTTGGAGGCAAGGTTTTTATTACAATGTTATATGATTACTTTTAACAGAGGGGAGTGAAGATACCACTTCTTGGGGAGGTACTGTTATGTTCTGAGAAAAACAAAACAAAACTTAAACTTTCAACTCTGGAAGATCTGAGCTCAAATTCCAGTACTGCCACTTTGGGCAAATTACCAGTTCTTTCACTGGTAAAACAGAACTAATAGTATCTATTATTAGGTTGTGAGGTTTGAATGAGATGTAAACAATCTGGTATATATCAGAGGCACCTCATACGTTTTAGTTTCCTTATTTTCCCCCTAAAAAAATGAGTATCAGAGAAGCTATCTCTTAGGGCCCTGTCTGTACTGATAAGAGTGATTCCAAGCTTTTCCCTCTCAAATATCCTCTCTCTTATAGGGAAAAAATAATCGTAATTAATATGCTATTGAAAAGCCAGGCACAAAGTGTAATTCTAGGAAACTGCCTGTGAATTTTTACCCTGTAAAATTAGTGGGAAGGAAGAGCCTTGAGTCCTGCCCTGTCTAACTCTCTGGTTTGGATTTGGCGTTTTTAAGTGCGGAACAATCCAGAATTCCAGCTCTGTCAGGAAAAAGCAGACAAATGAAACAGATGACAAATCATTTCTCTAAGACCTTGAAGCCAAACTGGCTCCAATAGCTGCTGGAATGGTAATAGAAGACAATTTCCTGGAGTATTTACAAAATCATTTGTAAGGATAATATTTTCCAGACGTTTACGGGAGGACTAAGGGTAGCTTTTTAGTCTGCAGACTCCACAGAGTTAGCATATATTCAACAGGCAGTTGCTGGGACCGCCACCTCCCACTCTAACTCCTCCCCATAACCCCCATATAAAGGCCTGATTTAGGCACTGAGATGGGGATAAGCCGTGGGTTTTGCCCTTCAAATATATGCCAGAATATAAAGGAGCAACAGGTGAGTACACAGCTAATCGAAAATGGAATGTGCTTTATGTGCAGTGTTAGCAAACTGCTTCAGAAAGACAGGGATAAAAGATCAGCAAAACTTTCAAAGAGGAGGTGACTGAATATTTCAGAACACACGCAGAAGTGGAGTAGGGAGGAAAAGAGAACATTCTAAATCAAGGGAGGGAGGTATACCCTGGGAAATGAATCTGAGGCCTGATCTATATAGGATTGGAATGTGTCAATTAGAAATGTTTTCAACTGAAAAGTAACAGAATCCTTGACTAGTATAGCCTTAAGAGATGGAGGTTTGTTTGCTCAAAATGCTCAGAGGTATGTGGTTACTGGCATTGATTCGGTGGCTCGAATGTCATCTGGGAGGCAGTTTCTTTCCATTTTTCAGCGGTGACATCTTTAACATGGTGGGTTTTCATCTTTTTACTTTTTACCTCATGTTTGCAAGACCGTTGCCACAGATCCAGATGCCATTAACCAGTGTTATGAACAAGAAAACAAAAGGAGTTGAAAAGAGCTTTCCTTTAATCAGGGAAGAAAAAAATTTCGTGAGAGTTTCCCAGATTTTCCACTACATCTTATTGGCCCAAACGGGGTCATAAGACCATCTTCAGAGGAAAGGTTGGAAAAATATCTGGACAAGAAAGAGTAACATGAAAGGCCTAGAAAAATCGTGATCCATCCCCTGGGGCTGGGCATATTGCCGCCTTAAACAACGTTAAGTGTTCTCAGCAAGGAAGAAAGATTAAACAATCAGTAGATGAGCAATTAACAATAACTGCAATCCCATTTTTGAACTTTAATCCAAGTTCTAGTGAAACAAGGGTTCTAATGGAGGAAAAAAAAAAAAAAAGCCCAGATGATTCAAGTATACCTCTAGTCTTATAGATTTATTTATTCTGCCCTCTTAGGTCTTAGGAGAACCTTACTGCTTTTCCTGAGAATGACAGGCTTCCCCAAACTGCAGACTCAGATTTAGATGCAACTGAATTTCTTCCTGTGGTTTTGCAGATTCTACTATATTACAAATTAAATTTCAAAAAGGAGGAAGTTAAAATTTTTATTCATATAAAACCTCTCTTAATACATTTAACACATTTCCAACTTAACTGCTGCCTTTCTTAAGCATCACAAGGCCATTCATTCATTCATGCCACAAACAAACACCGAATGCTTTGATGAAGCAAAGTACCTCGCTAGTTAACAGCTAGTTGGACCACTGGCCTCCAGTCAGATTTATATTCATAATAACCCTGCAGACCTGGCACCTACTTTAATAATTCTGAGAAAAAACTCTTTCCTCCCCCTTCACACACTGCCTCTTCACCACGCCAAGTCTGGTAGGGTACACACAGGTCACTGCGACACGACTCTAAACACTCCCACTTTGAATGAATCCCTCTGGCTCCCTTCTGAGGGGAGAGGAGAGGAGAAGCTACCTCGTTTCCTTACAGACCCCACAACATTCCTTTAGGCTCTTACCAGTCTCACCTTCGACTTTCTTTCCCTGGAGAACTCAAACTGAGGAAATAAATGGCAAAGATGTGGTAGGAAAGCCCAGGCTTTCCTGGCAGTAAAGAAACAAATAGGAGGGAAGAGGTAAGACGTGAAATGTGTGTTTACAGTCTTCTCACACACCCCTTGTGGCACCCCATCCTATAATGACCAACAACAGGATTACTTCATGCTTTAAACCTTTTTAGACCTTGGGCACCAATCTCTCTCCACAGCCACAGGGTCCTCTTGTGGGACCAAAATCACCCAAAAAAGAAAATTCATTTAAGGGGTTACTTGATAACTAAAATAGTTTAGTAGATACTGAGGAAACAGCCCTCAGAAATGGCCTGGTCCAAATTAAAGGACAGAGGAAAGTAACATTCCTGGGGGACTGCAGTCAATATAGGTCCACAGGTCCACCTGTAGAAGCCTGGAGGGATGCTGAGACCACTATGCCGTGTGCTAAGACCAGGGAACGTCCTATTACCTGCAGTCTGGGGTTTTCTGACAGGGTCAGAATGCTTTGGCAGGGGTGGAGGCAGAGGACGGGCGGTGGGAGTACCTCAAACTGAACACAAGACCGAACAGGCAAGCTGCAGTGGCTTGTGATCTGGAGAAGAAGTACAAATTACGCCTCGCCTGAGACCTCTGCTGTGGACCAGATGGTGCGCGCGTGCGTGCGTGTGTGTGTGTTTGTGTGTGTGTCTGTGTGTGTGTGTGTGTGTGTGTGTGTGTGTGTGTGTGTGATTACTGGGCTTTTCAGGTCTGCAGAGGCAAAGGTTAAAGCCCAATGTATTATTTCACGTAGGACACATTTGGATGAGGTAAAGGTGGAAAGAAAATAGAGAAAGCAACAGGAAATGAGTTCTTGCTCCGTCTGTGTAGCCACAGCAAAAGTCAGGTGATGTTACGCGGTTGTTGAGAAGAGACTGACTGTCCTGGATTTAAAGGTCCCACGTTACAGAGGTCCATCTCTTTCCACATCTCTGCAGTTATCCCCCATTCCTTCCTGCCTAACAAAGGCAGAGCCATATCACAAGTCACCATCCACAGAAAGGGCCACTCCATTTTCACGATCCTTCCAGAGGCCCCACCTGACCAGCTGTCACCCTAGGGAGCGATGGAGCGCCCACATTCAAGGAGCATAGTTGGAACGTAACACCAACCAGCAGAAGCAAGGCAAGAGGCACGGGGACGAGGAGTGCAGAGAGGTAACCTGAGGTCAGACATGAAGATTCTAAGGCTGGGAAAGAGGAGAAAGGTGACAGCTGGGACAGAAGCATGAAAAGGGAGAGAGAGAGAGAGGCTACATCAAAGAGCAAGAAATCAGTTACCAGATAGTAATTCTTTCCTCCAATTAAAAGTCACTCACTTTTCTCTCAATATAAAACAGCACATATTCTTATTCACCACAGCTGTAAGCTTCAGGCTATGCACTGTCCTGCTGCAGTCCTAGGACACGTGAGACCCAGAAATCACACATCAATGTCAGTCTCATTTCTTTGTAGTTACCCTTTGCCTAACTAACTAACTATGGAGGTTTTACAAAGTCACCTGAGGCTACAGCTTGAAACAGAAAACACAGCCTTAACCCTGAAGTCCCCATATCCTGGCTAGAGGGAAGTCCACACAGCCCCCGGGCCCCGGGGCACAGTGCTGACCTCATGGCCACCTCAGTGCCCACACTCCTTTCCTTGCCAATTCCACAAGAAGGAATTGCAGAGCCAGCTAAAGCACCAGTGGGAAAGGGCTATGAAGAGGAGGCACAGGGTTACGGCGACTGTAAGAACAGTCTCCTGAACATCCACAATTAAGCTAGCCTCAGCCCAGCCCCACAGAAAACAGTTACTTATTGTTTTTCTTAGGTCTTCTTCTTGGTCACTCGTTTTCAGCTACCTAAATCGTCTATCTATCTGAAAATGATTACTGAAGAGGTAAGCAGCAACAGGTCAAGGTATTAGTGGAGATAAAGTTTGTCAGATATGTTAGCAAAATCACAGTTCAGACATGAATACTTTTCTCTCTGTGGAGCAAAAAAGCATCCGTGCAAGAAGATTCTGTTGCTCTGACAAATTACTTTCTACTTATACTAATAAAAGTAAATCACAGGGAGAATTCAAGGACTCTAAGGGCTTGGTGACTTCTGATTCAAAGGCAACAAAAACACCAGGCCACTGCTCCCAGTGGGCACGCCCCTCTGGCCCTGCTGAGAGGCCACTTGACCCCCCCACTGGGAGAAGGATGTGCCATAGCAAGTGGACGAAGCTCCCTGGAGGTAAACAAAACTGATTCTCCTTAACTAGACATTATCAGAGGACTTAGAAACTCAGGAATGTGATAACATATAAGCAGAAACAATTTTGTCAGCACTAACAAACAACTAAATCAATTGTTAGCCTAGACAAAATCTACAAGAAGATGAATACGCAAGCTCAACAAGAACACACTGTGTGACAAATGACCGATGTGGGTTTTGTCATGAAAGACACGTTTGTTCGAGAAGAAAGTAAATTCTAAAATCTAAGAGCAACGAGTAAAAAGATAGATAAAATTCTAAATTAAATAACCACTGACTAAAGAAGAAATGAAAGCAAAAAATATACTAGACATCAACTGAGAGATGACAATGTTTACAGATCAAGAAAAGTTACAGAAGAAATCACAGAATTTATTAAAAAAAAAAAAAAAAGACAACCGAATCAAAGGTTTTATTTCAGAAACGGGTAATAAAATGGACTAAACTATCTGATGAAAAATGGGTAAGAATCTAACAGAATTGAGACAATTTGTTATCATGCAACTTGTTTCTTCACTTGGTTGGTACTAACTGTAGGATTTTACTAATACAGGAAATAATTAATACAGGAAACAACCATAATCCTATTAAGCACCTCAATGCACTGTTTTTCAGTCTATATAAAGATGTAGGAAATACTAAGAGGGCATAATAAGTGTTTAATATAATCACTAGTGGAAGGAAACTTACCATAGACAGGATTTCTTCGGAGTATAAATGGACTAAACAACATGTTTTGGAATGGACACATCTATTTGACTTTATTTATGATGCCAAGTTGCCAATCCATACCTGGTTAGTTAGAGGTAGAAACACATTCATTTTGATTGAATTCAGGAATACACACACAGTTGCTTCTTTGTGTTTGCTCGATACTTTGCAGTCTGTCCCAATGAAATCAAATTGTCCTTTTCTATTCACCACTGCAAATTAGTTAACTGTTCATTCCAGCTGTACATTCATTGTATGACTCTGCTTCATGATGGTTATTTCATTTCATACTTTCTATAAAATAAAAGATGACTATAGCTTGTGTTAAAAAAAAATAAATCATAGGAATGCACCTTTTGACCAGTAAAATTTCACTAAACAATCTCATTATACCTCAGTAGAATTTGTCTTTCAATTTCATAGTCTTTTAATCTGAATGAAAATAATAACTTATGGATTAAAAAGTTTTCTGTTTGACAGGAAAAATATTATAAACATAATTTCTGAATAGAGAAAATGAGATGCAAGTAGCAATGCTGTCTTCACTGCTATAATACTTCCTTTTTAAAAGTAAACAAAGTACTAATCACCATTTTGATTCCAGTGAATAAAAACTTAAAACTGAATTTATTAATCAATTTGGAAGTCTGAAGCCAAAAGGATCCTTTAACAGTATTGCCTAACAGACAAGTCAATCCTAAAAAGCTAATCAATCACACTGCAAAATTTTGGCCTAATTAAACTGGCTCTCGCTGATACTCTGTCGTCTTTTTTCTGTTTGGTTTCAATCTGCCATAACAACCAAGGTTAGAATTACCTGTAAACAGAAGTATACAAGGCTTGACGAAATTGAATACGGAGGATTAAGCATTTAAAAAGTCTGGGTTATAATTCTTATTGCTACACAAGTTCTACTGCATAATTAATTTACAGCAGCCTAAAACTTTTCAGCAACAAAATTATATTAAAAAAATATACCATTATCCCTATATGTTACATTAATTGTAATGTAACATATCACAACCACTTAAGCCTTGCATTAACTTAGAAAAGAATAACTTGTCCCTGAAAAACTCTAAAGAGTGATCATATTTCAATCAAAGCTGTCCTGAACTAACTCATAATCAGCAGTGACTACATTTGTCACTTCTTTGCTCTAACATGAGTAAAAGTGACGATAATGATTTTTTGAAAAGAGGCTAGAGAACCTGCATCCAATTATGAAGTGGACTTTTAAACCGCCACTGGATTTTTAGAATGTTTTTAGTTGTCAAACATCCGTATAGGTGAAACAGCTGAGGGAACAAACTGCCAAACTTGCCCAAACTACTTTTGTTCCATAGAATTTGATCCCTTCTAAATCGACAACAGCATACAAACTTAGCTATGAAGAATTCAGCCCTTATAAATGAAAACAAACATAATAAACCTACAGGAGGTTTAAAAGTAACTTCATTTGTTTTTGAATATTCAAGTGTAATGATTCTGTAAAAGATTAAAACATACGTTTCAACTTTATCAGATATGTCAATTTCCATTTGCTCCTAACCTGCCACTAATACATAGGTTCACTGGGCTGCCAAAGAACCCATCTGATCATGGAGAGAGATGAAGGTATCAGTGGAAAAAGAGCACGGATACCACGGCATTTATCCAAACAGTATGAGACCCGTCTTTGCATCCCTGAAGTACGAATGGCCACTTTCTCCAATTAATTTGCTCTATACTAAGTAAAGCAGCATTGTCTGTGAAGAGTTACTCCATACCCATAACATTTCACTACTATAGTTACCAATTCAGAAGTTAAAAAAAAAAAAAAAAATACAGACCAAATCCATGTACCCGTGATCCTTTGTATCCTAAAATGTAGAAATATTCTTAGTTTTAACCAAGAATTATATTGGAATGAAGTAAAACATCTTTTAAAGTAATTTTAAGTATACTCTTATTTGTTACTATATTTCTACATAGATTATTTAATATTGCTTGTGGACATAATTTAATCGATAATAATATATCATAATGTCAACCATTACAGTGATCCAGAATGAGATTCTGGCTATAGAGGGAGCTTAATTATTAAGCAACACTTTCCTAAAAAGCTTCTGTATTTCTGATTGGTAAGAAAAACAAAAAAAAGAGCGTCTCTTATTGAAATAACACTGACGTTCAAGCTCGGGCCCCCTTCTTTGTGTTCAACATAATTAACTCTCTAGGACAAAATAATGAAACATTAAGTCACATTAATAAGTTACAGTCATCTTCAAGAAAACTCGATGGGCAACTCTGGTGTTACAATTGTGTATCTTGGATCCAACTTAGGGATGAAGTCCTGAAAGTGTTTAGATGCACCAGTACCAAAAACGTCAAGGACTTTTCGGTTCATGACGGCAAATCTGTATAACAGAGGACACAGGGAACAAGTACTTAATGAAGTTTATAAAAGAAGATGATTCACTCCATTTGACTTATCTTACATGGGATGGGAAGACAGAAAAGGCTGACATGGCAAAAGACTCAATGGCGGATTCAAAAGTCACTTTGATACACTTCCTCAAGATTCACTGTCTCATATTTTCTTTACGAAGATGATAATCCCCAAAACTGAAACCCCAGAGATTACCATCATTATTTCAAACCCTTCTAGAATCCTTTCCACTAGATTGTGTCAAATAGGAAAATAGGTTCATTGTGATTTTTCTGATGAATAAAATCACAAGAAGCTAAATGTATAATGAATGCGCTAACATTTACTGACAAGCGAAGGTATTAAACGTAATTCCTCTCATAATTGAAATTTTAATGTCTCACAGTCAACAGAAAATACATCCAAATGTGACTGAAGGGCAAACAGCATATAGGGTTTCAAATTTCTAACAGACACAACATGGTAAAAACACACCCTCATTTTATCCATCACCTAACCTAAGAGATATAAAAATTTTAAAAGACATATATTTTAGCTAATGTGCAGGATGGACCTTCTGTGTCTCTGTGCCTGATCATAAGCATTTCTTTTCTGGGGACGATACCAATGTGCAAAAAAACCTAAATGACAAAGAAATAAATGATTAAATAATAATAATATAGAGGATACACAGTGTCATGGCTAAGAGGAAGAATTCTGCAGTCAGACTGCCTGGCTCATATCCTAGCTCCATTCTTTCCTAGCTCTGTGATTCTGGCAGGTGTTTAACCTCTGTGTGCATCTCAGTTTCCTCACACTGTAAAAGCAAGATATTAACAGTACCTATCTCACACAGCTACTTTAAGGATTAAACACATATGTATGTATATGTATGTTGTATGTGTGTACGTGTGTATCTTCAAACCATTTCTGGGACATAGTAAGCACTATACAGCTGTTCGCTATTACTAATATTAATGGCAGCTACTATTTACTGAATGCCTACTAGGTGCTAAAGGCTGCCACAAACACCTCGATTTTCCCACAAAGTATGTATTATTGTTTCACTGAAGAGAGAAAGAAACTTGAGGCTCATGATGGTAAGGAATTTTCCCAACCGGTGACACAGCTAAGGGTATCAGAACTGCAGTCAAACCTAGGTCTGTTCAGTTCCCAAGCTCATGATCTTTCTATCAGGTCAACCTGCCTCCCAAAGAATTAGATTATAATCAGGAAATGCTAACGACAACAACAATAATAAAGAATATGACCGTGAAGGCAAAGAAAAATGTGCTTACAAAATCAGGCAAAAGAATATGATTATTTTTCCAAAGTGGAAATCAGTCGATTGTTCAGGCATGATTTCTAATGAATCTGTTTAATGTTTTTAATCAAAAAGAAGAGATCAAAGATTTTAAAAGTGAGACTTAAGAATATTATATAGTAACTTATCAGCAGTTTGCAAGTCAACATATTAACCTAGAACACTTAAAATATCTAAAATAGGGCTTCCCTGGTGGCGCAGTGGTTGAGAATCTGCCTGCCAATGCAGGGGACACGGGTTCGAGCCCTGGTCTGGGAAGATCCCACATGCCAAGGAGCAACTGGGCCCGTGAGCCACAATTACTGAGCCTGTGCGTCTGGAGCCTGCGCTCCGCAACAGGAGAGGCCACGATAGTGAGAGGCCCGCGCACCGCGATGAAGAGTGGCCCCCGCTCGCCGCAACTGGAGAAAGCCCTCGCACAGAAACGAAGACTCAACACAGCCAAAAATAAATAAAGAAAGAAAGAAAGAAAGAAAGAAAGAAAGAAAGAAAGAAAGAAAGAAAGAAGGAAGAAACTATTAAAAAAAAAAATCTAAAATAATATAGGGAAAAAAATAGTCAAAATAATGTTCACTAAAAGAATGCCCCATGTTATTCTTATTAAATTTTAGGTCATATTTGATTTATAGCTAGATACCTACTTTACCACTGAAAGAATATTCCCTCAAGTAAACGAAAAGATTCAAAATCTTTTTTATGGAAGTTGCTTTTTTTCTATGACCAGTTAAAACATCTCAGTCACTTACCTGCCCTTGGTGAGCCTTAAAAGGAACTTCCAGTAAGATGGTCGCAAGGTCTGAACTTCCATGACAGCCTAAGATTAGAATATTCAATTTGAGACTTCTTTTAGTAAACAGCAAATATTATCAGCAGTCTTAGGCAACAGAACATATTTATCTCTATTTTTATCGCTCACTGTATTTAAAAAAACCACAGTGATGACAGTAGTAACAAAAACATGTTATTAATGTTCAAGTTGATAACTCTCAAGAATCTTTGTTAATATGCCTTCAAATAGGAATACTGCTCATGGAATAATAATTGAGTTAATACTCATTATTATTGGGAAGCATTTACTAGATACCCATTAGATAGCTGGCACTTCGCTAGTTATAGTAAGTTTACCAACTTGGCAGCATTACTGTGAGAAACTGCAAATAAAAGCTGTCCCCAAAACTTTGCAAAAGCCCTAAGACCATTAACATCAATAACGGTGATTGCAGAACTTAAAGAGATTGAACGATGCTTCTATTAAACTAGATTCTACCCCTATCCTCACTGCCTGAGTAATACTGGGGAAAAGCAATTATTCGTATTTATGCCCATGGTATCTTTTTTTGAAGTAAAATTAAGTTACGGCGTTCTAGCCAAGGTACTAGAGTGATAATTCTCCTACAAAAATTGCACTCTATTTAAACCTAAAAATTGTTGTGTTCATAAAACATGACCTAGCCCACTAAGTTAACAGGTTTAATGATTTGAAACTTGCAAGCTATCTTGCTAATAAAACAAAAAAAGCATAAAATGTAAAAACTGGAAATGTTGCCAGGCCTTTATTTTTCCCCCATTGGTTTAATATACACTAGAAACAGAAATAATTCTACTTCTCATTTCAAAATGTTATACTTACTGCCTGGAAGCAAATTGCCGTAGAGATGGAATAGATGATAGTGTCTGCATGGGGAAAATAGGGAACCTTTCCTGCTTCAATGCCTTTGAAATACATTGTCTGCAAAACAAGCACATAGCGCAAGATTTATAAAGAAAACAACTTTAAATAGCATTACCAATAAAGTGGAGTGATACGTTCCCTATCTACAACTATTTTTTCTACCCTTCAAAATCCTAACAATCCTTTCAGAGCTCAAATCATAGGTACATCTTCCCTGACATGTTAAGTGTCAGCCCTTCCCTTTCCCTCATTCACTCACCCCAAACCCCAGATGCCAGTAATAATACTTTTCTGTGAAATTCAACAGCACTTTATTTCTACCTCTTTCATGCTATTTATTCTTCACTGCTATTTGTACAATGCCCAAGTCCTCCCTTCTCTGTTAGATCTATTCATTCATTCATTAAACATGTACTGGTGTAAACCCGATTAGTGCATAAGAAATAACCAACACACTTTAATAAGGCTACAAGATATCTATATTGATTAGATGTGTAGATCATCACATGTGTATGTATGTATATCTATGTTTATCTCAAAAAAAAAAAAAATATATATATATATATATATATATATAGGCTCCCCAGAGGAGGGAGCAAGTAGTCTGTCTAGGACAAAGGACCAAGGAGAATTTCAGAAGTGACTACATTGAGTAGTGGGCATCTCAAACCATCTGCAGTGAAGAACCACTTTTTAAAAAAAAAATTTCCAACTATCATGGCCTGATGCTTTTATAATACAATAAAAATGAATTACTAGAATTGAACCAAATTTTCACTATTACATTCAAAAAACAAATTACTCCATCGAGTTGCTATAAGGTTTCCAAATGCTTCCTCTCAATTTCTGTCCTTTCCTTGTCATGAACTGGTATGGTCATGAACAGTTCATAGACCAGCACTAGTCTGCTGACCCCACTTTTAATACCGCTGCTTTCTAAGAGGCCTAACGTCAACAACTAGATAAGAGAGGAAAAGCAGGGGTAACAAACAGGGTGAAAATACATGACATGTATGGGGAATTTCCAGCAAATTTATATGGATGGAACAAAGGATAATTCATGGAAATGGGTTTTCTGGAACGTAGGAATGCTAAAGTGAAACAAGTAAGAAAAGTGGAAAGATGACCAAGACAGAATGGTGTTTCAATAGGTTGGAGGGAGCTTTAAGAAGACATGAGTGGACCATGAAATAAAGAACATAAAATAATTTTTTCCAAGAAAAAAGTTGTTTATACAGCTGATTTTTAATTAATATTATGTATTAATATAGCATTTTAATATAAAATTAACTTCAATTTGTAAGATATGTACAAAGAGATTTATAATCTACTTCAGTAACAAGATAAACATGGGCCATTATTTTGAAAGTAATATGATAATATATTACAAGGTACAGATATACTGTAGTGTATTCCTGTTAACAAAAATGAAATTCAGATGTGGTAGAATGGCATCATAGAAACGTTATGTGAAACAGGTATCTCTTGATATATGGGATCATTGTGCTCCTAATTATTCCTACAATAAAACTTATCTGTTGACCTAGAGTCTAAGTTAATGAAGAGTTGGGACAGTATCCTACACTTCTATATGCTTACCAGCACCACCACAGTAATGGGAACATAATCGATACTCAATAAGTATGTCTTGGAAATAATTTTTTCCAAGAAAAAAGTTGCCTATACAGGTGATGTTTACTTAATATGCATTATATAGTAATACAGCATTTTAATATAAAACTAACTTCAATCATAGGAAAATGATTGCCTATTATATCATAGTCGTTAATTCCACAAAGGACATGGTAAGCTTACACTTCTAATTTCCTGCATTTAAAAAAAAGTTCTGATCAGCACACTTATCAGATACGATCTGTTGATACAAGAAACAGAGCGATACCACTGCTTGGCTTTAGAACCTCCAGCCATTTAGAGAAACATTTTACAAACTAGATCTCAATGTTGGATGGGCCCTATGTCAAAGAATATATTTTTGCCAGCTAGGGCAAAAAAATATATTCTCTCACTCCCCTTTTCCTCTCTATTAGCAAGTCCTGCCAACTCTATCTCCTAAACATACACCAAATCTGTGTACTTTTCTCCATCTCTACTGCTACCATCCTGACACAAGCCACCATTTCCTGCCTGAGACGAACGGTTCTCTCCCAGATTCCAGTCTTGCCTCTAATCCATTCTCTATATAATAGCCAGAATATTCTTCTTAAAATGTGAATTAAATCACACCATTTCCATGCTTAAAGCTCCCCAATGGCTTCCAAAGGCACTGAGAAAAAATAAATGCCTCCTCCCCTGCCTCTTTCTCTCTCTCTCTTTCTCTCTCTCATTTGGATAAAACAAATTTGTATAATTTTCTTATTGTCATTAGGGACACAGATTTTTCAGTGAGATAAAACTTTTTAAAAATCAAACAAGTTAAATAAAATCTATAACCTGAACTTTGAATTGAAAACATCAATGTGCTCCTAATTATTGTCTCTTTCTCTGAAAAGAAAGGGAAAAAAAATAGGATGCTCTAACTCTGTTCACTGGAAAGGCCAAGAAACGACTAGCCTAGGAGCAAAAAACCTTTAGCACCCGAACTAAAGTTTTCCAAATACCATTTCTCACCAAAAGAAACTAGGTGCCACTGGAGAAGGCTGATTCTATGTCTGGAGCAGGGAACCACCCAGGTGAGCCTGGAATATCTCGTTTTATCACAAAGCAAGAAAACTATCAAAGATACGGGCATTATGTCAAAACAGAAACAGGAGTCAACTTGAAGAGGCTCTCATGGCCAAAGATGGGGCAATTTGAGCATAATGACTGCAGTAGGCTGAAAGAAATCAAATACGTTAAACTCCATGTCTTCATAAAGACACCTGACAACAAAGACTTACAGGTCAACTTTGCAGGATGCTAGGGACTAACTCATGCCAAACATTAGCAAATAAAGGGAAGTAATCAAGCACTTTATTATGACTTTGTGAACAGACGATCTCACAGTAACCAAACAGCTGAAAGGGAAAGTTCTTTTTGAAGAATTCCCGCTAATAAATGCAGAAGAAACAATAATATTAGATTATGATGATTTTGCAACCCTCAGTGAAATAATAAACCCTGGTCATTAATGGCTGGTAAAACAATAGGGGAAAAGATGGGGAACCTTATGTTGGCTCTATCAACCCGGAGCCCACCGATCCATCTTAGCGTCACAAAAAGAGAGACAACCCGACATTTTTGTGTTTCCTAATGTGATGTAATGGGAATTCACACACACAGTAAATGTGAAGCTTTTCTGCCACTACCATCCCCCTAAAAGAAACTGAACCTGAACTTGCTTAAGGCTCTGGATCTAATTTACAGTTTACAGACAATACATGAGTTAGAGCAACATGTTATAACACCACCAGTGAGGATGCAATCAGCAAAATCCACAATGTGGGAAATTCCAAAGAACTAATAACCTAGAACGTCAACAAATAAATGGCAAGGAAAAAAAGAAAGGGGGAAGAAAAGAAGAAAGGGTGAGGGATAACTATTATAAACTAAAAAGAGACTTTGGATCTCAACTAAAACAAAGGGATTGCAAAAGACATTTGTGAGGTAATACTGAAAATGTAAGCTCTAATTGGATAACGATAATATTAAAGAATTACCAGGTTTTTAAAATTTATGACATGTATTTTGATTATACCCTGATGGCACTGGTGATTTGTTTGTCTTTAAGGAGTCCTTATTCTTTAGTTTTATTTTTTAAGGACTCTTTCTCCTCAGTTGTTTATGGATGAAGTGATTTGATCTCTGGGATTTGTTTTAAAATAATTTGGTACTTGGGGGTTTGGAGCAGTATAGGTGAAAGGAGATTGGCCAAATGCTGTTAACTGTTGAAGCTGTATGATGGGTACATGAGGGTTATCACATTATTCCTTCTATGCTTGTGTATGTTTGAAAATAACACAAAGAAAAAAGAAGAAACAGGAGAACTGACTTTGTAAGTACTTTTATAGGATTAGAATTTGCTTTTGAAACTGGGATATATATTTACTACTAAAGCAGCTAAAAAGCTCTGTATCCTTTGGTTGTATGTGCTTAAAAATGTTTGCTTACCTCTACCAATTTGGAAGCTAAATACATGGAAATTGTTGTGCTTTTATAAAACATCATTGATATTCCCGCCAAAAATCCTGAAACAACAAATAAGGCAAAACTGATCAGAACTCAAAGTATTTCTTTGCTATTAAGTCACTCAGAAATGCTGATTCACTTAAATAGGAAAGAACTGATTTGTAGCACTGCCTTTTGTTACGACAAAATCAAGGACAGTAATATAAGTGATGACATTAAAACGGGGTGAATTCTTATTTATTATCACATATTTTTTAACTTAAAAATTGACCTTTAGAGTTAGGAACCACAGTTCTGATACACATATCACAAGAAACTACATTCTAAATTTAACTTTTAAAAACAGCAGTGGTCTTGCCAAATACAATGATTTTTTAAAATAATTTTTTAAAGGTTACTGGTATCATTTCTGATTTTAAGTGGAAATAGTCATTCATCTATTCTCCTAACAGCTCAAATTATGTTTAGTGCTGTCATCACATTTCCCTCCATTGCTTTCATTCTATAAATGGAAAACCAAGGTGGTAGGAGGCCTGGAATACTAATAGTAGGGATATTACTAATAAATATCTGAAAAGTTGTCTATTTAACTTAAGTAATACATATACTGAACTCACAGAAAATGTTTAGTTTTTATTTTTATAAAATTACTTGAGTTCTTAAAAAAATTATTATTAAAAAATACATCACTTGCCAGTGGTAAAATCAGAATATTTTAAGAAATCTAATTGCACTTCCAGTAGTCACTTATATAATATTTTAAGTCTTTATGTTCTTTTGTGACACATTCCCTAGAATTTCTGGCCTGTAGCAGGACAGATACCCAAGTCATTATATTGCCAACCCAAAACATCAGATGGCAAGAGAGCCTTGATATGTTAAACTTCACAAATATAAAATGTTTGTACTAGTGCCTTAATGGGGATTCTATTACAGAGAAAGGAAGATACAAAGAAATCAGATGAATTTGAAAACCATGTCTGCTTCATTCCTACTACTGATTGATGCAATAGTAATATATGTATTTTATCATTGCTTTACCAGCTATAATGGCATGCAGTTCATCATCCAGATTTCTGACCCAGCGCAGGAAGCAGCTAGTACCCTGTATCAAGAAGAAAATACAATGACTTCAGTTGTTTCAGTTCTAGGAAAAAAATGCATGTAACATCTGTAACGGGTGAGTCATTAGCTGACCTTGGAGGCAAATTGGTGATCTTATTTAAATCAAACTGAATGTATGATTGGTAAAATTATGAACAGTAACCTGTTATAACGTTACTGTTTGGATAGACCCTATTAAGAAATTATACATAAAATTTTCATTGTAATGATTTTTCAAAATGAATTCAAAAATTCTACTTTTGCTTAGATGTAGAATGCTGGGAAAAGTATCACTCCCATTCTAACAAGGAGAAAAAGCTGGATAAGCTACAACTCTGTCAAGTCAGAATCCTATACTTAGAGAAAACATTTTTCAATATCAAGGTGAAATAAAGACTCTCTCAGAAATTTCGCACCAAGCTGGCGGGTAATCCCCATGTCGGTGTGACGTGCTAGCTCAGAAGTGTTTTCTGCTGCTGTCATGGTTCGTCCGCTAAACTGCATCGTTGCTGTGTCCCAGAACACAGAACATCGGCAAGATCAGATCGGGGACGAACCATTGTCAAGAACGGGGACCTGCCCTGGCCCCCGCTCAGGAATGAATACAGGTATTTCCAAAGAATGACCACAACTTCTTCAGCAGAAGGTAAACAGAATTTGGTGATTATGGGTAGGAAGACCTGGTTCTCCATTCCAGAGAAGAATCGATCTTTAAAGGACAGAATTAATATAGTTCTCAGTAGAGAACTCAAGGAACCTCCACAGGGAGCTCATTTTCTTGCCAAAAGTCTGGATGATGCCTTAAAACTTATTGAGCAACCAGAATTAACATATAAAGTGGACACGGTTTGGATAGTGGGACACAGTTCCGTTTACAAGGAAGCCATGAACAGGCCAGGCCATCTTCGACTATTTGTGACAAGGATCATGCAGGAATTTGAAAGTGACACATTTTTTCCAGAAACTGATTCGGAAAAATATAAACTTCTCCCAGAATATCCAGGTGTTCCTTCTGATGTCCAGGAGGAGAAAGGCATTAAGTACAGATTTGAATATGAAAAGAACAGTTAATATGAAAGTGTTTTCTGATCTATTTCAAGCCTCCTCCTCCCCCCCACCCCAAAAAAATTATGTATTTTTTGTTGTAAAGACTTTTGTTGACTTTAGATCTATGGATAATTATTCCTAAGCAAAGTACCTTTATTCCCCATTAATCTTAACTAGACTGTATCAGATACCACTTGTGAAACATTTCTTGCTGTAACTGCCTAAATGCCCATCAAGGGTCAAGAATAGGTTACCAGCACCTGCCTAGGGTAGAATATCTACCAAGACAGCCCAAAGTGGGAGAGTCCCCTGATAGCATAAGTTGAAACCAGAGCCTATAGAGCTAGGAGATAGGCAGATGGGTCCAAAGGTCAGAAATGGATTATAAATAGAAGAGCTAGCACTCAGTTATTAAAATTAGATCAAAAGAGGGACTGTGGATTACTCTACATCACACTTGTGAAAAATATTCTGTTCACTCAGACCGGGAGTCAATAAGTTGAGAACTCCAGGATATTCCACACGGCTAGTAAAGAGGCAGGTATGACACTACCTTTTCGGTGGTTAAAGGAGAAGGTCTGAGACCTTAAAAGACTTTGTTTCTGATCTTCAATGAGATTCCATGGGATGTTACAATGACAAAACAAGAACTGGCTGCTCTTTACAAAAAAGAATAATCTAATATCAAGCATAAACGGCTAAAATTAAGAATTCAAGGAGGTAATAAATTCAGAATGAATATTGCTAGAAACCAAAATTACTAAGTTAGAAACTAAACTTCACAGAATTAAAAAATGAAAATTAAGACATGTTTTACCCATCATGTTAGCAAAGATTTAGATTAAGTATCCAAAAAAAAAAAAAAAAAAGAGCATTTTCTGCCTTATAAATTGGGACAAGCTTTTTAGAGTGTAAGTTAGCAATATCAATTAATATTCAAAATATTCTGGGTTTGGACCCAGAACTTCCACTTCCAGAAATTAATCCTGAACAAAGAAATGGACCCAAGAGTATTTGTTGCAACATTTTTTTTCAAACTTGGAAAGAGCCCAAATGTTGATAAATAAGAAATAACTAACCAGTATGTCTATAAAATGTAACATCTGCAGCAGTTAAAAAGGACAAAGTACTGACAGAAAAACGCCAAAAATTGCTAAGCAAAAGAAGCAAATTGTGTATAACACTCAAAATGTTTGATAAATGTTAATGTGTGGGGAAAAAAAAAAAAAAAGATTCTCTCAGACAGAAGCTGAGAAAATGCACCACCTGCAGACCTGCATTACCAGAAATGTTAAAGGTCGTTCTGCAGGCAGAAGGAACAAGACACCAGCTAAATATTTAGGTATAAAAAAAGAGATGAAGAGCTCTGGAAATGGTAAAATGAAGGTAAATTTAGAAGACATGTTTTTCTTATCTTTAATTGTTATAAAAATGAATCAACTGTCTAAAGCAGTGGTCAGAAAACTATGGCCCACTAGGCAAATCTAGCCTGCCACCTGTTTTTACACAGCTCATAAGCTAGAATATTTTTACACTTCTCGATGGATAAAAATAAAAAATAATAATATTTTGTGACATGTGAAAATTATATGAAGTTCTAATACAGTGTGCTAAATTTTTATTGCAATACAGCCATGCTCATTCATTTATATATTGTCTATGGCTGCTTTCACACTATAACATCAGAGCTGAATAGTTATGAGTGAGACCATATGTTCCACAAAGCTGAAAATATCTACTCTTTGGCCCTTTACAGAAAAAGTTTTCTGACTCCTGGTCCAAAACAAAAATAGCAACAGCATATTGTGGGGTTTATAACATATGAAAAGATAAATGAATTGCACAAAGGATGGGAAGGAGGAATTACAAGTATGATGTGGTAAGATTCTTACACTATACTGAAGTGGTATAATATTATTTGAAAATATTGACCAATAAATTAAAAATGTTTATTATAAATGTTAAGACAATCACTAAATTTTAAAAAGACATATAAATAATAAGTCAATAGTGATGATACAATATAAAAAATACCAAAAAATTAATATAAATTTAAAATACATAAAAAATACCCCCAAAATCCAGGAGACAAAAAAAAAGAGGAACAAAGAAAAAAATGGAACAAATATAAAACAACTAATAAGAAAGTAGATACAAACAGATACAAACTCAACCATATCAATAACTATATTAAATGTAAAGAGTCTAAATATACCAATTAAAAGACAGTGATTACCAAACTGGATACAAAAGTAAGAACCAACTATATGTGGTCTAAAAGAAACCAGCGTTTAAACTGAGGTCACGGAAAGGTTAAAGAAGGAAAATATACCATCAAATATAATCAAAAGAAAACTGGAGTAGCTATATTAATAGTAGACATAGTAGACTTCAGAACAAGGAATATTACCAGGATAAAGAGGAACATTACAAAATGGAAAAAAGGTCAGTTCACCAAGAAGACACAGAAGAAATAAGGTTTGTTTGCCTGACCTTCTCTTAATTACATTCTTAGGAAGATGCAAAAAATTGATAAATTTTTCAGAAATCACATATGGCTTTGGAACATGCTGTATGAATATTTTTTATAATAGATTTTCTGACCCAGTTGCATTTTCCTTAGTTTAATTACCATTAGTTTATATTACCTAAGCAAACAAGTAGCAAAAATGTAAACAAACAAAAAAGCCTATGCTCTCAGATATGCTGGATGGTGGAGAATAACCAACCTGGGCTAAAAATGTTGGAGATAATCCACATATAAATATTTAAGAGTTTATCTTAAGAGTAAACACAAACTCTATGACACAAGAAATGAAAAAGAATGTGAATATAAACATATTATCACCAATATTCTGTCCTATTAACTCTTGTATATATTCAAAGATATAAGTAATGCTTCCTAGTCAAACCGTATTGAAAATGTTTTCAATGTTAGTAATATTTCATAACAAGTGATTAATTAACTATAGTTTATAGTTTGCCACTTTTTCCTTTCCATCTCAAAATACTTTCTCCACATCTACCTTTTATAGGTAAACTTTATCATAAAATGAAACACAGCCACCTTATCCAAAATAATTCCAGAATTCAGTTTTTCCCAGTATTTCCTTTTAACAACTGTGTGTGTGCACACGCACACACGCATGCACATGCATACAGGTCAACCTTAGTTAACACATTTTAACCTTTAAATTTTGAATATAAATTTTAGATGTTTAATAAAATATGTCAGTAATATGATTTACATATTAGTGATTCCCATTAAACAAAAGGCCATTACTTCAAACTGCAGAGTGCTGTGTCACAGATGATCCCTATATATGTGTTTAGGTGGGTGCTTATTATATATGTGTGGGTACATTTATAGGAACATGCAGAAAGAGGTGGAAGAATGTTAACTTTGTTTATTTGAGAGAGTATAGTAGAAAGAGTGAGTGAGTGGGAGATGGAAAATAAGTCATTGCTTATATCAGTTACAACAGAAAATCCTTACTGTTTCTATCAAAGGTTGATATCAGCTAGGAGGGTCTGAAAATGTTTAAATTAATAATCAGGTAGGAAAGTTATTCAGAAAAAACAAATAGATACATCACTTTTGATGTCAGAAATATCAGGAAGTTCATATTTTCTCAGTGACTACATTGTTGAAAAACAGAAAATGAGTTTTTGAAAATCTTTAATATTACGTATAAATGCAAATATATCTACACTTTCAAGCTTTAAGAGAAGAAGTATCTCCAGCCTCTATTCCCAACATAATGTGCATATTTGGTGATGAGATATTTACAAATACTATGGAAAGAAGCATTAAAAAAAAAATGACAGATGAGTTAAGGCCGTATCTCATTTTAACAATAGCCATGTTATTTATTTCCCACTTTTCTTTCCTCTTCTGAAAGCCTTACCTTGTATATACTAACAAAAGAGCCCAGAAAAGCTCCGAGCTGGAAGTTTTCTTTATTGTAGAAGAGAGAAAGTAGCCGGGATGGCTGTGTAAACAGATGCCTAAATGCAGAGGGAATCCGGAGGCAGCACTGGATCAAGTATCCCACGCTAAACATTCTGATAAAACCCTAGAGAAAATTGGGAGGAAATTCTGATTTACAACCAAATTTTGAAGAACAATAGATATAAATTTTATTGTTGCAGAATCAAAACGGGACTAAAAATATTAAGACAAGTTTATATCACAGCCATTTTCAAAATTAAGTCCTAAACCTCAAACAATTTTAAAACAATTGCCTTAAAAATAAGCGTGAAATCTTGCAGCAAACATACTTTCTATGATTTACAAAGGCTTAAAAAGTCTCCCAAGCACTGGCCAAGTCTATCTATGCACCAAACTTCTACTTCTTGACATTTTGTTGACATAACTGGGATTTATAATCCCTAAACCACAAACAGTTTTAGAAACAAAAGCACTGCAACTCCAAAAAAAATAGTTAACAAAACCAAATGCTTTTGGAAATTTTAACAGAAAATGCCTCTTAATCGTTAGTTTGAGCAGAGATTCTTTTGACAGAAAATAATTGTATTATCTGTTTAGACCTTTGGTGTCAACTATTTAAACGATCAAGTTTAAAGAATTTTCCAGGAAAAGAAATAATTCTATCTAGGTTTTTACTTCTGTGCTCAATGTGTCAAGCTGAAACATCTCTAGGGAATGGCAGCTTTAAGGTAAACTAAACAAAACCTGAGAAAGCAAATTTGCTACAAATCCACATTTGCTGTCAACATTTCTCCATATTACCTGCAACTATCTACAGTGTAAAAGGGAGGAAGGATGACTAATGTTGGTCAATTTCATTTCACTCTTTAGGAAAATGAAGTTTGATGTCACTTAAGGGTAACAGACTGAACAATTCCAGTCATCTCGAAACAAAATGTTATCAAAAAGAATAGTATTTTATACATGATTCAACCAATACACTGTAATACTGATCTCCCATCCTCCTCCTCTTTCACCCCCACTGGAATGGAAAAACGTCTACATTCTTAGCAGCGTTTGCTGCTAAGTTTCAAACGTCAGGTTTGTACCTTCTGGATAGCAGCCTTCTTTTTTTTTTAAAAAAAAAAATTGAGTTACTATGAAGAAACATTCATTAATTTACCTGAAACTACCTAACACCTGGTTAAAACATGAAAATTAAATTGTCCAAACAATTAGCATGAATTATCATGCATTTGCTTAACTGAAACTGCCTAGTGTTTGTTTAATGCATGAAGTGGTCACACCTGTATCTTGTCACTGATAATATCATAATATTAACCTAAGGGTTCAAAGATCACACTCATGTTCAATCATTTCACACTATTTTCAAGAGATCTATTCATCCTTCCATCCATTCACCCTTTCACGTATTCAGGAAAGATTCAGTGAATGCCTCTCATGTGCCGAACATCACACTAGATGCTGGGGATAGAGTAGTAAAGAGGACACAAAGCCCCTGCCTTCGTGGAGCTTCCATGCTCATTAGAGGAAGAGAAAATCAGTAAACAAATAAACATAAAGTAATTACAGATTACAGTAAGTGTTGAGAAGGAAGTAATCAGGGCACTGGGAAAGAAATTAACAGGGCACCCTATATTAGACTGAGTGGTAAGGGAAGGCTACTGAGGATGTGACGTTTAAATAGACACAAAAGAGAAGGAGCTGGCATGAGAAAATAGCATGAGCTATTTCGGGTAGCTTGGACAAAAAGCACAAAGCCAAAAAAGAGACTGGCAGGTATCAACAAAAAGTTCGTGTGAATGGAGTATAGTGAGCTGGGGGGAATGTAATTCATCTGAATATTCCCTCAGGGGTATGATTTAACATGAGGTGTAACTGAGTCCATGGAATAATGAGGTGCACGGTCAAAATATTTTACTATACTTGTGATATAAATTCCTCACCCACAAATCTCCAAATAATTCTACATTCATGGACATAATATTACAATGTATACATAAATTAGTAAGTTTATAGTACTGGTACACGCTTGAAAGAATGACTACATTTTTTTCATAGCTCAGTAATTCTCACTAACTTTCTCGTACACTTTTTTAAAAATATCACCTCTCCTCTCTCCCAAATTTCTCAAATACCTCTAATTTAGTCAAAATGCTTTTCTTAGTTCCCCTCCTGAAGTTTCCCCTTGAACTAGAATTATGTCCAGTTGGAGGGACTAATAACCCTCTCTGGGAGCTGGTAGACTTTGAGGCAGCCGGCAACATTCTTTTTTTTTGTTTTGCCACTTTAAAAATGGGGCAGGAAATCAGATTTGGAAAGAGTGTGTCAGAAACTACTTCACAACTCAAAAAAAAATACTCTACTGCTTTTACCCCTGGTTCTGTCTTTGAGTACTTTAAAGGTAAGTGTTGGCTTGGGTGCGTGCCACCATCAACACTCGGCCACAGGCATTCACATTCATAGGCACTAATGTGATACAGTCCCTCCCTTTCTAGAGGGACGGTCAGGAGGCTGTCTTTTGGGGTGCTGTACAACTCTGCTCTTCTCATCGTCAATAAAGTGGGGATCAGATGTTGTAAGGAAGAACATAAATTTTCTAAAGCATCAGGATTGTTAGAGCACCGTCCAAAACTAAAGAACTTGTAGCAGATGGTGCCACCTGTGACAGACTAACTGCAATGAAAATTAACTTCCTTCTCAGAGTTGGTGGGATGGGGGGATGGGGGGGGGGTGGCAGGCATGGAATGGGGGATGGGGAGGGAGCACGGCCCTGGTACACTAATATATTAGGGAGTGGGGAATTTACGTCAGTGGGCATAACTAACTTTCTTAATGTAGAACAACTGTGGACATGCTCCAGTTACCTTCATGCCTTAAAAAATGTAACAGCTTTACAAGTCCAAAACCAAATGCCACTGTCCCAGATGGTACGGTGTATGTGTGTGACTGCCGATCCCCTAGCACACAGCACAGTCCAGGGGCCTTGTTCTAAGATGTATTCTAATGAGGATACATTGCCAAGTACAAATTTTAATTTTAATTTGACTTTATTTTTCTCTTCTTTGTTGTTGTTGCTTCACCTTCTACTTTGTAAGTTTTACATTTATTAAGTAAGCTAATGTAAAAATTATTTAACAAAGGATCTGGTAAGTGAATACTAAAAGCTAAATTGTTATCTATTTCTCACAAGTGTCTTATTCTTCAAGTCAAATGCAAAGAATGATAGCAATGATTGTCAACTTTTCCATTTACTTTGAAATTATGTTTTAATAAGTAAGTTTTTTCTATACATATTCCCTGTGGTTATTAAAGTAGATTTTATATACTTACTTTAATGCAATAAGAGATGCAATTATCCTCATAGTGTTTGCAACATCTATGCCTTGGTCCATGCTTACATCTGAAATTAAACCAAAAAAACTAATATAATTAAAATGTGTGTGTGTGCGTGCGTGCATGTGTGTGTGTGTGTGTGTGTGTGTGTTGATCTGCTTAAAACTCTCTAACCAAAAAAGGAGAAAACATTATCAACTCGTTTCTAAATGTGTGCATCTTTTGATTTCTTAGGACATACAGAAGCAAAGATAACAGATTTTTTTTCCCTTTGCTGCTCACCATTTGACACACTGTATAAGATATGTGACTGCAGTCAAAATACTTGAATGTGGAACAGAAAAGCCATATTGGTAAATATTTGTGACTAAATATGAAAAATATGTATATGTTATCTCTATACTCCGCCAAATCTTTTGGAAGCTTTAAATCGTTTATTGTAGCATATAATGGTCATAAATCATCCATGACGTCAGTACTTGAGCAAAAATCATAATGAGAATGTGCTCAGGTTATAGGAATTTATGCTTAATTATATTTGAGAGAAAACATCTGGGAAAGAAACATGATATAGTATTAGAATTTAAAATTCAGTTTTTAAAATAAATATAGAAATAGAACATGCAGGAATTCAAAAGTAGGTTGTGATATAACTGTAAACAACTTAGTCTTCCAGTGTTTAATAAACATTTCTGCTGGGAGGACTACTATTCAAGACACACTTATTTTAGTTATTTGGTATGTCTACTCCAGGACTATTTATTTATTCACTCCAGGCGTAAAAAAGTAAGTAGAATATCTAATGTGGGTTTAACTCTCCCCCTTTCTCTTTGAAGAGTTCATGTTCCAAAATAAGCAGTCTTTATAACTCTTTCAGAATACAATTAATTAATTATCTTCATGGTTGGAACACATTAACTCTTTCTTGTTTATGATAATAACTTGCAGAGTGATATCCTGGCTCTCTAATTCCATTTGCAAATTGATTATAAAGACCTTCTCCGAAATTCAATGCTGCACTGCAGCTGGAGTATACAGGCAACCTTTCCTAGTCAAGGGTGACAGCAATAGTTCATTCCTTATGTCGTTAGAATGATATGACATATCTGGTCATGCGAAGTTGTTGAGTGATTAAAGCTCGGGGCCTGAAAAGGGGTGAATCAGAGAAGGACTGCCTTATGTAAACCATCACTCTTCATACTTCTAAGTGTCCTCTTCAAAGACATTTCTCAGCCATGGCTACCAGAACTACACAGAAATTGTTAAACTCTCTTTGCTAGTGAAGTTAAATTCTGTTATCAACTATACTGTCATTTAGTCTTTCCTAGTCTTTCATTAAAATGGCTTCCCAAGTGCTGGACTGCCAGTCTCCTATGTCATCTGCTCTGCTTCTATATTATCCTGCACCTGCTTTCACACCAATGGACCCACTGAGGCTACTCTGACAAGTTCTGCCATGGCCCGATCAGCTCTGATACCCAAGGCTTCATTCGCCCCCGTCACACATTCTCTGCATTCCCCTATGATTCTTGTTGACATGATTCCCATTAACAGGATCCCCTACATCACACATTCTCTGCATTCCCCTATGATTCTTGTTGACATGATTCCCATTAACAGGATCCCCTACATCACACATTCTCTGCATTCCCCTATGATTCTTGTTGACATGATTCCCATTAACAGGATCCCCCTACCACAATTATTACTGCCGTCTACCACCCCTTTCTTTCCTTTTACCTTCTTCTGTGGTGTACAGAAGAAGAGACAAAGTCTTTAAATTCAGTAAAAGTTTTGAGTACCTACTCCGTGCTCGTGTATGTGAAGCAACTCCTATGTTATTTCATTTAATGCACGCAACACTCCTTAATAAAGTTAACCGATGAGGACTTTAGGATGCAGAGTGGTTAAATCACTGTTCAAAGTCCCAAAGCCAGGAGGGGCAAAATGAGTCAAACACAGGTCTTCAGATTTCTTAAAGGGCAACAGCTTCCTGTAGTTGATCCCCTAACTTTCTATACTGCCTCCTCATTCTACACTCTCTAAAATAGCACTACAAGATCATTTTTATTGGCTGATATTCTAATTTTAAACCTTTAAATTAATTTTCTTAAATATCTTAAATGCAAATGAAGACTTATTTGTATGAAGTAGACTTCTTTGTATAACATACAAATAAAGATTTCTTATTTTATTTCCAAAGCCCTAAAAATTTCCACTCTTGCAAAATATCCTTCACTTAAAGTTTGCTCCTTATGATATCTATATCTTCTTAAATCTCTCTTGGAATTTTTCTTTCTCCTTTCCACACTTGAAACATTCGATTAGCACATATTAATCTGTTTCCTGAAGTTCCCTATTCTAGCCTCCTGCAACTCTGCTTAGTTTGAAATAGAAAAGTATTTCGATTTCATGTAAAACTATTTTAAAGGCAGATAATGGTCTATAGTCCTGCTAGAAATAATAAACAACATTCACTTGCCATCGTGTGCCTTTTTATAAAACTCTATGCACAGTTTCTGGTAAAAAAAAAAAAAAAAAAAAAAATTATTACCTGAAAAGAAAACAAAAATACCTTGGCATGGTACAAATGTTATATAAAATGGTGAACAAAATGTGCTAAAATATCAAGATAAAGAACTCACACTGAATCCACAAGCTTCCTGACTAGAGCAATTATATTCGTTCCTCTTGGTTTTTCCTCATGTTTCTCAGTCTTTTGTTCCACTTTTGCATATGCCGCCTCTGGTGAATAAGAATGTGTGGGAATTTCTTCCTTCCCAACAATGAACCTAAAGAAAAGAGCACAATGAGAGGCATTTTTCCCCTTAAAAAAAAAAAGAATCAGTGAGAAAATAAACTGATTTTGTTTATATACAAATACACTGTGGACAGTACCTTATCATTTGAAATAATATTTTCCACAATTTATATAAAACTAGTCATCCTTTAAAAAAATAGGCTTTTGAAATCTGAATACTCAGAAAATGTTAACAGCTGTTTATTTAACAGTGCAGGCATCTTAAAATCAAATACAGCATAGCTCTTTGATGAAACACCCTTTTAACTTAAGTCACCGCTTTTTTAAGGTATTACACAACTTAAAAGTTTTTTCAAACAAAAAAGCAGATGAACTATTAACTTGGATCTACTAGTTAATGACAAAATTTCTATTTTTTTCTCTAAAATGTATCAACAGTTACAATTGAATGCATTTCTCATTTTTTTACTCTAAATTTGTATCTAACGTCACTTTGAGTCATAAAACAGCTGCAGTGCAGTAGGTGGTCATCTATATGCACATGAGAAATAGAGGGAACTAAAGAATGAGAATCAGAAAGTTGGTTAAGAGTCTGTGTGTCTTCCCCACATTATTAGAAAATCTTAAATTTGATGATGTTATTCTAATCTACTTACTTCTCTTTGGAAAAATCTAATATCCAGGAGAAGACACCGTTCCTGTATCATCAAAACTGGACTATATTTTTCCAAAGACAATACAAAGAAAACATTACCAACCATTAGATATCACTCAATCAGTATCCTTTATCAGAGTTTTCATTTTTGCTGTTTTCACCTTCACTGTAAGAGTCACTGCTCTTATAAAGAATAACTAAGCTTTCCTTAGCCAATTCTGCCTGCTGAACCTTCAGAAAATATCACAAAACATAGATAAAACAGGAGACCAATAACACTACACTAAAATTCTAGAACACGGGAACTATGGCAAATTTAAATACTCGTGAAAGAGAGAAAAACTGTTACTATCAACAAGTGCAACCCATCTCGTTAGGACAAACTTGATAAAACATCTAGTTTACCAAATTGTAAGGGGCGTGCAATGAGATTGTTTGTCACCAGATGGCAGCTGTGCCTCCTTGGTAACTGCTGGTCCAAAAGAATTTGGTTCCTAATCGTGGGTGTGAATGGAGAGCTTAGGGTCTGTACTACTGCTCTTTATAAACAAGGTAAAGCTATGCTAGAACAGACACAATATCTCTCATACCTTTCCTAACGCTGAAAGGAAAGTGTTGCTATCTTGGCCAGGACCTACCATTCGGATTAGAGCTCACTTCCTTGGAGAAGCCCCAAGCTGGAGTGAGTGAACCATCCTTCCTTTGTGCTCTCACAGCCCAGTGATCCCCCAGTACTGGAAGCACCTTCTTAGTACTTTCCCTCCCCCACTAAACTGTGGGATCTGTGAGACTCTATATACCTTCTTTGTTATTATATCCCAGTGCCTGGCATAGTGTCGGGCACATAATAAATATTTAGTTAACACCTAGCAAAGGAATATAGTAATAGGGAGCATTTTCTGAGCATTTACTACATGACAGGCACAGCACTGAGCCATGGACAAAGGTTAAATCATTTAACCCTCATAGCAAAACACTATGAAGTAGGTACCATACTTTCCATGACAGTTAACCTGAAAAGGCATCTTGTCCACAATCAAAAATATCAGTAATTATTTGAACCCAGAACTGTTTAACTCTAAGGCCTGGGTTCTTAGTCACCAAACTTTGTACATTATTAACTATGGTTTAAACTACGATGAATCAGCCTTAGTCTACCTTCAGACTCCTGCACTGGCTCTTCTCCCGTGGTTCTCTCCTTGACTCTTTCTATTCCCCTAACTTCCACTATTATCTTACAGAACTAGCAAGAGTGAATAACTATTTTTCCAGAATATTTTCCTGTAACACAGAGAAAATGTTAAGTGCAAATAGTCCAAGTCAGCCTTTCATTATAAGTGGATTTGAAGAAAACATACACAAATATCCGACACATTCTGAGTTTTGGCAAGGATTCTGGGAGTCTAAGGAAAGATGCAGGAACAATGGCAGAGTTTTCTCTCTAGGAAAACCAACTTTTGATTTTGTTACCAACTTTCAGTTTAAGTTGAAACTTAATTTAAGTGAAACTTAATTCACTTAATTTAATTAATTAAACTTTAATTAATTTAATTAAAGTTTAATTAATTAAACTTGATTTAACTGAAACTTAATTCGCTTAATCTGTGAATTACACAGAATCCTATGTAGCCAATGCAACAACAACAAAAAGCTATTTTCTGATAGGTTTCATGATCTTTTAATGAAAAATATGACATGAAATTACTGCTGTGTTATGATTTAGTTACCAAAGAATTTCCACAACCAAAAATACTCTATTCAATAATAGAGAAACTTTAATTTCCTAATGTACGTGAAAATGTTTGGTGAACTATAAAATTCAACACTAATGCTAACCAACATCTCTACAGTATCGACCACGTGCCAATTACTGTGATAAGAGATGGGCTACGAGGTGAAAAGAAGACTCCAGTGACTCTAGTGAAGCCTATAATACAAAATGTGTTTGACAATGCATGAGTCCTGCCCTAACAAAGCCCGTAATCTGGTACCACACAATTAAGGGCTTCATTTTCCAGTAATTGTTCATGTGTAGCTTTGTCTTTCCAAGCTCCGTAAACAGAGAGTTCTTGTAATCTTCTTTAATACCCCACACTGTAAGGCACATAATAGGCCCCCCAAATAGTGGCTGACTGACTGATTTTTAGGGGGAAAATTAACAAATTACTCTGTTAATGGAATGTCCACAAAGCCACTTTTGTGACTTTTAAAATTGCTTGCAACTTAAAAGTGGAGTCAATAAATATTTATTACAATTATGTATGATGATATTACTTTTTAAAAAAAACTTAACTTGTAAATTCTCTTAACATAAAGATAAATGAAATATGCAACTTACCTAAGTGCAGAGAATGTAAATCCTTTCAAACCATCTTTGCACCTAAAACAATAGAAATTTACAATGATAAAATAACTTGTTTTGAGATAATAAAGTAGTAGTATTAAATAGCTATTAAATTTTTTCCTGAAAATGATTTTCTTTTAAAGGTGAAACTCTTCTAGGACAATGATCTGAGCAGTACAAATGGTCAAACAAATAACAAACAATGAACAAGCCATCTTACACAAAATGATTAAAATGATAATGCCTTCCCATGTCGTATTAACATAATTTAAGGCTCAATTCTCAGATTTGCAGGTTGAAGAGAGATTTAAAGTAAATCTTCTAAGGGATCCATGTGGACTTAAAATGAAGGCTGGGAGAGGAGTATTCTTCATTCTAGCCAATCCCTGGGGGAGCAATTTGTTGTGAAGAGAAAGACCACATACACCTGCTGGGTTATTATGTACAGGTCAATTCAAGGTCCTGACTTCTTCTCCCTATTTATTAATTCAGTGAATGCAGAGCAATGTAGAGTTGGCAGGCACAAAAAGACTTCAAGTTTAGTTAACAATTTTAACTTCTGAGTAAGCCCAATCCGAACAGATAATGTAGCAAGAGGAATAGGGGGTGGAGGAGGAGAGCACAGAGAGAAGATTCCAAATATTATTGAGTGCTTACTATTGCTGGGCATTGTTTTGGGCCCTTTATGTGTGTCGTCTCATTCAATTATACCACAACTCTTATGAATAGGTGTTTCTCTACTCCACAGCTGTGCAGAGGCCCCCCAGATGTGGGAACTTCCCCGAGGTCACAAAATAAATAGTAGTCAGAATTCAGGAAAAACAAGAAAAAACGACTTCATCTGACTTAAAAGTTATGGTTTTCTCTTATACCTCCTCCTAAAACAGTGTATTCCTTTTAACTGGGGAAGACTCAAACTACATGGCAACTGGGGTAGGGGGGAGGGGGGATTCTCACATCTGCAAGAAGTATTTAAACAAGATTTTTAAATGGGGGCATTACTATCCTGGCCTTAATGGTCTGCTCTATAGGTATGATCAAGTTACTAGAGAATCTTTGGGTATCTAGTATCAAAATTCCTGGGAGAAACTATAAAGATTGGTGATATAATGATGCTCTAACATATGTTAATATTAGACACTGGATATTCTCGGACAAAAAGAACAGCCTTAAATCTAACTGGACAATTCTTTCTGTATGCCTTTTATATGAAAGGTCACAAAGGAAATGAACAAAAATATAAGAAATCTATCTAAAAATTTTTAAATATACATTTTTATTGGAGGACATATAGAATCTCAGGAAAAAACTTAATCCATGTGCACTGAGATGTTTTAAAGCACTTAAGAATTCAATTAAGCAACATAATCTACTTTGTGGTCATGTTAACAGTGAGAATGTAACCAGAGAATTTAGCTAACATACTATATAATTATCTACTCTGTATAGAATGAGGATAAAGGCAAAATAATTCATATGTTAAGCTTAAAGTGTGCATGGGAAAATTATAGCATTAAAATTCTTAAAGTTATCTGTTTCCATCTGAAGAAAGTGTTTCTCAGTAATTTAAAACCCATAACTGAGTAATTTCTAGATAGGTGGGGTGGTGAGGGGTTAGGCTGGGAGTCTATTGACTAGAAAACAGAAAGCAGATTGATTAAAAGATTATGTACAACTGGGAACAAATTTTGGCTCTGGTATGTTATTGTTAAAAGATAGCCATTTGTCTTTGTGCAATGTTGAATAGATAAAGGATTCTGACAACTTGGTCTGGTCAGGATTGCATATTTGTGACCTTAAACAATAAATCTAACTGCAGACCAAACATCAAAAAGTAGCTTTCAAATATAAAAGGGCATCTACAAATGAATTTGCAATTTCATTATGATGGAAGTTTGGTTCTTTCAGCAGAACCCTGTGGGAAGCACTTCATATTGATAAAGTCTTAGCCTGGATTCAAAAGGGGCTATTCTTCTTTCCATTCATGTGTATAAGGTCTGTTAATGTAATTGAGGGTCAGATGTCTATGTCAAAAGGACAAAAAAGTAATTATTCCCAGAAAAAGAATCTTTAAAATAGTAATACTGCCCTGCATTTTGACACCAAAAGTATTGTCTGAGCCCTAATCTAACTATGAAACACTATTGTAATCTATGTTAAATGTAAAAAGTATGATATAAACATAAAAATTTATACAAAACAGAGCCCATTAAAAGGTGCCTCACTATTTGATGGATTCCGTTATTATAATGTAAATCAAATCACATTCTCCTTTCATGTATTAAGGCTCGCTGGTTTATTCAACAAATATTGACGGAGTGCCTACTATGTGCAAGCACTGGTTTAGGTTCTAAGGATGTAACAGTGGACAATATAGAATCTCTGCTTGCTTACCACTGACATTCTAGAAGGGGGAGAGATAGGATAAAAAAAAAAGTAAGTATGTCATGTGGTGATAACTGCTATGGAAAAAGCAAAGCAGGACACGGGGAGAAACAGTGATCAGGTTGGGCCTTTTGTTTGGTCTTAACATAGTGTAGTCAGGAAGGGCCTCTCTGAGAAGGTGGAATTTGGTAATTTGATCAGAAACCTTACTGAATTGAGGGAAGGGCATTTCAGTCTGAAGGAAGAGCAAGCACAAAGCCCTTGATAAGGAGTCTGCATGGCATGTAAGGAGAACAGCAAGTGCATTACTGCAGCTGGAGGGAAGCAGTGGTAGGAAATGAGGTCGCAGTAACAGCTGTGGAGGGAGTGAGGGGTCTACAATTCCTGTAGGCCCTGTAGGCATGGCAAGGACTTGGGAAGGTTCTCAGCAGAGAAGTGACAAGATCTGTCTTAAATTTTAAGATAATCACTTTGCTGGTTCGAAAATAGACTACAGGAGGGCAAGGTTAGAAGCAAAGAGGCTAATTAGGAGGAGAAATGACTGTGCCTGGACTAGATCACAGTGGCAGAGGTGGAGGGGAGTGGTAAGACTCTGGATGTATTTCAAAAGCAGAATTGGTGGAATTTCTTGATGGTTTGAATGTGGGGTACAAGAGAGAATTTACAAATTATTAATATATTTTTGGTTTGAGCAAATGGAGGGATATAATATCCATTTATTGAAGTGAGAAAGACTACAAAAGAAACAGGTTTGAGGAGAAAAATCAAAGTTTTGTTTTAGATATGTTAAGTTTGAGATGCATGTGAGCTATAAATGGAAATGTTAAGGAAGCAAGCAGCTGGCTGTATAGATGTGGGCTCAAGGGAGAGGTCTGATTCGTTTATAAGTAGTACTTAAATCCATGGGACTAGATACAATCATCTAGGAATTAAGTGTCAATAAAGAAAATATTCAAGGACTGAGTATTTTTTATTTCATCATAACCTGTAATGCAGAAAATCTTTTCTATAAAAGAAAAAAAAATCATTTCTCCTAATAAATCCATTCTCTAATATAAAGTCTCATTTTAATTTTTTGAATGTGCATAAAAATAATGCATTTAACTCATGTATACATAAACTTTCCTATTAAAGTCAGTCTATGCAAATGACATAAATAACTAGTATGACTCAATCCACAGTTACTGAATCTCTACATTTGCAATGTGCTGTGCTATGTACGATACAAAACAAAGCCAGGAGAGACAAAGAGGAAAAAGAATTTGCAGCATTATATCAAACAACTTAGCTGATAAACAACTAATCATAGAGGGTCAGGTTGGAATTACATATTATACACAAGAAAGTATAAAGAAGTTTAACGTTATTATTATTAGAATAATTCTCTTGGTCAATGCCAGTGGGAGAGAACCCACTAAGATAATTTTTTTCAATTAGAAATATAAATGATAGTAAAATGAACAATTTTGCCCCAAAAGATTCTTTATCTCATTCTTAAATTTCCATGAGATACTTCTACCTTTATCACAACATTGTACCAGCAGATGTCACTACTAAGCCATTTTTGGAAAAATTTCTGGCTCTTTGATGTGGTTTCTATATCAAACATTTTGTTGCATATTTTCATTTAAAAACAAATTCACAGGCATTCAAAATATGAATTTTGAATAAATTTTAGTTAAATTGCATTAAATTCCCCCAAGTAAATATCATAAATATGAGACTTTTAACGATAGGTGACATTCCTGTTCCTCTTATTGCATATAGTTATAAAATCTCTAGGAACACCCTACCATTTGGCACCAACATAGAATTTGATGGTGTAAATGTGCTGCTTTATTATATGCTTTCTAGTAACCTGAAAACTCTGAGAACTATTTTGACTCCTAAAATTTTTTTGTCTAGTCGGTTTTCATTTATTTGGTAAATATAATAGATATTAAAAAATGTACTTCTATAAATCTCCTTTTACATATTTCTAAGGCAGTGCATGATGCTATGGAAAGACTCTTGATATGAACAATGAAACAGATACTAGTCATAACTTCCCTATCAACCTAGAGCAAATCACTTAATTTAAGGGCTTAATCTCATTGCCTCCTAAAAAAGAGCCTGGAAGTAAATGACCTCCATAACTGGCTCATTAAATGATTTCTAATTCTGAAATTTCATCACTTACTATAATTTTATTTAGTGACACTATTATTATTTGAAATAATAATGGAAAATAAAAATTATTCTAAATCACTCATAAATAATGATCTTACTGACGTCAAGAATTTTTTAAAAAAACAGTAACATACAAGCAAAACCCTGAATTTGTTTTGAGATTACTGGCTGCTACTAATATTATTTCATTTGCTTATTGCTTTATAAAACTTAGACATGGAACTTATTCCTGGCAAAGGTTCAAAGACAACCTTTTTCTTTTTTTTTGAAATTAAAGCTTTTCCACTTTTATTGGCATTGATAAATAATATCAATCAATTCACTGACAATACGAGTCTTTGAAATACCTTTTTGCTGGGCAGGGGGATAGGACTTATTCATCTAATTAGGCACATATCTCCATTTTAGAAATAAAATATTTTGCATATATTTTTCTTTGTAATTAAATCTAAAAAAACTGTAGAATTGGGGAAAATAGCCTTTATAACCCTTTAGAAAAAAACAACCTTTTCTTTTTTAACTTTAAGATTACAAGACGAACTACTGAGATGATATATACACTACAGAAATGCTGTTAAGTATTGATACAACAAGCAATTCTATAGATATAATCTCAATAATGATAAAAGATTACATTATTGCTATACGAAGCATCAATGCTAAAATATTATTATTAATGATAAAATATAAAATGCTGTTTATTATATACTATAGAAAGTTAGAGAAAGTGGTCAAAAGGATACACCCCAAACAGTTGTTAGCAGGCTACCTATTGAAGTAGGATGGGTTAAAAGACATGAAGGAAGAATAGAACTTTTTACTCTCTATATTCATATATCATTTAAAATTTTTTACAAGTATACATTTAAATATTATTTGTGTAGTTTGTTTAATTAAAAACATCAATATCTGAACATTTAGGAACAGATTAAACAGTGTAAAAGTTATTCATCTCTATTTCACCAATACTATGGCAGAGAACATACGACTCGGTCAACTTTACTAATAATACTACTGTAAAAGTTTTGCTAGAAGGCATAAAGTTACTAACTGAAACAAATGATACAGATAGAATTTTCTGAAACTATGATCCCAATGAACATGGATAACTATGTGACTACAATGACAAAAAAAGAAACACTCATTAAGTATCAATGTCAGAGTTCTTTTGTCCTTTTTTTACTCATTGAATTGGTTAGAAGGAAACTCACATATTGGTTAAATACTACAGCATCTACCTTTATTCACTCTACAATCATTTATCAGGCACCTAACATACAGAAGACACTGTGCTGCAGATCATTTAAGTAATGCAAAGATAAATTATATACATTCTCTGATCATTAAAAAAGATATCTGCATAGTTATGTATATGTTCGTCAAATAAATGAAAATAATCTTGGCTAAAACTTCTGGCACACAATTTCCTGTATCAGTAGTGCTTTCCAAGAGCTTAATTACTTTATTTGTACTTTATGAGTTCAGCTTCAAATTTCTTTAGTCCTGCATTTTACATCATGTATCTCCTTAAAGTATTTGATTTGAGAAAAGTAGTATGGATCTTCTTCCACTTATGATGGAGATTATGTCCCAATAAATCCATTCCCAAGTTGAAAATATCATTAAGTCGAAAATGCAGGGCTTCCCTGGTGGCTCAGTGGTTAAGAATCCGCCTGCCAATGCAGGGGACACGGGTTCGAGCCCTGGTCCGGGAAGATCCCACATGCCCTGAGCAACTAAGCCCGTGCGCCGCAACTAAGCCCATGCGCCACAACTACTGAGCCTGAGCTCTAGAGCCTGCAAGCCACAACGACTAAGCCCACGTGCTGCAGCTACTGAAGCCCGTATGCCTAGAGCCCATGCTCCAAAACAAAGAGAATCCACTGCAGTGAGAAGCCCACACACCACAATGAAGAGTAGCCCCCGCTCACCGCAACTAGAGAAAGCCCACATGCAGCAACGAAGACCCAATGCAGCCATAAATAAATAAATAAATAGATAGATATATAGATGGGTAAATAAATTTTTAAAAAAACAAAATGTATTTAATACACTTAACAAACCAAACATCATAGCTGAGCTTAGCCTAGCCTACCTTAAACGTACTCAGAACACTTATATCAGCCTACAGTTGGGGAAAATCATCTAACACAAAGCCCATTTTATAATAAAGTTTTGAATATCTCACATAATTTATTGAATATCATATGGAAAGTGAAATCCAAATGGTTGTATGGGTACAGAATGGTAGTAAGTATTGGTCATTTACTCTTTTGATTTGTGCGGCTGACTGGGAGCTGCTGCCCAACATCAATAGGGAGGATCATAACGAACACTGCTAGCTTAGGAAAAGATCAAAATTCAAAGTATGGTTTCTACCAAATATGCAATGCTTTGACACCATTGTGAAGTTGAAATATCCTAAGTTGAACCATCGTAGCTCAGTGACCATCTGCATATGCAAAAGCACAACTGAAGATACTAAAAAAAAATTGGCAAAAACAAAGACAAATTGGATTTAAAACAGTCGTGCATACTGATGATTATTAAAATATTCTATTCTATTGATTATATCATAATCACCTAAGTCATTCAGAATCAAAAATAAAAGTTACATTATTATAATATGTGAACAAAATTATTTACAACAGAAAATGCTTAGGGACTTCCTTGGTGGTGCAGTGGTTAAGACTCTGCACTCCCAATGCAGGGGGCCCAGGTTCGCTCCCTGGTCAGGAACTAGATCCCACATGCGTGCTGCAACTAAGAGTTCGCATGTCACAACTAAGGAGGCTGCCTGACGCAAATAAGGAGCCCATGTGCCACAACTAAGGAGCCTGCGAGCCACAACTAAGGAGCCCACATGCTGCAACTAAGACCCAGCACAACGAAATAAATAATTTTTTTTAAAAAAGAAAATGCTTAAACTTCAAGCATATTGGAGGTATGAAAAGAATGACATAAGAACTTAATTATAAATAACAGTTACAGACAATAGCTGGATCTTCAAAATTTTGATTTGTCCAATTATGTAATTATCATTGGTACTAAAAACAAATACATTTGGAGTGCATACAACTGAAGAGTTTAATTTAAAAGTTAAAAAAAAAAGAACGCCTATCTAAATGCCTTGAATTTTTGTTTCACAGTTGTCTTCATTATAAAGAAAATACATACCATTTTATATAGTTTTTTTAAGTTAAATTTTTCTTATTTTGTTTTTAAAATCTTACATGAAAGAATAAACCACTTTTTCTAATCAATTTACCTAACCTGTTTTCAGGTGTAGAAGCTTACCTTAGTACTCAGCTATAATTTAGTAACTGAAACTTGATCAACTATAGATTTTGATTGACACCTGTTTATCATAAGAATATCAGAAAAATTGACGTGGAATTAATTTAAAGATTTTATTTTAGTTTTGTTTTTTAAAAAATCTTCAGTGTCCTAATCACATATGTACACTCCAACAGGTTAAATCAATCATTTCAATTTACTACTCAGAAGCTGTGATGTGCAATTAAAATACACTACATTGCTTACATACACACAACAGGTTTTTCCTCTTAAGTCTACTATTGTTTGAAGAATAAAACAGACTCAGAGAGTTCGGTTTCAACCCACCATACGGCACTTAATATGAGAAAACAAAATAACTAATATTATGTTCCTACCTTAAGAAAGCTCACATACAAATATCTGAAATTGGAACAGCAACAGATGAAGAAATTTGTGGAAGATTATTTTGTCTGCTTCATGAACACATCATATATCTTCCAAATAATTTTCAATTGGATTCCTTTAAATAGTAAATTTTCCCAGTACGTTAAAAATATTATTTTTGATTCTGGTAAATATTTTACAGTACATTTATTTCATACAGAATGGAACACTGGTGCTTAGCTTTGTTCTCAATAACCTAAGGAAAGCTGCTGAAGCAAAGCAGCAGTTATGGGTAATCAAGTGTGATTGTAAGTCCCCAGATGATTATTGTGTACTTTTTTCTAGTGTGTCCTAAATACAAATTGGAAACATTTGGATTCAAACTTACAGTAACAACTCCAATAGAATCAGATTTCTCCTTAAACTTGGAGAGGCTGGAACTGCTTTTGCTTTAAAATCCAAACTAAGGAAGGTCATGCTCCAAGCTGTCTTCAATTGCTAAGAAACCAAGAATCACCTTCAGACTGTTTCTAAAAGAAATGTTAATTAGGATGAATTTCCCTCTCAAAATGAACTGGTAATAGCAATGCTAGTCGAACTTTAAAATACTTGTAAAAAGAGCAGATTTTAGCTCCAATGGACCTAAACTGTTTGCAGTTCCAAAGGCACATGTTTACACTTGACAAATTAACAATAGGCAAAAACCAAATTTAAGATCAAAATGGTGCTTTATATAAATTCAAGAAAAAACTTAGCAAGTTTCTTAAAATCATGGCATTGCTATGGACAAAAATTATTTACATTAAACAAAATTATAACCACAATACTGAACCAATCTATTTTTTAAAGACCTCAAGATTGGCAAGTATTTTCATTTTTTCCCCTCCTATAATGGTTGGGAAAAGGATGAAAACAAATGTTTTCAATTATATAGAATCTTTGAATCAACGTTAATTTATTTTCAAATGTACATTGGTATCTGTCATTAAAATAATATGGCAATTGGTTTTCATATTGAACAAAATGAGCAGCTATTTAGGCTATACTTTTTCATAAAGTTATGCTTATTTAATATCAAAGTTCAAATCTAAAATAAATAAAATATTTTGCTCCATCTCTGGATAATGGAGCAAAAACAGTATTTTGGATGCTTTTGGAAAACTATAATTTTTTCATTAACTGAGGACTATAGAGTATCCTAACTTCAAAATAAAAATTTTCGTTTAGGGGCTTCCTTGGTGGCGCAGTGGTTGAGAATCTGCCTGCTAATGCAGGGGACACGGGTTCGAGCCCTGGTCTGGGAAGATCCCACATGCCGCAGAGCAACTAGGCCCGTGAGCCACAATTACTGAGCCTGCGCGTCTGGAGCCTGTGCTCCGCAACAAGAGAGGCCGCGATAGTGAGAGGCCCGCGCACCGCGATGAAGTGGCCCCCGCTTGCCGCAACTGGAGAAAGCCCTAGCACAGAAACGAAGACCCAACATAGCAATCAATCAGCTAATCAATAAATAAATCTTTAAAAAAAAAAAATTACAAAAAGTCTTGAAAATGTTTATTAAAAAAAAATTTTTTTCATTTAAAAACTACAGTTTACTTCATTCATCTCAAAGATTATGAACTTAATTTGTGTTATGTATGACAGAAATTGGGCAAGTTAACATATTGGAATCTTCCTGGACTATCAATGGTACTAGAAAAATGAAATATTGGAACTAAAGTAACCTGAGAGAATTATATTTTACAGATTAAGAAACCAAGGTCCAGGGAGATTAAGTGATTTGCCCCCAAACAGAGTTTGGTCCAAGACATCCTCACACAACAATAAAATCATTTTACACCCCAATCAACTAACTGTCTGTGCCTGCTGGGGTCTCACTGTGGGGAAGAAATACTACAGGGAAGAAGAGGGGTCTTGGGCTGTAGGAGAGAAATCACAAATCACCTGAATGAAGGGTGTCCTTCCAACTGACATTATGCAAAGACTTTACAAGGGACGGAAGAGCATGGATAGTTTTAAAGGAACCAATTTCCTGTTCCTCTTTTCCACATGTCCTCCCATTGAAACATGTGGCCTGACTTTGGTCAGGACTCCATGCTGGCTTCTCTCATGCACCTCCCTCTTCACAATAGTTATTTTTTTGCATCAGTCTCTCCAAAATTTCCTGGACAATCACAAGGCCGACCCTTGGTATTAATCTGCCACTTTTAGCAATTTAAATTCCAAAAGCACCTCAATCCCAGACATGAGTACAAAAAACAGGACTGAAACGAAGCTTTATTGTGTTTTCTATTATACACTACATAAGAAATTGGACTTCTGAAAGAAATTCATGAGATCACTTCTTCCTTATCTGTCTCTCAGTAGCAAACTGTGTTAGTAGTTACTTTCAGACACATTTCACACTTTCTCACCTCCCTCATTTTGGTCACCCTGGTCCTTCCATATGCAATCCCCTCTTTAACCACCCTCCCTTTTCAAGAGAATTCCTACCAAGTCCATCAGGGATGGCAATTTCTCCCACAATTAGATGGGTCTGTTTCTTTCTCAAACTTCCTTTGCTCTTTGTATATTTTTGGCAGTTTTTTATTTGGCTCTGGCTAATGTGATAGTAATATCCATAGTTATCTAATCCACTCTTCCAAATATAGGGTTTCTTATGGCATTTTGTGTGTCCGTGTCCCAGAAATCAAAGGCAGTTTATAGAGTTTACTTCTTTTAATAATGAGGCTGGGAAATATTCTGCATCTTGTTATCAGAGCATTTACTGTGTAACTAAGGTATCTAGAAATATAAACTAACAGACCGTATTAGTCAGGAAAGGATAGGTCAGTGTTTCTCAAAGTGTGGACCACTTGGAACACCATCAGCATCAGATGATAATAACTTGTTAGAAATAAAAATATTGGTTGCCATCCCAGGTCTACTGAATTCAGAAACTCCAAGAGTGGGGCCCAACCTGTACAATCTGCGTTTTAATAAAATCTCCATGTGATTCCAATAACATTTCAATGGTTTCAACAACAGAAGTTTATTTCTTGCTCATGCTGTCAAACAAGGGTTGGCTATGGCTCAACTACATGTCATCTTTATTTCGGACCTTAGCGTGATGGAGAAGTGTCTATTCAGATCTGCTGATTGTCAAAGCAGAGAAAAAAAGAGAATACAGGACACTGTGTTCTGGCTCCAAAGCTTCTGCTCAAAAGTAAGCATAAGCCATTTCCACTCACATTTCATTAGCCAAAGCAAATCTAAGGCCAGGCATGATGTAGGGCAGGGAGTATAACGCTTCCCCAGGGAGAGGCAGCAAAGGCTTTTGAACAATAACATAGCCTACTATAACACGCCAAGCATATTTTTGTTGAAGATCAATTGTATTCGTTTATAATATTTAAGGAAATTCAAGGCATAATTCCCCTTTTCCTCCCAAATCCTACAATCATTTAGTCTTTTACACAATAACTTCAATATTTGACGTTAAGTATGATAATTCTTAAAATCTGTTACTGATTTCAGAAATAAGCTTGTCTACAAAATATTAATTAGTATTTTATATACATGCATAAACGTGTGTGTGTGTGTGTGTACTCTGAGCTCCATTTTTTTTTCTAATTACTAAAGCATTCAGGAATTTCACATTGTTCAGCTATATATTCCAAGTGCCTATATCAGTGCATAGCATATACGTCACTCAATAAATATATGTTGAAAGAAAGAAATTTTTATCTGCGTAGTAACTGAAAACACTGTATTTTTGAGTAATTATATTTCTAATTGGGTACCATGTTTCTTGGATTCATTTTTTTTAACAGCAAGTCTAATAAGCTTTTTAAAAATATTTAGTTTCTAAAAAATGTGTTTATTTTAAAATCAGCTACCCATTACTTATTAACTCCCAGTGTTCATCCTTAATATAAATTTGTATTAGTTTTTTCACTGATAATTTGGTATGAATTTACACTTAGACATAAATGTGCATAAATAGGAGTCTAAAAAGGAGTCTCTAATCTTTCTGAAGGAGGAGCTATTGTTTAACACCCCAAATGAAATATAACAGTGACTGTAATATAAAACTATCAAGTCCAAAAGGCAGGAATGGGAATGCAGCTATAGGCATGTTTACACTGAACTAGGAGTTGTACCTGAATAAAAGAGGTGAGACCATAAAGTTTGTAGGCTGGGGCATTATTCACATTCATTCACTCATTTACGCAGTTAAATATTTCACAAATACATACTATGAGTCGACTATGTACCAGGCAGTTTGCCAAGGACTGGGGATAGCCAGCGTCCGTGTTCTCCAAGAGTTCACAATCCAGCGGGGTATACATGTAAGTGAAAAGTGCATCTACATTACAGGAAATACCTTAACAAAAAGCACACAGTGCTAAAGGAGCACAAAGGAGAGGTGTCTAACCCTGGCTTGGTCATGGAAGGCTACCCAGGAAAAAAAAGAGATATTTAAGGTGGTACGTAAAGGAAGAAGTGGAGGAAGAACGCAGAGAAGGACAATATATATAAGACTTAAAAAAGAGAGCACATTGGGTATTCTGGGAACTGAAGAGGTTTAATGTGAGTGGCACATGGAAAGGAGGAAGCAGAGTAGAGAAAGACTGGCATAGGCCAAACCATGTCAAAAATGAGTTTGAACTTTAGCTATAAGGCAAAAGGCCCCATGCCCCAGAAGAATGACAGGACCAGATCTGTGTTTAACAAAGATATTCCAAGTGTAGCTTTCAAGACCTAGTACTGAATTCCATCTCATTGTTTATTTTTAAACTATAATCTCACTTAGCAGTATTTGTTTAAACTTTTTAAACATCAACTTACAAACTGAATTCTGTTGAAAGCAACCAATATTAAAGCCATCTAAAAACTTACATTGCTTTTTATTTTGTTTTAATAGATTAAACTATACATCAACTTTAAGACATTTTAATACATTCTGATAGATTAAAAATTTGGTTTAAAAATAATTTTTCAAAACCATGACTAAATGAAGACATAAAGTATTAAACTTTAAGACACTATAAAATTCAGGTAATTAATACTAGCTGTTGTAATAAAAAAAGCCCCCAAAAACCCTCGATTTCTCACTTTGCAATCAGGAATTAATCTAGACTATCTCTGCCACAGAGAATAACCTCATTTTCAGCAACCATAATGTAGTTCTAGATATTGCTCTGTGTGTATACAATTAATAGAGTCACATAATTTATTTACTGTGGGAACAGAGAAGGATGGTAGAAACCAAGACTGCCAATAAGGCACTTTGGATGGAATAGTTATATACCTTTGTGTAATTAACACCATATCCAATTCTCTCCTTATTGTGCTTTCCTTCCCATCCCATTGCTGATGTTGAACCAATGTAAAGCTGCAGACAGTCTGAATTTTTCTGCCATCATCTGTAGTCTCTTCAAACTTCTCTCCCAGGTTCCAGGAAAACTGTGTTGTTTTCAACGTGCTCTCAGTTTTTATGGCGAGGTCCCTTCATAGAGGTCCCTTCTATGAGGATCTCATGGGAAATCTTAAGTTTGATGACCCTTATCAGCCTTGTCACTCCACTTTTGAGGATCTTTTTTTGGAAGAGTTGGGCAGGGGAGGGAAGATTAGGGGGCTGGTTACAGGAATAACCTGATATTTTTTGAGAAACTTTAGAAAGGTATTCCACTTTCCCTCAAGCTTTATTAGAAGTGAAATTCTACCAGGGTAGAAAGTGAGAATAAAAAGGTTTTAATTCATCAAACTATTTGGAAAAATGAAGTCTTCTGAATATACACATATAATGTGACAATGGATTTACATGCAAACAGTCATGCTTATCTTAAAGACAAAAACAAAATCCTATCTGACCAGCCTATATGAGGAACAGGGAGGAATTAAAGGTCATCCAAAACTATAAGGCCCATATTCTTTCAAGGACATCCATTGCAAAACAGAATCAGTAAACAAAAACAAAGCCATCTGGAAGGTATTTCTTAGATATCGATCATGTGGCATTGATATTTCAAAATGCAAGAGAAAGAAAACACAGCTACTCCTACTTGAGCAATGTTTCATTTACTGTATCAGAGCCAACAATGTTAATGACTTAGAACAGTCTTAAGGTCATCATGAATTTCAACAGAGATGATCAATCATCCACAAATAGGTCAGTAGATATATACGGCCTGATATACTGAGAGGTTAATTCTTTTCCTTCTAGTTAGTGTTCTCCCATTTTAGACTCCATAATTGATCATGGTAAGACAGTCTGGGAATCTAATTTTTAATTCTGGCTCTTTCACTAAATAGTTACAAGACCTTAAAAAGAAACTTATGTTTCTGATCCTTAGTTTCTTCAAATATAAAGTGAAAAGATGGAACTGAATGATCCTTAGGATTCCTCACAACTTAAAAATTCTGATACAAAATAATCTATAAATTTTTATGATTTGCTCAAACTTGAGACAGTCACAATCTGCTTCTAGGTGTCAAATCTAAATAAACTGAATCAATACTAAATTTATATGAGATGGATTGAAACTTTGAATTCTAGGGATCACTGAAGATATCGCTTTATACGTTCTGAGTAGGAAAAAATATTATATAATTAACGTTCTACCCAAAGTAAAATAACTTCTAATACAAGTGAACAAACTAAATACTCAAATGTTCAAAATTATATTTTTACCTTCAGGTGGTTTATCTACTTCTAAATTCGCCTGTAACGTCTATATGTGAAAATTATCTGAGTTCTGTTGAATTAAGAATAAAGTATATTGTTTATATACATCTATATTTGTTACAAGCTGACTTTCTGCAACATGCTCTTGCTTTACCAGTTTTGAAAGGTGGAACATACTCGTGTAATACTTCATAGGAAAATATCTTAGAATATTTAATGTATATATGATCTAATATTCAACAAGAAAATATCTTAGAACATTTAATGAGCCTACATTAGAAATGTTTAAAAATATATTAAAGATAGTAGCAAGATCACATACACACCCACATACACACATATTTAGGATTGTATATGTTATTTTTCAAAGATGAGCAAAACTGGTGCGGTCACATCTAAGTAGTTCTAATTACATATCAATTCTCTCCTTAAATACCATCCTAGCTAATGTCCATCTCCTGTAATTTTATATTTTCCTTTGTATATGTAAACTGAAATGCTGCTGAGTCAAAAGCAATAATATTATTTAAAAATGCAGAAAATAATCTTCTTTTCAGTGCTACATAATTAGGGGCCCTGTGGAGACTGGCAGTAGAGAAAAGTGGGAGGAAAACTTTAAAATCCAAACTATCTTGGTTTTTCTCACTGAGACTCTAACTTGATGAAAAATGTATTCTGTCTTCCAACAAGTTTGTACGTGTGGGTTATATTTTAGGTTTTCAGTATCCTGCCAGACAAGCTCTTAATATACAGAGTGATTTTTCTGGCAACAATGTATCAAAACTCAACATTCTTAGAGTTAGTCCAGTGCCCTTTCCTAGAACATATGGTCACCTAACAGCCAAGTGGCTGATAGGCACCACTCACTATAAGCATCAGGTTGATAGCCTGTAACGGTTGCTAGCACTTAAATACAGGAATTTACTTTTGACTTCAAGCCATGCCTTGTTCTGCATCTCATTTTTTCAGAAAAAAGGAAGGGGATTCAAGCTTCAGAGGCAAAATTCCAAAAGGCTAAAGAGGAGGGAGAGTCAAGGGAAAACACAAAAGACAATCAGACAGCAGGACAGAAGAAAATAACAGTCTTGTATTTAGTTTGAAATAAAATTACCCAATGTAATAGTAACACTTCACATACTTTTTTTATAGTAGAAAAATTGTAGGGGCCTGAACATGGAGACAAGGCCTTCTCAAATATCCATTCATTTAAATAAAACAAAAAATGAAGGAGAGGTTAAAGATGATTTGCTCTAGAAATACAACAGATGCTTCTTAGAATTCCTTAAGGGAAAAAAAGATTTCTTTAGAAACCAGTGTACTTACAAATCATATTTTATGGAAGTCTTGTCTAGCCTTCTTTAATATGAGGACATAGAGTTGAAAATACGGTATTTCTTTCTCAAGAGTTCATTCACTCCTGCTACTAATTCTACACTTGAGTCAGTACAGAATATCTGCCACAAGACAAGATACTTGGGCCTTTCTGAAAAAGTAAGTCAGAAAGTCAGAAGGTAGGAATGCACTGGTGGAACCTGAGAAAGACATGCACGGGGTAGGGCATTAGGGAGCTAATAAGCGGAGAACTGTAGACAGGGAGGAAAGCTTTGAGGCAAGTGAGCAGAGATTGTTAAAAGCCACATTTGTGAAGAAATTTCAAATAAGGCTGGATTTAGCCCTGAAGGCTGCAGCATTGACTCACAAATTCGCAATTACCATTTTCGCTTTGCCTACCAGGAAAGGGAGTAGCTGGCAGAATAGTGGGAGTTGAGCCCTGAGGGAATGTGGGAAAGAAACAGACATTGAGAAGGGTTTCATTTTTAGTGTTCAGCAGCTTTCAGACTTGAAAGTTCTGTTGACATTTCTAGCTTGGGAGGGGAAGGCTTCCTGAATTACTGCCACACCCATTCCACCCACTCTAAAGACTGGTCTAGAGACCTATATTCCCCAAAACAGTACAAAACACATTTCATAAATCTCATATCTGGTATCCTTGTTTAAAAATACTCAAGTTTCATTTACTTTGGCTAGTACACTTGAGACCAACTCTATCTACATCATTAGCACAGAACTCGAATGCCCAAAGTAAACAACATTTACCAAACAATGTCTGGGGGGAAAACGCAGATAAATAATAAGGAGGGACCTGAATAAACTAAAAGCAAGTTAGCTAATATGCCTGGTCCTCAGTTTCTTCCTCTGTGAGACAGGGGGGAAAATAATTAAAATGAGGTAACATACAATCATCTATCAAGAGCAATGCCTGGAACAAGACAGGTTATTCAGTACACGCTAAGTTCCTTTCTCCCCTTCCCTTGGGTCTTGTTTTCTACAATTTATGGTTTTCTCCTTCCTCCCCCCTTGGTGTTGGAACTTTTTTCTGAATCTACAATCTCAGCCTTTAAAACTCTATGTGCAGATTCCAAGTAATGGTTTCCATTTTGTGAACAATATCATATATTTGTTCTATTTTTCTTTATAGCCATGGTCCGTTAGAAGGACTGAAGACTGGTAGAACCACAAATATCAATGGACGAGCAAATGAGAAGATCTAAAATGACAATAAAAATAAACAGCAAGGAATAGAGGGTACTAGGAGAGGATAGTACCCTTGAAGTCAACTACTGTCAAAAAGATTAAAAAGACCTCTAAGAACGTGGGTAGGTAATAACAGCATTTGTATGGTATTTTATTTGGTCCCCACAACATCCATTTTACAGATAAAAAGACTGAGGTTTGGGAAGAAAAGTGTCTTGTCCAGGATTGTTCAGCTAATAAATTATTAGAGAAGGAACCAGAATTAGAATCTAAGACTTCTGACTCTAAATCCTATATTCTTTCTACTATAGACTTAGTGAAGAAGAACTCAGACTGCAAGAAGCCAAATGCTTTGGATGGAATAAATGGAATCACCGAGATAAAATTAATAAATTTGAGGGTTTTAATAATAAAAGATGAAGAAAAGCAGGGTAACAGCTGTACCAGCTAGAAAGGTCCAACTTCAGAAATGAGAAGATCTAGGGCTAATGAAAAGTTTAAGGGATTAAATTCTTTGAAAGCAAAGGTAGTTTTTGGTTCATGCCCTGAGAAATAAAAAGGACTTTCCAAGAGTTCTACATTCCAAAATGGCACACTGTAAAATCCTAAATAGAGACCTCAACATCATAACAATCGAAAATAAAATGATGGTTCCAGAACCAATCAGATCAGTCAGAATCATCACAATGCTCGGACCAGAAGGATCTATAGAGAGCATCTCCAGTCTTGTATCTGCTACAGCAACACTGTCCAACAGAAATATAATCCAAGCTGTGTATATGAAATGTTAAATTTGCTAGTAGCCATATTTTAAAAGGTAAAAAAATGTGATTAATTTTAGTAATATATTTCACTTAACCCAATATATCCAAGGTATTATCATGTCAACAGATAATCAACATAAAAGAATTATTAATAAGATATTTACATCTTTTTCCATACTAAGTCTTCAAAAGCTGGTGTGTGCTTTATACGTACAGCACCTTAAATTTGGACTAGCCACATTTCATGTGCTCAGTATCTGTGTTCGGCTGAGGGCTATTATACTGAACAATGCAGTTCAACATAATCACAAAAGTAACTGCAGCCTGCATATAAGTGACTTTCTAAAGATTAAAATTAATAGGGTGGTAAAAGGATGTGTGGTACAACTGTCTTCTCTTCATTGATATTAGAACCGTGAAAACCTGATGGAAATCCACAGTAAGTTAATGTGACCATACTGTAGCTCTAGGGAGTCTAGGGAGTTGATATTGATCAACCGAACCCAATAAGACTGTGATTACAGACATATTTTTTTTAGTGCTGGTGTATAATTTTCAAGGGGGCTTTTCTTCTAAGGATTATAGTCAAGAAGGAAGCAATCATAAATGACCTTTCTAAAAGTAAACTGATAGGTAACCTGATACAAGAAAAGTATTTTATAACTGAGAATTCACATAAGAGAAAGCAAATTGAGATTTTTACAGATGTTCCTTCTGGTACATATGATTTGAATCTGAAAAAAACTGAATTTCTCTTAAAAAAAAAAACAAAAAAAAAACCTGTGAGAACATCTACAGAAATCTGTAGTCTAAGAGTAATGGTGGCTGATACTTTCCCAGAAAATATTATTTCACAGAACTTTTAAAATTTGTGGCATTGTGAAGAAGGCTATGAAGCTTAATTTTAATAATAAACAGAAGAGTTTGACAAGTCATGTAAGTCATAACTAGATGTGAAACTGCTTACGTTTTGGTGAATAAAATAAAAATGCAAAAATTAATGGAATGATATAGGATATGACAAATCGTATGGTGAGTATGAACAGGAGTCTGTCTCTTCACATTCAGAGGCTGTAACTTCTGAATTAGAAGCACTAAAGGGAAAGTTCTTTTGTTATATGCTGTAGGACTTTACTTAGAGACAGCTTACTGAATTCTACTGATTTGGCTAGTCAAAATGAGAAAAGTATGAGTAATTTTTTAAACAATATAATTCTTCCTTAAAACTAGCCATTTTTAAAAGCAAATTCTGGAACCTATAATCCTATCAATATAAAAATTTAAGCATAAATAGTGATTTTTAACATAAAAATCTAAGTAAAATTCTTAGACACTTAGAAAAACAAAGAATTTAAACTGCTTAAGAAAGACTAGGATAGGCATCTTAACCAGAATTGTCTTTTCAATCTAGATGCTATCTGAAATCTAGACATCCAAGAGAAAAACCTCAAGCAGCTGGAATCCAGCTTAGATACACAAAATAAATCACTTCTGACTGCAATCCACTCTGAAAAGCTCTAATCAGGTTTCCACAAGCAACAAATCAAACAAAACAAAGAACATTAACACTAGTAAACTGGGTTTACTAACTGTGCAGCAAGAGAAAAAATACAAAAGCAATGATGAGATAGACTAGAACACTGTTAAGTCCATGACCATCCATCCAATATCTTTGACCGTTAAGGTCAGAATTTTGTTCCTAATATACTTGTGAAATAAAGATATAGAAGGTTTTCTTGTTCTAGTTCAAATTCCTAAATCATTTACTGGAAACTTAAGTCATTTAAAAAGGTTATAGTTGATAGAGTGTGTGTAATGAACAAGTCATGTAAATATTCATATTCAGACCATCTTTAAAAAAGAGTAGTTACTCTCCCCTGAAAGTAAACAAGACTTTACTTAGCTATCCTGTATTCCAGAGCACACTCACAGGAAAATAAGAGTATTGATCCTGACACTTAGTTTCATGCATTATTTTTTGAAATGTATAACATGCACAAAATTTTCTACTTTCATGAAAAGTTTTTATGTATAACCACCAAAAACAATCATGAAGGAACTTCCCTGGTGGCGCAGTGGTTAAGAATCCACCTGCCAGTGCAGAGGACACGGGTTTGAGCCCTGGTCCAGGAAGATCCCACATGCCGCGGAGCAACTAAGCCCGTACGCCACAACTACTGAGCCTGAGCTCTAGAGCCTGCGAACCACAACTACTGAGTCCGCGGGCCGCAACTACTGAAGCCCGTGCCCCTAGAGCCCGTGCTCTGCAACAAGAGAAGCCACTGCAATGAGAAGCCCCCGCTTGCCGCAACTAGAAGAAAGCCCGCGTGCAGCAACGAGGACCCAACACAGCCAATAAATAAATAAATAAATACATAGTTTTTTAAAAAAGCATGAAATCTAAGCTGTGAATAAAGTAAGAAATAAGCTTAGGTAACCGTTTGCAGCTTACTATTATCTTCAGTGGGAAGAAAATACCTTTCCAATGAAAGATTTTTCCTCCAAAATACTTTTTTTTCTTTTTCTTTTTTTTTTTGATATAATAAAACTCCCACAACCATGTGAAATAAAATATAGCATGTCTACCATTCTTTAAAAGAGGATGATGGACAAGAGTACGTATCTCCTGTGAGAGAGGGAGCATTTCCTAATGCTCCTTATCAATTTCTTCCTTATCATTTAGGACTTTCTCAGTTCAATAATCATCTTTTCTCACATACCTAAATAAATGAAACAAATAGGTGAGAATTTTTTCATCCACCCCCTCCCCACAAAGGAACTGGAAATCCAATTTAAAAATGCTGCTTTTCATTAACCTGTTAATAATATAACACATATTTTAGGTGAATGTATAATTAGACTTCACTTATCATTTTATGGAAGAATTTCCCTGTAGTAATTGAAAACTACAGCAATTATGACTTATGCCCTCTCCAATTTGTTTTTTGCATTAACCTCACTATATGCCATGAGGGCCCCCAAATCCCATTCTACTGCTTCTCAATCCTTGTCTTCACCGGTCTGTGTCAGTTATTTAAACTTCAGTTCAAAATGTACTTATAAAATCAGTATTAAAAAATCAGTCTGAAAAGATGTGGATCCAAGGATGGTGACTGCTAGATACTTACCTAATACCATTCCCCCTTTCTACTTTAGTAACAGAAACCCATTATCTAGTTAGGCATGCTACTCTCCAGAATAAAAGACCACAATTCCCAGCTTGTATGGCCATGCGACTAAATTCTGAGCAATGAGAGGAGAGCAAGAAGTGTTGTGTGGGGCTTTGTCTAAAGAAAGTTGATTTCAATAGGAGCGTCTCTTTTTCTTTTTTTGCCATTCACCTTCCTCCTAGCCTATAAGACAGATACAAAGGCTGGAGTCCTTGCAGCCATCTTAGTACAGGAAGTGATCTTAAGAATGAAGTTTATTCAGAAGGGTGGTGAAACAGTGAGTTAGGACACAATGACTCTGGAGTTACCGTATCAGCTCTGGACCCCCCGCCTGGGGTCCTCTTTTATGTAAGAAGTAAATTTGCCTCATGTTTAAGCCACTGTATTTTAGGTTTTTCCATCTTAAGCACTGAACCCAATTCTAAGTAGTCCATACGACTGAGAAAATAAGAAACAGAATGCAGGAAAGAAAAAGTTTTACTTTTTACAGGTCATATTCTTCCTGACATCACATTAAACCAGTTTAGCATAATGGTTAAAAGCATCTGGGTCCAGGTCCTGGCTCTGCCACTTATAATAGCAACTTAATTAACCTTCTCTATAAGTTTGCCCACTTATAAAAATAGGGTGATAATAATGGTACCTACCCTTAGAGGGTTGTTTTGAGAATTAATTAACATTTGTAAAGTACTCAAGCAGTGCCTGGCACAATATAAGTGTTACAGATATGTTAGCTCTCATGATTACTACTGATCTAATAAATAGCCTTCATTATATATTTATATTTCAATACTAAGTGGACTTGAGGAAATTGCTCAACACAAGATTTTCTCAAACATATACAGGGTCCAACACTGGAATATGGGCACAGCTAAATATATCTGTTTAATAAAGGTAATTTACTCCACTAGGAAATTCTGGAAAAATATTTCCAAGAAAGTATAATGACATCATTCAATAAGAAAACAATTTTTATTTAGTTTTACCACTTAACAGGTTAAATAAATCATTACTTTGCATACTTAGTAATTTATTAATGTGATCATATGATCATTAACTCAAAGAATATAAAACTTTGAGGCATTTTCTTTAAGCAGCGTCAGACATTTAGGGAAACTTAATTTCACCATGTACATAATCAATCTACCACATTTACAAATAGAATTCTATAGTCCTTAGACAGTAAATGTCTCATTTGACTTACAAATTTTGCATTGATTTCACTCATAGTTCTGATTGTTTCTCTTACCCATCCTGGTACTCCTGACCTCATCCCATTGATGCTGAGATTATTAAATTCCATCTGTAATGTGTATACTCCGTTCTAAATACCAATACACACACAAACCAAAAGGGATGTAGACATAATATTAATGTTTCAATATTAATGCTTCAATCAATTAATGTTTCAATTGTTCAATAAATAAATCACCTTTACTGAGTACTGAGTACACCTTTACCTGTTTTACCTTGTCCTATAATCTTAACCCCACCTGGAAAAATTTTTTTTTTTCTTTTTTGCCTCTTTGCCTCCAGTAAAAACGAGGTGTCTTAAAGACACATATGCCCTGCAGCCATCTTAAAAGAAGGCTGCTTCTTTACTTACCACTTTCTTCCCTGCTCACTATTTCTAGCTCTTATCCCCAATTTCTAGCATTATCCCCAATTCATTAGCATAGATCTTGATCATTTAAGACTCATGCCTTTCAGTCATACCAGCCCTTTGCCTCATCACTGTTGTATCTGCCAACCTCTCTGTCATTCTCTCTTATTTATCAAAGGCCTTAGAACTTAACCCGAAGTCTTTCTCTCAACTTCAAATCCTTCCATCATTCTGGGTGACTTCAACAATCACATGTGTGATCCATGCAGTACTCTGGCCTTCTCAATTCCAGTTGAGTAACTCCACCTCACTTCAGCCATCTACTTCCATAGGTACTACCGTCATCTTGTCATCCTAACTGCTCTGGAATCATTTACTCAAGCAGTTCACCTTGTAACCACCTTCTCCTTTACTTCTAATTCTCTTGGTGAACCACTCCCACCATGACAGGTCTTTGGTCTCTTAAGAGAATTCCAATTCAATAGCTTCATATTTCTTTCCACCTATCAAACTTTCTTTCTTCACCATCTTCCTTATCCAGCTGAAATTCCATGACATTAGGAAACACTCTACTACCCTAAAGTCCTTTGCCATTCAGTCCTTGCATCACCTCCACTGGCAAAACTACAACCACACATAAAGCTACCTACTTTCTCCATAACTATAAAGAAGCAAGTGTGCACTGCTAGAGAAAGCTACACTACAAAATATGATCAGCATACTCAGATGGATCCTGAACAGAGCCCAGCAATCCTACCCTTTTACTCTGATCTACACAAAACAAATATTGCAAAGACTCTGACTTCTATCCAAGCCTTTGGCTCTTTATCCTTAGTTTCATCAAAGATCCTACCTTCTACTTTACTGAGAAACGTAATAGCTAACAGACATGATTTTCCAATAGGAGATTCATGTCTGACAGCTTCTGCTTTGCACCATTTTCTTCTTCTTCCCTCCTATTACATTAGATAGTAGTTAAAGCTATGAACATGGGGTAAGTTGTTTACAATGAGAATACAGAGACAAGACGAGAGCTTAAAACCAATCTTTGAAGAATTCTAAAATCTGATGGCTGAGTAGAGGAGAATGAAGCTTCAAATCAAACCACAAATTTTGCACTAAAAACAAGTCAGCTACATTTTGTGTGTGTGTATATATATTCACACATTTCACACATTTAAGCTACATTTTGTGTGCATATATACATTCACAAATATACACACACACATATATATGTATATTTACACAAGAAATTGGTTTTGAGGGCAAATATAACTCTAGGGTTTTCCAACAATATTAAACATTAGTCCTTTGATAGATGAAGTTCAGCAATGTTATTATTACTGAGGTCCAAAGAAATCTTCTCCCCTGTGGAAATGAAATAATCTACTTAACGGAATTTTACTATCCAAGAGTGGGGGAGAAACATGAAATTATTACCTTTTGTAGACATAAAACTTTCTACTTGGAACAAAGATAGCTCTTGCTCATCAAGAACATATGTAGATTTAAGATCTTTAACTATAAACAGTAGGCTTCAGGCCTGGGTGGTCTGTGTTATGTCCAATAATATATAAATTGGCCTATCCTCAAAATAAATATTTCCTTTTTCATTACTCTGAGTCATGTAAAAGATTCAATCTTTGTTCAAAAACAGAAAGGTTTTCAATAAAATCTTTTAGCTTTAAGTCTATATATTCAATAGATAGTTCAGGATACTACTCCTCATTAAATGCATATAAAAAGATCTTAAATGATTTTCTCTGTATCTCAAGGAACACTCTGAGTAAACTGGGAAGATGCTTAATGAGAAATTAATCCTCTTTATGCATACAGTGATTACTGATACTTTTTGTATGGTGTTTCATAAAGAGCTATGACCCAGGGGATGAAATGAACTATATATTACCCTATGCTCCTGCTTTATCTCAGAGATAATGTATTACTGACTATTTGGCATACTGTACAAGCCACCTAAAAACTGGTTTAAAGCTCAACATGTCTTACATTTTCTTTATATATTATATCAAAATGCTAGCTGATTAGGTGAAATGTGTCTAAAAGAATACATGAATATTTTATAAATGATACATACCAATCATTTTCAAGAAGTCTTCAGATCCTTATCAAAATTTGGTATAAGTATGAGAAAAAGTAGCATTCAAATAAAAGGAAACATTTTCCTTTTTTGGAAGAAGAGGAGGAGAAGAGAAAACACTGAAGAGTAATATACTCCATTTATGTATACTATGGCAAAATGGCTCCATGAAACCATCCAAAGAATTGTTTTTCTCTTTTAGGATGAAAAGAGTACAGTATTCTTCAGGCATGATAGGAACTTGGTCTGACTCTCCATTTGTTTCCATACCTGCTTAACGAGCTGGCCAGAAAATATTCGCAAGTCATAACAAAGACATATCATCAGAGTATCAAGATTCCAATATCACCATGACCAGATGTGTAGAAGTAAAAACCTTGGCTTCTGGCTGTGTTTCTCACTATTGGTCTATAAAATGAGCATTAAATATTATTTGTTCTAGCTCTAAATTTCCTCCTTCTAAAAGAGCTGATCTAAGTGTGAAACACTTTCTCTATGGAAAGTTAATGAACACTATGAAGAAATGTTTTAGCTGCAACTGGCTGTTTTCCAGATAGTACATATGGACTCAGATGTCCACTCACCTCCCATATAACTGGATTCTCAAGAACTGCAGTTGTTGAATACCAAAATACTTTTTTCCCTGTACAATTAATATGCTACTTTTTATAGTATTATCTAAGTGATAGAAAATGCTACGTTAGTAAAATTCTTAAGTAATACTATAGTTTTTCTAATAACTGAGAATTTGTGACAAACACCATAGCCATCTTGTAAGTGTAAAAATCTTTACTGTTTTGGGATAAAATGGAGAAAAGAACTACACACCATTAATATTAGGGAAGGTAAGATTCAGCTTGAGTTTGAATCCAAACATTATGCTACTATTACTGAATACATTAAGTGTAAATAAATAGAAATCGAATACGTTAGAGGGAAAAAAATACACATTTAAGAAAAAAGCTATATACTTTAAAAAAGAGAGAATAATGGAAAATAAAGAACACATGCTATCTTTAAATTATTCTAGTTAAAAATATGAAAACAGAGCATTTTCTTTTCTCCCCTTATTGTAAGACATTAACAGAAAAGCCATGAGCGTGTGATACAAGAAATCTTTCATGTCCTTGCAGTAAACTTTAAAGTTATCATTTAAATGTTGGTGACTGCTTCATAAAACAAGTATCTCATCAACACTTAGATTTGTCCATTTGGGAAGAACATACGTTTTCCATTACAAATGTCTTAAAAAACGGCACTCTTCAATACTTATGTTACTCTGCTATTATACAAAATCCTAGGTTTATCATGTCATTAAAGCAATGACTTGATAATTAGTATTTTATTATAATGTTATTTCAAATGGATCAAAATTCTGGATAATGTACTGTTATTTTATATGCTAATCAGGGTAGCATTAATTACTTAAGAACTCAACGCTCTGATTATGACACAGCCTCACTCCTTGACAGTATGAAATCCAATTCTTATATGGTATGCAATTCATGAAAAATATTATAAGGCTATTCCAACATAAAGACTATTTCTAAGACTAAACCAGAGTTTGTTTTTAAAACTTTTTTACATTGATATTTGTCACCAAAGATATTTCAACTATGTATTACTAAATCTATAAATTTTGTCCCTTCTACAAAATCAATAATGTATATACAAAGTCTCCTTACACAGATTAGGGTAAATATGCAATTGTGGGATTTTTTTCACCTCTGCTCCAATTTCAGCTGAATATTCTCCCATGTGGCAAAAATACTCAGGGAGCCCTAAACAAGGAACCAAGAATTTTTCATATCTAAGACAATCAACAAAATAGGATTTGATAAGAGAAATTTGCTTCATGAACAACTTTCTATTATCAGATGAGCATGAGACAAACGGCATTTTGACAATTTAATTTATTAGAAGATTTCTAGTCTAATACCTGTTCACACAGGTAAGTCACTATGTGCAAGAAATATAATATTAAAGATGCAGAGTTTATATAGAAAATATGAACATCATAATTATACTATTGGATAATTAAAGAAGAAATTCAATCTAATCTAATCTACTATATATCGAGGGCCTACACTATAGAAGGAAATGAGGACCCATTCTGATAGGGTACTTCAGTAGGTCTTTGGAATAAAGAGCTCATGCCGTTCAAGAAACTCATAGTGTAAGTGAGTTTTATGTGATATTAAGGAAAATAAAGGGATTTTATAAAAGGATACTATTCACAAGAAAAGGAATAGTTATTACTTCCTAAAATTATTTAGAAAAAGGAAGGTCTTGATAATGCATCAACATCACCTTTCTCAACAAAGGCAACATATACACCCTACTAGATATAAAACAGATAACCAACAAGGACATACTGTATAGCACAGGCAACTCTAGTCCGTATTTTGTAATAACCTATAAGGGAAAAGAATTTGAAAAAGAATAGATATATATGTATGTATAACTGAATCACTTTGCTGTACACCTGAAACTAACACAACATTGTAAGTCAACTATATATCAATTTTTAAAAATGCAGTTAGCAAGACGGGATAGGAAGTCCAATATTTTTTGCACCTTCTAGGTTGTAGTCATCATGCTAAGCATTTAATATATTATTCTACATACATTATCTCATATCCTTACATCATCAGTAGGTATTATCCTGCCCACTTTATGGGTAAGAAAACAAAACCAAAAGGATTAAAGAACTTGCTCAAGAATAAGCAGCAAGCAGTGCATACTTTCACAACTGTAGGCAAACTGTTCCCATCAACTCATCTGCTTTCTCTCCCAACCCCCATGGCATGCAAAGGAAATGCTCAGACAGGCAACTATAAGCCATAGCAGCAATGTAAGTGGCAACAACTAGACACGTATTATGAAATACCATTAATCTACAGTTTCTAACCTTCCTTTACCTTTCTCTCAGGATCTGTGGTGCTCATGGTGTTAAACAGCTGCTCTAGCTAAATATCAGGCCTGGGGTGCTCTACACTCAATGAAACCCAGAAGCTTTACTGCCTAACAATGCCTCTCCCCCTCCCCAACGTTACTCCATAAGCACACTCATTAAGAATTTAACTACTAGATTCCAACGTGCCTTTTTAGTACCATGTTCTTATAAAATATATTCTGTTTTCAAAGGCCAAGGTGCTCAAGATTACTTTTGAGTTAAAAAAAAAACTATCATAAGTAATTTGTGTTTTCTAAAGGTCAAATCTTCATTTACAGGAGGTGAAGATTTGGCTTTAGTCACATAAAAATTGCAAACAATTTTTGAGTAGCTCTGTGTCATTCAGAATATGGTTTTGCAACAGTTAAGGAACAGCCCCCAGATCTCGGTGGCACAATGCAATAAAAATTTATTTATACTCCACACTGCAAGATCAGCAAGAAGACTACGCTCATTGTAGTCACTCAGGAAACCAGGCTGGCAGATGTTCCATCTTGACAGATTTCCTCAATCAGTGAGACAGAAATAAGGGCTATGGCAACTGACACACGGCCTCTTAAAGCTTCTTCCTGGAAGTCACATACACCACACTCATTCACATTCCTTTGACCAAAGATAGTTAAAGGTAGCTTCAAGGGTCAGTGAAGCATACCCCTAGCATGTGACCCAAGGTGGGGGGCAGGGGGAGGGTGGGTTTGATAGCAATCTGAAACTATTTGGCAATTAGCACAATGACTACCAAAATCTAACAGATATTTTTTCGCAACTGAGATAAAATATCTTCCTTAACAGAATTGGCACAATCTCCACAATTTACTTAGCATTTACCATGCGTCAGGCACACACAGGGGCCTTACCAGCATTGTCTCCAATCCTCAACGCAATCAGCAGAAGAGAAACTATTGGTATTGAATGAAGTAACAGGCTCCAACAGATTAAATAAATTGCTCAAGGTTGCACAACTAGTAAGTGGTGAAAGTGTAATGTGAATCCAGATTAATCTAACTCTAAAGTTTGTGCTCATTCCACTACAAAACTGCTAACTTTACGGTGCAATTAAAAAAAAAAAAAAGAAAAGAAAAGACTTTAAGGTTACATTTTTCCCCACTTGTAATTCAAACTAAAATGGCAGCATGGATATTCAGAAATTACTGATGCAGATATAAATAATGGAAAAGAGACTTCTTCCAAGAGACTTCTTCATTTCCAAGCTATTACTGGAGGTAAGGGGGTGGGGTGGGGCACATGGGGAAGAAGTCCCTTGAATACAACTACATTAACTAATACAAATGAATACTTCCAAGAAAAATCAAAGAAAAAAGCCTCCTTTTATCCGGTATTAGTGAAAAGTAGTGAGTCATATTCCCTTTATAAGAGTTCCATTAACTTGTGAATTGTATTGTCTACATCTTGACAGTTTCAAACATAGTTTATATCCTCTTTATCAAAGAAATAAGAAAGACAAAAGATTATACACTCCAAAAACTGAAAATTTTTCATAGTTTTGGCCTGCTAGAGCAAGTTATTTAAAAAAGAAAAAAAAGCATCAAGGTTACCTTTTAAAAAATTTTTAAAAGAAAGAACAAAAAGTAAACCGTGCAATAGGTATGCATGATACAAAATTAAATTTGAGATGAATGGCAATTAATTGTTAGATAATCTTTTCCAATGAAATGAAAGAAAAAAGGTATTATCACATAGGTGGTAACCAAAGCCAATCTGTCCTCACAAGAGAATCTAGCCTGTTTGGTGTTCAAAAATATAGTATTTGATGTAACACCATTTCAAGTCTGTCACAAATAAAATAAAAACCCAATATAAACATCCTAAATCCTCAAACAAAAGTTCTATTCCAAATACTCTACTGTTAATGAAATGTACTAAGCCTACAAAGTCAGATTAAATCAAGCATGAACAGAACTTATAAATTGTCAATAGGGTATTAGTTCTTTTACTACATTTGCAATATTACAAAGAGCCAACAAAGAGGTAGACATAATTAACACAAGCTCCTATAAACATAATTCAGAATGTCTCACTTAAAAAGTCTGAGGTAATACAACTGTAAAGATTTTTTTTTGCAATTGAACATTGCCTATTATATATTCCCAAAATCGTTCATGTTACAAAAGGCTGATGCTTGGTATTATTTTTCTTTCTGTACACTGATATTATAATTTACTTGCAGAATATACATTCTGCATGAGAAAATCTGGATAAATATACCATATTTTATATACATTTAAAATAACACTAAATTGTTTTTAAATACCATTAGACAGAAAAACAGACTGTGTGTGTGTGTGTACATTGCCTCAGAAGACTTGTAACAAATACAGAAAAACATTTTAAAGCATGAATAATTGGAAAACTTCTTTGTCATCTATCTGGATTTGAATTTTAGCTCTACATTTGATAGGGCTGTCTAATCTTTTAAGCCTCAGTTTCCTCATCGGTAAGATAGGGCTACAAATAATATCTCTTAAAGCTCTTTTGAGGAAAATAATGCATGTAAAGTGTTTAACACAGTGCTGGGCACATAGTAAGGTCTCAATAAATATTAGCTGCTGCAGCTGCTACTACCTTGATTATCCTTTTAAAAGGACAGATCAAATTTTCATAAAATATCTTTTTCCTTTTTTGAACTACTATGGTGTTCAATTGTCTACTCTCTCGTTTGGTACCAAGCATATATAAACCATTTATTTTTTGCTAGTATGTGTCTATAAGGAAAACTGATTACCACATGCTCCCCACATATGCTGAAGTCACAGAAATTCTTGTGCTCTAACCAGTGAATGATGATAAGTGATGTCATAAGATTGAATTTTAAAAAATAATATATTTGGGTAAGGTAACAAGTACAATAACAAGAGTTAACAAACATTTATTCTCTAATTACTATCTACCAAGTCGTTCAAACCTAGCAATAATCCTAGGTCTTATTATCAATCCCATTTTAACACAGCAAAGAACAGAGTCAAAGGGAAGATATGTAACTTGTCCAAGATCACACAGTTAGTAAGTGGTATTCAAATCTAAGAAATAGACTCCAATTCCTTCATTCCTAGTCCCCTAAATGGACCTTTATAAAGGTCTTATAAATTATCTGGAAGAGTTTAGATCTTTACTCTGAGGGCAAGACATTTATTGAATGGCTTTGAACTGGAAGCATAGGATTGGGATGCTCTCTGGTTATAGTTGGGGAACAAACTGTACAGGAGAGATAGTAGATGTGTGGAGACCTATGAGAAGGCAGTTGTGGTAACCAGGGCAACAGAGGCCTCGACTATGGAGCACAGCACCAGTAGTGGGCGCCGAGAGAGCTTCAGGGATTCAAGATATATTAAGGAGGTAAAATAGGTAATTCTCTGTGATTGAATACTCAAGGAGAAGTTTGAAATGCTGGCCAAATTTCCACCTAGAGGCAAATGAGTAAGTGGCATTTCCATTCACACTTGAAGAAAAATAGAGTTTGGTGGAGAAGGGGTTTAGGAAAAGGGTTGAAGCAGAGGCAGGAAGTTCAATTTTGGAAAAATTTATTTTGAGGGGCAGTGAAACAATTAAGGAAGCAGTTTAATATTTGGACCTGAAGTTCAGGAGGAATCTGAGCTATAGATCTAGATTAGGGGGTCATCAGTATACAAATGCTCACTGAAGCCATACAAATATGTAAGATTACTCACAGAGAATATAAAAAGTAAGAAAAGCTGAAGTCCTAGAAAAGAATATTGAATACACAAATACTTAAGGGAATATACAGTCTTAACAGAGAAGAGTGAAAAGGAGACGAAGGAGTGACTAGACAGTAGAAGAAGTATCAAGAGAACATGACTTCATGGAAACTAAGGAAAAGAGTGTTTTAAGAGATAAAATGTGGGCAACAATGTCATAAGTAGGTGAGAGACCTTGTAAGATAAGAACATAAAGTGTCCATTAGGTTTAGTTACAGGGTGTCTTTGATGATCTCAGGGAGATCAATTTCAGAGGAAAATACGATTACAGTGGCACATAACAAGGCCAAACAGCAAATGTGGATAATTTATTTGAGAAATTTGGCTGGAAAGAGGAACAAAGAAATAAGGTACCAAAGGGAAGGGTTCTTTTCCCCTCTCCTTCCCTTTAAACTCCTCTCCCTTCCTTTCTTTCTAACATGTAAAACTAGTTATAAGTGTTCCAACTTCTAAGATTTTGCTGATGCTATCAACTATGTTTGCATTATTGTCCTCATCACCAACCTCTTGACCTCTTGTGTTTAAATTTTATTAATCTTTCAACGCTTTGATAAGATGTTACTTGTTAGAGAAACATTCGCTACACTTCCTAGTTAAAACTAATCACAGTACCCTTCCTGTTTGTTGCACTCTGTTCATGCCATTATGTTATGACACTTCACATGCCATATTAAAGTAATTTATGTATAATGTCTTAGTCCGTTCAACGTACTTTAACAAAATGTCATAGATTAGGTAACTTATAAACAACAGAAATTTATTTCTCAAAAGTTCTGAAGGCTGAGAAGTCCAAGATCAAGGCGCCAGCAGATTGGGTGTCTGGTGAGGGCTTGCTTCCTGTTCATAGATGGTGCCCTCTTGCTGGGTCTTCACAAGGCAGAAGGAACAAAGGATCGCTCTTGGGCCTCTTTTATAAGGACACTAATCCCATTCATGAGGGCTCTGCCCTTATAACCTAATCACTTCCCAAAGGCCCCACCGCCTAATACCATCACCTAGGAGGTTAGGATTCTAACATATGAATTTGGTTGGCAGGGGGCGGGGGATACAAACGTCCAGACTATAGCAAGAAATATTTCCTCCAGCAGACTGTGAATCTTTTTAATTACCAAAGCACACAGCACTGCACACAGTAAATACTCAATAATAAATATTTCCTCAATGAAAAAAAATCCAACCATGAACTATGTTATTACTATAGCAGATAGAAAAATAAAAGAGAAAGAGGAACTTCACAGACCTGTTCAAACACATCACCAATCCAAGCTCCCACTACCGGGCCTGTGATGATGGGGAGCTGGAGGCACTGTGATCTCGGGGAAAAGGTCACTTACCTCTCACCCTCACTTCCCAGTGAGGCGCCGGAGTGTAGAACAGAGCTTCCCAATAGGTGTGCCTGCCGCAAACGACGGAACGATATACGACTAAGTCCTAATTCCCTCCTTACTTTGACTTTACATCATGGGGGTGCAGGGGAGACCTCTGGGGTGCCCAGGACCTGCGGCTGTAGGCAGCCTCAGCCATTTTCCCCACTATGCCGTAAAGACACGCACTAACATTTTCTATGTATGGCATGATGTCAAAAAGATTGCGAAGTACTGGTCAAGTCAGGTGGACTGAGGAATGAAGAGAACAGACTCTGAGGTTAGAGAGACCCCAATTCAAATCCAAGCTGTTTACTTCTAGTTATACAATCATTGGCAAGTTACTTAACCTCTCAAAGTCTCAGTTTCCTTACATGTAAAAGGGAGAAAATATCAGTACCTACCCTAGTGGGTAGCAGGTAATGGTGAGGATTAACCCAAATCTGTTTATAAAGCACTTAGTGCAGTGCCTGGTACACAGTAAGCACTCAGTAAATATTAGCTAGCTATAATTATTTAATTTTTCATCAAAGCCCCACTATCCACAGACCTTTTCAACTACAAGATAGGGACAAATGGGCTCTGAAGCTATGAAAGACACAGACTAGCATGGTGCAATTTTTTTTTTTTTTTTTTTTTTTTTTTGGGCCACGTCATGGGGCTTGCAGGATCTTAGTTCCCCGACCAGGGATGGAACCCAGGTCCCTGACAGTGAGAGTCCTAACCACTGGACCACCAGCTAATTCCCCAGTATGGTGGATTTTTTAAGTCATACGAGCTTATGCGACTTACATGTAAAATTCTTAATAAATGACTCCTTCAAAGCTGATAAAATTTAGATAAATATCTCTTCCTCACATTCATCATATTCATCTCTCTCACTACTGTGTTGTTAGCTCTTCCCATAAGAATTTTAAACTTTTCCTAATTATGCTACGTACCCAGAAATCTGACTTGCTGAACTATATTTCCTACAGAAAAGTGTTACAAATACGTGAGAATATAGAAAGGTTCAACTTAGGGTACATTAGCATTTTTTAAATTACTTTATGCTCCAAATAAAATTGGCTGCTGAAAGCAAGTGTGATGTGCCCAAAATGTGGTCTGTCTAATCACTCTCACTTTGTAGCTGACCCCTTACAGAGAAGACATAACTGACAGGTGAACAAAGTGGGAAGAAGATGCTGGAAAGAAGAGATATGCTGAATCTAAACAAAAGGTTCAACGGCCAAGAATAGGGAACACAGTTAGCTTTGTAGGGTTAGAAATAGGGCAAGGTCAAGATCTGGAGCAGATCCGGATATTATTAACCAGTAAAAACAGTTAAGTCCAAAGGAATTATGATTTGGAAAGAACACTTTTTGACAAAACAGAACCTATCCAAGGTACATATGATCACCCTAATATCTATCTAATTCATGTATGGAACAAGAAGAAATAATATTTGACTGCTGGAATGAGATGAAACAGAGCAGAATTAGAACTCATATTCAGCAAGCTAAAAAAGGAGACTTGTGGGAAGATAATGTTTTAGACACACAGTAAAATTCTAGTCGATCCCTTTTATGACAACAGCTGTTCGTAACATTCCAATTTCTGCTTTATGTCAGAGTTTCATATTTCAATTGTAGCTTATTATTACTGTGGCCAATTTGATTTGAAAAATAAGAATGTCAAACCTATATTCTATAACATAGTTTCAGACTCATGAAATTTCAAGTACTTCACAGCTTTAAAAAATAACAACCCCCTTTTATAAATCTCTTTGGAAACATAGCCTATTTTTTCCAACAAAATGAACTTCAACACTAGAAATAAAACAACAACATTCCCAAAGGTAATAAACATGGAATAAAATTTAAGATGTTTCTGATTTCCTACATGAAATTAATATACCTTAAATTTAGAAGACTGAATTTAAATGACAATTGAGCTTAAGCCTAGAAATACACTGCAGAAATTAAAATAACTGAAATCCTTAAAATGTACAAACAGCTGTTCAAATAAAGCTTCAATACATATCTGTTTACGTTTCATAAAGGAAGCAGTGATCAATTCATGATAAAAGATCAGAGATGATTATAAATATATGCTAACGTAGAGTTTCTTCCTCTTAAGAAATTATTAATAATGTATTAGGAAGTAGTAACATAAATTTAATTCTGTTCTAAAATACTAGTCATACACACATTTGTCACACTTAATATGATGAATATTTAATGTTAAGTGCCATAGTGCAACGCTAGTTATTTCCTTGACATTCTGTATTAAAACAAAAAAAGCAGAAAACAAAACAAAACCAAAAAGATAAGAAAAGAAACAGGGTGGAGAAGAGGGAGGGAGGCGAGGAAGAGAGGGAGAGAGAAAAAGATTGAAACACAGAGGCAGAAAGCATAGCCATCTGACTACAAAGTAGCTTTTATCCTCCTTTCTGGTTTAAAATCTAGTCACAAGAAGGGAATTCCAAAGATCCCTAATAGCAGCAATCAGAAATACTTATAATCTTAAATAGAAAGATGAATAATCCCATGAGATGGTATTTCTCATATAGTTAAAACTATTTCATACATAAACCCCAAAATATCCATTAACAAAATTTTGAACAAACTTCTATCTTCCTTAATTTCTAGGTCTTTCTGTTTAATTTCTCTCTCAAAAAGGCTTTCCATCACACTGTAGTATTTAAGAGTACAAAACAAACAAACAAAAGAAAAACCTGAATCTTTGTATTTAAGAGTATAAAAATAACTGAATCTTTTGCCATGTTCTTCACATAAATATCAAAATATTCGACTGTTTTGAAATAATTTACGGTATTTAAAGTAAATTATTCAAAATTCTACTTCTGCCTCAGTTTCTAACCACTGAATGAGCTAAGACAAATCACAAAAACCCTCAGAGGTTTCATTTCCTCACCAGAAAAGCGACAATGTTGTGGTACATAATCTCTAATTTGCTCCCCACTCTAAAAATCTATGATCCTCTGAAACATTAAGTCTTGGTATTATTCACTTGAAAGGAAAATACTTTTATGAAACTTTGCAACATATCAGACTCACTGAAAATAACACTGAATCAGCATATATGCCATGAATTCTTGAACCTCAGTTATTTTTAGGCTAGAATAAATAAGCATCAAGATATGTGTAAAATATATAAACTGGTTCCTATCATAAAAGTATGACTCTGAAGTTTGGCTCTACCAGGATAAATAAAAAGCAAAAAAACCCCAATTTTTTTAACAGTAGAAACCAAATCTTGAGGACTTTAAGGCATTGAAAAAAATCCTCAAAGAATGGAAAAGAGGACAGTTGATGATGGTACTGCAGAGACAAAAGATGTTAGTAAATATTTTTTAAATGTGCTCTTTACAGTAAAAATTCTCTCTTGCAATCTCCATTTAAGAGATTACATTTAATAAGATAAATTTATCTTAGATTCTCTGTTTTCTCTGTAAAACGTTCTAACATTCACATTGACTGCTGGAAGGTAAAACACCACTACTAAATATGACCACATACGTCAGTTCACACTAGTTGAGTTACATGGTTGCCAAGAATTAGCTGTGCTTATCCCCAAATGTGTTTATGTCATTTGTATTTGTTAATGTAATTATGTAAATGACCTACATATTACCATAAACCAAAAAGGAAAAAAGTTTTTTTCCATGGAAACTGAGTTTACTGTTTTGGAAAGACAATACCTTATAAGTATGATTTATACAACAAAAACAACTCAGAACCCCAGCTGGGGAACTCCAACTCAAACAAAATGCCTTGGTAAATGAGCAGATATTTGTCTGTGCTAGGGTGAAATGAAGTACTTAAAGTACACATATATGAGTATCTTGGAGATGCTGTTAGTAAAAAACAAATCTCATGCCATTGCCATGAGGACAGCTTACCCTAAATAGCTTTTGTCACCTCAGCTTGGACATCAGTATGAATACATGCAAAGCAGAACTGCCCTAACTGACTCACAGACCTGCAATGGGGCACAGAGCTGACCCAGCCAACTTGTTTGTTATATGCCACTACAATTTTATGGTTGTTATTTACATAACTGCTGACTGACACAACACTATAACAGGAAAAAATAAATATTAATAGCATATAAATTTATAGGAGCATATAGCTCCTATAAATCAGTGCAAAAAATTAAAAAATAAAGAATGGGTAGAGGGCATGAAATCAAAACGACTAATAAACCAATGAAAAGACGTTCCACATCACTAGTCATCAGGGAAATACAAAGTAAGGCAAAAATGAGGCATTACCTTTTAGATTATTTGATTGACAAGGTAAAAATCACTGACATGAACTAAGATTGGGCATCAACAAGCACTCTCAGAGGGAAAGTAGATTGGTAGTGCCTTTTATGGAGGACTATCTGGCAGTATTTATCAAAATTAAATACGTCCAGTATATCTGACCCAGAGAATCCATTTGTAGGTAACTATCCAGCCTACGGAAACAATGGAACATGCACACAAAGATATTTTTAAAAGAATGTTCACAGTTGTACAGTTTGTAATAGTGAAAAACTGCAAACAGTATAAATGTTAATAGGGCTTCAAGTATTACTTATAGATTTATAATTTTTTGCAGCACCTAAAAACAATGAGGTAGATTCAGATATAGTGACATACAGACAGAACCCTAAGATACATTATTAAATAGAGAAGTACTGCAGAAAATACATAATATGTGATCCTATTGTAAAAAATGAATATAGACATAGGTACATAGGTATGTATAGAAAAAATTCTGGAAGGATATATGCCAAAATGTCAAGATTGTTTTGAATGAAAAAAGCAGCAGGAAGAGGGAGTTGGATAAAGGGGGAAAGAACTTTCACTTTTTACTATATACACTTTGATGTTATTTGAATTTTTTGAAAGAACTTAGCAGTGTATTACTTGTACAATTAACAAATTATTTTTAAAAAGAGGAGACTTGCTAACTTTTAGATCAGAAAAATCTCTCATCAATTCACCTATTGAATAAAAAGACTCATCATTTTTACCCTACATAGATACTGCACAGTTAAAATTGGGGTAAAAAAGTAAACTACATCTTAAAATGCTGAAAGAAGTTGATGCTGAGAAGAAAGTTAAGAGGGAGAAAAGGAGACCTAATAATCTTTAAGCATCTAAAGTGATTATATGAATAGCTGTTTTCTATTTCAACTGGGAAAAGGCCTTTAGGGTGAGCCCATTTCCTTTTATTAGAGATTTGGGATATTCGGGGAAAAGGTCCTGGCTCTTCATGCTGTGAACTACTAGAATTGGTTAGCAAGAGAGATAGAGGGATTAAATTCTCTGGATTTTTTTTTTTTAGTTACCGGTTTTAAGGAAAATTTTATCATTTATTTCTTGATGTGATTCACAGCTTTGCTACTCGGAGTGTGACCCCAGGTCCAGCAGCCCTGGCATCACCGGGGGGAACCGAGAAATGCAGAAGCTAACACCCCGCCCAGACCTACTGAATCATAATCTGCATTTTTAATAAGATTCCCCAAATGATCTGTATGCACACTAAAGTTTGAGAACTCCTTTAGAGCCCTTACATCAGACATTTACATTTTTAAAAGTCCATATGTCTTGAACATTAATAAGTGCATACTTCGGAATCGGTAAAAAGAAATATTTCATTTGATAACAAAACCTTTCTTTTTCATCCTTATAGATACTATTTCTGCTTTTCCAAATAACAAAAAAAGTAATACAATTTTTTAAGGGCTATATTCTCTCAAGTTGAAAGCCACATCAGTCCACATCACCTTCATTCACACAGTTCTTCTAATCATTAAAATGTAATAAAAGACTGAGAGATGTAAGCTAAAATCCAAAAGAAATAGATGATAACTTCAATAAAGTGATCAAAAACTTTAATGATCTTTAAATTCTCAGGACTCAAGTAATTTCAATTCGGTTGGCCTGCTATAATAAATCTCCCTACATGTTTCATACCAGTAGAAGTTGCTGGTGATTTTACAAGATGAGGTGAGGAGAGTCTCATCTTTCATAAGAATCCCTGAAAATATCCTATAATGACACCCTGCAAGGAAGGTTTGTCCAAAATATCAGGATTGGGAATTATCCAATTCCAAAAGCATTTTTTAACACTCAAGCAAGAAACAGGAGTCAGGATAGCAACTGTGCTAATATTAGAGCTTGATGTTTTTGTGATAGAAGAAATCAACGTGATGAGCTCAACTGCTCTCCATCATCTAATTCTGAATATCATTATTCTTCTGAACATGCCCAACGAGCTCAAAACCATAAGAATTACATACTCCATTTCAGTGAACAAATCTCTTCAGAAGCATTCCAGGGCAGCTTGGATTCAGAGGTCCTGGGCTGCCGCAAGCAACTTATTCTCTAAGGCCTGAGAACCCAAAGCTATGTTCTTCTTTTATTTTAGGATGACAGGAACGTGACAAACAGCCAGCACTCAGTCACCATCAAGACCCCACCAGTACAAAGAGGCTTTGTGATTGACAAGAGAATATAAAAAAGGGAGGAGACCCACTTCTTCCTTCCTCTAGGGAAGACTCCAGCTGAAATTTTAGAACTTAAAAGCGTCTCCCATTTAGACTAGTTCACTTTGCAGGTAAACACCTTCCTGGTTCAGTGACTCAGTCACCCATTAGAAACAGAATCTGTGCTGAAAATTGATAATGGTGGAAAAATATTGTTTTACTGTGAATTTCAGCTCAGGGCAGCTGTGACATACTTCCTCTTCTAGCAAGCTGTCACTGAACCAGTACAGCATGAAAAGTAGGCTTCATACATGGATATTTTATTTGAAGTTTTAAGGATTCAGATTGGAATAAATCCAAATATTTCCAATTTTTGCTATCTGTGATTTTTTTGAAAAAAATCTAGATCATGAAAAAGGAAAAATATGATGTATTATATGAATATTAATATCTCCTTCTATGTCCTTCATTTCAATAAATTTCCATGACAAGGACAGTGATTCTGAAACACCTCCCCCAAAATAAACAGAAAATACAGCAAAATTCTTCTTCAAAATATAATCAATATCGTTATATAATCAAATACAATCTACGAAATACATACTCAAAATATAATAATCAGGTTGTGAACTGATAATTTATATTTCCAAAGACTGTTAATTTAATTTCCACTCAAACTCAATTGGAATGTATTAGCAGTGGACTTCATAGATATTTAAAGGGCATTCTGATGATCTCAGTCTTTAAATGGCAATTGATGACTTTTCAGTTTGATCAGCAGTAATGCATTAGACTGATACTTGAGAATATATTCACTAAAAGCCTAAACATTTCAGATAAATAAATTTATCTCCATTTTTCAATCTTGTTTTTCTCCAGCTAATAAGGACATTTGATATTATACCATGTCTGCAGATATTTCTGAAATTAGTCTTCGTTGGCAGTCCTAGAAAACTTTTTTTAAACTGTACTTTTCAAATATTATTACCAAGTAAAAAACACCCTAACTCGTAAGTATCAAAGACAAATTTCCGTCTTATTAGAACAATGTTGTAATAACAATCTCACATAAACTTGTGGCATGTATTGTAATCTTCCTCATTACTTCCCTTCTAATTCTAAAGTGTAGTATCTCAGAACTAAGAGTATGAATATTTTAAACGGCAGTTCTGACAATTCTGGAAAGAAAGCTGGCAAGCTTTGTGGTGCACTTGTCTGTCATTCTCCATGGGAACACTCCTCCTTCAAATACACTTGAGAAGAAGTTAAGTTTCCCGGGGTTCTCTCTCAAGAAATGCCTACGTGTCCACAAAAACACAGTAGCATCCCTGAGGTGTGGCAACCAGAGGTATGTTAAATGGTGATAGCACAGAAACACCATGCTGCTGTGCAATAAAGATCTATTTCCAGGTCAGCTTTTTTTAACAGCTTAATTGATATAATTCACATACAACTCACTATTTAAAGTGTATCATTCAATGACTTTTAATATATTCACAGGCCTGTGTAGCCATCGTCATAATTACTTTTTTGAACATTTTCATCACCATTTAAAAAAAAAATACCAATTAGTAGTCATTCCCCGTTCCCCAAAAGTCTCCTAGCCACAGGCAACACAAATCTACTTTCTATCTCTATGGATTTGCCTATTCTGGATATTTCATATAAATGGAATCAAACAATATGTGACCTTTACAGCTCAGAGTTAAATAATAAAAACAACTAATTTTATTGAGAGTTTACAATGTGGCAGTCATTTAGTACTCACAGTAATCCCATGAGGTGAGTACTGTTATTATCCCCACTTTAAGGTGAGAAACCTGAGGCACAGAGAGGCTGAGCACCTGACCCAATATCACAAAGAAGTTAGATGGAGAGGGTTTGAACCGACACAGTCTGGCTCAAGAGTGCATGCTTTTCACCAACTCTGCTACCCTAGAGTGCCCCTTGATTAGCTCCAGGAAAACTCCAACAGTAGAAAATAATGGAAACAAAGAGTCAGGCGTGAAGAAAACAGTGAATTATAGCATTCCTCATAACTGGTAAAACAAGGAATTAAACTTAACTGCTTCCGACCTGAGCGATTTTATTAGCAAAAGTCCAGTCTAAGAGCTTTCTATGATCAGTAATAAATGTCATTGTTATTCATGAAAATAAAACTGCAACAAGTTTCTGAAAGGCAGTTGACCACTTCTGACATGATTGTGTCCCATTAAGTTCTTACTTTAGTAGTTGCATTTTAAGTTCATACCATTTCTCCATACAATATTTCCCTTTGCCTTCTACTAAAATCAATAAACATTTATATATGTTAAAAATTTTGGAGCCATTTCTTTATCTAGGCCCAAGTACCTCAAAGGCTAGCAGGCAAAAAGTGAAAACAGACTTGCCACAACTTTCATCCATAGATGGAGAACATTCACCCAACGGGCAGAATAATGTTCTCCCCTCAAAAAGAAACTCACATTACAGTCATGTGACCTGGTAATAAGCCTTGCATTCTCGGAGGAAGTGATTCACAACATTTATGAACCTGTGTTTTCTCACCTTTTCTATTTGCTTTGAAGAAAGCAACAGTCCTAACATTCTCTTTACTTTCTCTTTTCATAGGACAGATTTTGCATTTTTTAGTAAGCTGACTGGTTTTGGGTGCCAACTACATTAGTACCTTGTTCCACCCGCATATATTTTCTGAGGAATATTGCTTTCACAAGCCCATGTCGACTCTTTAAAAACTCACCTTTTAAGAATGACAATGTATTTAGGAAGCCAAAGGCATTAGATTTTTCTACTTCCTACCTTTTCCATATATCAGTCCTCTTTCACTTAAACTGTGTGCCCAAGGCTTTCAAAGAAAGCTTCAATTTCCTCCTAATCATTTATCATGATCTCTTCCAGATAAGGAGGTTTAACAATCTAGCCATGCATGTAGACGTTTTGGGCTGCATCTTAGACCATTTCTCTTTTCTTTCCCATTCCCCAACTTGTCAACCTCTCTTGCTTGTGCAACCTTCTTTTAACCACTTAGTCTCTCTTGTCTAAATAAGTAAATAAACAAAGAAAAGAAGGAATACAAAAGGAAAACCCTTAATCCTATAACAACTTGCCCTATCTTTCTCCTCTCAAACTTTTTGAGTTTATTATACTCATTCTACTTCCACACTCACACTTTTTTACATTTTCTTTTATTTACTTAAAAAAATTTCCCCAAGTTTATTGAGAAATAATTTTCAAATATAATTGTATTTTAAAGTATACAACATGTCACATTTATTTCTCAATCTACTATCCCAACTCAACTACAGAAGTTTCTCTAGCAGGTTACCACTGACCACCAGGTTGCTAGAGCAAAGAAACAGTTCTTAACCCTTACCTTACTGCATATGTCTACAGCATTCACACTAAATATAATTTCATTCCTCAAGTTCTCTGTTTTAATTAACTTTCTTTCCTAGTTTAAAAACAACAATCACTACTCGCAACTCTATTATTTTGCTAAGATAACAATCACCGTGCTAGGTGCTCACATGTATTAGTTCAGTAGTTTTTCACATGGCTGGTTGTTACCCATTAGTGGGTCAAAACAGCTTTTTAATACTTTTTTTTTTTTTTTTAACTTGGCTGCGTTGGGTCTTCGTTGCTGTGCGCGGGCTTTTCTCTAGTTGTGGTGAGCGGGGGCTACTCTTCGTTGTGGTGCACGGGCTTCTCATTGCAGTGGCTTCTCTTGTTGTGGAGCACGGGCTCTAGGCAGGCGGGCTTCAGCAGTTGTGGCTCATGGGCTCAGTAGTTGTGGCTCACGGGCTCTAGAGCACGGGCTCAGTAGTTGTGGCTCACAGGCTTAGCTGCTCCGCGGCATGTGGGATCTTCCCGGACCAGGGCTCGAACCCGTGTCCCCTGCATTGGCAGGCGGACTCTTAACCACTGCACCACCAGGGAAGCCCGAAACAGCTTTTTAAATAAATGAAATAAATTAGAATAGAAAATATCCAAATGTATTACACGTAGCAAGGTTACATACTATTCTGGGAAATTTATGGGTCTGCATGAGTAGTCACAATATAAAAGGTAGTTCTGGGACTTCCCTGGCGGAACAGTGGTTAAGACTCCGTGCTTCCAATGCAGGTGGCGCGGGTTCGATCCCTGGTCAGGGAACTAAGATCCCGCACGCCGCACGGCGTGGTCACAAAAAAAAAAAAGGTAGTTCTTATTTTGGGTGACATCCAAAAAAGTTGGAAAGATGTTGCTTCTTATGTAATTCTCACAATCCTACCTATGAGGTCCATACAGCAATTTACACTTTTTAATAATGAAGAAGCTGAGGTATACAGAAGTTGTATAATTTGTCCAACATCAAACTGCTAGTGTGACAATCAAGAATAGCCTCTATTTATCTCCTGAACTCCAAATATACAAATGATATCTGTATTTCTCTATGTGAATGTCCTAAAAGCAACTCAATCTCAGTATTTGCTAAACCTGTATGTAATTTCCACACATTTTCTAATTTGCTCACCTTCTAGTGTTTTGCTCTTCCTCATCCAAGCAGCAATCCTCCTGTCTTAGATAAATCAACTCTTCATCATGTCATTACCATAACCCTCAGTCATGTCCTCACCATTTCTCTCCTGAACAACTGCAGCAGTGTCCTCCCACTACCTGTTATTATGCCCCCTCCAAACGCCTAATTCATTCTCTGCATTGCTGGAAGTAATCTCCTTGAACTAAAAATCTAATTATTTAGGGCACACTCTCCCAAACCTGAAGAAAACTTTTAAACTCCAAATGCCATATATAATTTTCTAGACTGGACTGTTGTGTAGTTTTAGGCAATACTTTAAAAAATAGAACCTAACTGATATTTAAAGGATTTTTTAAAAATGAGTAAATGGTTGAAAGACCCAGATCAAAACTTCCTCACTTTTTGTTACTTCAAAGATACTAATAAGTTCATGTAAACAGATTCAAGGACAATCATAAATGTCATTCACTCAAGAACTATAGGTTGTCCAGCCAATAAATAGTGTTGTTTTCATAAATTAAAAAAAAACAACAACACTACATCCATATGTTGAGACTAATGAAATAGTTATTTTTGCCTTCACAGAATAGCACAAATTCATGGAATAGCAGTCATCAATACTGTTTCTAAATATGTATTAAAAAAATATATATGTATAAAACACAACTAAAATAAACTTTAATTTGCACTGGTTTCTTACTAAGAATCCAATGCTTTCCAATGTTTACGGCAGATTAAGGTAGGTCTATTGTGAATCAGTCATATATAGTCTGTAGATTATCTACTGTGACAAGTCTGAGCCTTTCAATCTACATGTTTAAACAAACTGTTGGCTGCCTTTGCACAGGCAGGTGGAAAGAATTTCTAGCTAGGTACTCACTAAGATGGGATCAAAGTTGTCGTAATACACTTCATGATACTATTTTAAATTAAAGAAAAATGAAGCTCAATTATTTCATTTTTCTAAAATATTAGTGTTCTTCATACACAGATCACTAATGCTGAAAATAAAACCAATAAAATAACGTTTAAAAGGGTTTCATGTTTCATTGATTTTTTGTGAGCAGGAGTAAATGTAACAGTTTTGTTGTAGTGTCTGTGTTATTGTTGATTCTTTCCTTTGCTTCTCAATTAAAACAAAAAAGAGCTGGTGGTTCAAAAGAAGCTAATTTCTTTTCTCCACATGACTGTTGGGAAGATCCTAAGCAGGCCTGAATCAATAATTATGATGAATCCTTTTTACTTAAAAAAAAAAACAAACAACTTAGGTTGCTTTACCCATAAATACACACTTGGAAGTAAAGAAATGTTTTAAAGAGATGCATTAGACAAAATATTCTATCAACTTTTCAACTATGACTCCTGCTTGGCCTGAACTGATAGTGGCAGACATGCCCTAAGGCGAAGCTGTGACAATAACATACAAAATAATAAAATGCTTAAACAAAGGAGGCAGAACCATTACAAAGAGTGCCCACTGGGGTTGAACAGAGAGCCTTTTTCTTTCAAAACACTCTTCAAAATATTGTACCCCAATTTATATCAATAGACAGCTGGATGGCTGGATAGCCAGATGGCCAGCAGGCTAAGAACTGGAACAAAAAACCGGAAAAAACTTTCTCTTCACATATTACCTTTCCTCCACCCAAGCCTCTGAAGTGTTCCCAGGATTCCATTTGAATATAAGCCATATTTTTGGCATACAGATTAAAAATCAAGATCACCATGTATGAGATAATGTATGTGAAAAGAACTATACCTATAAAATAACTATTAAGAGCTATTAAGAGCTATGCAAAAGTAAGACATTTTCATTATACATTTTAATAACCATAGTTTCAATACTCTGAACATTGTGTTGCTTTTTAAGTAAATTCATACTATAACCATCACATCCTATGTCACTTTTAGAAAATACTTATGGAACTACTTCCTCAAGTTCTTTCTTTAAAAAAAATAAAATTGGCACATTTTTCTCTCTATTGAAAGGGGGTTCTCATTTCCCTTTTTCCCATTTATGGGTTAGGATAAAAACACAAGTTGACATTTCTAACATAAAATGTTTCTCTTATCCTCTTCTTAAAAAAGGTTATTATAAATGGATTCATAGGGACAATATCATTTGATATTTACTGATCTAATTTTATGCAATTAGAATTAAAATAATTGTTAATAAATGGAATAAATGTGTCCTCAAATATCTACAATATACTTAAAATAAAGTTGAATTTTAAAAATAAAATATTCTAATGGAATTAGACTTGCTAACTGCTATTGTTCATTCTAAACACTTGCTAGAGTTCAGACAAACATATAACATTGTTTTCTTTGGTTGCAGTACTTTATAAATGGTTTTATTTTATCATTTACCAAACCTCTTTTGTTGAGTTATTCAAACTAACTTCTGCCAAGAACACTAGGAATTTGGTGATAGTGCTTCTTTTTGGAGAAAAACAACCCCTTTCCTCAGAAAATTGAAAATGTTTATCTTGGCACTAAAACCTTGTATTGAGCCTTCTGGAAAGTATTTTAAATTGTTGTTTTTAACCTAGACTCTGTGACTGAAACAGGAAAAGGTTCCGTAGCTCTGCACCAAAATACATATTTATAGGGTTGATTTTCTTTCTACACCAAAAATACTAGTTTGATGGCAGCAGTTTTCAAAGTATAATATCCTAGGACCATGCCTAACATTGGGCATTATCACTATATTCAAGACAATTTGTTTTTTAAACCTCAAAAACGTCTGATGTCTAAGAAATGCTAAATGTTGATCAAATATGCTATCTTTAAGTGCTATATTGGGAAGGACTGTTTCACTTAACAACCTGGTCTGTTAGGAATTTTCACACACACAAAACATTTTATTTGATACTGTACTTTCCTCCTGTGCATGCCAACAAAAGATATGTTTCTAAGTTTTTATCTTTTCTTTTACATTTCTCCTACTAGGTATGCTTTATCTTCAGATTATACAGCATAAAGATAAATCCTTGAACTTTTTGCAATACTGTCCTAATAATGTGTCTGAATACAATTAAGACATCTTTGGAAATTGATGAAATGAAAGAGTCATTGTTCTTAACTCCCCTACCACACCCCTAAATTGCTAGAATACACGAAAGAGACTACAGGAGTTGTAAGGTGTATATGAAAGTATATTAAAAATGGTAGGTCATACAATTTCACAAAGACCCCCAGATAGCTGCAACAATTTTTCAGTCGCTAATAACTGACATAGAATACTATGCACTCCATCATGAATACGTCCTTCCCACCTTAAAAACTTCATCCATTTTTTTCCTTCTAACAGCTTGTCTGTCCTTTACAAGAAAAATTACAGCACCATCATCATTTTATATTTGCATATGACATTTTTTATAGTTAAAGGAAGTTCAAATTATATCATTGTGCTTATCAAGTATTTATTAGAATGTTCTGACAGGAAATTAGTTGTTTAAACATTCTGCTATGGTTGAACTGCCTTATTTAGGTTAAACAAAAAAAGATAAAGATATCTACTAAATATATCTTACTAAAATCCATAACTGTCATGTCAATCAAGTGCAAATTTTAATTTTAAAAGCCTAGAACTTCCTGCTGTGATTGAACTCTGCCTATAACCAGAAAAATCAAGAAAGAGTCTATTCAAATGAGTGTAATAAGAGTGAAACAAATAGGAATTACTGGTATTACAGAAAATGACGATAATGAAGGAGTGGGCTCTTCCTAATCAAAAATCCAACTCCCATACTGTTGTGTTTGTATGACAATGACAGGCACCATTTTTAGTGGCATTAAAATTCTGAGCCATCCTAACACTCCCCCACATTCCTCAGAGTCTCAGTATCAATGAAAAATGCAACTCTGACATAATGGACTAACTTAATATTTTACAGACAGTGATTAGCATGCTAGGTTACGTTCGTAAAAGACTTAGATTAAGCCCTGCCATCACTTTTTTCTCATTTAAATTGAAAATGTTGATTGTTTGATAAGGTGAGCGAAGAATATCTAAAATCAGGTCCACAAAAAACAGAAATTCACCTTTCAAGATCTGAGAACTATTAATTTACATATTCAGCTTTCCAAGATGAACTTATAAGCATAGTGTGAAAAATCACATCTTCCTTCCCTCTCTTTCTCTATTCACTAAGGAGCAGTGACTTTTCTCTAACCACTCTAGAAAACAAAACAAAGCAAAGAAAAATTCAGGTCACTTGTGGGGCATAATAATTTAGAAGACACTTTAGTTACACGGTTGATTTAAAAATTACAAAGGAAGAGTATTTTTTTCTATTAAAATAAATAGGTATAACAGAACATACCTGAAAAAGAACATGTACATGGCAGCTGTGATGCAGAATAAAAGGACCTATAACAAGGAGAAAATACGTTACTTACAAAAGAACACTGACATCACCATTTGTGTGTCTTAGAAAGCAAAATACCCACTATTAAATCTTGTACCTGAAACAATTAAAAGATGTACGAAACTAGTCGTACACATATCACATTCTCTACCTTTCAAATAAGTCATATCAAGGCAATAATAAGTCTGTATATTTATGCACACATATAAATAAATAAAATTATAAACGTTATACAATATGTTGTGTGTACATATATATATAATACTGTATATATATACATATATAACACTATATATATATATATATATATATATATATGTATATATGTATATAGGCTGGGTAGAGGGTAACAGGGTTCAAAAAGGAATAGCCAATTTAAAAAATTATATCTAAGAATTCCTCAAGAAGCAAGTAACCTAAGAACAGAGACAATGGCTTTTAAATAGTGAAGTCAGCAAAAAAATCATAAAACTTATTAACTATTGTATCAAGATGACCAGACTTTTAAAATATAAAACACAGTCCAGTTGTCAACCAATTGTAATCAATAAGAAAAGCTCCTAAAAATATGATCATCCTGTATGGGATATAGACTCCCTATAAAAAAATTAATTCCTCTAAAAGCAAGCATCAGAACACACAATAAATCTGGATTAAAGAAGCTCCCCTAGAACACGTCATACGAAACACAAAGTATATTACTAAGATGTCTATGGAAAGAATCCAAACCCAAGTCCTGACCAAAAGCTTAGTTATGCCAACAAAGTGGATCTCCATAAAATTGTTTTAAATCAGTAAAACGGAAGTTGTAAACTGTGTTCTTATGTTAACAATAAGAGTGTAAATTAAACACAAGGATTGTCAGTGGCCTCACATCATAGACAAATGACAAATGAACTATCTTCAACTATTAAAGACTGACCACAAGGAACCACAAAAACAAAAATCGTACAAAATAGTGTTTAGCTATTTCCAACACAACTGCTAGTTGACTTAAGGAAAGTATAATAGTTTTGCTATTACAAATTGAGCTTGATAGGTTTGCCACCTTGGCTTAAGATAAGCATAATAAATACAATCTGAATGACTTAAAAATATATAAACCTACCAACCCAAAAGAGGATGGGCATCACACCGCAACTACTAAGCCTGCGCTCTAGAGCCCATGAGCCACAACTACTGAGCCCGCGTGCCACAACTACTGAAGCCCGCGTGCCTAGAGCCCATGCTCCCAACAAGAGACGCCACCGCAATGAGAAGCCCACGCACCGCAATGAAGAGCAGCCCCTGCTCGCCACAACTAGAGAAAGCCCGCGTGCAGCAACAAAGACCCAAGGCAACCATAAATAAATAAATAAATAAATAAATAAATAAATAAATAAATAAATAAATAAATTTATTTTTAAAAATCTAATAAACATGCACACACTCTCCTCCTCTCCTTTCTCCTTCTTTTCCTCTCCCACTCTCTCGTGCCTTCAAAAATACCCTATCTATGACGCATAAGGTTCATATCACTGTTTTTGAAAATGTAACTTAAAGCATAAGGAATAATTTTCAGTTATTGATTAATCAATTATAAAGTCCAAGTGAGTTTGTTTACTGGCTATAATTTGCCAGCCAGTGCTCCAGATCACAAAACTCAGTTTTTATTTCCCTCTCCTTGAAACCCCTTTGGGCAATGCCAACCTTCCCAATTTTTCAATGTTTCATTCTTTCCCTGCACTAGTCATTATTCCCCTCGCAGACTCCACTCACAAACCTCTCTAGAAGTGTCCCACAAATCTTTCCCACGCTACTTTCTCCAAAGAAAACTTCCAAAGTCTCTTTCCCTCAAAAAATGTTGCTATGCTCTATCCTCATATGCTAAACCTATCTTTGCTCATATTAAACTAATGATTATCTTTACAAATAATACAGTTGAAACCGGGAAAGAGCATAATGTTTAAAAACTCAAGCTCTAGAATAAGGCAAATACAGGTTTGAATCTAATTTTATGTGACTTTTGATGCTTTATATAATTTCCCTAAGCCTTAGATCCCTTATCTCTAAAATGAGTATATCACCTCACTTTGAATTGTTGGGAAGATTAAATGAGACGATGCTGCAAAGTGTCAGGCATTCAGCAGATTGTTTTTATTTTGTTTTGTTATTCATGGAAGTAATCTAGATATAAAAACCTCATCCAGAGACAGAAGCTTGGAAAAAAGTTTGTTTTTAAACAGGTAGACCTTTTGAAATCTCTCAAATTACCAATATTTGGAGAATATAGAGCGGAGATTTAAGATATGAAAATCTGTGCAAGCAGGGGGAAACATGTAAGGGATATTAAAGTACAATTGATCAACTCATTCAAGAAATATTTACTGAACACATACTATGTGCCAGGCACTATTCTAAAACTTACAACAGTATACAAAATGGACAAAGTCCTTGCCCTCCTGGAACTTACCTTCTACCGAGGTAAGAGAAGATATTGAAATAGTATGTCAGACAGTGATGAGTTTTGGAGCAAAACAAAGCAGGATACGGAAATAAAATGCAGGAGAGTAGGGGTGGTTGTTTTATACAAAGTGATCAAGGAAGCACAGACTTGTTAGTAGAGACACTGAGGAGATGAGGGATAAACGAGGGGACCATATCAACAGAACCAATGGAAAATTTTTGAATTTTATTCAGAAAGATGGTCAGTATTATGTCAAAGATGCTAAAGAAAGGGTTTCATTTTTAGTAACATACAGTTTTCAAAGCTTTTTACATTAATTGTGCTAATTTCTTAAACATTGTAACTTCAACAGAGTGCTTTTCCAAATAAATGTAAATCTGCAATTAAATAATGAAGAAGATTTTCTCTGTGTTTCGAATTATAGAATTTTAGAGCTAAAACGACCTTCAGATAATATATTTTTTCGTATTAGGAAACTTCGATCCTTAGAAGGTAAGTGATATATCCACGTTCTACCCTGCTAGTTGTATCTTGCATTTCCTCTATTAAACAAATATTGGTCAAATGTTTACTCTGTACCTGCTCCATAAAGAAGCTATTTAAATACAATTCTGACCCTTAAGGAACTTACAGAATACTGCTCCACAGTCTAATTCTGTAGCTACTCTTTATATGTGTGGCTACTTAAAAATTTTTATAGCTTTATTGATGTATAATTGACATATTTAATGTATACAATTTTGTTAGTTTTGACATAGGTGTATATCTGTAAAATCATCAACATAATCAAGATAATGAACATATCCATCACACCCCAAAAGTTCTTAATAGCATTCCCATATTATTATTTTAATACTTGTAGAATCTGTAGTGATGTCACCTCTCTCATTCCCAATACTGGCCGTTTGTATCCTATTTTCTTGATTAGTCTGAGTATAGATTTATTAACTGTATTGATTTTATCAAAGAATGAGCTTTTGTTTAATTGATTTTCTCTATTTTTCTGTTTTCTACCTTGCTGATTTCAATTTAATCTTTACTAATTCCTTTTTTCTGTTTGCTTTGGTTTTGTTTTCCTAGTTTCTTAAAGGTAGGAATTTACGCCATTGGTTTAAGATATTTTTCTTTTTCGATATAGATGTACAATGTTATAAATTTCCCCCTAGATCTGCGTGTATGTGTGTCCTAATTTTAATAAGTTGGGAATTCATTTTTGTTCCATTCAAAATACTTTCTAATTTTTGATTTTGCTCCCTTCTATGATCCATGACTTAATTAGAAGTGTGTTATTTGGCTTGCAAATACTTGGGGATTTTCAGCTATCTTTTTGTTGTTACTGACTTATTTATTCTATTATGGTCAGAAAATACTTTATATATATGACTTGATTATTTCCAGATTTATCAAAACTTACTTTATGTCCCAGAATATGTTCCATATGTTTGGTAAATAGCCCATGTACATTTTTTTTTTAATGTGAATTCAACTGTTGCTGGGCAGAGGGTCAAGCTGCTTGACAGTGTTGTTCCAATCTTCTAAATCTTTATTGATTTGTCTACTTGTTCAATCAATTATTGAGAGAAGTTATCAAAATATCCTGCTGTTATTTATGGAGGTATCTCCACAATCTCTCCTCACAGTTCTATCAGTTTTTCCTTGGCATATTTTGAAGCTCTGCTACTAGGGACATAAACATTTAGAATTATATCTTCCTTATCATGCTGAAATTACCTTCTTTATCTCTGATGATAGTCTTTAATCTGAAATCTATTTTACCTGACAGTAACTTCTGATTCCTGTTAGTTTTCCATTCTTTTACTTTTAACTGATTTGGTATTTATATTTGAAGTTCACTGCCTGTAGGCATCATATTGTTGTTTCTTGCTTTTTTATCGTATCTGAAAATCTCCACCTCTTCATTTGGCATATTTAGATTGTTTACATTTAATGTGATTATTGGTAAGTTCAGAATTAAATCTATCATCTTGCTATTTATTTTTCTATAGTTTCTTTTTTTTTTCTTCCCTTCTGCCTTTTTTGAATCAACTCAGTTTTTTTAAGGATTCCATCTTCTCTCCATTGTTGGCTTCTTTGTTTAAAGGGTTTAGAGTAAACATCTTTAAATTGATACAGTCTCCACTCAAGTGATATTATACCACTAAACATACAATATGGACTGTTACAATAGTATACTTCCATTTCTCCCCCACCCCGACTTCTGTGCTATTGTTGTCACCTAGTATACTTTTATCTATATTATGAAACCACTATATTTTAAATATTTTGTCTTAAAAATGTATGTCTAAAAAAGTTTTGACCTTTGTTTTGAAAGCTATTTTTGCTGGGTATCAATTTCTAGGTTGATGGATCATTTTATTTCAGTATTTGGCTCAATGAGTACCACTTCAAATGTCTTCTTACAATTTGATTATGAGGTGCCTTGGAGTACTCTTCTTCATGTTTCTTTTTTTTTTTTTTTTTTTTAATTTTTACGCTTTATTTATTTATTTTTGGCTGTGTTGGGTCTTCGTTTCTGTGCGACGGCTTTCTCCGGCTGTGGCGAGTGGGGGCCGCTCTTCATCGCCGTGCGCGGGCCTCTCACCGTCGCGGCCTCTCTCATTGCGGAGCACAGGCTCCAAACGCGCAGGCTCAGTACTTGTGGCTCACGGGCCTAGTTGCTCCGCGGCATGCGGGATCCTCCCAGACCAGGGCTCGAACCCGTGTCCCCTGCATTGGCAGGCAGATTCCCAACCACTGCGCCACCAGGGAAGCCCTTTCATGTTTCTTTTAAAAGGGTTTCATTAAGTTTCTTGGATCTGTGGGTTTATAATTTCCATCAAATTTGAAATTTTTTCAACCATAATTACATCAAATATATTTTCTTCTCTCTCCCCTTCCCCTTTGGGAACTCCAATTAATATATAGTAGGTCACCTGAAGTTGTCCCACAACTCACTAATGCTCTCTTTATTTTGTAAAAAAATATTCTCTTTATTCTGTGTGCTTCATTTTGGATCATTTCTATTATTAGGTCTTCAAGTTCACTAATATTTTCTTCTGTAATGTATATGTCATTAATGCCACCCAGTACATTTTCCATCTTACACACTGTAATTATCATCGTTAGAAGTTTGATTTGGATTTTTTCCCCGTTTTCCATGTCTCTAACTCTTCTGAAACTATGGAATTCACTTGTAACAACGCTTTTTTAATGTCCTTGCCTGCTAATTCTAACAGCTTTGTCCGTTTTGATTTGGTTTTCACTGACTGATTATCTCCTCCTTATGGGTCAAATTTTCTTGTTTCTTATTGCATGCCTGGTCATTTTTATTGGATATCAGACATTCTGAATTTTACCTTGGTGGATGCTGGATATTTTTGTATGTCCATAAATCTTGAGTTTTGTTCTGGGTCACAGTTATTTAGAAACAGTCTGATCCTTTAAGGACTTGCTTTTAAGATATTTTAGGAGGGAGTGAAGTAGTGCTCAACTTAGGGCTAATTATTCCCCACTGCTGAGATAAGACCCTTATGTGTACTCTCCCCAGTGCCACATGAATCTTGAGATTTTCCAGTCTGGCTGATAGGAACAGACACTATTCCTGCTGCTGCTTGAGTGCCAGCACTCAATTAAGCACCTCTAATCCTTTCAGGTCATTCTTTCTTTGACCTGGGGTATCTTCCTAATGTGCATGCCCTAATCAGTAAACAGCTGAATACTTTCCTCGCTAGTCTTCAGTGGACTCCATCCAGCATGGTCTCCCCTCTCACTCTCCACTCTGTTTCTTCAACTCAGAAAGTCCTCTAGACTTTGCATGAATGTCTCCTCTTTGATCCAAGCCTGGAAATTTTCTCAAGGCAGTAAGCTAGCATAATCATAGACTCATTTCATTTGTTTCCCATTCTCAGGGATCTCTGCCCTTCAGTGCCTAATTCCAGGATTGTAAAACCACTGTTTCATATGTTTTGCCCACATTTTGGCTGTTTCAGTTGGAAAAGTAAGGATTACCTTTATTATGTCATGGCCAGAAGCAGGATGTGATTATTTAAATTTAAATTAATTAAAAAAAATAATATTAAATTCAGTTCCTCATCCACACTAGCCATATTTCATGTAATCAACAGCCATATGTGGTAGTGGATACAATAATGGACAAGCAGATATAGAACATCTCCATAATTGCAAAAGGTTCTATTAGACCTGTCTGGCCAGTAAATGACATTTTCACCGCATTGTGGTAATGTTATTACACTTATATTCTAACTTTAGCTGTAAAGTATACATCTGAACACATCTATTTTTATTCTTTACATTTTTATGTCTAAAGCAACACATAAAATAATCATACCACAGTTTACTCATTTGTGGAAACAATACAATGTTATCTGTTACATATATTGTAAGCATTAAATGAGATAACATACATAAAGCCTAATAGAGTGACTAGTACATCACAGATGCTCAAGAAATGGTAACTACTGACAAAAAATAATTTCTCTGTAATTCCCTCCCATTTCACAACCATTGCACAATACACTTAAACAGGATAAGTAATTTTGAAATTGCTATTTTCACTTTGATTTTTAATTTTTTTTAATTCAAAAAGTAATGAAGGGCATGCTACAACACGAATGAACTTCAAAAGCACTAAGTGAAGGAAGCTAATTACAAAAGAGCACATGTTGTATGATACCATTTATCTGAAATTCTAGAATAGACAAATCTCCTTATGGAAAGTAGAATGATGGATGTCTAGAGCTAGAGGAGTGAGGGGTAATAGGGAGTTTGCTCATGGTATAAGGTTTCTTCAGGGGGCAATAAAAATGTTCCAAAATTAGACTGTATGGATATGTGCACAATTTTGTAAATATACTAAAAACCCATGGAATTAACATTTTGAACTGGTAAATTTTAGAGCATGTAAATTACTTCTCAAAAACACTTAAAACTGGCTTTTTACAAATTAATACATGTACATGATAGAAACAAAAATTCAAACTGAATGATAAAAATACAATGAAAGGAAAGTTCCCTTCTATCCAGATCTCTGGTATTCTGTCTGTATACAATTCTGTACGTGTGTGCGTACATTTGTACAAAGATACATGCCAAATAAAGAAACTGTTTTATACTTTTCTTTTAAATTTTACACACACACACACATGTTTATTTAAACAGTCTATGAATAGAGTGGATGCTACATATATTGAATACCAAAGTATACTTTGTAAACTTGCATACCTATATCTCTGGAGGTAAATTCTTAAAACTGAATTCTCTGTATCAAGGGATAGGTGCATTTTAAATTTTGATACACTCCCATCAATAGTATATCAAAGTAGCCATAACCTTACATAATCCACAAAAACTGTGTTTTACCAAACTGTTTTATCCTTGCCAATGTGGTGGATGAAAGAAATGATATATTACAGCTGCATTCTTCTTATGAGTGAAATTGAGCCCCACAGGTTTATAAACCTTTTTGTTTGTTTTTTGGTCAGTTGGTTTAACCACTTTTTCATATCCTTTGTCTATTTTTGGATTGTGAATCGTTTAGAAACCATTTTTATTTTTTGAAACTGAGTATACTTATGTGAAAACATAGAATTAATTTCATTATTATCTATTTGCACCAAGAATATGGGTGGTTAAATAAAAGTAATCATGTAATGGAAATCTCATAATGTACTAAACCAAAAGAACATTTTAAGCCGAGTGTACACAAAGTATAACAAATAATGAGAAAGTAAAGTTCATTCAGCTGAAAAATACTGTTTTCTCTGGAATGACATTTTGGGAAGTGATAGATTTACAATACATGGATTCCTGTTAGAGAGCTTACAAAACTTTCAGGGAAAAACTGTACTATGGTTGTCATCACTATGTCATGCAGAATTATATGAAAACTATCCCTCTCAACGCTCTAACAAAGACACAATATCACCATATATGAATACTTTAAAAACCTAAAAATAACCAGAAATATAAAAAATGTGACTACGACCTGGTAAAGAAGGCTGTTTTTACCATCTAAGCCTCAAAATGGTTAAAACACATATCCTGAAGTCATTTTAAAGTCTACTAGAGACCTAAACAGATGGTGCATTTAACTACTTCCTACAACAGAAATCTTCTGCTTTTCTTTAACATACTCAATTAAATGTTCTTTAACCCTGCTCAGTGCCTTTGACCACTCCTGCTTGAATGTGTCCAAAGACAATGATGCTCTTTGCTGCCTGGCCTTCATTACTCATCAAGTCTGTTTCCTCCCCATATTCACTGAGCCCCCTTCCTTCCATTATGCAAATAAATACTGAAATCTTGTCTCTGTTTTCTGGAAAAGAAGCAATAGATTTCTCCTTGCCCCATGTGTACTTCATTCATATTTTAACCATCTATCCATCCACCCGTTCCTAAAAAGTGATCTGGTATCTATGTGTTACTAACACTTTGTGCCTGAGCAAAGTCAAAAGGAAAGAGATACAGAGCTAAATAAGCTCCAGGCTATCAAGAGACCACATGATCTCCAAGCAAAACAGAACAAACAAGGAACCACAAGTTCTTACCTTTGTTTATAAATTTATTTCAGTACTTGCTATATTGCCAGTGTGCTAGGGTAACAAAACTAGATAATATTGATTCTTGTTGCCCTTATGAGGTCAGTCTAGCAGAAATGCAGGCATATTAACAAATCATCCCAATACAACATGCTAGGACAGAATATTTACACCTCACCCTACAAGAGGTAGTCACCAAAACATCTAATTCTATTATTATTTTAATTACTCAGTATATATTTAGACAAAGCTTTTTTGGTTGTCTGTATACCTTTATGTCTCCACCAAAAGTTACTTAGAACACAAAGTCCCCAAGAGCAATCTCTATTTCATCTAATTCCATACGTGGACAGATTTTTGATATACCATATAAGGCTTCTGATAATAATGTTAATTTCTATTTATAGCAACCATCTTTCAAAAAACTAAACTGTACTCCCATTCGTATCCTTTGTAAAGGCTGAACTTTAGACTCTATAAGCATTTTCGACTTTTCTGAAAACACAGACCATTACGTGGCCTCTTGGGGAAGCCATTCTCACTGGACCAATAAGTGGTATCACAATTAGCAATGTATATATTTTGCTTTGAACACACAACAGATCATTATCATAATATTAATTTGCTTTTAAAAATGCATTGTTTTTGAGCAGTGGGATTCTTAAGTTAAATCACTATGCATTGTTTTATAAGTTTTAAAAATCCTTATATAATTCTAATCTCACATAATATACAGTACATCTTTATAATCTGTCCCTCTGTTTTGGATTAGCAGTTTTGCTTACTGAGTTTTGTTTTGTTTTTTAAGTTTCCCTTCCTTGACAAAACAAATACGGGAAAAGTACAAAACACCTTATGGGGAATTTAGGGCCACAAACACCAGGCTATTAGTAAGAAAGAAGTCTGAGGTCTCCAGATTAAGACTATAAACTTGATCAGATCACTTCCATTCTTTGAGCCTTAAGCTTTTTATCCTTTAAGAGAAGTTAGATTAATCTCTAGGATCCTTCAGAACTCTAAAATTCTGTGATTCCATGAGTCAAATTTTTTCAGTACAACAAAATTATTTCAAAGCAAACTGTCACTAATATATAATGAGACAAATCTCAAGAGTATATGTATATACTCTCATATGTATAAGCAAATGAGAGCATTCTCTCTGACTGAATTGAATGTGGGGAATTATATTAAATACGCCAACAACTTGGTCCTAGTCTCTTCCTTGCACTGCTCAGCATTCTTGATTTATACCTTCAAGGTCAGCAAACAAAGTCTGGCAACATATTAACCTTGAAATTTTCCAGTTGTAGAAACAGCTATGTTAGATAGTGGCTGGGAAGTACAGCTTATACGATGTCCTGTCCTTTTATGGTAAGTAGGTAAGCTGTATTTTGTCTTCCATAAAAGTGAAAGGATTTAAAGTATATAACTATAGAAAATTTCAGCATGTAGTAACTAATATAACCTGTAAATGACATTCCTTATTACAACACAATTCTAATTCCGCTGGCAAATTTTTTAAAAAATCACAGCTTTAAATTACAACTCACTATTTAAAGGACTACAGATAAGGGTTTACACATGAAAAGAAATCAGTCTTTATTAAAAACTTAAAAGAAAATTTAATGGTCAAGTGAAAATCACCATGTGAATTCATGCATGGAACAAAATACTCACTGAAGTATATTCTCTGAACTGGAACTATAAAAACCAACTAGACATTATCACCAAACACCCACAGCACTTTATTTACATCCCTATTATTACCATGTAAAGGAAATGCAGTTATTGGAAGTAAAGGTTGTCCAATGACTTATATTTAAAAGTTATCAAGATATTCAGCTGCTTCTTTTCTTTCCCATACCCATTTCTCTATTTTATGGTCAATTAGTTGGTCATTAAAAGTCATTAAAAATGCAAATCAAAACAAACAAGAAAGGAAATAAATATGAAAAGGAAGAGCAAGGAGCCAAAAAGAAACCATAGGAGAGTTTAAAGTCAAAGGTAAATCAAAAAAATAAAAAGGGCCAGAGAACATAGAGAAAGAGGAAAGTAGGGGATTAAACTAGATAATGAACTACTATTGACTAACACTGCCAGGCACTGTATATTTTTAAAAATATTACCGCTAATCGTATAATAGCTCTTCAAGGTAGGTTTTTAATCACTTCCATTTTAAAGATGAGGCAATTGGATTCAGAAGGTAAGTTACTCACTTAAAATCACAAAATATTTAAGTGGCTGAACTAAGACTCAGAGCTAGGACTACCTGATTTCAAATTCAAGGCTTTCAATTATATCCCTCTGCCTCTAGAAAATTTTTACTAATGTTGATTTAGTAGCTACTGTGTTTCCAAGATAGGGATAATCCCCATAATGCTTCCTATACATACACATATATATGTATATTTTTAATAAGTGTCATTTTAAAAAAGAAAGGAGTGAGGCAACATCTTTCAGAGTTCAGTATAATAATTAAAATAATAGTGTAACAATAATATCAACTGCTGCTGTTACTGGATGCTCACTATATGTCACATGTTGTATTCAGTGCTTGACATACATCACTTTACATAATCCTCAAAATAGCCTTGTAATGTAGGGGTTATTATTCCCACTTCAGAGAAGAGGTTTAGAGAGACACAGACAATAATGAGATTGAGCCAGGTTTGGCAACCAGGTGTGATTCCAAAGTCCATGAGCTGTCATGGATATCTCTCAAAGATTTCTTTAAAAACTCCCATTAAAGAATTACAGCTTTAACAAATTTCATTCAACTTAATCATGATAAAATAGTAGATAAAATAGTGGGTTAAGATATAGTCTCTGAAATGCAAATAAAAACTACAATGAGGTATCACCTCACATTGGTCAGAATGGCCATCATTTAAAAGTCTACAAATAATAAATGCTGGAGAAGGTGTGGAGAAAAAGGAACCCTCCTACACTGTTGGTGGGAATGTAAATTGGTATGGTCACTATGGAAAACAGCATGGGGGTTCCTTAAAAAACTAAAAATAGAGTTGCCATATGATCCTGCAATCCCACTCCTGGGCATATATCCAAAGAACACTAAAATTCGAAAAGATACATGCACCCCAATGTTCACTGCAGCACTATTTACAATAGCCAAGACATGGAAGCAACCTAAATGTCCACTGACAGATGAATGGATAAAAAAGATGTGATACACATACACACACACACACACACACACACACACACACACACAAACACACACACACACAAAGGAATACTACTCAGCCATAAAAAAGAATGAAATAATGCCATTGCAGCAACATGGATGGACCTAGAGATTATCATACTAAGTGAAGTAAGTCAGAAGGAGAAAGACAAATATCATATGATATCACCTATATGTGGAATCTAAAATATGATACAAATGAACTTAGTTACAAAACAAAAAGAGACTCACAGACATAGAAAACAAAACTTACGATTACCAAAGGGGAAAGGAGGTAGGGGAGGGATAAAGTAGGAGTTTGGGATTAGTAGATTCAAACTACTATGTATAAAATAGATAAACAACAAAGTCTTACTGTATAGGACAGGGAACTATATTCAGTATCCTGTAATAAACCATAATGAAAAAGAATATAAAAAATATATATATATAAACATATGTATATGTATAACTGAATCACTTTGTTGTATACCAGAAACTAACACAATATTGTAAATCAGGTATACATCAATACAAAATTAAAAAATTAAAATAGATATAGTCTCTGTGTTAAAGAGCTCACTATTTACATGTGAATCAGATTTAAGAAAAGCAGAGATGAAAAAATTCCATAATCCTCAAAACTTCTATAAAATATTTATTCTAGTAAAGAAAAACAGATCTAAGAAACACATTTTTTAAATTTTGAAAATAAGCCACCTAAACATTGCAATCAAAAACTTAAAAAACCTTACATGTTTACATATTAAGTGAGGAGAGAAAAACATTACACGAGCCAGTTTTCTAATATGTTTATGTTAACTATGTAAGGGACCATTCTTTATCCTAATGCTGCCAAACATCTTACTTTTGCAATTCAGAAAACAAAACAAAAAAACCTCACATGTCATTCAGCACACGGAGGATAGAGAAAGGTTTTATATGGACTCAGAGCAAAGTTAAAGCTGAAAAAACATTGTGCTTTCAGCAGGGCAAAGTAGACGGGTCGCCTAAGTGAAACCTCATTATTATAAGTAGACAATTTGTAGTAAGTTAGTTATTTTCATACAAAGGGTGGTATTCCCATTAACCTCAAATAAGAACCAGGCTTAGGGTGACATTATGTTTTTCCCTCAGAGACACTACAAAAATAAATAAGAGCTTCCAGATTACTTCAGGGAGGTCACAGCAGGGCCACATACAAGCAGCACATGGCAGTGCTGCAATTCAGATTTTTGTCATTTGATGAAGGTAAGAAAGACCATTAGAGTGAGGGTTATTGTAATTCTAACTAAGGTGGCCAGTAAGACAGCGCTCACTGCTTCACCAAACCACACTGTGCTGTAAGCAAAAGGCAAACAGCTGCCCTCCAGCTGACTTCCACATGTTTGAGGTGTACACTGAGAACTAACTCAATCCCAATACATAATCCACAACAAAACAGTCATCAACAGTAAATAGTCGGATATATATATTCTCTTTACGGTTGTTTTAAACACAGCATATGTATCGATGTGTATTCACACATGTACTATATAACGGAATGATAGTTTTCCCAAATGGTGTGCCATGTGCCCACACTCAAGTCATCTGCCAGTTCTTTGGGCACATGCTCATTCTGGAATTCATTTGAGAAAATCCCTCCGTGATTAGGCATGGCTTTGCTCATATCTGCCTTGGTTCTCACTATTTCTATCCAGCTGCAGATTCCTCTCTGCATACTCAGTTCCCACTGACTACCATTTCTTCAGGCAGGAAAGGTTCAGAACTAAACTTTTTTCCTAACAAGCATTTAAAAAAGGCTTAAAGCACAATAAAAGTGGGCATTACAAAAAAAAAAAAAAAGGAGGGCGGGAGGAGTGCATGAATTCTAAATCAGATGAACTGTGGAAGACTTCTCAATCACCTGCTCCAAACTTATTCCACACAGAAGATTTTTTTCCTTTTGCGCTTCCCCAGCTTATTATATCAAAGCAACACAACAGATCAAGGTCTCTCAGCTGTGCTGGGTAACCTTAAGAAATCTTCTGTGTTTTTTTTTCCTCCCCAGTCAGCAAGACAGATTCAGTATCCAGTTTATCACTAACAAACATAATGATATTGAGATACATAGTTTTTCAAAATACCTTCAAAAGTTATTTTAACCGTATATAGATAAGAGAACGATAAAAGAATTAAAAATCACTACTGATTTTTTTAAAATCAAAGTCATCTTTGTTCAACAGCTAATGGGTCTAGGGCAATGAGAAGAAACTTAAGCACTTATCAAGTCTTGTTCCAACAATAAAAATGAATTAAAAATAAACACAGATAAAAAATCGAGGGGACTTCCCTGGTGGCACAGTGGTTAAGAATCCACCTGCCAATGCAGGGGACATGGGTTCGAGCCCTGGTCTGGGAGGATCCCACATGCTGCGGAGCAACTAAGCCCATGCGCCACAACTACTGAGCCTGCGCTCTAGAGCCTGTGAGCCACAACTACTAAGCCCGTGTGCCACAACTGCTGAAGCCCGCGCGCTTAGAGCCCATGCTCCGCAACAAGAGAAGCCACCGCAATGAGAAGCCTGTGCATCGCAATGAAGAGTAGCCCCTCCTTGCTGCAACTAGAGAAAGCCCGCGTGCAGCAAGGAAGACCCAACGCAGCCAAAAAAAAAAAAAATCTACTGCAACTGTAAAATCGAGTTTATATCCAGTATTAGCTATTAGTTACGGATTCCAAAATGATTAAAGAGAAGAGATTTACAGACTGGAGGTTATGTCTATCATGGAAAATTCTCTTCTGCTTTGTATTCTAGTTGCATGTGGTCAAGAGCTTGTAGGAAATTTGTGTACAGCCAGTTTTAAGGATGCATCTGGACCATATGACCTAAAATGCAGGCAGGCAGGCAGTCTATCTAAAAGTCAAAACCAGAATTTTAGGCACTGATATCTAGAAATGTTTGTACAAACTCTTCATCCCTTAAAAGCACATTATTCTTACATTGCTAATGTGAAAATTTTGTTTGGATGGATGGATGGATGGAGAGAGAGAGAGATTTTGGTTTATATGCACAACTCCTCTTCGGAATCCTCTTACCAAAGGATAGTATTCCATGAACCTTCTAAATAAACTCAAAATAATGTACCTGCTAATCTGAGTACAGTTTGTACTTGTAGAAACCTCCACCTTGTTTTTTATTTCTCTCCAACTTATTTACTTTTTCATAATGCCTGCATCTAAGAGAACTAGGAAGTTTCAGAATGAAGAATGTGATCCTCATATGTATTTCAGTTCCTCAATTATGTTCACAACCTGATAATCATCTACTCCTATAGAAACTGTCATGGAAGGAAATATAAGTTTTGTTTTTTCTTCTCAATTTTTTTTTCTCCAAAAGATGTCATTAAAAGGCATGGGAAGAAATGAACAAAGGTTTTCTTAAGCTTTCTCACAATAGCATTCTTAATGTTCCCACAGTCTTTGTTAGTAGCAATTAGCCCAGCCGCAGAGTTTTAGCTTACTTCTCCAGTATTACTTTATGAATATATCATATATATTCATTTTTATTTACGAATACCAATAACATAAATGTATACTTACTCTAGGTTATATTCCAAAGCAGTATCTTGAAAATGCAGGTTATTGGGCATACAGACATATGGGACATAGATTTCATGGTTAAGAAAAAAAGAAACATTCATTTTATTCATTCATTTAAATCATAGCCTTAAGTTTTTCTTTCATCTGACACTCAGGTTTTTCAAGTGGCTATTTTTAAAGGTACCCTACAGTTTAGAGAGTTAGAGACGTCTCAGAACAAAATTCTATTAGTCACAGCATATACAAAAATCTCCCTGGCATAGTTCTAAAACACCACATCTAAATAGCATTGTTGTCTCCACCCACAAAGTTAGAATGAGATGAATAAGTGGTATATCAGCAGAGTAAAGCAACTCAATATTGTCATGCTGGGAAGATGATTAGGAGGGAAACAGAGTAGTATCCTCAAAAATAAGTCCTCACAGCACTCAAAGCACTTTGAAACTGATATGACTTGGCCATCTCAGTCTTCAAAATTTAATTAGTAACAATAAACCACACCAATTGGGAGTGGAAGCTGAAAAGCTCTGAAGAGCATTTCTAAACGTAATTTTCTTAGTGAATTAAATACAGGACATGGCAAAAATGAGGCATGTGTGTATGTTAGCCAAATTTTTCACATGGAAATTCTGTCTATAACAACAAACAGTCTGATTAATACTTTAATAGGAAAGGCCCCTAAGGAAAGCAGGTGGCTCCTGGTATACACAGTCTCAGTGTCTGAATTATTCTAAGTAGACATTCCTTCATCTTAATCAAGCGAGGAGCCAAAGTACCGATTGGCATTTGTGGAAGTATGATTTCATTTTTATAAAGGAAAGAGGGTAAAATGACCAGTTTTTAGTGAAAACTAAACATTAAAATATTGGTAATTACTCTGCTTCAAAAATTTCATTAGAACTAGACTTTTACATACAGTGAGACTCACCTGAACAATAAATTTTGCAATTAAATATACTCAGTACTTTATAGTATAGTATGAATGACTAGAAGAAAACTTTTCCCCTTTATCTATAATAATAGGGTGACATGTGAATTTATTTTGGATTGTTATGCCACCAAACTAGAAATCAGAGCAGTTTATTTTTTTTCAGCTAAATTTAATACAAAACTATTGCCTATTTCATTTCTGCATACATAAGAAAATAAAACTGATGGTTAATCTTCAAAAGTTAAGTGATCTCTACCCAAGTAACTGTAGACCATTCTTAGTTATTAATAATTTCCAGTACTCAAATTGGTGCCACTGACATTTTAATCTACCTCCGAGTTGTAGCTCTAATGAGACTCATATCAATGCATTTAAATATTTCTAATGTCTTATTTGAACTGTTATTTAAGGAATTTTGAATATATATTAGACAAGAATCCCACTGTTTTGCTTTAATAAAGTATTCACGTATAATCTATGTGAATGACAACCTGCAAATTTTATAGCCCTGTGAGTAGACAACTGGCCATCTTGGAAGGCTCCACAGAATCACCGTGAGTCACTGGTGGAGGAAAAAAGATTCAGGCATTATCACCAATTAAGGAAAGAGTACTAAATCAATATCAACAGGTGTATTCATTTTTCAGATTATCTACGTAACAGAGAGCAGATGTTGAAGAAATAGGGCCCAAGCGACCTAAGTCTGATGAGATGAAGAATTATTAGAGAGGACAGGCCCAGAAAGGTGGTACTGAAGCAGACCTTACAGAACCTGAGAGCAACGGAGTTGACAGTGTGATGGGCATGGCAAAAAGTTGTTGAAAATAACCGTATCCTACTTCACACGTTTGCTTACAGCTAGTATTAGCTGGCCTAATCACTTCAGGCCCAGACAAGTCTCAAAGATCAAATGGACCACCATTTAAGTCATTCACTCAACCAAATCCCAGAGTTTCTCACCCTTGGCACTAGTAATATTTGAGGATGGATAATTTTTTGTTGTTGGAGGTGGGGAGGTGGGAGACTGTCCTGTGCACTGTGGATATTTAGCAACATCTCTGGCCTTTACTCAGTAGATGACATTAGCAACCCCCCACCACCAGGGAGGAAAATCAAAGATGTCTCCAAACATTGCCAAGTATCTCTTGGAGAGTGTATAAAATTGCCCTCAGGTGATACCACTGACCTAGAGGAAACCTAGAGATGCTTTATTTGGACCACTCATTCAATCCTAAGCACTTATAAAACCCTAAGAACTATATAATCTACCCCTTCTCTGTGACAAGAATTCCTTTCTGTAATGACCATAATAGATCTGTACAACTTTTGCTTAAGAATCTCCAAGAATGAGAAACTCTCAACTTTACCAGGCAACCAAATCCATTTTTTGGACAGTTCTACTTGAAAGTTCTTCCTCACTATTGCAATGAAATCTGCCTTTCTCTTAATTATACATGTAATTCCTAGTTTCATAGAAAACGAATCCTTCTTCTACAAAACCAGTCCTTCAAATATAAGATGATAACCTCTATACCTTGATCGCTTTGTAGGTCAGAACTAAAAGGGACACACAAATAATCTCAATCAACATTTTAGGTACCCAAAGGTCAAGGAGTCACCCAAGCCATCCCATGGAGGTAGAAACTCCCAGCTCGACAGGTCTAGCCCTGGATCATATAAGCATTTATAGCAACATTTATAAACCCATTTGTTTTTTCATTTAAACTTTCATATCCTCAAAAATTTCACCTGTAACTTATAGAATAACTTTTTACTTTTCTGATTATTTCCTTTTCATTTAAATAGGCAATTTCTGATAAATACAGTTTTTAATTAAAAAAATCTACTCCCTCACTGGTGTGGAGTAACTGATAATGCCTCCTTCGATACACTGAAAGACTTTTCATTTTGCTGTTTTATTATATTCATTGCTTTCTTAAATATGTTAGCCCTTACTTTTATGTAATTTTATTTTTTTGTGTAATTGATGCTCTGAATTTGAGGTTTCTAAGTTCTAGAACATGTTTTAAAAGTATCTGAAAAAATCGAAGCATACAAATTCTCCATTTGGAAAATATATTCTAGAAATGGCTTAAGGCAAAAATATTTTTATAAGACCTTAAGTCATTTGTGTTTTAACTGCATAATTAATTAACCTCACATATCCCATACTCAGCCAGCCAACAAGTCTAATTACCTAAAATGGTGGTTTTGTTTTTTAAGCCAAGAAACTCTTTGTTCAAACAAAATCAAACCTACAAAAACTGTAAGTAAAATAAATGAATGTCGAAATGCTCTGCCTGAGGTACTGCTTTGTCCCCCATACCACGCTACATAGCAGTTCCTGGGAAGCTCTGCAAAACTATGGAAATATGTGAAGAATATGTTATAAAACACTATCTTGGCACATAGTAGAGAGGAAAAAAAAAAGTTCAGAGACTGGAAAGAGAGATGCCACAACTAAGATGCACTTGATTTGAAGAAGAACATCTCAGGTCCTCTCTCAAAGTAAGCGTTTTTCTTAGTTTACATACCATTCTAACAATATAAGTTTAGTGGTTTTCAAAAATATAGTAGCAAATTCAACATAGGAAGGAAAGGGAAGAGAGGGGATACTAGAGGGAGGAATAAAAATAACAATGAAGTAATAACTGAAAGCAAAAGAAAAAAATTGTTGAGAAAGATACATTGTTTACAAAGTTGGCCACAATGATTTCTCCCACCCCTGTATGCATATCCCCATGCAATCGACTTTGCTGCTCTGCTCATTAGAGTTCAACAGAGATGGAAACTAGTTCCTCCTCCGTTCCTGGGTTAGCCCTATGATGTGCTTTGACCAATAGAATGTGGCAAAAGTGACACTGTGTGACTCCACTCTCAACTCTTGGAACCTTGAGACCTTTACATAAAGAAGCCCAAGCTTGTCAACTTGAAGATGAGAGACCAGGAAGAGAGAGACGCAAACGACTAGCTCAACATCATCTAAGACTATGAAGCCCCAGTCAAGGCACCAGAAGATGGTAGTTGTGTAAGTGATCCCAAGAGAGACCTGTAGAAGAACTGTCCAGCTAAGCCCAGACTAAATTGCCGCTGCACAGATTCATAAGCAAATAAAGTTGCTGCCATTTTAAAGCCACTACGTTTTGGAGTGGTTCATTACACTGCAATAGGTAACAATAAGTAACCAAAATCAAAATTAAGTCAACTGGAGATCATCTAGTGTAGACTAAAGAGCTCTACACTATTTGATAGGTCCTAAATGTATAAATATGATATTATAAAATAGTTCATATTAATAATGAATTATGTTGTTTAGTATAGTCTAAGAAAGAGATATAAGGGACACCTTTTAGAAACAACTGAATCTAAAATAATGTAAGATATTTTAATGAATCCAAAACTTGGGGTTCTGTATTACTAAATAACAATGGATTCTATTGGTCTTAGACATACAATAGAAATTATAATAGGTAATAGAACAAAATGCTTTAACACCTATATTTCTGTATATATCCCAACAGCATTGAATAGAAAGTCAATTATGGATATATGAAACCAAGAACATACTTCTTAATGACCTAATGAAGATGCATATTTTGGCTGCTAACACCTTTTTATCCAATACTTTATTCAAAACGTCTGAAAAATATCTTATCACTAATCAGTTGTTATAACAGCAGAAATTCTGCATAAGTGAACCATAGCTTCAGTCTTTCCTTCCCACAACATTCCATAGTGATGTAATTTAAGGGGAAATGTTTTAAATACTTAAAATAAGACAATTTAATTAAGCGAACACCATAATTACTAGCATATATATTTTTTGCCTCATAACCTGGCGCTGTAGTCAAAAGAAAACACATAAAAGTGTTTCAGAGTCTGATCTACGTAGTAGTGTGTTTTCCTTAAAGAAAACTCTCCTTCACTTGATAATCTATAGCATAGTCTACAAAGAAATGACTTCCCAATACAGGTCTTCTGAGAATAAGACTTTAGCGTACCTACCACCAATCCTACTATATAAGTACACAGAAGTTTGAGAAAAGGCTGGTTTTCACTGGCAAGGTACCTGGAGAAGATCACCCGGTAGCCCCACATGTCCCTAGCAGGACTGCATTACATTGAGGATTCACCACAGTCTAGGACAGAGGGTCTCTACCTTTTAGTGCTCTCAGAGCACTTTGGAAATTAAGACTCAGAACAACACTAAAGTCAGCAAGGGTTACAATTCCTACTACAACAGAGCGACATCTCACAGCTCCCGTAAAAGGATTCATTCTTAGTCTCATTTTAGGTACTTAAAACTATTTTCCTACATCCCATCACTATGGAATGTTACGGGAAGGAAAGACTGAAGTCATAGTTCACTTATGCAGACTTTCTGCTGCAACTGAACAGCTATAAGATCTTTTTCAGTCGCCATTTAGAATAAGACAATAGATGTGTTACCAGCCAAAATATGCATATTTATTAGGTCATTAAAGACTGTGTTCTACCAAAAATACAGAGAAAGAACAAAGAGGGTGGGAAAAAACTTTTGGAGGTGATAAGTATGTTTATGGCATTGACTGTAGTGATGGTTTCACAGGTGTATACTTATCTCCAAACTCATCAAGCTGTATACCTTAAATATGCACAGCTAGTTGTATGTCGATCACACCCCAATAAAGTGTTTTTTTAAATGAAGTGTGTTTTATGTTTTATATGTCCACAGTTGACCTCCTATTCAACACTGATTGAATATTCATCCTCCTCACTCATTCTACGAAAACTTACCAAACATGTATCAATAACTACCATGCTGGGGTGCAGTACAGTACAACAGATACAGTACGTACAAGTTTGGAAGCTTGAAATTTGCTCTTTTGTAGTCTCTGAGAACAACTGGATACTCGTCTAACTGTGTACTGTCATTTACTCTCAAGGCAAGGTTCTCAAATGGTCCAGAAATCTTTCTTTGGTGCTGGCTTCTCATTACATCCTTAGGTATCCCAGGTTATATCACTTTGCATGATTCATTCAGCTCAATGTTCTGCCATCTGCTGCTGTAACAGAATTGTATAGTTGTAGCAACAAAAGTCTGTATTTATTAAAATTTGATAGCAAACCTTCCATGGGAGACTATCAGAGAAGCACCAGTTTGGCTCTTAGCAGGCAAAGAAATCTGACCTCTTAGCATGGAAAGAGACCCATTTTACAAATAGTTACTGACATCAATAAAGCTATCAGAGACAGCTCTAGCCAAAATGTAATTTATAAAATTTAACTGCCAAAGGGACTATACACTCTGAGACTCTTATCAATGAATACTCTCCCTTAATGTAAGCTCCATAAGAAGCCAGATTATAATCAGAAGATTTATTGGTGAACACAGGATCAGAGCAAGATGAGTTAATTAAGGTTTGTATGTATACTGACGTCAAGCTAAAAAACAAAACAAAACAAAACAAAACTCACTATTTCTATTAAATCAGTAGCTATACACCTATTGCAGACAGGACGTTTATATTCTTGGGCCACGGCACTCTCTGGACTGTACTGGCCCTGCTAACCTTAAATTTACCACTCCTGGTTCTCCCCTTCTTCAATGACCAACACCCTCTGTAATATACAAAGTTCTCCTTTGGAATTATTGATATATTCAACTGTATTTCAGTCAAATTTTGTTCTCACCTAGGAACAATTCTGAACCTTTAGAGTAATTACATAGCTCTGCTTTAATCCATTTTATGACTCTCACAATTGGGGCAAGAGGTACTCATAGTTACCACCATTTACTGGCAAGAAAAAAATGTAGAAGAGTTCATTTGGGTAGTGTTAAAGTAATTAAACAAGCAAGTCTTTAGACTGAGGTGGCTCTAATGCCTTGGCGGCCTACATAAGCAAACCAAAACCTAAGTCAGGATAAAATTCCTGTAAATGTCTCAAGGTTAACAAATCCAAACCAACCTAAGAATAATCAATCACAAGTCAACTAGGCTTTCCCAAATAAGGCAATAACTTAAGCTACAGCCAATCAAATAATTTCCTTGCACTGCTTTCACATCTGCTCTTTAAAAGCCTTTCCCCTTCTGCAGAGGAAAGTCTGGCACTGCCCAGTTAGAATGGATGTCTGCTCATGTGAACCCTTGTAAAATTTAATGTGTTTCAGTTTATCTTTTAACAGTTCAAAACCAAAAAATGTCTACAATTTTATTCAAAACCAATGGTTTTTATGCAGGTTAATTGTACTAGTGATTAATATTCACCACCAGCTATTGGATGTTGGCTCTGTATCAAGCCTATACATGGATAGACAGATGTACAATATCTGATTTCATCCCCTTAATAATCACATGAGTAGATATCACTATGTCCATTTTACCTTAATAAACATGCCCAAGATCTCACAGCTATGAAGTCAAAGAGCCCTTTCTTTACCACATGACTCTCCTGCTATACTCTCAAGAGAATTTCAATGCTTTATACCACGCAATCTTTACAAACAAGGGTTCAATAGGAAAGAGTGGTTAAAAACCATATCTTTTTAATTGTTCCCTCTCTTCTCAACCTTCATCTCCCAATCAACTAACTGATCTTTAAAAGGAATAGACAAAAAGGAAGGCAAGGCACAGCAACTCAAGAAAGTGAATGGGTCAAAGTTACCAAATTCTATAATGGTTCTTTTGCCCTCCTCAATTCTATGGGATCTCCTTACTTTCTATGTTCTTTTCCTAATTCTCTTCGTTATACTTTTCACTCTGTGGATCTCACTAAGTCCATGACAATAGGATGCCTAGAAATATAAGATCAAGGATACAGAACTTAGCCAACAGCTATAACAGCTCTGCTTTTAAAATAGTCAATGAACTATGCATATATGAAAAGTATGTAGTTACATAATGGTAATAAACAATATGTTTATATGAAATACCAAAATTCAACTTCATTAAAAATTTTGTATTCTAAGAGGCAGTGTCTTATTCTGAGAAGTACTAATGCTTTGAAGTCCTTACTGTGTGTGACCTTGGGCAAATGAGACAGCATCTCTGAGCCTCAGTTTTATATTTATAAAATGGGGCTAAGAATGCATATCTTTAGAGCTGTTTTGAGGACTTAATGAAATAATAAATATATGTAAAGCATTTAGCACATTCCTTGGCACCATGATGAGGTTCAATAAATGGTGGTGGTTGTTACTACCATATAGCTTGGGAAATTTATGCTCTCAATTAAATACACTATGTTACCTGATGACAAACCATTAAACCAGAAACATGTGGTCCTTGAATCCCAAAGAGAGATCTAAGGGACACCTGGAAAGTCTACTAAAACTATTTCAGGTACAGCGAAGATCACAGGGATCAGAGAACAAGAGCCATAAGGTAAGAGGATCACAACAGAACTTCTAAGGACAATACAAAAGCAGAATTATTCATTTCACCAACCCTAGGTAAAAGTCTATAAGCAAAGTTTACCCTTGGTGCTGCTTTCAGAGTCCATCCCAAGAACCCAATGTCCCAAAGCAAATAACCCAAGGCTCCAAACTAAAATATATCTGAGCTAGAAGTTCTAAAATGTTTCCTACCTCCCTTCTCTCATCCTTTGTTCCATTACCCTAGCACTCTGTTCCAAACTAATCATCGATAAATTTAATTAGAAAAATCACTGCTAAGGGTGGGAGCTAGCTACTAGTTTGGTAAGTATTCTGTCTCCTCATGCCTTGCCTAGATAAAAGGCATGTCTTCATGATTTTTTTGGCATCGCAGAAGGCTAGGGAGAATTTTTATTTACCTTACCTTTGGAGGTGGGCTATTCTGACCAACACAGTTTCTACCATACATACTAAAATAAAAATACATATTAAAATAAAGAATCCAGGCATGAGATAATTTTAAGTTTAAACAGTAATCTATTGCAATTACAATGTATACCCTAGACTTCAGTAAAAATGAAAATAAAGTGTCCCAAATAATTGTTCCTGCTATAATAGTTTTTAAACTATTGGTATCCTGCCAAAATACCTTTAAATATTAAACTTGAGTAGACTAAATTTTCTATTCTGGTGAACTATACTATATGTATCTCAAACATTAAACGTGAATATTCCTAACAGATGTTTCTGATTAGCTTCTGAGCAACACTACCACAGGTTATATTATGGATACTTCAGAGAAATTTGCCTTCACTGTGAGATTTGTTTTTACACTGTTTCATTTAGTAAATCTTCATCTCTGAATAATTACGGAAGTAATCTGTACCAAGAAATGGGAAGAAAAGAGCATAACATTTAAAAATTCCTGAATGAGTTAAATGTACGATCATCTGCCTTTCTATAATCTTTGAGTAATTTGAAATTAATTATAACAAGTTTTCACAATTCTCAATTTTTATCCACTATATACAGACATGTATTACTAACATTATGGAACACTAAATCAGAGCATTTCACAAATTACTACATATTACTCTCAGATGCAATTTCTGAAGTTTTGCCAACAATCTGGAACAGAACATGGTCTTTTCAAACCAGATGCACATTATTTCCTCACTTTATGAAATGTTACTACAAAGTTGTGTTTCAATAAATGTATTACAAAATGAATCACATTTTCAATGACTAGAACAATAGTTCACAACCACCTGTGCAAACATAAGTGACCAGCTAGACCTAGTGTTAAAAGGAAAATGAAGATTTATTACAATGAGTAAGAAAGAGAATCCCATGTCCAACCCACCAAGCCTATCTGCCAAAAAGGTTATCTCTGTGACCTTGCGTAGGACAAAGAATCACGAAAGCACTCAATTTCTCCTAACTGCCCAATTCCCTATCCTTTGACCAGCAGCATGCTGAGAAACAGTGTGGCACAGAGAATATGATATGGACTCAGGACAAGGAAAAGGATACAGAGCAAGAACACAACCTAACTGAATTTACTATGCTTAGCCAACTTTTATCTTAGGTTTGAAAAATAGGAGATTGTCTTATTCATCTGTATATCTCTACAGCCTATGATACTAGCATCACAGATGTTAAGTAATTAAGTGATATATTTAAAAAATCTGGCTATAACATAGCTTGCTGTATCAAACTTTGAAAGAACCTCAAAGTTTTACATAAACTGTGGTGTTTAATTATGTCTCTCTATAGAAACAGCAATGCCCCCCATCCTATTCCAGCCTCAGATCCCTCCCAAATATTAGTTTTGACACTAGAGTATCTATGCGATCCATAATATATCCATCAATAATAACTAACCGTCAACAATAAACGTCTCCTAGCTGGTGTCTTAGTATTTAATCCTCCTAATCCATAGTAAAGTGACAGACATGACTTCCTAATGCATCACTTTCATCATACCACTCTTATTTAAATACCTACAGTAGGTCCTTATTGCCTATTGAAAATCCACAGCTGCAGCTCCGTCAAACAATTCTATATTTATCCCACCTCATCCCACATTACTCCTTAAAACAACCCTGTTTCAACCATGTTCCCCTGGCTTCGCACAACTGCCTCCACAACTCTGTTTTTTTCCATCCATGTAACTTCTCATTTCTTCTTCTGAAGTTCACAGCCACCATCAGCAGTAGATATTCAAAGATGGCATAGTCTCTGACTTTTGCCAGAGATGAAACTAGCAAAAATGACTTTAATTCAAGAATAATTAGCATTAAACAATAAATACTGATGAAAAACACAGTAAGAGCTCACAGAATGCACATTCAGCATTGTCTGAGGGAGTTTCATGGAAAAAGTAGACCAGAAAAGGTAGAATTCAGAAAAGAACTACAAAGGGCATTTCAGAAAGAAGAAACAATATGAAAAAAGAATAGCTATAGAAACAAGTATTATATTGTATTCTGTACAGAAGCAGTAAGAAGAGAACTTTAACAGACAAGAAAGGAACAAATTATAGATGGCCTTAAATAGTGGGCCAAAGAACCTGGATTTGACAGATAATTTGTATGAATATTCAATCCATTCATTCATTGGAGAAAGACTGGCCAAGTAAACCTATTATAGGTTCATAAAGAATTTTCAAAAAGAGGCATTTTAACCAAAAACAAGATGAAAGAGAGAGAGAACAAAAAAAAGCAAGGGAAAAGACCTCCCAGATTATCTGTAGTAACTGAGTCACAAAAAGACAGGAGTCCAGAAATGGGTAATGGCAGTGAAGCTGCAAAGAAAGGGATAATTCTAAAACTTATCTGAATGACTGAGAAGAACGTACAGAAGACTACATAGAGCAGAAAAGGAAAAGAGAGAATAAAGGCAAAAATACTTTACTTGGGGAGACAGTATAACAAAGAGTACTTAAGATAGTCACTCTGGATTCATTCTACCAACATATGATTAGGGGGAAAAATTCTGCAGAGGTCTTTCATATTTCTACATATTTTATAAGAGAAGCACTCACCCTTTGTTCTAGACTATCTTTCAAGTATGTCTGTATACAATGAACAACTGTGGAAGATACAGTTTTTTGCTCGAGCAAAAAGGCATGCTTACTGCCCATTATAAAAGATTTTGGTTCCCCAGGCTCAGAGTTCTTCTCCTATCATGCCACATACTATGTTTGCATGTGTCACCTGGCCCTCTTCATTTCACCCTAGGAGAATTGGGGCTCAAGGAACTATCACAAAACAATGATGATATTCTGTCTACTGCTGTCGCTGTTGAGTAATAGTCTTTTGTCTCTGACCAGAAATCTCATGTCTTCTACCAGCATCCATGACACTATGGATAGTTTCATAAACAAGTTGGTCTGCAAGTAGACACTCAGACACTTTATAATTCTTGACAATATTCCATTTATCAGGAGTATGCTCATGTGGCATTTAATTAATTTCAAGCCACAGTTTACTATAAAATGAAAATAACAATAGTATCTACTTCATAGGTTATCACGTTATATACTTCACAGGTTATCATGTTACGTAAGAAAATCCATATAAATAAATTTGCATAATGCTTGACAACAAATATCAATCATTATTATATGCACGCAATATGTTGTAAACACACATCTGCATAATATAAAAGTATAGCTTATATACATACACATATGGTTTGCCACTTGCTCAACAGTTATACAGATTAATAAAAAATGTAAACTACTAAAGTGGCAATGATAGAAACACTTTTACAGAATTTTCTTTAAAATATAAACTAAAAGTGTGTGTGCATGCATATGTGTAAATGTGTTTTAAAATCTCCTATGTCTAAGAAAATGTAATCATATGACAGATTCCATTATAGTACTATGCACGTGTAATACCTCTTTAATGGTCATTAAAATAAAGTTCCTGGATGGCTTAATATATAAATTTAGTATTAACATATATTATTAAACTAAGTTAAAATTTTCAGTGTACTAATAATATATGTAATTTTTTCAAGTATTAGTTTTCTGAAAATATGAAAGAAAAAGGGCACATTAAACATGAATCTAAATCACTTCTTACATTTCCCAAAGAGCCTTCATAAGATACAGCCGACGTTAGCTGCCATCCTATGATAAAATTAACTCATCCAAGTAGCAGACGTCTTAACAATGATATTAATTACCATGTTATATTCATTGACTGCATTAGGAAAGACATAATTCACAAGACTACAGAAGGATAAAGCCAAGGAATACTTTGTGATGCATGAAATCTTAAAGTTGGTGAAATTTAAACTGCACCTACTAAGACTAGTTAAAACCTCAGCAAAATGGCAATATACACTATACAGACTCATCATGTTTTCTTTTCCAAAAGCAGTTTATCTTCCATACAAAAAATGTCAATGGAACATGAAAGATGTAAAAAGACAGTATTTTTAATAAAAATTAAGTTGCACTTAAAATGACAACATGTAAGATTTTACATATATTACATATTCCTTCTCCAAGATAAGAAGATGTAGCAGGAACAAGGTCTTCTAGGATCCAATTCTCAGATTTGAATTATTCCTTTCAACTAAGGAATTTCTCTGTACCTTAGTTTTCTCATGTGCAAATAGGAATAATTGTACTCTACCTAACAAGAATAAAAATGAAAAGGAAAAAAATTTTTAAGTAAAGAACTAACATGTAAGTTTCTTTCCCTTCCTAAAAGCTAAAAGAATACAGTGGAATATTATTCAGCACTAAAAAGAAATGAGCTATCAAGCTAGACACAATAAGATAGGGTGGAACCTGAAATGCATATTACTAAGTGAAAGAAACCAATCTGAAAAGGCTACACACTGTATGATTCCAACTATATGACATTCTAGAAAGGCAAAGAGACTGTATAAACATCAGTGGTTGCCAATGATTTGTGGGGAGGAAGGGATAGATAGGTAGAACACAGGGGATTTTTAGGGCAATGAAACTACTTTGTATGATACTATAATGATGGACACACATCATTATAAATTCGTCAAAAGCCATAGAAAGAACAACACCAACAGTAAACCCTAAGTAAACTATGGACTTTGGCTGACAATGATGTGTGAATGTAGGTCCTTCAATTGAAACAATTTCACCACTCCAGTGGAGGATGTTGGTAATGAGGAAGACGTGGCGGGGCGGTGGAGGGAAGGAGTAGGGAGGGTAATACTGGACCTCTCCACACCTTCTGCTCAACTTTGCTGTGAACCTAAAATTGGTCTAAAAGCCAAAGCCTATTAATGTAAACAACAAACAAACAAAAAACACTAAAATAAATAATAACTTATACACTGTAAAGATACATATTATATAACTTTGGAAATCCTGAATTCCTAAGATTAGCAAAAACGTAACAAGATAATTCAAATATCCAATTAGGTTGCTTTCCAAATAATAAGATTTTTGTATATATGTAGACAAAGCCTAAAGCCCTGTGAACGCCCATATATGTTATAAGTGTTTAGGTGGATAAGCTATTTCCTATTGAAAATAAAAACAAACTGTTATCTCATAATTTAAAAACATCATTTCACTCCTGTAAGATAATTATTAAGTCAAGAATTATTAGTAATTACATATTTTAGTGAGGGATTTTTAACAATTATTAAGAAGACTTAGGGAAGGAAGCAAGTTATAGTATGGATTAAAGTGAAATTCCATTATAAATAAACAAACTCAAGAAATTAAGATGCAAAGATTAATAATGGCAAGTTTTTTTCATGGCTTCACAAAACCCAGTTCTTTTTTCCCCTCTTCTCATTTACTCAGGCCTACTCTAGTTCCTCAAATGTCTCAACTAGAGATCTGTAAGGGTCCATCTCGTGCCCTACAAGCTCAGTGATTATTAAATACTACTACTACTGTATGCTCAATTGAGTAAATTATTGTTCATTCAAGTTCATAGTCAGTAGTTCCAAAGTGAATGCTTGTACATAAAACAGAGTCCTGAGTAGAGGTCACAGCTTTCTATGTTTATAGCTTCTCCACACAATTAATCTTGCAGCTGCACTTGATTAGTTTTTGACATGAATGCACTGTCTCAGAAAGGTCAATACAAGGAGGTTTCCATCCTCTTGACATTCCCTCTAAAATCCGCTATTCAGAAACATTAAACCACTTGTAATAGCATTGCCCAAGGAGTTCCCAGTGTCTGGGCTCTAAGAAAGTTCTCTATTGGGAGTGTTGCATGCTTTAGACTGCAAAAGGTATCTGAACATGTCCCTTTCTTCATGAATAGCTTTTTGAAAAAACAAAAGTTCACTATCAAGCAACAGCCCAAATATCCAATGATGATGTCATACCATTTCAGCAAAAACAGAGCTAAGATTTGAGGTTAAATTCCTCTCCCCCAAAATATAAATTAGTAATTTGTCTTCATTAAAACAGAAATCATGATAAAGGATCAAGCATACCAACAATTATGTTAATATACCAAAGACATGGATGAATGTAAGAAAAGTGATACATGAATATGAAGTCATTCAAAGTACTGAATTATGATTTAATTTTCCCGAAAGGTGGTTCCTATAGTCTTTCATTTTTTTCCAAATATAGGAAAAAAGAAAACATACAGTTCAAGCAATGTGCATGTATGTGTGTGTATATGTGTGTGTGTGTGTGTGTGTGCGCGTATATAAAATACACCATAGCTTGTATAACTTGATGTTTTTATCAAGACAAAAATGGTGGCAGAAAAGTATCACACTACAGGGTAACAGTTAAAATGGGGGGAAATGTTTTTAAAAATTATATATATATATATATATATATATATGTGTGTGTATATATATACACGCACACACATACACACACAGAGGCAATTATAGAGGGAAAACATACATCTTGCAAGTATATTCCTCTCAAAAAATTAGCCTGTTTGTAAAGAGGCATAACTGCACACTGGTATGTAAGATATACCTAATTGTAGAAAAAAGCTTATTACTATGATTAAGGATTGATAGCTTGAAAATACTTCTATGGTTAAAAAATAAGCTAATAAAAAATTATAACTTCATTTTTACAAAGTAAATAAAAACAATTTCACGCCCAAGTCACCATCTTTATCTTTGTTGTCAAATATGGCATACCTTTATGTGATCCTCATCAATTTATAATGTCCTTGCTTAGTGCCGTTAGTTCAGTATCTATAAAAATTGCCATATGCCTTCCATTTCACTGGTGTTAGCTTTTAGTGGAAACTTAACCAACTAGGAGAGGAACACTACCACAGACTTGACAAATTATAACAACTGATAATTAACACTCTTAGACTAACAAGATGATGTAGTTATAAGGATTTCTAACGCTGTTATTAACTTGCGATTAACTTTTGGGACACGGGGTTGTAGGTAAGAATAATTACTCCCGTAAAAGAATTTATTCAGAAGATACATATAGGTACTATTCAAAATCCAGCCAATAAAATTAAATGCTTTGGAAATGCCGAAACAATTACTGGGAATCTCAAGAAAAACACTTACTTGAAAACTTCTTGGACAATTTTAGTTTGCAATCAATAAGAAGAATCTAATTTAAGCTCACAAGAGACATACTGATCTAAAGTCATATAGAAAACATCAAGTTTAACTCAGGTTGAATTCTAGTGCCTTTCATGACTATTTTAATTCTATAGTTACTATAGCATCAGGCAAAACATTCATATAAGTTAAAACTAGAAATTATAATTCACAGGGCCATCCTAAGAGTTTATTATTTTTCTTCTATCCTGTATATGAAGTAAGCCACTTCTAATTTATTACAAAATGACCAAAAATCTTAGCTTATCAAAACCTTTCTTCTAACATATTATGTCTCCACTTAAATCTTTTATATTTCCTATCCTCAAGTACTGTAAATTCCATTTATAAAGATGGCTTAAGACAGATTAGATACACTTAATAAAAGATGGAATTTCTGAAAAAGAATACATCTTCACTATCTCCCCCAAAATGGAAGTTAAAATCTTCATTTGAATTTTCTTCCCAAATTTTGAATCTTTGATTAAGGAAAATGGGAATAAGAGCTAAAGAAAGATAAAAGTTGGGAAAGTAAAATATTCTCAAAGATGTCACTCTGTGGTTAAATAATCATCATGACTTAAATTGAATGCAAATCTTAGTGCTTATCTAGGATTTATTTCTATTTCCCTTCCCAATAATTTATCTTTAGTTGAAGAGCTTTCCTGTTTTCTCAGTATTGGCTATTCATTTGATTCTCTTACGATTGATCCTAGAGGGAACTGTGCTTAAAAATGAGTAGTAGCAAAAATTTTAATGCTGATGTTAACTTCCTTTATATTAAACACCTGTATCTACCCAAGGTCTTTGAAATGACAATGCTTGGACATGGCAATGAAAAGCAGAATCTCCAGATGTGTATTTGTAAATCTACAAGAAATTACTAATAAAGATTTAAGCTTGTATATTCCAGGGCAATTTGAGACCTTTCCAAATTCTGATCTCAACCTTTAAAAGTTTGTTTTTAAGTTGATTTGGGGGGAAATATCAATACCACTATATGTTATATCCAATATAAACTTTGGAGAACAAGCCTTAGAATCTAAAGACCTTAAAAATACTTTTTATAGGGTAAAAGTATTGTGGCAAGAAGACGATGAACTGAGGGCCACACATAAAATAACAAAGGGACCTGGTAAGAAATGAATGTGAGAGTAGCTCCTAGAAAGCTTATGCTCTGAGCGCACCTATAAGCCATCCATTGATATATACCAAAAATGAACATTCACTTCATTCATTTTCTGAATGAAACACATCTTTCCCTATCCCTAGCCCACAACTGTGGTGACTACTTACTCCTCAGAATATTTGTAGAAGAAAACTCAGTAACAGTAGAGAATGTTTTTCCCACTGCCAACCATCCGTAACTCTAAAGATTCTGGGATAGCATTAAGGCTGGTTCTGGAAAAACGTAGGCTTGAAATTCATAAATTCTGATTTTAACTAAATAAATGTTAATAACACATGAAGTGTCTGAGCTAGGCTTCTAAATCAGAGCATAAAAAATCTTCTTCGAAGGCTTAGATGCTCCCTTCTCTTTACCCATGGCACTTTGTATGTACCTCCATTATAGTACCAAACATATTTAAATTATGAACCTCTTGTAAAGAAAGAAAATCTCCAGTGCCCAGCAAAGTAAAAAGAGACATTCAAATTTTTTGGAATGAATTTATAAAACATCAGTCAGATGTTCTTAATTTTTAAGCATCTGTTTAAAGTTGTTTCCATTACTTTTACTTGTCCCCATCATGTGGTAAAGTGCCTGAACATGGTAGGGGTTCAATCATCATTTACTCATTCATTGAAGAACAAAAAGAAAGGAAGAGAAAGAGAGGGGGAGGGCAGAAAAACTAGAAAAAAGGAAGAAAGGAAGGAAGGGAGGGAGGGAGGCAGGGAGGGATGGAGCAAAGAAGGAAAAGAAGGAATAAAGGAAGGGAAAGAATAAAAGGAAGGACCAAACTAACCAAACTCAGGCGTTAGCTGTTTTAAACTAGGAGAGTAACTTGCTTTGTTGTTTTTGTTTTGTTCTGTTCTGTTTTTCTCTAGGACACTCTAATGCATTTCAAGGGTTTCCAGGGTTTCTGCTCTAGTATGCCTCCTCCTAAATAAATTTAGATTGAAAAGATGTATCCTAATAAAAATGTATTAGGACAAGATAAAAATAGATTCTGAGATAGAATTAATTTATGCTTTGTCAACTTTCTTCTCTGATAACATACAAATTTTAAGAACCACTTTATAACTTTTTCATTCTAAAAAGCATTGTATTTATGTGACACCCTTGATAAAAGGATTTGCAAGAAATGCTTCAAATAACTAAATATGAAAATAAAATTTAAGCTTAGACTCATGCCAGCCTAAGTGACAGTTTTTTTACTAAGCCACACATAAAACCACATTGGCCACAAATAAACCATGAAAATAATGAAAAACTACTAATTTGAACAGAACTGTTAAGTACCATGATAAAGGAATATTTCTTATCAATAGCAGAAATTTAGCAAATTTCACTTGCTAATTCAGAAAAAGATCTGTATCTAATGTCAAATTACAGGTTACCATCTCCTTTCTTGATTCTGATATAGGAATAAAGTGTTTATTATTTTATGAGACAACACAAAGGAATTTAGTGTATATTTCCTTTTATACTACTTAACAATACTCTGTATAAGAGTCAGGTATGTTTTATCGTTTACGCTGAATTGGAATTTCTTGCATTAAATTAGAAGAATACATAACCATGCAGCTATTGCACTTTCTTTTTATATCAGGAATTTCTAAAAAGAGGAAAACGATCTAATTTTGCTTGCCTGAAGATAAAAAGAGCCTAAACCTGAAAAATACTTTATTTCCTTTTTTTTGCTGCCATATATAAGGCTCATGTTTTTAACTTAGAGAAATATAACCATGCTCTATCAATATCTCCTCAATGCTCCAAATCTTTAATTTATAAACACCAATATTTAATATTAGATAATATGTGTTCCAAAAATATATATCTATTCATAAAGTAATTTTAATTCCTTTTTGGGAAGCAATTTTTTAAAAATTCTGAGTGTTTTATAAAGCCCACTAAAAGTATATACTATATTATCCCACTTGTGGGATTATGCATTAAAGTCTAAAAGTTCAGGTTTCACTGAAAATTTCACTCAATCTGGGCTTTGTCTTATCAGAAAGTCAGGAAATACTGAATAAGTGGCCAGATTGTGCACAATTATATTTGGAATCTACTTCCTGACAACTCTGAAAAGATCTTCCTGTAAAACTAAGCCTCAATTTCAGGTTCCCCGCACCAAACTCCATAAAAATAATGGTCCCAACTATGCACAAAAGAAAAAGAAAACATTCTAATAGCCGGGCATTTAAATCTGATATAGTCAAATTACAACAACTTTTTGGATAGAAAGACTAGCATATCCTAAAATAATCAAACTTACAGTGGATTTTAGTGACTTTATCATTCTTATAAATTTTATTTCCTCAGCATTTGTGCCTAATTAACCAAGTTAACTATAGTGAAAAAAAGTCTATTAAATGATAGCTAATACAACCGTCGTTTTTAAGTATACCAAAAGTTAGAATATGAATGTATTTACCTGTAATATTTTATCAAATATTTAACTTAATTTTTTAATATTTCACCATTGCAAAGGTTGATAAAAGTTATACATCACTTTTGAGTGCAAAATCCCAAAATATTTCCCAACAAAACTCACAAATATTATTTTTACATGACTTTTATTTTCCCAACTAAAATTATGAAGGAAGACTTTAAAAACTGGTTTGTTCTCTTTAATATGTTAGCCAACAGAGTGGTATCATTCCATACATTATAACTGCTGTAAAACAGTCTTGCCCAGATACTGAAAATTGTTTTAAAATGCTACCATAATAAAATCAAGCAAATGCCATATTTTTTAAATGTCTCAAATTTTACTCATTGTTATTAACATGGAACATCAACAATGGGAGGCAGAGTCCAAGAAGCTGCAGGCTGAAAATAACAGCCACACAAAATAATTTTCACTGGTATGCAGTGAGGAAATGACTTTTTCAATCAAACTGATTGAAACTGATTGATATTTACCATTCTTTGCAGCATCATATTCCACAAAAGAAGAGAAGGAAGACAGGGGAGAAGGAGGAGAAAAAGAAAGACATTTCACAGTAAATAAATTGCCTAAATGTGGCTAGTGGGATTTGCATTTGCTATCTTGCAAAGAAAACTCATGTTTCTGAGGTAAAACATTCTAAGTTAAAAAAAAATACAGACTTTAATACACTGCCTTCAAATAACACACAACTAAGACTTAATTAAAAGGCATACTTTGTTTCTAAAAAATAAAATGTACACTGCTTATATGGTTTTAAAGGGTAGAAAAATAGAATCCAACATTCGTTAAATGGCATATGCATGCACCACTTTAGTAAGATGATGTAATTCATCTATTTATGTTATACAAAAGCTAAAATTATCACAGAGCATCAGGAAATAAGCAAGATACCTAATAATTTTCTAAAATAACAATACCACATCACATGTGACTTGTTATATATTGTAGATCCTTCAAGGCTGAAAGAGGGACACATTTGTTCACAGCTAACTGTCATCGACTTCAAGGAGAGCTCTATGTACAGCAGGTTAGGTTTTCCTTTCTTTACTTCCATACTTACAGCAACCAGTGACTTCAAAGAGAATTCTGGAGGATTGACAGAGGATGTGAAGGACAACAGGAACCTTGCTGAATGTAGTAGATTACAAATACAAGGCAATCATTTTCAGTAGAGTTTTATGGTTGCTTTAATTTGTATATATGTTATGATTTTCAAATTTTCTACTATACATAAATATACTGATATTATTATTGGTATTGGTATTATTATTTATTATTGGTATTGGTATTACTATTCTTTCAGAAAGTAGAACTATGAGATATTGACAATAATAACATAATGGAAAAGAATCTGAAAAAGAATATATATATATACACAAATATATATATATATATATAAAAATAACTGAATCCTTTTGTTGTACACCAGAAACTAACACAAAACTGTAAGCCAACTATACTTCAATTAAAAAAAAAAAAAAAAGAACTATAAAATGTAAAGGAAACTAAAGTAGAAAGTAAATAGTTCCAAAGAAGACTTGGTATACTGTAATAGGAGAAAAATTTTAAAGTCTTTGTCTATTAAAAGATTTGAGAGATTCTTTTTTTAAATTTGCAGAATGATAGGTAGCTGGACTACAGTATTGCAGACTTCAGCATAGCAGACAGTGCTTTGTAAGTCCAACCACAGCTGCTAGTTGTCCTATGGCAGTATTTTGTTGATTTTAAGAATATGTGCAAGAAACAGTAGCTTTCCCAACATGTCACTCAATGAAGAGCTACATCTTTTTTTTTTAACTTGAGCAGAGAAAATGTTGCCTTTTGTGTGAAGCCAAAACAGCTTCCTTTTTCATTAAATCCAATGGAAGTAAAAATCATTAAAAGGCTTAAAATTCGCAATTATTTTAAATGAGTTTAGATGATTCAAACCAGACATTTTATAAAGATTTTAAAGAATAAGCATGAATATCATAATTTGAACATTACTACATTAACCTTCCCTGGCCATAAGTGAAAAAAGCAAAATTAACAAGACTACGTCTTACCACAAAAATATTTTATTTTCCACAGCAATGCTTGAATACATGTAAACTGAACAGAAATTTATTGGATATCTACTATACCCTAGCATGATCCTAGGCCCAGTAAAAATTCAAAACACATGTAATATATAATCTCCTCATTAGTGAACACTAAGACATGTATGTGAACCAGCTAAAGAAAAATAAGAGAAAACTGAGTTCTTAATTCTTTTTTTGATTATACAATGAAAAGAAAATTCACTCTTAATGTCATAACCACAAAATTAAAAGCTTAACATTTATTCCCTGGGTACTTAGTGTGGCAATTAACTAACAGTTATTTCCACACCTTCCCCCCAAAAAGGGTTCATTTCCAATTCTTAGTACCAAACTAAAATAATTTTGGTATCTGGAATCTCATTAACATTTAGCTCTATGGAAAAATAAATGGGAAAATTAACCGAAAATAACTTAAAAAAATAGATAAATTACAAGGCAAGTGGATAAAAATTAATAGAGTCTAACCTATTGATATTTAATGATCCATAGCTTAATCTCAGAAAAACTACAGGCAAAGTGATCTTATACATTTCTCTTACAATTTTCAGATACCTAAATGCTTCTCAAGTCAGATCTCACTACTACTGTCCTAGTTTAGGATCACCTAGACATAAGCTCCTCAAGAGCAGGTACCATGTTATTATCTCCATGGTTATACATCACCCAATCCTAACTTAATAATAGACTATAATATTTGGTGCCATATTGGTACTAATATGTCAACTGATTTTTATAAAGCAATAAACTGAAACAAGACAGTTTAAATGAGAATAAATCATAAAATAAATTCACATCACTATATCAAATTACATGGGATAAAACTTATCTTATAAGTAATATGATGACTAATGTCTTCAAATAGCACACACACTACAAAAAAAAAAAAAAATACATGGTTTCTTGAAAACTCTTATATTCACGCATATTTACCTAATTAGCAATGCCTTCATCTACAGGTTAAAAAACAAGTATGTGTAAGAAAGGTATACTTCTCTTTAAAGAAATGATATATTTCTGATGTTTGCCTAGATATAAAATATTTAAGTATATAATTTCAGTTATATTCCCATTGGCTTATAGTACAAAGACAAAAGATATGGTCTTCTGAGTATAAATTTGCTTTCAAAATTTATCTTAAAAAATACTGGAACTGGTACCAGAGATGGCTTTAATAGAGATGGAAAGTATACATAAACCAAATATTATGAAAGGAATAGAAAAAAGTGGTTATGCAGCACCCAAGAAAAAGCTCCAGGCCCAGATGGTTTCTCAGGAGAATTCTAGGGTGCTTTTTTTTTTTTTAATAGATCTTTATTGGAGTATAACTGTTTCACAATACCGTGTTAGTTTCTGTTGCACAACAAAGTGAATCAGCCATATGCATACACATGTCTCCATATCCCCTCCCTCTTGAGCCTCCCTCCCATCCTCCCTATCCCACCCCTCTAGGTCATCGCAAAGCACCAAGCTGATCTCCCTATGCTATGCTGCTGCTTCCTACCAGCCAACTATTTTACATTCAGTAGCATATATATGTCGATGCTACTCTCACTTCGCCCCAGCTTCGCCCTCCCACCCCATGTCATCAAGTCCATTCTCTACGTCTACCTCTTTATTCCTGCAACTAGGTTCATCAGTACCATCTTTTTTTTTTTAGATTCCATATATATGCGTTAGCCTACGGTATTTGTTTTTCTCTTTCTGACTTACTTCACTCTGTATGACAGACTCTAGGGTAACAGAAATAAAAACAAAAATAAACAAATGGGACTTAATTAAACTTAAAAGCTTTTGCACAGCAAAGGAAACCATAAACAAGACAAAAAGACAACCCTCAGAATGGGAGAAAATATTTGCAAATGAAACAACAGAAAAAGGATTAATCTAGTGTACTTTAAAAACTGTAAACACCCAATGATACTTGAAACCACTCCAAAAACATAAGAAAAATTTCCAAGTTATTTCTGTAAAGTGAGTACAACACTGATTGGAAGACCTAAAAACAACTTCAAAAACAAATTACAGAACATCTCATTTATTAACATTGCTGCAAAAATCACAAATAATAGACTCTCACAGCAATTTTAAAAATCATATATCATGACTGTAGTGGTTTTAAAATAGATTGCACAAAGTCTGTGCATTCCTCCCTTCTGAAGGTAGAGCCTAATTCCCCTCCTAAGTGTTGGCAGTACTTAGTGACCCACTTCTAACAAGCAGAATGTGGTAGCAGTGATGCTACGTGGCTTATAAAATTAGGACACAAAAGACACTGTGGCTTCCTCCTTGCTTTCTCTCAGAACATTCAAGGGTTAAGGTACCCTTTTTTGTAAATCTCTGAAATTCCAAAAGATTTCTAAGTATTGGGATGTGATGGTCTAAGTGTCAGTTTCAAGTTTTCCAATTACTAAAATACCATCAAAAAAGAAAAAAACTAAGAAAAAGTTTGCTTGATTCTTGTTCAAAATACACATTTCCCCCACCCCACCCCATTCTCTCTCTCACCTAATACCACCACTGCCACTAGTTCTCTTTTAACCAGATGTTTTTCTATTTTCCATGGCATTATCTATAATAATCCTCAAAGACAGCAGTCAAAGATAAACCGGAATTAGGCAGTGACAGTACTTCTCAAAGACAGTGATTATGTTTATCAGAAGTTGGAAGAGCTTTGAAGTCTAGAGAATATCTGTAAACAAACAAGAAAGAATTTGAGGGGTAAATCAATTTTGGCCCTATCTGACAAGGTTACAAAATAAAGCAAATGAGATTTTTGTAACATAGCTCTCTTAGGAATCAGTAGATTCAAAAGTATTAAAATAGCAGTTCCTTGTTCCACATGATTGAATTAAAAAGAAAATCTGGATCTGCCGCTCTGTCTTTGGCCTTTCAAAATGACTTTTTTAATCCTATTTTAATAGCAGTTTCAGAATGCATACTTCCCAGTCCTATAAATATTTTTATCAAACAAACTTTATCAGAGGGATGCTGCCCACTGAGATATTCTATCTACCATCCCCATCACTATCCAAACTCTTAATGTGTTTATAATGATTACTATGTGGCTGGGAATGCTTGGGATTCCTAGAAGGGAAGCATGAGAAAGGTCATGAGTACAGCTGGTATATGATAGGTAATAATCCTATGCATGGGACTGGTTAAGCCTTTAAAAAGTAGGACACCATCTAATAAGACTTTTTTAACAATAACATTTTTCTACTTTATGCAACCATGGAAAGAATATATTGCACTGGAAAAATGTACATTTTTATATAATTCAAAGAATGACAAAGATAGTTTGTGACCTCTGAGAACTTATGAAGCTAATGAGATAATATACAGAAAAAATTTAAAAGCAATACAAAATTAAGGAAAAGAGACTAGCGTGGAATAGAATACTTAGGGGAAAATGTATACAGAAAAATTAAACTCAAGCAAGAAGGCATATAAAATACATGTGTGTATAATTTTAACTGTAGAGTTTGCATTTGCATTAGAATTTATTTTAGGTTGTAGTAGCTTCTGCAGCAAATTTATATTCATAATATAGTCTTCATAGGATGCTCATGAGATTAGTTTGAATTCCCTGGGCAAACTACAGGAGGCATCAGAAGACAGTACTGAAGAAAAATATTTTAAAGACGGGGGAATAGCAGAGGGTTGCAGTTAACTGAGACTCAAAACTGGCCATAAAAATATTTCGCAAAATTAATAATTTGCCTTCTCAAGCAGCTGACCATGGCTGGGAAAAAAAATACCATTAAGTAAGACTTGACTTCTTTGAATATGAATGTTTGAAACTTTTTCAATAAAGATATTCCCGTCATGAATTTACAGGGTAAATCAGTGTCCAATGTCAAATAATGGATTGTTAGTCAATCTAAAACAGTAAATCCTTACCACGGGACATCAAGATTCTGTGGAGGCAAACCACGGAAGTAGAAGATACAGTCTTGCCCTGGAGAGTTTACTGTCCCCTAGTTTAAAAAACCAAATAAGACTAGAAATTTTAAAAAGAAAAGATAAAAAGAATCTATTAAGTTTCATTAACTTAATAGTTTTGGAAGTGTGCTATCATACTATCTCATTTTTCACCATTCATCTTCTAAAGCCTCAAGCTTAGTATAAATTATAGAAATATAAATATTAACAAAAGTGATTTGATTCTCCAGCATGAACATAACAAGCTTGATTCACATTTGAACAGTAAAAATAAATATTAAGGTTACAGAGAGAAGTTTTCTAGGATGCCAAGAAACTACCATTGTTACCATTTCTCATTTCTTCAGTGAAATCTCTGACTATAGCCTGTATTCTTTGTAAACTGCCAATAAAAGTCACAAATCAGAGGAACAATTCAAGAAACCTAACAAGCAGTTTAAATTTAAAGAGAAGGGTGAAAATAGTGACTTTTTAAAAACTTGTTTAAAAAGGCCAAAGATTATGTGCCAGTGTTGGCAAAGGTGTGAGACAAAGAACATTCCCATAATGTGTGCTGGTGTATAGAGTAGTCCTAACCCTTGACCCAGCAATTCTTCCTCCAGAAATCTATCCAACATAAGAATAAGCAAAAGTGCCTAAGAGTATGTGCTCAAGGATGCTCATTTTACCATTAAAATATTTTAACAAAAATAAAATATTGAAAACAAACCAAATGTTCAACTATAAGAGAATGAGTAAATAAATGATGGTGAATCTGTACTACATAATAATTTTACAACAGTTATCATGAGTAAGTTGGATTGGCATATGTACCAATTGGAAGGATATTCATGATCTACTTACAATGTGAAAAAGATAATATGCAGAATGTGTATGATCCTATTTTATTGTTCAAACAGATACGTAACGTACACAATCTTTTTCCGTGTTCCTACAGATATATGCTTATACGTGGAGATGAATACAAAACAGTCAAGAAGACTACAACATCAGACAGTTAATAGTGGTTACTCCAGAGTGTGAGAATGAAAGAGAGTGAAAAAAGGAGACATTTTTCCCTTTATACATTTCTACATGCCTTGAAAAGGTCAAAGAGCATATATTACTTTCAAAATCCAATGGAAACATTAAAGAGTGATTAAAAAACACAGAATGCTAGACTATAACTTATTTTTTCAGTTTTGACTTCAAATCAGCTCAATTCAATTAACCTAGAAAAATTCCATGACCTTTTTTTTTTTCCTTTCATAAAAGCCCCTGTATGAGATTAGGGGTGGGGGATGAACAAAAAGATGACTGTGCAAACGGCATGGGCTCCCTTTCTACAACACTCTAAAACAGGCATCCCAACACCATGTAGTTATCCGCTAAACGTCATCATCACAACAAAGAGGAGTCTGTGATGATGCTGGCCCTCATTGTTTAACTCTGAACTTGTAGCAAGGAGTTCTGAATAAACAACCTTATTTAGCAAAATATCCTATAACATAAATACAAAGCATTCTTTCTAAACAAAGTCAGATATAGACATTAACTGAGTCTCAAAGTATAACACAGCCTAAGAAGGTTTAACTTCTAAAGACTGGCAGATAAACAGCCTCTAGCCAGGCATAAGTAATATTTTGTGCCAGATGAATGAATGGTAAAGGAATCTGACTTTGTTTATTTTACCGCAAACCATAAGAAGTTGTTGAAACAGCATGGTGACTAGACATTTCCTTTAGTTTTACAGTTTGGCTGAAAAATGCTCCAATCCTTGAAATCTAAAGTTGTAAAATACCACCAAAAGATTCTCAACAGTCAAAGTACTATAAGCATAAAGCAAATCAAATGGAATTACATGCACACACGAGTGCACACAGAAACACACATATACACAGCATGTTTCAGGTCATCTTACTGCAGTCATTACAACAGACCACATTCTGACTGGGCTCAAAGAAAGGGTGGTTTGAGGCTCCATGGCGGTTAAGGTCAAGATATGAAAAATCTGCAAAGCCCATGGGAGGGTTACACTGAGTTCAACAGGATCTCTTAGATTTGGCAGTTCCAACCCAACCACAATACTTTATGTCAGGCAGTAACTATTTCCCCATTCCCTGTTTTCATTTCACGTGAACACATCAATCAGAATCTGGCCACAGGTACTCCACTCAGTCAACTTGGTATATACATGCTTTCCCTGCCTGGCCCCTCTAATGTAGTGCCCTTACTTCAGAGACTTTCTGTGAAGTATTTCTATGTAACCTCTAACATATAAATTCAAGCCAAATCTCTGTGGGAAATAAATTATAAGAGTTTTATTAATGAACTCTTAGTTGGTTTGACATATCTCCCTTTGAGACACAAACCAAGTATTAACATTTTTAAACATTTAAAATCTCAAAGTCAGAAAAAGTTTGAAAACCCAACAGGATAAAATATTCTTAACTAATCATATAAGCATTTGGTCAAACTATTATTTTGGCTAAGACTCATTTAATTATACACCAGGAAAACAAAGTATCCATAATACTAACCATACAATAATAACCACATTTTCCAGTATATCATCTTTAAACACTGGGTTTTTATCCTTAATTTTCTTCCCTCTCTTGTTTTATAAAATAATTTTCTATTCACTCCTACACCAATTTTAAACCTAAAAGTAACATATCACTGAGTGAAAAATATTGGTCCGTAAATTGAGTGACTCAAATTACTGAGTTTCACAATGTTTCACAAAGAAAACAAAATCATAATTTTATAAATCTTTGTTTTCCTACTTACAAAGTGGAAATACTTGTTTATAAATATATGTATAAAGTTAAATGAGCATTATAAGGCTAACCATTCAAATTCTTATCAGAAAAATCCTTTCATAATGTAATAAATGGCACTCCAAACTTTTTATTTAGCAAAGAGGATGTCTGCCTACTGAGTTTTCATAAAGAGAGGTAAACCAATGTGTATTAATACTTTTCTCCTGGGTATTTTAAAACTTATTAATTAATGTTCCCTCATGAGAGTGTTTAACAACCACCTTTTATTAAAAGCATATACCACATTCCAGCCATTGGGCCAGAAGCAACAGGCATTCAACATAGGAAGCAATGCATACAGAATAAAAATAATTTCATTATAGGTAAAGCCCCTAATATAACACAAGAATATTTAAAGAAAAAAAAAAAGAGAGAGTCTAACGCTAAAAATATACTGACACACAATACAATTTGTCATGTGTATAGTTTCTGAAACATACTTTTTTTAATTTTAATTTTTTTGGAGTATAATTGATTTATAATGTGTTAGTTTCAGGTATACAGCAAAGTGATTCAGTTATATATACACATAGAGTCATTCTTTTTCAGATTCTTTTCTCACATAGGTTATCACAGAATATTGAGTAGAGTTCCCTGTGCTATACAGTAGGTCCTTGTTGGTTACCTATCTTATATATAGTAGTGAGTGTATGTTCATCCCAAGCTCCTGATTTATCCCTCTCCCCACAACCTTTCCCCTTTCCCTTAAGTTTGTTTTCGATGTCTGTAAAGTCTGTTTCTGTTTTGTAAATATGTTCATTTGTATCATTTTTAAATTAGATTCCACATAAGAGTGATTATCATATGATATTTGTCTTTCTCTGTCTGACTTGCTTCACTTAGTATGATAATCTCTAGGTCCATCCATGTTACTGCAAATGGCATTATTTCATTCTTTTTTATGGCTGAGTAATATTCCATTGTATATATGTACCACATCTTCTTTATCTATTCCTCCATCGATGGACATTTTGGTTGCTTCCATGTCTTGGTTATTGTAAATAGTGCTGCAAGGAACATCAGAGTGCATGCATCATTTCGGATTATGGTTTTCTCCAGATATATGCCCAGGAGTGGGATTGCTGGATCATATGGTACTTCTGTTTTTAGTTTTTTAAGGAACCTCCATACTGTTCTCCGTTGTGGTTGTACAAATTTACATTCCCACCAACAGTGTGGGAGGGTCCCCTTTTCTCCACACCCTGTCCAGCATTTATTGTTTTTAGACTTTTTGATGATGGCCATTCTGATTGGTGTGAGGTGATACCTCATTGTAGTTTTGATTTGCATTTCTTTGATAATTAGTGATGTTGAACATCTTTTCATGTGTTTTTTGGCCATCTGTATGTTGAAACATACTTTTAGCATTAGAAACTCCTTCATTTACTAAGTGGACTAAACAGTAATTTTCTAAAAATCATTCTGTATCACTGCTGTTTTTAAAGACCTAAAGTAACCAGATACTTCTATGAAATTCTTACCTAAAAGCCATTCTGTCAGGCAAAACTACCGATTAATTCCTCACTGTGCAGTTTTCAAAAAGCAACAGTTAAAGGCATACTCTATTACTACTGAAGGTTAAAAACTTTGTTGAATTAAAAAATAGTCAACCCAATTATGGAGATAACACCAAACAGAAAGTTTATCTGAAATTAAATTGTTTTTATAGAACATATATGATATTCGTGTAACTGTTCTTTTTCTTCCCAGCTTCACAGTAATGGCTTAAGAAATTGGCATCTTCTGGTGTTCTCAGTACTCCTGGGGTGAAAACATTAATGGTTGTCAGTCATTATCAACCTCAGTGAAGGGCACATGCATTTGAGTTTATACCGTGTCCTGGTGACTTAGCCTAGTGCTAAGCACACAGTAGGGAGGAATGTAATAATAAGCACTGACTTTGTATGCCAGGTACCTGGATCTTAATCCCACATCCATATTTTGAGCAAGACACTTAACTCCTCAGAACCTCAGTTTCTTCTTCCACCAAATGGGAATATGAATGAAACCTGTTCTGTCCACGCCAAGCATGCTTGTGATGACCAAAAGAGATAGGAAAGCGCCTCCTATGCTATGTAGAGCTATGTCGATGGAGGTAGTTAATGCTATTATACTTAATAATAAATTGATAGTTACTAATGACTTGTGATTTGAGTGATATAAAGCAACTGGCCTCCCCTCCCAGGCAGGTAGGGCCGAGTTGAGCATGGAGCAGGGGGGATCAAACAGTCCGAGTCTTGGGTGAAAGACTTGCCGAGAAGCAAGGGACTGTTTGAAATACCACTGTTCTGGAGTGAAGGGTCTGCAAAGAAAGACAGTCAGAACTCAACTGGGTCTAGGAGACAGAATCCAAGGAGAGTCCAGAGTTCGTAGAGGCATCATGGGGATGGTACCCTTTATAGGTTGCCTGTGGCCCTGGCAGGAAGGGAGTTGTTAAGGTTCTCAGATCAACTGGGGCTGAGGGCTTTTATGCAGGAGCAGAGACCTTCCCTCCTGGCGTAATCTGTAGGCTTCTGGAAGGCTCCTCCCCACACTTTCTTCCTCATTCCCTGTTAATGATGCCTAAAAGTGCATGCAAAATGCATTCCTTGAGCTTTTTTTTTTTTTTATCTTCATCCTTTTTAATAGAACTGCTTCCAGTGTTTTTTTCCTTCCAGTTGTATTGAGGTATAGTTGATTGAGATAGAATTCTCTTAAATAATTTTCCAAAAGAACAGATGAAATAACTGTGACACAAAGTACTTTTTGAGTTTAAAAGATTCTAAAATATTTGAAAGATACATTGTAAATTTTTTTCTATTTAGAGAATGTTCACTAAATTTGCTTTTAGAACAAAACAGATTAAGATTAATCAAGCTCTTTTGGGATTTTTAAACAATAGTGTTAATACAGAAATAGCATACAGAAAATAATGTGATTTGCAAGTTTCAGTGTCACTGCATACATTTCAATTATCCTAAGAAATCCGCCTATAGAAAAGTTTACTTTTTATGAGATGATTTAACTATAATGCCCTTTTTTTAAAAGGTGCTCTGAAATTAAAAACATTAAGAACTAAATTTTACTTGCCTTTAACTTTACTATGGACTATAGAGGTGACAAATTTTAATGATGACTGAACCATGCCAATTGAAAAGAAACATCAGTCATTTAGACAGCTACAATTCAGACACAATAGAGCTTTTAGCTTCAAGCAATAGCATTTTTCCCTTGCCCTTCCCTAACCTCAACTCTATACAACTATGTTCTGTTAGGATTAGAAGTAATTAAACCTTAGTAGATCATGTGCATATGATAGAGAAAATTTCCATCAAATACCATAGTAAAACCAAATATTAATTTTACTTACATTCCATATGAAAGTAAACTATTTAACAAAAAACCACATTTATAACATTTAACACTAAGTACTCAAGAGAAAGATTAAAAGAAACCCAAATGAACCTATACTTTAAAAAGTGAGATCCGTGAAAGCATGGGTTATGTCATTTATCATTACATTCCCTGTGTCTAGAACACAGTCTAAAAACATAATTTTCTAAAGAAAAAATATTTCCTAAAGTAAACCTAATTTTCATTAAGTAAAATAATCAATAAGCAGCAAGTGATGTAAAGTACCTTCAGGCACTCCCATCACATTAACATTAAAATCAATTGTTTTAATAATCAGACATAGCAAAAATACAAAAGCAAATAGAAATTATATGTGCCACAGGCCTAGGTGTTGAAGATTTAAGGAGACTCAAATTCCTGCCCACAGACAATATTTCTCATCACCTACAATTCACAGAACCCTGATTATGGTGCTACCATTTTAATCATTATAACAGGTAGATGTGATTATTAAGACTATATTGAACAGCCTTCCTTCCACCTAATATCACAAATCCAAGCAGTGAACAAGAAACTGAAACCTAAACAAACATACCTACAAGAGAGGGCTTTCATTTTTAGTTTTCTCCTCTTAATTTATTGTCAATTTGTCTTTATTAACTCATTGAACATAAACTGGAATTATGTACCTAGTGTCATCCAGAATACAAAGGAAAATTAGACACAAAAACCGTCCTTAAGGAACTTAAAATCTAGCTGGAAACATAAGGCAAGTAACTGAATAACAAACGTACATGCAGGAGATACTGAAGGCTTTTAGAGAGTATAAATACTGTGCTGTGATATTGCAGAAAAAGGAAAAATGACTTCCAGCTGGGGAAAGCAAAGCATGCTTCACAGAGGAGGTAGCAATTGAGACAGGTCTCACTTGAGGAATGAGTAGGATCTGAACATGAAAAGTGGAAGAAACGGGAAGGGGCACAGAGTTCGTTTTCAACAAATATTTACTTGCTACTGAATCTTTCATCATCTTTTGGCATGGTACAAATAGCTATTACCATCTGCTTTTTAGCATTCTGTGAGGTAAGCTAACATCTTTTTTTCTTTGGCAGTGGTGGTGATAAGAAGAGGTTGTCATATTTTCTGCAAAGTCTGGGTGTTTCCTTTCCCATAGTGTTGCACACCCCAGGTAGCACCAGAAAAGGAAAACACCTTCATATGCTTTTACCGTAATTCTCTGAGAACAACTGGTCTTACCACGTTTGCTAAATTTGCTTTATTTAAAATGTTAGTCTATATTTGTGCCTTAGTAATAAACCATGTTTAAGAAAACTACAGAAAGACTATACCTAGTATATAACTTGATTTTCTTTTCAAGGGTTTTCTTCTACTTAACATTTAGGTGAAAATATAACACAATGGTTTTTAAAAAATACTAAAATAACTGCCAAAATAGTCTTGACAAAACCCATGCAAACTAAAGCTAAACACAGCTCTTAAGGCAGCAGAATCAATATTTTTGAAACGCAAGATCAACAATGCTTTAATACAGCTGTCAGAGCTAAAAGATCTGGGGCTAAAAGCTCACTAACTGGGAATTCTTACTTGAGTCTGTAGTCCTCCACATAATCCACCTGGTTTTCAACTTCACATGTACAACCTCTACCCAGTATCACAAATCTGAACAATGAACAAGAAACCGTAACTTAAACACACATACAAGAAAGCACTTTTATTTTCCTCCACTTAGCTTGAATATAGAATTAAAAAAAAACAGCTTGTGGATCACAAAATGTACATTGTATATACCTACTATTAATAGGAAATACAAAACATACACATATATTTCATTTTAACATGTAAATTTGCAAAGTGTGCATGAAAAGAATACTTTATTTTAATACTATTAAGTATCATTACATATTCAAAATTCTGTTCTGAATTTTTATTTTTGACAAATGCTTTTCAGCTTCTTCCTTGGGCTTTATTAAGGATTTTAAAGCTTATTAGTCCCATTTCAAAGACGCTCCATGTTATCAATCTTCTCTTTAAAATAAAAATTGGAAACTTAGCTGAAAAGGAATTGAATACTTCAGTATCATGTAGAAATGAATCTGGGGGACTTACAGTTCCACATGTGAGGAACTTGGAAGTTACCACCCCCAACCTAACAATTAAAAAGCTGAACAGGGGCTTCCCTGGTGGCGCAGTGGTTGGGAGTCTGCCTGCCGGTGCAGGGGACACGGGTTCGAGCCCTGGTCTGGGGGGATCCCACATGCCTTGGAGCAACTAGGTCCGTGAGCCACAGTTACTGAGCCTGCGCGTCTGGAGCCTGTGCTCCGCAGCAAGAGAGGCCACGATAGTGAGGCCCGCGCACCGCGATGAAGAGCGGCCCCCACTTGCCGCAACTGGAGGAAGCCCTCGCACAGAGACGAAGACCCAACACAGCCATAAAATAAAAATAAATAAATAAATAAATAAATAAGCAAATATGGTTAAGAAAAATATATTAAAAAAAAAAAAAAAAAAAGCTGAACAAACTGAAAATCCAACAACTCTTCTTGGAGACAGGGCAAACCACTTCCCCCAAGACTGGAGAAACAGACTAACAAATACAAGAGAGTCACAGCTTACCTCAGTAGAGACTCAGAGTAGAAACCATGGCGACCAGTGCCAGAGTAGGAAAACCTGAACTGTAATTGACTGAACTGCAGGAGGCTCAGTGTGGACAAATTGAGAGTTAAAAACACCAGTCATAAGGGGACCCTCACACTTTTGTGAGTTTTACCTCCAGGAGCTTAAGTAGGTTCTCCCAATAAATATCAGAGAAAAATCTCCTGTGCTTCCAAGCAGGAAGAAGGGAAAAGGAACCATTTTCAAATAAGCCAGAGCACTCTGTTCTTTTTTTCGAACATGTTTTATTTTTATTTTATTTTATAAATTTATTTATTTTTATTTTTGGCTGTGTTGGGTCTTCATGGCTGCTTGCAGGCTTTCTTTAGCTGCGGCGAGCAGGGGCTAGTCTTCGTTGCGGTGCACGGGCTTCTCATCGCGGTGGCTTCTCTTGTTGTAGAGCATGGGCTCTAGGTGCAAGGGCTTCAGTAGTTGTGGTGCACGGGCTCAGTAGTTGTGGCACGCGGGCTCAGTCGCTCTGCGGCATGTGGGATCTTCCCAGACCAGGGCTCGAACCTGTGTCCCCTGCATTGGCAGGAGGGTTCTTAACCACTGTGCCACCAGGGAAGCCCAGCACTCTGTTCTTAACAAGACCTGCCCTCAAGGGAAACTAGTTAACTAGAGCCTAACCTGCTGGGGTATTATGAGAGCCTAATTGGTCTGGAATAACCCAACTCCAGCCTACTTTAGCCATCCTGCCCCACCTACGTGAGTTGAAAACAACTGAGAAACACCTGCAAAGTTCACAGTGCAGAGACATAGGCTCACTAGAAGACTGAGACCAAATCATAGGACTATAAACTGCTTCCCTTCCTGCAATACCTCATCATCACATTACTAAAGTCCTATTTACAGCAGTTCCTTTTATCCAGTACACCATGTCCAACTATCAAGAAAAAAATTACAAAACATAACACAACATTGTAAATCAACTATACTTCAATAAAAATTAATTTTAAAAAATTACAAAACATACTAAAAGGCAAAAAACACAGTTTGAAGAAACAAAGCAAGCATCAGAACCAAACATAGATGTTGGAATTATCAAACCAGGAATTTAAAACAACTATGATTAATATGCTAAGGGCTCTAATGGACAAAGTAGACAGTATGCAAAAACAGATGGGCAATGTAAGCAGAGAGATGGAAATCCTAAGAAAGAACCAAAAAGAAAAATGCTAGAGATTTAAAAAACAAACAAACCCACACTGTAACAGAAATGAAGAATGCCTTTGATAGGCTTATTAGTAGATAGGACATGGCTGAGGAAAGACTCTCTGAGCTTGAGGATGTATCAGTAGAAACCTCCAAAAACTGAAAAGCAAAGAGAAGACTGAAAAAAACAAAAAAAACAAACAAAAAAAACAACCAGAACAGAATATCCAAGGACTGTGGGCAACCACAGAAGGCGTAACATACACGTAATGGGGATACCAGAAGGAGAAGAAAAAAAGGAACAGAGGAAATACCGGCAACAATGACTGAGAACTTCCCCAAATTAATGTCAGACACCAAATAATAGATTCAGTAAGCTCAGAGAAAATTAGGCAGGATAAATGCCCAAAAAACTACACCTAGGCATATCATTTTCAAACTAGAGAAAATCAAAGATAAGGAAAAAATCCTGAAAGAAGCCAAAGGAGAAAAATAATTTGTAGAACTAGCCTCCTTAATTATTTATGCTCCTTAATCTTCAACAGTAATGGTACTGTCTTCCAATACACATTTTTTTGTTGTTGTTTTAAGCATTACTTTTTCAATCTTTTACTCTACACACAGTGAAATTTAGTTTAAAGGGTTTTGAAAACTGCACAGAGTCGTGTACTACCTACCACCCAGTGTCATGATACAGAATAGTTCCATCACCAAAAATATTCTTTTGTTTTCTCCTTCTGTAATCAACTCCTCCTCCACCTTCAATCTCAGGCAACCAGTGATCTGTTCTCCCATCCCCTACAGTTTGGGCTTTTGCAGAATGTCATATAAATGGAATCATACAATGTTTAGACTCGTAGGGGTTCACTGAGCTTTAGGAATGTGTAAATGTATGTCCACCAAATTTGGAAGTTGGCAGCCATTATTTCTTCAAATATTTTTTCTTCACAAATCTCTTTGTCTTCTCCTCTAGTACACTTATGACACAAATGTTAGACCTTTGCTATTGTCCTTCAGGTCCTTAAGCTCTGTTCATTTTCTTCAGTCTTTCCTTATTGTTCAGATTGTACAATTACTATCAAGCTTTCTTCAACTTTTCTTTCCTCTATCTTCACTCTGCTATTGAAATCATCTAATGAATATTTAGTTATTTTAACATTTAATATTAATATTCGAGTTATTTTAATTTTCTTTCCCCAAATTTCAATTTGGTTCTTTTTACAGTTTCTTTTTCTTGTCTGGGAACTTCAGTCTTTCCATTCATCTCAAAAGTGCTTACACACTTTTACACCAGGTTACACAGTGTTTTACAGTGTTTACACAGGGTTATAATAGCTGCTCTGAGAACTTTTTATTGTAATTCCAACATTGAAGTAATTACAGAATTGGTACCTGTTGAGCTCTGTTTTCCCTACAATTGGTTATAATCTCCCTAGTTCTTGGTATGTCAAATACTTCTGGAGACTTGAGACTTGTATTTTGATACTCTTAATCATGTTAAAGACTCTTGGTCCTCTGTAGAACTGATTTGTTGTTGTTTTTATTGCTGTTTTGTCATTGTTGTAGGCAATCAACCCTGTTATGTTCCAACCACAAGTCCCAACCCACCGTCTGTGGGCTGTGGTTTCAATACCATTTTCAGTTTCCCAAGTCTTTTCAGTGCTATTCATTCTCTCCCTATATGTGCCACCAAAGGGCAGTGGTCTATGCTATAGCTCAGTTCTCAAAGCCTTAATGCTTCCTCAAATAAGTTCCACACATGCTTAGCTCAGGAGTGAATTTCAGACTTCATACACAGATTTAGGTCATCTTTTTCTCTATCTCCTGCCTCTCCATGGTTTTCCCCGCAGTCTGTCTCCCATGTCCCTTTTCTCAATCCTCTGTCTACATTGGGTTTTTTGGTTCCCCATTCCGTCGCATGTTTCCTGCAATTACAACTGCCTCAGGGGTAAAGTGGCAAGGAAAAAAAGGAAGTGAAAAATATATTCTCTCCACACTCGTTGGACTACAGGAGTCCCTTTTTCCAGTTTCTCTGGTCAAAGAGGAAGATTATCTTTCAGTTATAAATGGCTGCATAGCGGCACTGCCACTACTGCCACCACCACTGGAGGACAGCCTCATGATTGGGGCCTGCACTGCTGTCCCACCAGAAAAATAAAACCAAAATATAAAACAAAAAGAAAATGGTGATTTTCTGCACAGTCTCCTTTATGCAGGGGTCCTCCTTTCCAGTTCTCTGACCATACACAGAGGAAGAGGGGTTTTCTCTTAGAGCTTTTTCTGCCTGGATCCACTGTGGGGATCAAGAATAGGGGAGTCCCTAGAGTCCAAGCCAGGAGATAAAGGATGGTATGTGGAAGGGAAAAGGAAACTCACTGCTATCAGTCACATGTCCAGTTTTGACCTCCTTCCCTAAACCTCCTGCAATTATTTACTCTTTAGAGATCTCAGATAGTTGCTTTATGTATTCTTTTCAGAGTTTTTAGTTGTAATCAGTGGGAGAGATAGGCTGTGTTTCCTCCATCTTAGCAGAACCAGAACCACAAAATTTCCAGAAATAAAACCCTAACATTTATAGTCAATTGATTTGTGACAAAGGTGTCAAAGCAATTCAACAGGCAAAGAAGAGTTCTTTCAACAAATACTGCTGGGACAATTGGATATCCATAGGCAAAATAAATAGATGAAACTTTGCCTCACACTGTATGCAAAAGCCAACTCAAAACGGATCACAGATCTAAATGTAAAACCAAAGATTATAAAACTTTTAGAAGAAAACATAGGAGAAAATCTTTGTGACCCTGGGTTAGGTTAGAAAAGATTTCTTGGATATGACACACACACACACAAAAAAGAATGAACTGAACTTCATCAAAATTTAGAACTTTTCAAAGAGCACTACTTAGAAAGACGGGCCACAGACTGCGAAAAAATATTTTCAGGTCATATATTTAATGAGAGATTTGTATCCAGATTTTTTTTTTTTTAAATCACCTCCTACAACTCAACAGTGAGAAACAAACAATATAAAACTGGGCAAAAGATTTTAACAGACATTTCATCAATGATATACAAATGACTAATAAGCACATGAAAAGATACCCAACATCATTAGTCATTAGGAAAATGTAAATTACAACCACAATGAGATACCGCAACGTAATTCTAGAATGGCTATAATCAAAAAGACTGATAATACCAAATGTTGGCAAAGATGCTGACAAACTGGCCTCCTGTCCATTGCCACTGCGAATGTAAAATGATACAGCCACTTTTTCTTTAAAAGTTACTCATATGACCTAGCAATTCCACTCTTAGGTATCAACCCAAGAGACATTAAAACATATGTCAACACAAAGACTTCTATGCAAATACTCACAGAAGTATTATTCATAATAGCCCCAAACTGGAAACTATCCAAATGTTCGTTAACTGGTTAACAGATCAACAAAATATTATCCATACAAGAGAATACTATTCAGTCATGAAAAGGGGAAAGAAACTGATATGGAGGAAACTCAAAAACATGCTAAGTGAAAGAAGTCAGAAATGAAAGAGTATATACTGTATAATTCCATACATATGAAAATTTCAGAAAAAGCAAATCTATAGATTGTGCTATAATAAAGAATGTATCTGCACTTTGTTCCCAGTTCCTGGTACACAGCTTGAAACATCCTTGGAATTTCCTGAGTGACAGGAGTGTCTGTTACGCTAATGAAGTGATTCATAGTGTTAGGATCAGGGCTGACCACCAGAAAGACCAACCACATCATTTAACACAAATCCTCTCTTTTCTGATCTGCCACATCCCTACTGAACCACCACAAACAATACTTGTCTCTACATAGCAAACTCATCTATTGAGAGCACAGCCAAGAGTCAACAAAGGAAGGAAAAAAGATGTACAAACAAAATGGTAAAAATTATATTTGGACACACGTATGTGTAAAAAATTGAATTTCTTTGGAAATTCAAAATGTTTAAATTACTTGCTGCTGAACTCACCCCAACGATACACACAAAATTCCTGTGGTATGCTTTCTACAAAGAAACATTTTCTGTATGTCTAAAGACTTCATTTTTAAAAGAGGGCCTGCATTTTTAATGCTCTCAACCACATTCAGCTATATGACCAAAGTAGGCAAGTTTCAGTTCAGTGGGGAGGTAGTTGGAACTGGCCTTACCCATGTGGAAATAATTGCTTTCCTGGCCTAAAGCTCTTCCTATTAGGATCAAAACAAACTGATGTTATCTTAAGAACCCTTCCAATTTTTGAAAAATAAAACCTAAGTGTTCCATAGTTCCAGATATTATCCAGATATCATTTGTTTTGTTTAAGGACAAAATTATGGCACATTTATTTTTGTATTTAAATCAAAAGCAGAGTTATTATTATGAAGAAAGTAAGGGCATTTTGAAAGATAATTATCTCAGTATAGAAAGGCACATACAGAATTGGTATAGACAAGGCCACCAAGCTTAAACACTGTGATCTGATGTTTTTAAAACCTCACTTTGGCCCTTGGCCTTCTTTGCACCAGAATTTTCCAAATAAACTGTTCACCAAGAATATGAAATAATGCCACAGCACATAACATGATGAGCCATTTAAAGTAGATTTAGTAACAAAGACAAAATATTCCAGGAAGAATAAAATATAAATTCTGAAGCTCAATGTTTTACAATGCCACTGGCATGGATTCTAAATTTTCTAAGCACCTGCCAAAATATAACATGTTGTTTTGTTTCATGGAATTGGAAAACTGAAAAAAATATATGAAGATGTTACTTAGACCAGTCTTCTGCCTCTGGCAGTATCTATACCATCCAGATTGATGGCTAATAAGAAATACAACTTTTTAAAAATGAGCAAGATAGCAGACCTACAACCTCTTTGAAGTCTCTTAATGTTTCGCCACCTTGAAATCATGACCAGTGGCTCCAGTTATCTCAAACCTTCTGTCCTGCAGTCAAAACTCATTTCTTCCCACCTCATCAGAGATAGGTTTGGGACTTCTTTGTATATACCTTGCTTATTATAAATACTCCCTAGGCCTTAACCTTTATCTAGATCCTTTTCCATAATTATTTCGTTTCTCCTTCTCAGGATGTTATCCATTTTCCCCATATGTGCTTTTTTGTTTTTTGTTTTTTTAAAGCTATATTCTACTTGCTTCTTGAAAGGAAAAACATCATAATAACTTTTCTAGGCTAAATTCTAATAGATTACAGTCATCTGTCAATATTCTCAGGTGATTGGTTCCAGAACCACCACGGCTACCAAAATCCGCAGATGCTCAAGTTCCTTAAATAAAATGGCCCTAGTATAGTCAGCCCTACATATATGCGGATGGGGAAACCATGGATACTGAGGTCCAACTGTATTGGTATGGTTTATCAACATGTTTAGAATGAGGAAATCACTCCTAGAAGAAAAAAACAATAAACTTGCAAACATTATTTGGGAACACTGTAAAGTGGTCAGAATTCTTTTTTTTTTTTTTTTTTTTCCCTTAGTGATATGGGGATATGAGAGGAAACTAGTCAAGTTAACAAAGAGTATATTTCAATGGCAATAGACATGTGTAAAGTATCTTAATATTTTCTTCCTGATAAAATACAATACATAAATCAGAGGTCTTATCACAGAAGAGATAATCCAATTTTTCTTGACAGGATCAACTGAGCCTTGGTCTGCATTTCTGGGAGGTCAGTGTCTAGTCATTCTCAGTGGGACTTTTGCCCAACTAAGACTTGGAATTATCTTGGAATTATCTAAGTTTTCACTACATAATGACTTTACTCTGTTTTTTTAATAGGATTCTTATGTCTATTTGCGTATGTCAGTTTTTCTACCATTGCACTTCCCCTTGCTATATTTATTCTACGCATAGAAACAAAACTATGACCAACAGAATTTGATTGAGTAGTGCACTTAAAGTCTGTAACTAAACATATACGGTGTATTACTGAGCTACTGGCACTAGACAGCAGAGGGCACTGGTAATATATGCTGACCCAAATATCTTGAGTCCCATAGGAAGGAAATGATAATTTAAAAGTACCAGTAACATTGCTATTAGCATAGCTATGGACCCAAAATATCTGTCTTTCATTACCAACTGTTAGTTCACACTCTGCTATAAATAACCACAATCCAGAGATGCCCATATACTCACTCCAATATAGAAAATACTTCATCATATTTAATTAAATAACAAATAGCTATCATTTAATACAGGCTAAATCCTAACAGGCTTATTTTGTGTTATTATGCTAGCTGCTTTATAAATTTATTTCTCACAGAGTAATGTATGAAGTGGATGCTTTTATTCCTATTTAAAGAAGCCGACGCTGTGTGGCAAGGTCCTAAGTGGCAGGTTTATGGACTCAGCCACTCCTGAGAGCTTAAACTGTATTAAGTCTTATTTACAGTTAAAACCCGGCACTTAGCATAGTGCCTGGCACTCAATTAATATTTAGGGAAGAAAGAGTGGGGAAGGGACACTAGATCTGATAACAGTGCCATGTGTCACATCTGCCTTTAAGATGCTCTTAATAAGTATCTGCTCATTTGATTAGATTTTACAAGCCACTAGTAACTGGCATAGTACTAGGCACTAGGCCTCAGAGACTTCACTATAAGAAATACTAATACTTTGCTTATTAAAGACATATATTTCCTCAGGTGATATTAAAAGAGAAATAGTATAAAAAATTTAATTGAGAAAAAAACAGATACAATTTTAAAAATATAAATAAAAGTTTACTTCTAGGTTTCCTTATATAAAGAATTTGTGTTCAAAAAAAGAAAATACTTGGTTTAAGTATCATATTAAACTGAATATAATTTTTAACATAATTTCAACAGTGTTAGAGATATATCTAATATCTTAATAGTCAATTAACTTTGTGACTAAGAGTAAATATTATATATGTAAATTTCATAGACTCTTCAAGTATTCCTTAATTCATGAAAAAAGTTGTTAAAAATTATATCATTGTATTATGAACTTCATGATTTGGGGATAATATAGCCCTAGTATTTATATATATATACATATATATATAAATCTACAAAGATATGTATGATTATACTTATCTTAAACTGAGGGCCTCACTGCAGCAATCACAAAAATGAAATATTCTTTATGACTTATTTAAAAAGCATGCTCCAGAAAGGCAAAAAAAGGTTTCCATTCTAATAAAACACACAGAATACCTAATACCATGCAGTAACATAAAACAAAAGTAAATACTGTGTCTAATCCCACATCCATCTTTCCAAAACATCAACAAACTATGCTACTGTGTTCTACTTTATATATAAAAATCTTTAAATACACCTCAGATTTCTTTGTTATTTCTTTATCTGTTTTGTCTAACTCAAATTGTACATTCCCTGAGTTCACAGAAGACATAAGATTGAAAAATACTTCTCTAAAACAGTAATTTACAATAGTGGGTAAGCATTAAAATCAGTAGATGCTTTAATAAATACAGATACTGGAGCCCTAGGCTAGACCTAATGGACAAAGTCTTTGGGGATGGAGCCCACGCACCTATAGTTTACAGAGCTCCATGGGCAATTCTCATGCACAGTCAAGGCTGAGAACCACAAAAAAGAAAGGCTATAAAAAGCTGCCTAGAAGCAGAAAATGTTAAAGCTGAATAGGCCCTTAAAGATCATTTAATCAACTCATTTTCCAGAGTATGAATTTGAAATCGTGAGATGGTAAGTAAATTGTCCAAGATCACATAGCTATTAATGCCAGGAAGAGAACCAGGTCTACTGGCAGGCAGACTAGTGCTCTTTACATCACACAAGGCTGCCTTCTCCACTTGGGAAGAAGAAATGGTATTCATTCTTGATTATGCCACAAGATTAAACAGTATCATAGCATTCATATAGCAAATTCTCAGGGAAATGTGATTAAAAAAAAAAAAAACTTATCTCCTTTGGAAAAAATGGTGAAAAAAGGATCTAAACTGGAAAGCTGTTTTGATGTATAAAGGAGCTGAATAATTATAAAGTGCCTGGAAAAGGCACTCAACAAATGTTACCCCCTTTCAACACCACAACCTCCTCCCCCTTCCTTTTTGATTCTACATCAAGACATCTTCCCAGCTCTCAACTATGTCCCTTTTTATATTGTTTCTCCTAATTGGCAATGCCCTTTGACCTCTTCTTCAATGATGCTCATAAATTTCTCCAAGGCCCAGTTGAAGATGTGCCTTCTAAGAAATCTTCTGAACTAACTTACCCTATTCTAATTATTGTTTTGTCCTTCATTATCTAAATTGCTTATACTTTTAAATCATATACTTGCTTATACCTTCTTTTGAAGCTTTGTAATTATAATTACTTCCTAGTTGCTTTGTATGTTTTTATTTTCTTCCATAATTAGAACATAAGCTATCAGTGGACTAGAATATTAGCTCCCCAAAGACAAGGATACTGGTCTGTTTTGTTTACTGATAGATTGCAGGCACCTAAAACAATGTCAGGAACATAGAAGGTGCTCAATAAATACTTGTGGTGACTGAACAAACAGGCAAAGATTATTTTTTCTTCTATTCATGAATCGCTCCGACATAAAGACACAGATATGAAACATTAAACATTCTGAAAAAAACAAAGATAGATATGCTTGTACTTTAGAAAATTCACAGAAGTTTTTAAAATTAATAAAGCTATAATAGATGAATCAACTCACTGGCTACAAGAAATCATTTAGCTTCTTCATTACATACTCTCAGTGATTCACTGGATATATACTGGCAGCTGATACACAGACGGTAAAGGCTTTAATTAAGACCTAGAGTTTGAAATCCCCTTCCTATGGTAAAGAACTGCTTAACTTTGTTCTCTTTTAAAACTCTGAATTAAGAAGACTCTAATGAAAAAACACTAATTTCTGGATTACTCAGGTTTCAAGTTATATAAAATAACATTACATAATTTTTCCAATACATAAGTTTAAGAGAGCAACTTTATCTTTTTAACAAACAACTTGTTTCACCCTATACATAAGTACCTGGAAGGCTGAAAACAGGATCGTACCTTTCTTGAAAATATTTTAAAAGTACAATTTTTGAGCCAAGCACATTCAATAACTATTTTTGATAGTGATAATTTTACAAGTTAGCTTTCCCAAATAAGGAAACACATTAACTCTGCCCAATATTACGTTAACAACCTAAATGGGAAAAGAATTTGAAAAAGAACAGATACATGTACATGTATAACTGAATCACTTTGCTGTACACCTGAAACTAACACAACATCGTTAATCAACTATACTCCAATGTAAAATAAAAAGTTAAAAAATAAAAAAATTTTAATTTTTAATTTAAAAAAATTCTACCCCCCCAAAATTACCTGCTTTTTAGCTTATGTAATTTAATCAAAATTTAAAAATCCAGCTACCCTATATATAGGACTGTACAAAGAATACATCAACATGGTTAGGCATTCAGTGACAAAACAGAATTGTGAAGGGTCAATATTTTTTTCTATTCATTTTAAGCCATATACCTCTACACATATGAAAAGATAACAGTGATAATCAGAATGCATTAAAAAACATGGCTGATTACATAATCTCAGAGGTCTTAGCTACTATGCTTTTGCTATTTTTCAACTGTCCAACTACAGGACAATTGAATGATTAGAAAACTCTAGTCTAAGTAAGTGAATTACACTGAGTGAGATTATATTGTATAGTGGAATGAATGGGCTTTGGAGTCAGACTGGGGCTCATATCCCAAGTCTTTCATCTCCTACCTGTTTGATCACAGGCAAAATGTTTAACTTCTCTGAGACTCAGTTTATCTATAAAATGGGCATAATAATTTCTCTCTTGCAGAGTTATGATGAAGATTTTAAAAGATAGTGTATCACTCCTTTGCTTAAATCCTCCAATGATTCATTATAACTTATAAAATAAATTTCAAACTCCTTCAAAAACTACGTTTTTCCTTTCAGAGGAAGGAACCATGTTTTCTGATCTCAACATTTCTTAAAATATGCAAGCAGAAATGTCCAATAGGTAGACAAAATATAGGCTTAAAGCAGGAACACAAGTAAGGGAAGACAACAGACAAGCAAAGTTCAGCATCATCAAGCATCCAGATCACAAATTTACTCAAAGACTGCTATCTTTGTAATTTGGATATACCAGTCTTTCTTCCTCCTACCTAATATCACTGTCATGGGGTTACTTATTAATCCCTGCTTAACGGATATTTTCGCAGTAATGAGCTAAAACAATTTTTCAAATACCCTAGGACAAGTAAACTCCTTACCACTCTCCTCCCTTAGCATATCACAAGTTTTCTAATATTACAAATATGGTGATTTCAGCTTCTGTTTTAAGTAGTCCATTAAATTGTTAACCCTTGCGTTTATCTCCTACTTCTAAAGTAATTCTTTATTATTGGCCGGACACTAAAATTTAGCACGTTCCAAGTGGAAGCTCGACTCTAGTTACTTACTTCCAGACTCAACCTTAACTCTCTCTCAGGTTTTTCTCCCACGTGTTGATGCCACTGTTTCCTCCACCAGAGAGTAAGCTCCTCTAAAGGTGGGAACCATATTACATCATCTATTCCCATACCACTTAGCCTACCATCTCCAAAAAATCTATGCCACTTGCACATACACATATTCAATAGTTTCTTTGTTTTGTTTTGTCTTAATTCTCTATTTCCTAAAAGTCAAATAATTAAAACTAATTTGTGGCCTATCCTAGCTACCATTTACTGAATACTTCACTATGTATCACTCTGTATTTTTTTAATCTACAAAATATCATCATATTTTATCAACTCTAAAATATCACAGACTTAATTTTAGAGGTGTTAAAATGTGAAAAATAGTAAATGGTGACTATGAGGAGCCACTGATTAGAAGACATATTCCATTTTCAGAGATCTGAAAACACAAGGAAAAAATGTACAAGAAAGTGCTTATAAACTTTGTCCTACATTAATACCTGTTAAACAGGTTAGTTACCTGTTGCAATCCCCAGTAACTGGGGGAGAAATGGATCAAAAGCCAGCTGCTTTAACTACTTCCTCTCCATTAAGTAAAATATGTACATATGCAATATGTGTTGATATGCTCAGATTACTTGCAAAACTGTCTTGCATACATTTATTTCCCCAAACTTTTTATAAAAGAAGATAAAGTTCAAAAGTTCACTGACCACCTCCATGAAAAATTTCATAGCAATAACTAAAATCTAGAATTCATTTTGACACATTTTAGGCAAATAAATATGTCTGACTTTATTAATGGGAATGTTTTCTTCTCTCAAAATGGCACCACATACTGTAGTTTGTTGAGAATACAAAGAGATGAATTAAGTATTTTTCATAGACAAAATATATATTACAAATTAATACCAAAGTAATTTGCCAATATATGTACAATTAAACATTTAAAGACATATAATTTCCAAATGACTGTGCATTTTCACCTAACAAGCAGATATATCGACTGATAAATTTTATAATCACACAATAATACAGTTTCAAGTGTTTAGGGTATTGAATTATATATATATTACATTAAATAACACAGAACTTGATTCCAGAATAAAAAGCACTGTATTTTTATCCATAAATATTTGCTAGTAGGATAGAAAAGGGAACATGGCAATGTGACATTATATTCAACCTCAACCTAAGGATATCTTAGTAAGGGAGTGAATAAAGAAAAAGCAGACAGAGTGGGTAATTAGGCCAGTAATAATTTGGTAATGAAAATTTATTTCAGGTAGTAGATTTTTCTTTTTTTTAAGAATTGGTAGGAGTATTTAGAAAAGTCTAAACTTAGACTCTATCACAATTGAGCCTCAGCTATAAGAAAGAACAGACTAAATTCCATTTCTCTCCCTCCCTTCGCCCTTCCTTCTGTGATAAATATCAACATTTCAAATTATTTTATGCTAGGAAAGAAGTATCACATCTGTAGAACATAAAATAGGAAGAAAGAAAGAAGTATGGGATTATGTTCAATAAATATATATATATTTGCAGAAGTTATTATTAAATGTCATTTTCTTTTAAGAGTGAAAACAATTGGTAACCAAAGATTAAAAGGCTCAGAAATTTATATTCAACCCAAGATCTGGTTCTAACATGACTTAACTGAAATAGATTTGTAGATGAGATTTACTCAATACTTTGCACATCAGGTATTCTCAATTTGTTAAAAAAGTATACTATGAATTAAGAATTAATAATTGTATCAAAATTCTCATCTTACTTCTCCATTTCTTAACGTTGTGATGGCTCCTCTTGCTACACCCATTCTAAATAGTGTTTCTGTGGCCTGTGAATGTAAAAAAAGCAAAAATATATCATCTGTAATCTGTATTCAACTGTACATCCCAACCCCAAAATGCAAAACATTCAACCCCTTACGTTTTTTAGGAACTTCTAGAGAAGCATCAATAAGGCACCATAAGCTCTACATTATACTCTAGAAATATCATTTTCAGAATATTTTAATGCAATAAAGAGCCCAAACTGAAATATTTCAAAAGTTATTTTGATCTGCTATTATCACTAAATGCCTATAGTTTCAAATTAGCACACTTAAATAAGTTTAAAACTTAGTTTGGTTAACAAAGATTAAATAAAAATTTAGTACTTGAATTCAATTCAGAAATTATCATTTATTCTGACTTTTAGTTTCCATCTGATTTCAGTCCAAATCACTTGACTGGTACTGAAATACTGACAGAAGATGAAGTAATTCAGTGATGTCATATATTAAATAATACCTGAAAAGACTTAATACTTTCTATACACTAACAATGAACAATCCTAAAAGGAACCTAAGAATTTTGTTTATAATAGCACCAAAAAAAAAGAAAAAAAGTTAAAATTAAAGGCATAGGAATAAATTTAACCAGAGAAGCAAAAGACTTGTTCATTGAAAACTATAAAACACTGCTGAAAGAGATCTAAAAACATATAAATAAATGGAAAGACATCCTGTGTTTATGAATTGGAAGACGTAATATTGTTAAGATGTCAATACTATCCAAAATGATCTATAGAGTCAATGCTATTCCCACTAAAATCCCAATGACTTCTTTACAGAAATACAAAAATCCATCCTAAAATTCATATGGAACCCAAAAGACCCCAAATAGCCAAAATAATTTGAAAAAGAGGAACAAGGTTGGAGGACTCACACCTTCTGATTTCAAAACTTACTTTAAAGCTACAGTAATCATAAAGATATGTCATAAAGACAGACGTATAGGCCAATGAAATAGGAGAGAGCCTGAAATAAACCCTTGTATACGGTCTAATGATATTCTATAAAGGTACTGGGACCATTCTGTGGAGAAAGGACAGTCTTCTTAACAAATGATGCTGGGAAAATACCTGCAAAAGTATGAAGCTGAACCCTTACCTTATACCATACACAAAAATTAACTCAAAAGAGATCAAAGACTAAATGTAAGAGTTAAAACTATAAAACTCTTAGAAGAAAACACATTGTTTTCCATTCATGATTTGGTGTCTGATGAGGACCTGCTTCCTGGTTACTATAGATGATTTTACATGACTATCTTGTTTGCATCCTGACATGGCAGAGAACAAAGAGAAGCAAGCTCTCTCTGCACTCTTACAAGGGAACTAATCCCATTCATAAGGGCTCCTCATCTAATCCTAATTACCTCCCAAAGGCCCCACCTCCTAATACCATAACACTGGGAGGAGAGGGTTTTGACATGAATTTTGGGGAACACAAATATTCAGTCCATAACAGGAGTATTCCAGTCAGAATGGGCAGTAAGTACAAAGACCAGTAGGTAGGATCATGTTTGGTACGTTCAGAGACAAGTAAGATGGCACATGAGGCTGAAAGAAAAAGATTACATGAGAGCCTGATTGAGAAAAGAGAAGATGCAAGTTCCTCTGTTCAATATGTCTTTTATTTTTCAATCTGGTATAAGAGGAATGCATTTCCAACCTTTATTAATTGAAAATATAATTCAAAGCATGCTCTACTAAACAAATTTTTAAGAATTAGTATATGAACAACAAAAAAAGAGAGAATTTAAATGTAAAAAGTGAATGCATCTAAAGAAATGCAGAGTGAAGAAGGGATAAGAAACTAGAGGAAACTGTAAGGAAACTGATATACGTGTACAAAATCAGTGTGACCAGTGTAACATAAATAGCAGTGTAAACATATTAATTTAGTTATAAGGAAGCAAATAACAGAAGAAGTAAAGAAAAAGTTACAAGCAGCTGCCTCTGGGTTGTGGGACTCAGGCAGTGGAACAAGTAAATAAGAGTATTACTCTTTTTCTACTAGTTTGCAGCATACTATTTGACGGTTTAAACTACTTGTAAATCCCTGATCAAAAGTTTTTTTTTAACTTTTAAAGGAATAAGTAATCCCTAGTATCCAGTTTTGCAAAGAGGTCAAATAGTTTACAATTTTAATAGAGTGGTGTATGTAAGAACATAGTTGAGGACTGAGTAAGAGGATATAAAGTCAAACAGTGTTGAGTCAACTCTTTCAAAAAGTTTCACAATAAAAGTGAGGAATGAGACTGAGTTGTTGCCAGAAAGAGCAGAGTTGAGAGAAAATTGACAACAGGATATTTTGAGGATAAAAGATTTAGACAAGTTTTTACTGGCTTAGTAGAAGTAGTCAGTAAGATGGAAGAAGTTACAGACACAGGAAGGACAATGGATCCTGACCGAAGGGCATTCCTGTAGAAGACGGTTAAGAGCACACAGAGCAATCTGTTAGCTATGTTACACGGGAGATGGTCCAGATATAGGTAAATGCTTTCCTTCCCTCTCTCTTTCCCTCTCTGAATTAGGAGACAGGATTAGAAAAAGGAGGGGCGTGGGGTTGGTGTTTGATATCTACGTGCTGTTAGAAAATGAAAAAACGTTTAGGATAAACACTGCTAAATTTGTGATTGCAGCACAACATGAATATGATTCCAATGCATAATTCACAGAGGGTTAAAATAGGCCACTAATGGGGAGGAAGAAAGGTTATTCATATATGCAAACAAAAAACAAGCGGTAAATGAATGACTTTGCTATGACAGAATTTAACTAAAGCATATACAACTAGATTTTGAAAGAATTTAGATGTTGAAAGAATTATTTACAGAAATCTTTAATAAAGGAAAAGAGGGGGTGTGCTCAGAGCAGGGGGTCTGAAGAAATGGCTCGTCTGTTTACAACACACCCGACAGGAATCAGGGTTCATTGTGACAAGGGGCACAAAACTTGTGGCCTTCCTATGAACATATACCCAACATGTAAAAAAAAAAAAAAAAAAAAAAAAAAAGGAAAAGAATTTCTCACCACTGATACCCCGCATTTTTTTCTATTCTTAATGATAGGTACATTAAATTACATCTTCCATCTTCCTGTTTCTTTTTAAACTTTATTTAATCTAGTGATGTGATTAATAAGAGTCCTCAGCTAGGTCAGGTTAGTTACTGTATATATTTGAGGACCAAAAGGGGAAGAAAGGCAGAGGCAACAAGCACTTGGGATGAAATACACAGCTTCTCCTCTAAACCACATCAAACTACTTACTCTTTTGTGTCTCAAAAACCTGAGGCAGTTTGAAGATCTAATTCTTCTTCTGCACTTTCTCCAGTAGGAAAAGAATACCAAATTCAATCTTTTGTTTCCAACTAAATTGATTTATTTCATGAGCTCTTCCCAGCAACATGTTTAAGGATGTCTCATTCTAACAGCACTCTGTCAGTTCAGCTCAGCTTCCTTTGATTCTATAGGAAAGCACTGGAGTGAACAACATTCTTTTGACCTCTACTAAAGAGATAGCTTTTAATTTACTTGTTACCCAAACAACGACTAACAAGTGTCCAAAACAATGAGATACAGGGCTAATTCTCAGCATTTTTAAATTTACCACCAGCAAATTCTTCATTGAAATTTCCCTCTCCTTGAGTTTTGATAACAACTAAAACGATTAATACTAAAAACGTTCATTAAACATCTTCTGTCAGTGGCAGGGAAAAAACCATATGTAGGTCCTCAGTTAAAAACAGGTTATCAAGAGAGACTGCTTTTAAGTAGAGTGTTAGATAAAAGTGACTTAGGAGACACGAAATCTAGATGTAAGAAATGCAAAGTTCCGGACTGGATCCTTGTGTTTTTGTGTGCAAATCAAAAAAGAGCCGGAAGGATATACAATGAATTGATAACAGTACTAATCTCTGAGTGGTTTTCTTTATTTTCTAATGTTCCATCATGCACATATACTGTTTGGTAACAATAAAAAGAAAAGTAACAATTTTTGTACACTAAAAGATAAAACAGATTTAAAACAGAATTCTGGAACAACATAAAATGTTATAATACAAGCAATACTACATTGAGTAGCTCCCAAAGTGAAAATAATCAAAAGTCAATAGAGACTCATGTTATTACAGTTTAATGCTTTTTAATGCATTAAATCAACACAAAATAAGTAAAATTAACAAGAAATATATATTTAATAGACTTTACCTTGAAAAGCAGTATGATTATAAAAACTTTAAAGCATCATATTAAAGAAAGACTTCATTGGGTTAATTTAACATGCAGTTTACAGATATAAATACAGAAGTTGTATTTAGCATATGTTTATTTCCTATTAGTCAAGCAACTAGAATTCTAGTTATCTAATTTCCACTATTTACTATCTGGGCAACCTTAGGCAGGTCATTTAAACTCTCTAAGCTCTGACCTCCTCTGTAAAAAGGTGACAGCTAATATCAACCTGTTTTCCTGTGGTGGTCAATGCAGGTGTTAATGTATGTGAAAAGCTCTGTAAAGAGCTAGATAAATGGAAAATACTGAATCCAAGGTCTAGTTTAGGACTTCCTGAGATGAAAAGATGTTTCAGAAATACTAATTTTTATGTATTCCCAGCGCCTTGCAAAAAATATAACAATATAGCATAAAGATTAAGAACGCAGGTTTTAGAGACAGACTGTTTAGTTCAAATTCTAGCTTTGCCATTTGTAAGATGTGTGATCCAAACAAGCAACTTACTTCTTTGAGCTCATTAACAGAATAAGGATAACAACGGTATGGAACTCAAGGAAAAGCGTAAGCGCTCAATAAATGATAATTTTATTACTATCAATATCTTAAAGGAAATGCAGAATTCCAATTCTACCTTAAAAAGTGGTCATCAGATTGCAATTAAAAATTACATCAGATGGCAATGAAAAAGGTACTATATAAAACAGTCAACCACAATTAGCACATTATGCCATATGGCTATTTATTTATGCTAAAATTCTTGATAAGACAACCAGAAAAAAAGAAAACTTACATTATTTCAAGAAGATTAATTTAGCAAAAGTCTTCAGAAATCATATGCAATAGTCAATCCCCAGCTGCTTATCCTGGCCATAGAAGAAAAGAGATTTAAATACTGAGACTTTTCAGCACCAGCTGCTTCCCTCTTTACGATGATAAAAATACAAAGTAAAAAATAGAAAAACTGAGCATTAGCTATCTGCTTCTCACTAAAGAAGCACTGCATGTTACAAATCTAGTCATATTCTTTCAAAATACACAAACGCATTAGCATAGCAACCAAGACCTTTGTGAGGTCCGCAAACCATTCTCACTCTCTTTCCTCCAGGCAGCTGCCTACAAGCCACCCCGTTCCAGCTCATTAATTACAATTCATAACTTCAGGACCCATGCACTGCAGCAGCTACAGCACAGGGAGCAAAACCTCTGAGAGAAACTCTTTCTAGTCAGAAAACAGGGAAGAGGGGCCCAAGTGAACCAGAGAATGTGTAGGGAATTAATCCCTGGTTCGGGGGAGGGGTTCTGTCTTTTTTTTTTTTTTTCTCTTAACTCTGCCCCAAGGACAGGCCCCAATTATAAGATGAAGCAGCACCAGTGCAGGTAGTTAAAACTGGAAAATAAATTCTGTTTTTCTGGGCAAAAGCATAGGGAAAGGGGACCTCCGTAGTCCAAAGAAGAAAGGAAGAATGCCCATTATTTTTTTCACTCTTTTCTCTATTCACTTTGTCCCAACGGCAGACCCTGAAGAGTGTGTGCAGCTGTGAGAGCAGAGCAGGCAGCTACAACTCTGAGAGAAATCCTGTCTTTCTGGACAGAGGACCAGAAAGAGGAGACCCAATGAAGCAGAGAATAAAGAGGCAATCCCTGAAAGGAAGAGCTGGAAAAGCAAATCCCTTAACTAAATCTGTGTTTGAACTAGCACAAATACAGAGCTCACCCTTCATCAGCATATGCATGGAACAGACCCAAGTAGCAAAGCGAAGGCTTTCAGGGCAAAACTACAATTAAAACTACCACCCAAGTCCCAGCATGGCCCATGAGTGGCACACAGTCAGGACAGACGCAAAGCAACATAGGAAAGGCAACTGACATTGGAACTACTGCACACTGAAGACGAGACGGAACTTGCAGTCTGAATCTAACAGGTGACTGCTTACTACTAAAGAAAAAAATAATGATAAATAAATAAATAATAATAAATGTTTAAAAGATCAACACTCTCCAGAGGAGTTTAACAGGATCCAGAGTCTCACAACCTGACATTCAAAATGTCAAGGACCAATCCAAAATTACTCAACCTGAAAAGAACAAAAAATCGTTACCACATCTCAAAGAAAAGACAATCAGATGTTGAAATTACCAGACAGAGCCTGTAAAGGAGCTATTATAACTGTGTTCCATGAGGTAAGGTTAAACACACTTTCATTTTTTTTTCTTTTAATTGATTATTTTTCCATATTTATTTATAACCATCAATAGTACTGTTACTTTTTTCTTTTTTCAGTTTTTGTTTGTTTGTTTGTTTTTTAAACTTTGGGTTTATTTATTTATTTTTGGCTGTGTTGGGTCTTCGTTTCTGTGCGAGGGCTTTCTCTAGTTGCGGCAAGTGGGGGCCACTCTTCATCGCGGTGTGAGGGCCTCTCACCATTGCGGCCTTTCTTGTCGCGGAGCACAGGCTCCAGACGCGCAGGCTCAGTAATTGTGGCTCACGGGCCCAGTTGCTCCATGGCATGTGGGATCTTCCCAGACCAGGGCTCGAACCCGTGTCCACTGCATTGGCAGGCAGATTCTCAACCACTGCACCACCAGGGAAGCCCTAAACACACTTTCAATGGATGGAAAGAGAAGTTCTCAGCAGAGAAACAGAAACTTTAAAAAGTGGAACTTCTAGAACTGAAAAATACAATATCAGAAATAAAAAATTCAGTAGACGGGGGCTCCACAGCAGAATGAAGAGAAAAGAGAAAAGAATCAGTGAACTTGATGATAAATAAATAAAGATTATCCAGTCTACAGAAGAGAGAGGAAAAAAGATTGAAAACAGAAACTGAGCAGAACCCCACAGACTTGAAGGAGAATAGCAAAAGATCTAGCATTTGTATTATCAGAAACCCAGAAAGAGAGGAAAAACAGATTGACATATGTTTCTCTATATATTGATATAGAGAAGATATATGAAGAATAGCTAAAAACTTCTGAAATTTGGTGAGACAAACATTTACAGATTTAAGCTCAGTGAACCTCAAGTAAGATATGCACAAAGAAAACCATACCTAGACATATCATAAACAAAAATGCTGAAATCCAAATATAAAGAAAGGATCTTGAAAGCAGCCAAAATATATATATATATATGTATGTATATGTTATATAGTGGAACAACTATTAAAATGATTATGGATTTGCCATCAGAAACCATAAGAAACCATGGAAGCAAGAGGAGAAAATATCTTTTAAGGTTTTGAACTATAAACCCAGAATTCTATATCCAGCAAAAATATCCTTCAGGAATGAAGGCAAAATAAAGACATTCTCATGTAAAACAGACTAACAATCTGTCACCAGCAGAAATACTTTAAGGAAATGCCAAAGAAGTTTCCAGAGGCTGAAGAGAAATAATCCTAGAAATAGATCCACAGTGTATGTTCAATTGATTTTCTACAGAAGTATCAAGGTACATGGGAAAAGACTAGTCTTTTCAACCTATGGAGCTTTAACAATTGAATTTCTGAACCGAAATATATGAACTTGGACCTACACCTCACTCCATACACAAAAACTAACTTAAAATGGAACACAGACTTAAATGCTGGTGCTCAAACCAAAAAACTTATGCAAAAAAACACTGGAAAGAAACACTTTATAATTTGATTTAGGCAAATATATGATACACAGGGGGGAAAAAAGAATAAAACATTGAAGAAGAAATTCATTACGGCAGTTACTATCCAAAGATGGCCACACTAATTTAATATCCTATCCCACATGTACTTCTTAAAATGTGACATTGACTCTCCTCCATGTCATATATTCCCTGCCCTTGAACCTGGGACCTTTGAAACTACCTTGGTAATTGTAACTTAAACGTAATGAGGCAGAAATGATGCTGATTTTTAAGGCTAAATCATAATGGGCAAAATGGCTTCTGCCCGGTGTTCTCACTTTGTCTGGACATGCGCCTTTGGAGTCCTGAGCTACCAAGTAAGAAGTCCAACTACCTTTAAAAGGTAATTTTTACATAGTTTTTCACCATGCTAGAAAAACTATGTAAAAAGAGAGAGCGATGCCCCAGCTATTCCAACACACAGCTATTCAACTACTCCGAGCCAAGGTGCCATTCATGTGAGTGAGTCTTCAGATGATTCCAGCCTTTAGCTTTCAAGGTGTACCAGCCAATGTCAAGGAGAACAGTCATAGGCTATTCCAGGCAAGCCCTTCCCAAACTGCAGATTCATGCAAAGTAAATACTATTGTTATTTTTAGCCACTAAACTTTGAGTAGTTTGTTACACAGCATCAGATAACCATACATTGATAAAAATGTGCCTTTAATAAAAATTAAAGGCCTTTTGCTCTTGAAAGACTCAGCTGAGAAAATGAAAAAGCAAACCACAGACTCACAGAAACTATCTGCAAAAATATATCTGACAAAGCACTTGCATTCAGAATATATAAATAATTCTTACAAATCAAAAATGACATATAACCAAACAAATTAAAATGAGCAAAATATGTCAACAGACCCTTCATCCAAAGAAAAAAGATATGTATACCCATACATATAGTATATTCATTTATAATATGTATGCATGCACATATGTGTGTATATATTGTGTATGTACATATACACTCATAAACACACAACATACATATATACATGAATGGGCAAAAAGTCAACAGAAAGATGTTCAACATCATTAACTTTTACGGAAATGCAAATTAAAACGACAAATAGATACTACTACACATGCACAAAAATGGCTAAAAATACTAGAAAGAATAACAACAGCAAGTGATAGTGGGAATATGGAGCTACTAGAACTCTCATATGTTGCTGGTGGGAACACAAAATGGTACAGTCGCTTTGGAAAACAGCTGGGCAGTTTTCTATGAAGTTAAACATAAACTTACCATAAGACCCAGCAATTCTATCCCTAGGTATCTACCAAAGATAAATGAAAACATATGTCCATTTGTATGAATTGTAGAAAAGCCAAAATTACAGTGACAGAGAGCTTATCAGTGACTGCTTGGGACCCGAGAGATATGGGGGGAGGGAACTGACTGCAAAGGAAAAAGTGAGACTTTTTTAGGGAAGAAATTCTGTTTGATTATGGTTGTAGTCACATAACTATAAACATCTGTCAAAACTCATCAAACTGTACACTTAAAACAGGTGATAATCATTAAATATAAAGCTGTTTAAAAAAAAAAAAACGCACACCTGTCCCTCTCCCCAGAGCAGTTCCCAACTAATTGGTAACTTAATCATCACCAACCATTAGGAAAAACCTGGGTACTACTCTAATGACAAATTTCATAGGAAGAATACATACATGCTTTAGATACAGATTTCATCTCAAATTCATATAAACTGGGGGCACAGGTAGAGGATGACCAAAGCAGAAGAAAATTAGCAATAACACTAAAGCCAACAATAAATGCAAGAGATGAATAATCTAGGAAAGATACAGTCTGTATGTCACACTCAGAGGAAGACTTAGGGATCCAGGAAGAGTAAATTGTTATGAAAACTCCACATTCCACACAAAATTCTACATTATCACCATTTAGGAACCACTGCCTTATTATACACTTAACTTGGTAATTACGGAAAGTAAGTACTATATATACAACTGGGCAACTGGCAAACAAAAATCACCAATCTCACCTTCACTTGCAGATGAATGTTCTTGTACCTGTGTTTTCCATCCACTCTTTGCCCAAGCAGAAACTTGAGTCATCCGTGAATCTTTCTTTTCTCTCAACAACCTATAATACTTGTTATGAGTAATACTTATTATAGCATTTTACTTATAATACTTATTAGAGTATAATACTTATTAGAGTAATTACCTATTCATCTAAAATTCTCACTAGACCATAGGCTATATTTTACTCATCATTACACCCCTAGCATCTAACGCCTCAGAAACACTTAATTGTTCAATGAATGCAAGAATTAAGAACTAATGAATAAGTAGTTATTTGGACTATGTCAAGTAAGCACTTATTTATTGATAGTTTGGGGGTATGTGCTTTACCAAGGTGTGAAGAAATATGTCCCAAACTATATTATAACAATTTCAAATGCTGAATGTATAACTCATTAACCTTTCATGTTAATGAAATCAACTTGATCTTTTTAGACATCACAAATGTCATAATCTGTTTTCATTCACTACACAGGAAATATGCATTACATATGGAGACAATGGACGTTAGCAATGGTTTTAAGGTTACAAAGAATGTTACTTCTGTTTATAG